>NC_134675.1:17462477-18062477 GCF_030463565.1 Pelecanus crispus
TGGACAGTGTTTCTCTGTTCCTTCCAAGCTACCTGTCTCTGCTTCTGTTGTCCAAAACTGATGCTGCTATAGATGTCCATTGTAAAGCCCTACCCTAACTATGCTTTTGTTTAGTTAACAGACTGTCCGAGAGCAGAAGTCTAGGTGATGTATTACTGACTTGATCAGTAAACCATGAAAGGTTGCTTGAGATCTGCCAAGAAGGGAATTAGAGGAAAGGTAATTCCGGCAGGGGGAGATTGCGACCACCAACTCATGAGCCCCCTACCACAATTACACCCCAGACTCAAACTGAAGGACAACTGAGCATGCTCACTAATTTAAATACTAGGTGAAGAGATTTTAACCAATCATAGCACTGCATATGTATTAGAGAATTAAATATGGTAATGAATGTGTATAAATAGATGCTGTCTTGATGATTCGGTGTGCTAGTTTTGTGGAAAGCCACCTAGCACCCATCTCTGCGCAGAAATGAAATAAAACAATATCTCGTCTCACTGTGTGAAGATTGGCTTATTGCACACCGGGTAAATGAGCCCTATTTGGGACAACACTTCCACCCTCTGTATACTTCATTTTGTGTTTGGGTTTGGCCAGGAGCTCCTTTTTCATCCACACAGGCCTCCTGGCATTTTTCATAGAATCATAGAATCGTTTATGTTGGAAAAGACCTTTAAGATCATCCAGTCCATCCATTAACCTAACATTACCAAGTCCACACTAAACCAATTAAGGGTAGACTAGACTAAACCATGTCCCAAAGTGCCACGTCTACCCGTTTTTTGAACGCTTCCAGGGATGGTGACTCCACCACCTCTCTGGGCAGCCTGTTCCAATGCTTGACCACCCTTTCCGTAAAGAAATTTTTCCTAATATCCAACCTAAACCTCCCCCTGGCGCAGCTTGAGCCCATTTCCTCTCGTCCTATCGCTAACTACGTGGGAGAAGAGACCAACACCCACCTCGCTACAACCTCCTTTCAGGCAGTTGTAGAGAGCGATAAGGTCACCCCTCAGCCTCCTCTTCTCCAGACTAAACAACCCCAGTTCCCTCAGCCGCTCCTCATAAGGCCTGTGCTCCAGACCCTTCCCCAGCTTCGTTGCCCTTCTCTGAACACACTCCAGCACCTCAATGTCTGTCTTGTATTGAGGGGCCCAAAACTGGACACAGTATTCCAGGTGCGGCCTCACCAGCGCCGAGTACAGGGGGACAATCACCTCCCTGCTCCTGCTGGCCACACTATTCTTGACACAAGCCAGGACGCTGTTGGCCTTCTTGGCCACCTGGGCACACTTTTGCCTGACTTCCTACTCGTTTGGATAGACCACTCTTGAGCTTCGAGGAGGTGATTCCTGAATATTAATGAACTGTCTTGGTTCCCTCTTCCCTTAAGGTCCCTATCCCATGGGACTCTTCCAAGCAGATTGCTGAAGAGGCCAAAGGCTGCTCTCCTGAAGTCCAAGGTTGTGATCTTGCTTTTCACCCTTCTACCTCCCATCAGGACCCTGAACTGCAACATCTCATGGTCACTGCAGCCAAGGCTGCCTTTGACTTTCACATCCCCAATGAGCCCCTCCTTGTTGGTGAGTAGGAGGTCCAGCAGAGCACCTCTCCTCCTTGGCTCCTCTCTCTCTTGTGTCAGGAAGTTGTCATCGATGCTCTTCAGGAACCTCCTGGAATGCTTCTGCCCTGCTGTGTTGTCCCTCCAGCAGATATTGGGGTGGTTGAAGTCCCTCATGAGGACCAGGGCCTTGCGAGCATGAGGCTGCTCCTATCTGTCTGCAGAGGGCCTCATCCGCTTGTTCTTCTTGATCAGGCAGCCTGTAGCAGACATCCACTACAATGCCACCCTTACCTGTTTTCTCTTTAATCCTAACCCATAAGCTCTCATCCATCCCCGCACACGGAGCTCTATGCACTCCAGCTGCTCTCTCACATAAAGGGCAACTATCCCTCCTCATCTTCCCAGCCTGTATCCCTCCATCACAACACTCCAGTCATGGAAGCCATCCCGCCATGTCTCTGTGATCCCAACAAGATTGTAGCCATGCAACTGCACACAGGTCTCTAACTCGTCATGTTTATTCCCCATACTGTGTGCATTAATGCACAGGCACTTCAGAGAGGCATCCCAGTATGTTGAGTTTCTGAAGAGGGTTTGGGTGATTTCTCCATACTGGGGCCTTGTAGGCACTTCCTTGCTTACATGCAAATGCTGGAAGTGACTCCACTTAAGACCCATTTTGTGATCCTTTCCTGTCACATCACCCCAGGCCCTTTGCTCATCGACCTTGTCCGTCACTCCCTCACAGGGCTGCTGGTAACTCTCTCCCTCTTCTCTCATTCTTGGTTTAAAGCCCTTCTTATGAGATCAGCCATCCTGCTGGCAAAAATGCCTTTGCCCTGCTTAGTGAGGTGGGTCCCATCTCTCCCAAGCAGACGCTGATCTGCAAACAGGGTCCCATGGTCATAGAACCCAAAACCCTGTCACCAACACCAGTTCTGCAGCCTGTACTATTAGTGCCCTTTTCCTCACACCCTTTCCCCTCACCAGCAGGACTGAGAACACCACCTGGTCCCCCATGCCCTTGACTACTGCCCCCAGAGCTCTGTATTCACTTTTGATACTGTCCAGGTTTCCTCTAGCAGTATCATTTGTGCCCACATGGAAAAATAGCCGGGGGTAGCAATGAGAAGGTCAGACCAGCTTCAGCAGTCCCTCCACAGTATCCCAGATCTGGGCCCCCAGCAGGCAGCAAACCTCTCTTGTTGATAGGTCAGGTTGGCAGATGGGGTGCCTCTGTCCCCTGCAGCAGGGAGTCACCCATTACGATCACTCGCTGCTTCTTCCTGGTAGTGTTGCATGGTTTAGGGTCAGGTGGACCACCAGATCCTTTGCTTGAAGGCACATCTGGCTTCTCTTCAACATTGAGGGTGGTGAACCTAGTTTGTAGTTGTAAACCCTTAGGTAGGTCAGGAGCCTTCCTCTGGGTGCCAGAAGTCACCAGCTTCCATCCTTCACCTTCTCCAGAGATTGCACTTACCTTAATACGAGGGGTGGGTCCTCACACCCATGTTGTCTGCATCCCCACAGTCCTGCTGTTGTCTGTTTGCTGGGTTCTGGCCCCGTAATCTAATTTACCTAAAAAGAAAGAGAAGAAAGAGAAGAAAGAGATGCCTGGGAAGTTCCTCCTTCATGAGAGTGCTTGCTGAGTAAAGGATCTCCGAGATTCCATCCCAGTCACAGCACACTTCTAGAGGATTGTCTCTTAGCTTATAGAGCTTTGCTGCAGTGAGTGACAGCTTTCCTGAACAGGTGGGTGGGAAGGAAAGTGTACTCAGCTCTCAGGTTGTCTATTCGTTTGCTGAAGGTGGCTAGCTCTGAAGAACAGGGGAGTTTCTGAGCCATGGAAGGTTTCAGCTGTTTCAGTCCATTGGCGCTGAAGGTCTCTGGTATCCCAGCTGCTCATTGAAAGGCTACATGCCTGGCTCCTTTTCCAGCCAAACATTTGTCTTGGCAGTGTTCTGTGCTGTGCTTTGCTTCTAAACCTCTGTGACCTGGGGTATTTTGGACTGTGTTAAGAAAGAACCACTCTGCAGCTGATGACAGAAAATGGACTCTAGAAGTGCCAACCTGAGCTAGAATCACCAGATACATTCTTGAGGAATGGTGGCTCTCCCTCCCAAGACTTTGCCTCTTCTTGGTCTGAAAACCTGAAGGTTTGACATGACCCTTCTTCACCTTCTAGCCTCCTAGGAGTTACTGTCTCACACAGTGAATCTAAGGCTACACAGAATAGGGCTACTATGACACAACAACCTGCAGAAGAACTGGATTAGCAGCTAGACCCAAAGGTAGGGTACCCAGACCAAAGTAGAGAAGAAGAATTTGCTCTCTTTTTTACGGAGAGCCTCTGTCACTTACATCTTCTTGCTCTTCACTGTAAGAAGCTTTCCTATGATTTGTGCTTCTGGACCAGTCAGAACCTCTCATTTTGTTGTCATTCTCACTGGTTCCTTGTCTTCCTTTCACAAACCAGATTTTCCCACAATGGCACTCTGGACTGACATAATGGTTTGTTAATTCTAATTGATGGTTTTGGAAATAAAAGCCTGGTAGAACAGGTCTTTTGGCATCCTTGAATAAACTCTGAATTGTGCCCCTGGGGCTACCAAGGGTGCATGTGAGTTTTTTGCAAACAAAAATTAGCTAAGTGTTTATTCAGTGGCAGGTTAGTGAAGTCCCAACCCACCATGTGCCTACCCTACCTAAGGGAAAGACAATGCTGCTCCATTCTGGTTATACCCACTAGAAACCTCAGTCCCCTGAGAACAGCCTGAGGAACCATTGTTAGCATTGGAGTGACAGTGATTGAAAGGAAGAGCCCAAATTCTGTTAGACAGAAGCACAAGTCCTAACTCACTTCCTATTTATTCAAGTGTGACAGCGCTACTGTCATAGCAGGGAGATGGAATAAGCAACAGAGGTTCATCATCCAAACAGCTCCCCTCCTTCGTTACTAAATATTAGTTCTCTCCGACACAAACCATCTTCCTAGTGGGTGATATAATTATACTAACACATATTTAAGCAATGTTTGGGATCTCAGACACAGAACAGGACCCAAGCAAGGAAGGGCCTGATGAAGACTCAGCTCTGGCTGTTTATCCCAATTTCTCAAGGTGTTCCTCATGCTTCATCACTCTGCCCATAAGGGTATGCCTGAGTAGTGTGATCACTGCAGAGCTGACAGAACCTGAAATAATAACAAATGCAGGTCTTTCATGAAGGGGGAACAGGGTCTGTCTGCACAAGTCATCACGCCCAATTATCTCTGTGTACATAGCTAATAAAGGGGAAAGCACTGCCACTTTCAACAGGAGTCTGGATATCTCTAGATACAGCCATTAACATGCAGATGTGTGTTTTCTCTCTGCTTAATTTAGATGAATAGGGTCTGAACATCACAAGCCAGAGGTAAGTGCTGCCACATTGGTGAGCTTGGTGAGCACCTACTGATGCAGAGATGGAGGTGGCACGTGGATAAACTACTCCATGGAGACAGTCACTACAAAAGGTGAGTTCATGCAAACTGTCTGGAAGGCTTTGGTCCCCCAGAACTTGGGGTTACTTGTCTGCATTTATTGTTGCATAGCTGGGTGTTCTTATCCAGTCTGCCTTTTAAAGCTCACAAAGATCTGGGCGTCAGAGAAATGTGCCAATAGGACCTGCCAGCCAAGCCTGAGTTATGTGCAAAAGCATGTCTTATCTGTTGCTACAAATATTTTTTTGCCTGTGTAGGTTGAGAGAGGGCAAATGGACCTGCTTGCACCATGCTGGAATTGTATCAGCTTTTGTGGCAGTACTGTTGTTCACAGCAAGTATTTCCCTGGTCCCTTCAAATGTCATGTTCAGGAACCTACCTAAGTGCCTGCATGCTATATGCCTCCCACCAGTACCAGAAGTGTAATTCAGATCTTTTAATACCCAAAGAGAGTTAAGTAGAGCAGAAATACCCGGGATTCTTAATAGCTGTAATACAGCTAGTATCACCCAAGTCTAACTGTACCAAGAATCATGTATATACATAAAGCTGCTGGATAACCAGTCAGGCTGCGAAATTTCTGCCTGTTGGAGCCCATCTGAATTTTACAAGTGCAAGCAGAATATGTCCCTGATAGTGAGTAGTTCTGGTTCTGGAATCTGGATTTCTCAGTTCCTTTCAACAGCAAGAACTATTAGAAGCTGCTGGGCCCAAGGTTTCCAAAGAGCAGAGCATAAATGGCAATCCCAGATTCATATACGGGAACACTGATGAAAGCCTGTGCCTTAAAGAGACCAGAAAGATAAGAATTTTGCAAGAAAAGATGCTGGGACCTGACCTGTTTAAGTCATGTACTATTGTTAACATGCGACTTTTGAATGTTACTATTGTCCTGGTTTCGGCTGGGATAGAGTTAATTTTCATCCTAGTAGCAGGCACAGTGCTGTGTTTTGGATTTAGTAGGAGAAGAATGTTGATAACACACTGATGTTTTTAGTTGTTGCTAAGTACTGCTTATGCTAGTCAAGGACTTTTCAGCTTCCCATGCTCTGCCAGGTACACAAGAAACTGGGAGGGGGCACAGCCAGAATAGTTGACCCAAACTGACCAAAGGGCTATTCCATACCATATGACGTCATGCTCAGTATATAAACTGGGGGGGGTTGGCCGGGGAGCAGCGATTGCTGCTCGGGAACTGTCTGGGTATCGGTCGGCGGGTGGTGAGCAATTGCATTGTGCATCACTTGCTTTGTATATTGTTGTTATTATTATTATCATTATTATACTATTATTATCATTATTATTTACCTTATTTCAATTATGAAACTGTTCTTATCTCAACCCAGGAGTGGGTTTTTTTTTCACTCTTACTCCTCCGATTCTCTCCCCCATCCCATCGGGGTAGGGGGAGTGAGCGAGCGGCTGCGTGGTGCTTAGTTGCTGGCTGGGGCTAAACCACGACAACTATGATTTCTCAAATGTTGCGATAATTCTTTCCCAAGTGTTTGTTTAACTGAGGGAAAACAGGGGACTCACCACAGACAATATTCACTCCTTCCTTTCCTTATTTCAACCATTCCCATGAGTTTCAAATGCAGAACAGGAGCATTCCTAGTTGCTAATCCCTGCACCAAATTGCTTCAGAACTCTCAAGCACAGATGTTTATACATACACAATACTTGCTATATGACTAATAGTCACACCTTGTTTCAAGTGTTTTGCAACACAATCATAAAACCAAACAACTTTGAATTAGAGCTTTCCCACACATTTTTCCTTCAGTTTTCAAAACCCAGTGAGGATGGGAAAGGGATTGTGCAGACAGCTCATCAGACTGTGCTTTGTTTGATCTTATGCTTGCAGTGAGGTTGTCCTGGTTTCGGCTGGGATAGAGTTAATTTTCTTCCTAGTAGCAGGCATAGTGCCGTGTTTTGGATTTAGTAGGAGAAGAATGCTGATAACACGCTGATGTTTTTAGTTGTTGCTAAGTACTGCTTATGCTAGTCAAGGACTTTTCAGCTTCCCATGCTCTGCCAGGTACACAAGGAACTGGGAGGGGGCACAGCCAGAATAGTTGATCCAAACTGGCCAAAGGGCTATTCCATACCATGTGACGTCATGCTCAGTATATAAACTGGGGGGGGGGGGGGGGGGGGGGTTGGCCGGGGAGCAGCGATCGCTGCTCGGGAACTGTCTGGGTATCGGTCGGCGGGTGGTGAGCAATTGCATTGTGCATCACTTGCTTTGTATATTATTATTGTTATTATCATTATTATATTGTTATTATTATCATTACTATTTTACTTTATTTCAATTATGAAACTGTTCTTATCTCAACCCAGGAGTGTTTCTCACTCTTACTCCTCCGATTCTCTCCCCATATCCCATTGGGGTAGGGGGAGTGAGCGAGCGGCTGCGTGGTGCTTAGTTGCTGGCTGGGGCTAAACCACGACAGTGGTACAAGAATGTTCAAGAAATATTAATTAGATATTAAACCTAATATTTTTTCAGAAAACATTAATGGCTTTGAAACATCATTGATGTTCACAATCGGAAAAATTGGCCAAACCTTCCGAGCGCTGCTTTTGCTTAAGAAAGTGCATTTTTTTCAGAACAGATTTTCTGCATCAAGGCACCTATTTTGATGAAATGTCATTTGGGCAAGGAAAAAAGCAACAACATCGCAATAACATCAAAAAAAATCCATCAACTTTGGAACCACATGTTGTTTTGCTTTGTCAGTCTGTTGCTGGTCACAGCACTTGCCAGGAGATGGGGGGGTGGTGGTGGTGAAGTTTACAAGGAAAACCTAGCTGTATTTCTCTAAAATCCAGTCTAGTAAAAAATGAAGAAATGTCTCCATTTAGAGGAACAGTATTACCCAAACTTAAACGTAAACTTTGTTGGTAAAAGGGGAAAGAAAATTAGTTGTAACTGGTGGAACTCAAGCAAAGAGAAAAATGAGTCCTAACCATGCTGCTATGTTCTCATCAAACCTCTCCAACAGGTATTAAAATAATCTGTTTTGTTGTAGCTCCAGCCCAAAATAAGAGTAAGACAACATCATACTGTGAAACTGATGAAAGTTATGTGCCTGCACACGTGACTTGGAAAATCCTTGTACTTTCATTCAAGGGCTTTGACCAACAGCTACTGGTTGGGGGTAGAAGCATTGCAAAGCATTTTGTCCAGTGCTCTAGCAAAGAGGATGAAGTTTTATCCACGAATACAACCCCAAACTCTCCACTGAGCTTTCATAGAATGGTTTGGGTTGGAAGGGACCTTTAAAGATCATCTAGTTCCAACCCCCCTGCCATGGGCAGGGACATCTTTCACTAGATCAGGTTACTCAAAGCCCCGTCCAACCTAACCTTGAACATTCCAACGATGGGGCATCCACAACTTCTCTGGGCAACCTGTTCCAGTGTTTCACCACCCTCATCGTAAAAAATTTCTTCCTTATGTCCAATCAAAATCTACCCTCTTTCAGTTTATAACCATTGCCCCTTGTCCTGCCACTATAGGCCCTGGTAAAAAGTGTCTCTCTGTCTTTCGTATATAAGCCCCCTTTAAGTATTGAAAGGCTGCAATAAGGTCTCCCCAAAGCCTTCTCTTCTCCAGGCTGAACAACCCCAACTCTCTCAGCCTTTCCTCATAGGAGAGGTGTTCCAGCCCTCTGACCATTTTCATGGCCCTCCTCTGGATCTGCTCTGACAGGTCCATGTCTTTCTTGTGCTGGGGACCCCAGAGCTGGATTGGTTTTCCAGGCTGCAAGCGTGCATTGCTGGCTCATGTCCAATTTTTCTTTGTACTGTTAAATGGAGGTGCGAGTAACTAGGAGTGGTGTGTAGACTCTCCGTAGTAGAACTTTGTCGTCTGTCCGGAGTTCTAAGTTTTCCAAGTACAAAGGATGTTGATAGCTATGGTGTGTTGGCCCCAGCTTGCAGCCAAACTCCCACCCAGCTGCTCATTCACTCCCCCTCCTCAGTGGGATGAGGGAGGAAAATAGGAAGAACAGGAGTGAGAAAGCTCATGGGTCAAGATAAAGACAGGGAGATTGCTTACCAATTACTGTCAGGAGCAAAACAGACTAGACTTGGGGAAATTAATTTATTGCAAATTAAAATAAATATTTAATTACTGTTTCAGGTACTGGGAAACAACAACAAAAAAGAAACAAACATTTACACACTTAGGGAAAACAGAAAACGCCTTTCCTTTTCTTTTTCCAGACTCAACTTCACTCCCAAGCCCAACTTCACTCCAAGCACTTCTCCACCCCCCAGTTGTTATTGTAGTTACGCTCAGTGCCTTCAATGAGGCGACAGGTGGCCCACGGGGAGGTTGCGGTCAGGACATAGTGGTTTCTCTCTGCCGGTCCTGCAGTGTCGTCCCCCACTACCAAAACCTTGCCACATACACCCAATACAGTAGCCTTTGTACTTTGCTTAAAAATCAATTTCAATGCTAGCTTTTCAGAAGCTGATATTGCGTGGCAATACCATTTCCAGCATGTTACCTTCATAGTCAGATCTAGCTCACTAGGATACGGGTTTGATGGTAGGGAAAGCAGCTAAGGAGCTGGTAGGACTGTCATTTAAAATTCTGCAGCAGTCCTGAAATCTGTAGCTGAGGTGGAGATGGGTCTCTTTTTGTTAGTTACACTTGATATATGTGGGTCAGTAGACTTTGGAATCTGACACACTAATGAGTCAAAACAGCTTTATTGTGCTGCATTTGATTAGTCTGTAAGTTAACGTGTCTGTATCTATTTACACTAAAAATCTCTTTCATCCAAAGAAATGGTACGAAAGGGAAATTTTCTTCTTGTTTTTCACAGAAATGAAAGCCTTGGAATACTTCCAAGGGCTGTGTTTCTCTGTGAAATGGTGCATCAGGTTGGGTTGAGTTTCACTGAGTATCACTGCCTGGTGTGGGAAAACAATTTTTTTACATTTTATTTTGTCAGAATTTTTTTCCTAAAATTTAGAATGCAACTACATTGTTTGACCACTTGCTACTGAATGCTTTCTTTTGAGGTGAAGGAAATAGAAGAAATAGAATTATAGAATAATCTGGTTATTTTATTGTCTGTTGCAGCCTCTTGGAAGGAAAGCTTTAGAAGCCCACCTCTTGGGTTCTGTAAGCAAGTAGTACTGTGTTCAAAGTTTCCTTTTCTTGTCTACGTAGCTGTTCTGTTTTCTTCATGGTATTTCCCCTAATATCTCTGAACTCCCCTCAGGAATACCTAGGAAATACGGTGCATCTATGAGTAATGCTGTTGAGTTATTTAAGACTATTAAAAGGCTTAGCGTGGCTTCTTGAAAGGTTACTATGGGGGTTATCTGCTCGTCCTGTGGAGCTGTAAGTCTCTTATGTGAGTCTTTGTCAGAATTGCTCAGCAGATGGGAAGAATGTTGAGCTCAGTCTTGCATCATATAATCTTACATTTCTGAGGGGGGGGGGGGGGTGTCTCAGTTTCTGTACCTTGCTGGTCAGGTTCTAAAGAGGACAGGGGGAGAAAATAAGATGGAAAAACTCGTGGGTTGAGATAAAGACCAATTACCATCACAGACAAAACAGACTCAGCTTGAGGAAGATTAATTTAATTTATTTCCAATTAACAATAGAGTAGGATGGTGAGAAACAAAGACAAAACTAAAAACACCTTCCCCCCACCCCCCCCTCTTCCCAGGCTCAACTTCACTCCTTCATTTTTGACTCATCTACCTCCCCACACCCCACCCACCCCCCCTCACCCCCGGCACAGAGGGGGTGGAGAATGGGGGCACAGGGCAGGTGGAAAATGGGGGGTTGCAGTCAGTTCATAACACTTCGTCTCTGCTTCTCCTTCCTCCTCACACTTTTCCCCTGCTCCAGCCTGGGTCCTTCCGATGGGCTACAGTTCTTCAGGAACTGCTCCTGCGTGGGTCCTCTCCATGGGCCGCAGTTCCTGCCAGGAAGCCTGCTCCTGTGTGGGCTCTCCACAGGCTGCAGCTTCCTTCAGAGCATATCCACCTGCTCTGGCATGGGGTCCTCCAGGGGCTGCAGTGCGGCTATCTGCTCCAGCGTGGTCCTCTCCATGGGCTGCAGGTGAATCCCTGCTCCTGCACCTGGAGCACCTCCTCCCCCTCCTTCTTCACCATCTTTGGTGTCTGCAGGGTTGTTTCTCACACTTTTATTTCCTCACTTCTCACACTGCTGCACAGTGTTTTTACCCCTTCTTAAATATGGTTTCACAGAGGTGCCACCAGTGTCACTGACTGGCTCAGCTTTGGCCAGTGGCTGGTCCATTGCGGAGCCTGCTGGAACTGTCTGTGTTTGGCATGGGGGCAGCCCCTGATCTCTTCTCACAGAGGCCACCCCTGCAGCCCCCTCCAGTACAAAACCTTGCTATGTAAACCCAAAACATTCCACCACTAAATTAATATCTGAAGCTTGAAAACCTTCTTTTATATTGTTTCTAAATGCTCATTGGTATTTTTTGGTGTTTGTCATGAGTGTTTTCATTCTAATTGCAAGAATTTCTCTAGATGTATAGAACTTGGTTTTAGATTAATCCTTTTGAATTGCTGAAGCTCTCCCACATTAAACTTGTCAGTCAGGGAAATCTCACACCAAACTGTTTGTTGTGTCTGTGACTGTCTGCGCTTGGTGGTGGTGCTGGTCATGCTCTGCTGCTTCTTCCTCCTTGCTGTTGCTTTGCAGAAATGAATGAGTGAGTATTATTCAGTGATGATGTGATTCTGGAGGCCAAGGGCTTTTTCCTTGCTAGAGTCTTTATGTCCCCAGCAAAGTCCAGCTGAGTTTGTCGCTCTGACCCTGTTCCAGGAAGCTCTTCTGGGGTGCCAGAGACATACATGTTCTATCATCTTCCCCTCAATGATATGTTCCGGTTAAAAGCTGTATCTAGAAACAGGGTTGATCACCTTCCTTTTTATGGGGTCAGCTTGGCAGAAAGCTTGGGTGAAGCAGGCCAGAAGGAGAGCCGTGTCAGGATTTTCAGGACAAGGAGGAAAGGAAAGAGAAGTGGCTCTGGGAGGGAGCATGGAAGAGTCTTGAGAGCAATGATCAGGAATCAGCAATGATTAGGAATCAGCAACGAGTAGGAACTGACAAAGCATTCTTACGTCAACTACAGGAAACATCACGATCACAGGCTGACATCTGCTGGAAAACCAGCACAGCAAGATGTAAGCAGTTCAAGAGACTCAAGGGACCTCAAAAGATCATCTCGTCCAACCTTTTGTGGGAAAAGGATCCTAGATGAGATTATCTAGTCCCCTGTCCTATCGTATCTTGAAAACCTCCAGTGATGGGGACTCTACCACATCCCTGGGGAGGGTGTTCCAGTGACTGATTGTTCTCACTGTAAAAAATTCTTTTCTTATATCGAGATGAAACCTATCCCATTATAACTTGCACCTGTTGCCCCTTGTCTTCTCCATGGGGCTCGTTGTGAAGAGAGAGCCTCTGTCCTCTTTGTAGCCACCCTTTAAGTACTGGAATACTGTGATGAGGTCCTCTCTGAGCCTTCTCTTCTCCAGGGAAAAAAGACCTAACTCCTTCAGTCTTTCCTCATAGGGCAGGTTCTCCAGCCCTTTGATCATTTTCATGGTCCTCCTCTGAACCGCATCTTTCTTGAACTGTGGGGACCAGAACTGGACACAGTACTCCAGGTGCAGCCTGACAAGCGCTGAGTAGAGTGGGATGATCACATCTCTATCTCTGATAGTAACGCCCCTGCGGATGCAGCCCGGGATCCAATTTGCCTTTGTTGCTGCAGCAGCAGCGCACTGCTGACTCACGTTCAGCTTGTTGTCCACCAGGACCCCCAGGTCCCTTTCAGCAAGGCTGCTCCCCAGCCACACAGATCCTAGCCTGTTATTTGTTTTATTTTGGTTATTCTGACCCAGGTGCAGGACTTTGCACTTGTCTTTGTGAAACTTCATACTGTTCTTGCAAGCCCACTCTTCCAGCCTGTCCAGGCCTCTCTGTAAGATGGCTCACCCTTCTGGAGTGTCCACCTCACCACGCAGTTTAGTGTCATCAGCAAACTTGGTGAGAGTGCTTTCAGTCCCATCATCCAGGTCATTTACGAAGATGTTGAACAGCATGGGGCCCAGTATCAACCCCTGGGGGATCCTACTTGTGATAGGCTGCCAGCCTGAGTAGAAACCATTGACCACCACCCTCTGAGTGCGGCCTGTTAGCCAATTTCCTACCCACCCCGCAGACCACCCACCCAATCTGTATCCTACCAGTTTGTCCAGGAGAAGGCTGTGGGAAACAGTGTTGAACACTTTGCTCAAGTCCAGGTAAAAAACATTCACTGCTCTCCCCATGTCGACAGAAGATGTTATTTTGCTGTAGAAGGTGATCAGGTTAGTCAGGCGATTTGCCCTTAGCAAGTGTCACGGAGGTACACTAAGACTAACCCAAACGAAGGGCAAACTCAAACAACTTTATTTCACAAAACAGCCCAAACCACACCACAGAAACCAATGAGAAACAGGGGTAAACCAAAAATCAATCAACACTCCGATAACATTTAACACATAAGAGGTTTGAGGTGTCAGTCAGGATATTGTTACTACACGCCAACACACACAAGAAGGATGATCCAAAGTGCACACACATACTCACTCACAAGGGGAGACTCTCTCTTTCTTGTGGGTACCCAGAAGATGTAATCGCTCACCTGGGGGGGAAGGGGCGAGGGCTCACTCCAGGATATATCCAGAAGAAATCACTCACCAAAAGGAGGTGAGGACACTCAATCCTGGGAAGTTTCCTCATGTGGTGTCCCAACCCAAGGGGAGAGGTTTCAAACACAGACCCACTGCTCTGAGAAGACCACTCAAAGGGGGTTTCTGACAGCACCCCATTTATACCCTGGGTCGGATCTGAGCTGTGGTCATAATTGGTCATGATCCAGAAGCTTCTCTGAGCCAAGGCGCCTCATTGGCTGTGGGCCCTGTCTGTTGGCCGAGGGGCCCCGCCTCTCCTGCTGCCCCTGCCGAGGGGTGTACATGCCTGGGGGCACGGCACCCTGGTGGGTGCAGGGTGGTCACTGACCCAGGGGTGTAGGGGCAGGCAGGCAGAGTAGAGCACAAAAGGTGTGAAAATGAGGCATGAAAAACCGGTGATCAACATGTTAAAAGCCCCGACCTTCATGGGGGAGGGGGGGCAGAGTGTACCTGTCACAGTAAGTCCATGCTGGCTTTTCCCAGTCACCTGCTTCATTTGGTTTGTGATAGTTTCTAGGAGAACTCGTCCCATTACTTTCCCAGGGACTGAAGTAAGACTAATGGGCCTGTCATTTCCTGGGTTGTCTTCTGGGCCTTTCTTGTAGATGGGTATGACATTTGCCCTCTTCCAGTCATCAGGGATATCCCCTGATCTCCACGACTTTTCAAAGACTATAGACAGTGGCTTTGGGCATCAATGTCAGCCACTTCTCTTAACACCCTGGGGTGGATCCCATCCTGGCCCATCGATTTATACAGGTTGAGCCCTTGCAAGAGGTCACAGACCAGCACTTCCTCCACTACAGGTGGGTCAACACATGTGTTGCTGTAGCTACTTGATCATAGAATCATAGAATCGTTTAGGTTGGAAAAGACCTTTAAGATCATCCAGTCCAACCATTAACCTAACACTACCAAGTCCACCACTAAACCGATTAAGGGTAGAGTAATAATTAATTTCATGTTGCCTGGCTTGGTGGCTGGATTATTTTTTAATGAAAGTAAAACTAGGAATCGTTAAGGTTGGAAAGGACCTCTAAGATCATCAGTCCAACTGTCAACCCAACACCACCATGCCCACTAAACCATGTCCCAGAGTGCCACGTCTACCCGTTTTTTGAACGCTTCCAGGGACGGTGACTCCACCACCTCTCTGGGCAGCCTGTTCCAATGCTTGACTACCCTTTCCGTGAAGACATTTTTCCTAATATCCAACCTAAACCTCCCCTGGCGCAGCTTGAGCCCATTTCCTCTTGTCCTAT
This sequence comes from Pelecanus crispus, assembly GCF_030463565.1. Lineage (NCBI taxonomy): Eukaryota > Metazoa > Chordata > Aves > Pelecaniformes > Pelecanidae > Pelecanus > Pelecanus crispus. Next base: position 17,477,539 of record NC_134675.1, read on the forward strand.
CGCTAGTTACTTGGGAGAAGAGACTGACACCCACCTCGCTACAACCTCCTTTCAGGTAGTTGTATTGTAGAGAGCGATAAGGTCACCCCTCAGCCTCCTCTTCTCCAGGCTAAACAATCCCAGTTCCCTCAGCCGCTCCTCATAGGACTTGGGCTCCAGACCCTTCACCAGCTTCGTTGCTCTTCTCTGGACACGCTCCAGCACCTCAATGTCTGTCTTGTAGTGAGGGGCCCAAAACTGGACACAGTATTCCAGGTGCGGCCTCACCAGCGCCGAGTACAGGGGGATGATCACTTCCCTAGTCCTGCTGGCCACACTAGTCATGATAGGATGCCGTTGGCCTTCTTGGCCACCTGGGCACACTGCTGGCTCATGTTCAGCCGACTGTCTACCAGCACCCCCAGGTGCTTTTTGGCCAGGCAGCTTCCCAGCTGCTCTTCCCCAAGCCTGTAGCGTTGCATGGGGTTGCTGTGAGCCAAGTGCAGGACCCGGCACTTGGCCTTGTTGAACCTCATACAGTTGGCCTCGGCCCATCGGTCCAGCCTGTCCAGGTCCCTCTGCAGGGCCATCCTACCCTCGAGCAGATCGACACTCCTGCCCAATTTGGTGTCATCTGCAAACTTACTGAGGGTGCACTCAATCCCCTCATTTTTCCAGGAGAAGGCTGTAGGAAACCGTGTCAAACGCTTCCGAAGAGAAATGGGACAGACCTTGCCTCTTTGATGGCACCTGATGACTGATGCTTCTGACTGATGGTATCATTCTACAGCACACAGGCACCAAATCTCTGCGATGCCACCTGGGGTGTCTGTCACGCACCCACTCCAGATAGGAATTGCTTTTCTGTAGGTCCTGTGTGGTCCCATGCACTGCCAGGTACGCAAGAAGCTGGGAGATGGCACAGCCAAGACAGCTGATCCAAACTGACCAAAGGGATATTCCATACCATATGACATCATGCTCAGTATATAAACTGGGGCCAGCGATCGCTGCTTGGGGACGGGCTGGGCATCAGACAGCAGGTGGTGAGTGGTTGCATCACTTGTTTTTCCTGGGTTTTGTTCCTCTTTTTGTTGTTTTCCTTTTCACTACAATTTTTTATTATTATTATAATTTTATTTTATTTTATTTCAATTATTAAACTGTTCTTATCTCAACCCACGAGTTTTCTTACTTTTGCCCTTTCGATTCTCTCCCCCATCCCACCGGGGGGCAGGGTGAGCGAGCGGCTGTGTGGTGCTTAGTTGCTGGCTGGGGTTAAACCATGACAGCCAGACAAGCAAACAAGCATGTTTACATGTGACTGGCCCCTTTTTATTCCCCCTTCTTTCCATTTTCCCATGCTCATTCCTTCTATATTCACCTCAATCTCTTCCTTTCCCCGCCTTTGGCCCTTCCCCTAAGCATCCCATAATAAATTTCATTATTATTTCCCTTATTGCCTGCTCATTAAGGTTTTTTGTGTCTGTGGGTTTAATTTATCCCTTTCTCTGTTGCTTGTTGTTTCTATTATACTGAGCAGTCCTTAACTAGATATCTTAATGAAACAGATGTCCTTATATTCCACATATCCTTACAGAGGATTCTTCCAGCTGTCTTAGGGAGGCTTCATCTACTTCCTCTTCTTAATCAGGGGGTCTGTATTAGACACCTACCATGCCATCACACGTTAGGCTGTCTTCTGATCTTGACCCACAAGTACCCAGCCGGCTCATCACCCATTTCAGTACTGATTACTACCCCAATGGTAGTAAGAGAAATACTGAAGACGGCCCATAGTGAATCCCATATGGGAGCAGATGCTCTGGTCGCAAGTATCAAAAGATATGCTGTAGGAACAAAAATGCAAACTTGTGCAAACTTTATTGTGAAACAGTGCCCAATATGTTGTAAGAACCACCCAAAAATACAGAAAAGACCTCCTCCCAGAGAGGTCAGGAGGGGTCAAACCCCTGGAGAATACTGGCAAATTGATTTTTCTGAACTACCAAAATGCAATCAGTATAGATATTTGTTGGTGGTGTTAGACACCTTTTCAGGATGGCCTGAAGCTTTCCCGTGTCGTACCAATAAGGCTAGAGAGGTAGTAAGGATATTGTTAAAGGATATAATTCCTAGATTTGGGGTACCTGAAGGAATGTCCTCCGATAATGGGCCACATTTTACAGCTCAAATAGTTCAAGAAGTTGCGAAATCTTTGCAAATTACATGGGACTTACATACCCCTTGGAGACCACAATCAAGTGGCAAGGTTGAACGAATGAACCAAACTCTGAAAAGACAAATTTCAAAACTTTGTCAGGAAACTCAAATGAAATGGATAGAGGTGTTACCGATAGCATTGACGAGAATTCGGGTCACTCCTAGAGGTAGAGAAGGAATTAGTCCTTTTGAGATTCTATATGGGAAACCATACCAAATAGTTTAACTGGGAAAAGTGGTAAAAAAAAAAAAAAAAAGTGGGAAACGTGGTGGGACGACTCTCATGACTGGACTGCTGCACTGGATGGCTATAAGCTCTTCAGAAGGGATAGGCAGGGAAGGAGAGGTGGTGGGGTGGCTCTGTATGTTAGGGAGTGTTTTGACTGTATAGAGCTCGACAGTGGCGATGACAAGGTCGAGTGCTTATGGGTAAGGATGAGGGGGAAGGCCAACAAGGCGGATGTCCTGTTGGGAGTCTGCTATAGACCACCCAACCAGGATGTAGAGATAGATGAGGCGTTCTACAAGCGGCTGGCAGCAGTCTCGCAATCGCCAGCCCTTGTTCTCGTGGGGGACTTCAACTTGCCAGACATCTGCTGGAAATACAACACAGCAGAGAGGCAACAGTCTCGGAGGTTCCTAGAGTGTGTGGAGGATAACTTCCTGACGCAGCTGGTAAGCGAGCCTACCAGGGGAGGTGCCTCGCTTGACCTGTTGTTTACAAACAGAGAAGGACTCGTGGGAGATGTCGTGGTCGGAGGCCGTCATGGGCTTAGCGACCACGATATGATAGAGTTCTCAATACTTGGCGATGTAAAGAGGAGGGGCAGCAAAACTGTTACCATGGACTTCCGGAGGGCAGACTTTGGCCTGTTCAGGACGCTGGTTGGGAAAGTCCCTTGGGAGGCAGTCCTGAAGGGCAAAGGGGTCCAGGAAGGCTGGCCCTTCTTCAAGAAGGAAGTCTTAAGGGTGCAGGAGCGGGCTGTCCCCGTGTGCCGTAAGACCAACCGGCGGGGAAGACGACCGGCCTGGCTGAACAGGGAGCTTTTGCGGGGACTCAGGGGAAAAAGGAGAGTCTACCGCCATTGGAAGAAGGGGCGGGCAACTCAGGAAGAGTACAGGGATCTTGTTAGGTCCTGCAGGGAGGAAATTAGAAAAGCAAAAGCCCAGCAAGAACACAATCTGGCCACTGTTGTAATAGATAAAAAAAAATGTTTTTACAAGTACATCAGCAATAAAAGGAGAGCCAAGGAGGATCTCCATCCCTTGCTGGATGTGGCGGGGAACATTGTCACCAAGGACAAGGAAAAGGCTGAGGTACTTAACGCCTTCTTTGCCTCTGTGTTTAATAGCCAGACCAGTCATCCCCAGGGTACTCAGGCCCCTGAGCTGCAAGACAGGGACGGGGAGCAGAATGGAGCCCTCATAGTCCAGGAGGAAGCAGTTAATGACCTGCTATGCCACCTGTACGCTCACAAGTCTATGGGGCCGGATGGGATCCACCTGAGAGTACTGAGGGAGCTGGCAGAGGAGCTCGCCAAGCCACTCTCCATCATCTATCAGCAGTCCTGGTTAGCAGGGGAGGTCCCTGATGACTGGAGGCTTGCCAATGTGACGCCCATCTACAAGAAGGGCCGGAAGGAGGACCCGGGGAACTACAGGCCTGTCAGCCTGACCTCGGTGCCGGGAAAGATTATGGAGCGGTTCATATTGAGTGCGCTCAACAGGCACGTGCAGGTCAGCCAGGGGATCGGGCCCAGCCAGCATGGGTTCATGAAAGGCAGGTCCTGCTTGACCAACCTGATCTCCTTTTATGACCTGGTGACCCACCTGGTGGATGAAGGAAAGGCTGTGGACGTCATTTACCTGGACTTTAGCAAAGCCTTTGACACAGTCTCCCATAGCATTCTCCTTGGGAAGCTGGCAGCTCATGGCTTGGATGGGCGTACTCTTCGCTGGGTAACAAACTGGCTGGGTGGCCGAGCCCAGAGAGTAGTGGCAAATGGAGTTAAGTCCAGTTGGCGGCCGGTCACGAGCGGTGTTCCCCAGGGCTCCGTTTTGGGGCCAGCCTTGTTTAATATCTTTATCAATGATCAAGATGAGGGGATTGAGTGCACCCTCAGTAAGTTTGCAGATGACACCAAACTGGGCGGGAGTGTCGATCTGCTCGAGGGTAGGATGGCCCTGCAGAGGGACCTGGACAGGCTGGACCGATGGGCCGAGGCCAACTGTATGAGGTTCAACAAGGCCAAGTGCCGGGTCCTGCACTTGGCTCACAGCAACCCCATGCAACGCTACAGGCTTGGGGAAGAGCAGCTGGGAAGCTGCCTGGCCAAAAAGCACCTGGGGGTGCTGGTAGACAGTCGGCTGAACATGAGCCAGCAGTGTGCCCAGGTGGCCAAGGCGGCCAACAGTATCCTGGCTTGTATCAGGAATAGTGTGGCCAGCAGGAGCAGGGAGGTGATTGTCCCCCTGTACTTGGCGCTGGTGAGGCCGCACCTGGAATACTGTGTCCAGTTTTGGGCCCCTCACTACAAGAAAGACATTGAGGTGCTGGAGCGTGTTCATAGAAGGGCAACGAAGCTGGTGAAGGGTCTGGAGCACAGGCCTTATGAGGAGCGGCTGAGGGAACTGGGGTTGTTTAGCCTGGAGAAGAGGAGGCTGAGGGGTGACCTTATCGCTCTCTACAACTGCCTGAAAGGAGGTTGTAGCGAGGTGGGTGTTGGTCTCTTCTCCCAAGTAGCTAGCGACAGGACAAGAGGAAATGGGCTCAAGCTGCGCCAGGGGGAGGTTTAGGTTGGATATTAGGAAAAATTTCTCCACGGAAAGCGTAGTCAAGCATTGGAACAGGCTGCCCAGAGAGGTGGTGGAGTCACCATCCCTGGAAGCGTTCAAAAAACGGGTAGATGTGGCACTCTGGGACATGGTTTAGTCTAGTCTACCCTTAATCGGTTTAGTGGTGGACTTGGTAGTGTTAGGTTAATGGTTGGACTGGATGATCTTAAAGGTCTTTTCCAACCTAAACGATTCTATGATTCTATGATTCTAAGTGATCAAATGCATATTATGGGAAACCAATCGTTATCTGGTTGTCTGTTATCTTTGGGACAGGCTCTGTCTTCCCTTTACAGGTATTTAAATGAAAGGGTGCTAATACCCTTAGATGCCCCAGTTCATCCTTTCGTTCCAGTAGATGAAGTTTACATCTGAACGTGGAAAGATGAACCTTTGAAAGAGCGATGGAAGGGACCTTATCTGGTATTGTTAATTACCCACACAGCCTTTAAAGTAAAAGGCTTTGACTCCTGGATTCATCATACCTGGGTAAAAAAAAGCACCAATGGAACAATGGAGCTCTGAGAAGACAGGAGAAACCAAGATAAGAATTTTTGAGAACACATAAACTGTTTTTGCATCCCAAAGGGATTTTGAACTTGATTGTAAAATATATATTTATGTAGCTGGCATAGTGCTGTGTGTTGGATTTAGTATGAGAATAATGCTGATAACACACTGTTGTTTTACATGTGGCTAAGCAGTGCTTATGCTAGTCAGGACAAGGGGGTTCCTCCAGGAAAACTGCTGCTCCAGTTTCCAGTGGGCAATTCCCCAGACAGAGTAGAAGGGCTGATCTTAATCAAGGGACTTCTGACTCGTATTTACAAGAAGTGAGTAACGAATACTGTGACCAGGACGAGAGGGACCCTGCCTCCAGCCAGGTGGAGGAAAGGGACAGTCGGGTTTACTGGACTGTGAGGATTCGATGGCCTGGCACATCAGACCCACAGGAGCAGAAGGCTCTAGTGGGCACCGGTGCACAGTGTACCCCAATGCCATCAAGCTATAGAGGGGCAGAACCCATCTGTATTTCTGGAGTGACAGGGGGATCCCAACAGGTAACCGTATTGGAGGCCAAAGTGAGCCTAACTGGGAATGAGTGGCAGAAGCACCCCATTGTGACTGGCCCAGAGGCCCCGTGCATCCTTGGCATAGACTACCTCAGGAGAGGGTATTTCAAGGACCCAACAGGGTACCAGTGGGCTTTTGGGATAGCTGCCTTGGAGACGGAGGAAATGAAACAGCTGTCCACCTTGCCCGGTCTCTCAGAGGACCCTTCTATTGTGGGGTTGCTGAGGGTCGAAGAACAACAGGTGCCGATCTGTACAACAGCTGTGCACCAGCGGCAATATCGCACCAACCGAGACTCCCTGATTCCCATCCATGAGCTGATTCATCGACTGGAGAGCCAGGGAGTGATCAGCAAGACTCGCTCACCCTTTCACAGTCCCATATGGCCAGTGCGAAAGTCTAATGGGGAGTGGAGACTAACAGTGGACTATTGTGGCCTGAACGAAGTTACACCGCCACTGAGTGCTGACGTGCCGGACATGCTAGAACTTCAATATAAATTGGAGTCAAAGGCAGGCAAGTGGTATGCCACAACTGACATTGCTAATGCGTTTTTCTCAATCCCTTTGGCAGCAATAGAGTGCAGGCCACGGTTTGCTTTCACTTGGAGGGGCGTCCAGTACACTTGGAACCGACTGCCCCAGGGGTGGAAGCACAGCCCCACCATTTGCCATGGACTGATCCAGATGGCACGGGAACAGGGTGAAGCTCCAGAACACCTGCAGTACATTGATGACATCATCGTGGGGGGCAACACAGCAGAAGAGGTTTTTGAGAAAGGAGAGAAAATAGTCCAAACCCTTCTGAAGGCCGGTTTTGCCATAAAACAGAGTCAGGTCAAGGGACCTGCACAGGAGATCCAGTTTTTAGGAATAAACTGGCAAGATGGACGTCATCAGATCCCAGTGGATGTGATCAACAAAATAACAGCCATGTCTCCACCAACTAGCAAAAAGGAAACACAAGCTTTCTTAGGCGTTGTGGGGTTTTGGAGAATGCATATTCCAAATTACAGTTTGACTGTAAGCCCTCTCTATCAAGTGTCCCGGAAGAAGAACGATTTCAAATGGGGCCCCGAGCACCAACAACCCTTTGGACAAATTAAACGGGAGATAGTTCATGCAGTAGCCCTTGGGCCAGTCCGGGCAGGGCTATTTAGGACCCTAAATTTTAGAAGGACCCTAAATTTTAGAAAAGCAAACTTCCAGCTCCTCAAGGAGCTATTCAGAAGGACCCCCTGGGAAATGGTCCTCAGGGACAGGGGAACGGAACAGAGCTGGCAGATCTTTAAGGACACCTTCCATAGAGCACAAGAGCTCTCAGTCCCCAAGTGTAAAAAATCAGGCAGGGAAGGGAAGAGACCAGCATGGCTGAGTCGAGACCTGCTGGTCAAACTAAAGAGCAGGAGGGAACTGCACAGGCAGTGGAAGCAGGGACAGGTGTCCTGGGGGGAATACAGGGAAACGGCCCGGTTGTGTAGGGAGGAGGTCAGGAAGGCCAAGGTGAGGATGGAGCTGAATTTGGCAAGGGATGTAAAGAATAACAAGAAGGGCTTCTACGGGTATATCAACCAGAAAAGGAAGGTTAAAGAAAGCGTACCCCCCTTGATGAACAAGAAAGGCGAACTTGTATCAACAGACAAGGAGACGGCTGAGGTACTCAACAACTTCTTTGCCTCGGTCTTCACCGGCAACTTCTCTCCTCACCCCTCCCAAGTCGATGGACCAAAAGATGGGGACCAGGGGGGTAAAGCCCCTCCCACTGTAAGGGAAGATCAGGTTCGAGACCACCTGAAGAACCTCAATGTACACAAGTCTATGGGACCTGATGAGATGCACCCCAGAGTCCTGAGGGAATTGGCTGATGTAGTTGCCAAGCCACTCTCCATGATATTTGAAAAGTCATGGCACTCCGGTGAAGTCCCTGCTGACTGGAAAAAGGGGAATGTTGTGCCCATTTTTAAAAAGGGAAGAAAGGAGGACCCTGGGAACTACCGACCTGTCAGCCTCACCTCTGTGCCTGGGAAGATCATGGAGCAGATCCTCCTAGAAGCTATGCTCAAGCACATGGAAGACAGAGGGGTGATTCGAGACAGCCAGCACGGCTTCACCAAGGGCAAGTCCTGCCTGACCAACCTAGTGGCTTTCTATGAAGGAGTGACTGCATCAGTGAACAAGGGAAAAGCAATGGATGTCATCTATTTGGACTTCTGTAAAGCCTTTGACACAGTCCCCCACAACATCCCTCTCTCTAAATTGGGGAGATATGGGTTTGATGGGTGGACTGTTCGGTGGATAAGGAATTGGCTGGATGGTCGCATCCAGAGGGTCGTGGTCAATGGCTCGATGTCCACATGGAGACCGGTGACAAGTGGGGTCCCTCAGGGGTCCGTACTGGGACCGGTGCTGTTTAACATCTTCATCAATGACATAGACAGTGGGATCGCGTGCACCCTCAGCAAGTTTGCAGACGACACCAAGCTGAGTGGTGCGGTTGACACGCCAGAAGGACGGGATGTCATCCAGAGGGACCTGGACAAGCTGGAGAGGTGGGCCTGTGTGAACCTCATGAGGTTCAGCAAGGCCAAGTGCAAGGTCCTGCACCTGGGACGAGGCAACCCCCGATATCAATACAGGCTGGGGGATGAAGGGATTGGGAGCAGCCCTGCGGAGAAGGACTTGGGGGTACTGGCGGATGACAAGCTGGACATGAGCCAACAATGTGCACTTGCAGCCCAGAAAGCCAACCAAATCCTGGGCTGCATCAAAAGAAGCGTGGCCAGCAGGTCGAGGGAGGTGATTCTGCCCCTCTACTCTGCTCTGGTGAGACCTCATCGGGAGCACTGTGTCCAGCTCTGGAGCCCTCAGCACAAGAAGGACATGGACCTGTTGGAGCGGGTCCAGAGGAGGGCCACAAAAATGATCCGAAGGCTGGAGCACCTCTCTTACGAGGCCAGGCTGAGACAGTTGGGATTGTTCAGCCTGGAGAAGAGAAGGCTGCGAGGAGACCTTATTGCGGCCTTCCAGTACTTAAAGGGGGCCTATCGGAAGGATGGGGGCAATCTTTTTAGCAAGGCCTGCTGTGACAGGACAAGGAATAATGGATTTAAACTAAAGAAGAATAGATTTAGACTAGACATAAGAAAGAAATTTTTTACAATGAAGGTGGTCAATCACTGGAACAGGTTGCCCGGCGAGGTAGTGGATGCCCCATCCCTGGCAACATTCAAGGTCAGGTTGGATGGGGCTCTGAGCAACCTGATCTAGTTAAAGCTGTCCCTGCTCACTGCAGGGGGGTTGGGCTAGATGACCTCTAAAGGTCCCTTCCAACCCAAAGCATTCTATGATTCTATGATTCTATGAAGATGTGAAAAACATGCTTTACACCTCAGCCGGGGAGAATGGCACCACCTGGACCCTCTGGCAGAAAGCATCTGGAGAGACTCAAGGTCGACTTCTAGGGTGATGGAGTGGGGGATACAGAGGATCTGAATCCTGCTATACTCCAACTGAGAAAGAGATATTGGCAGCATATGAAGGGGTTCGAGCTGCTTCGGAAGTGGTTGGTACTGAAGCACAGCTCCTGCTGGCACCCCGACTGCCGGTGCTGGGCTGGATGTTCAAAGGGAGGGTTCCCTCTACACATCATGCAACTGATGTTACGTGGAGTAAGTGGGTCGCACTGACCACACAACGGGCTCTAATAGGAAACCCCAGTCACCCAGGAATCTTGGAAGTAATCATGGACTGGCCAGAAGGCAAAAATTTTGGAATATCGCTAGAGGAGGCCCTGCCCAATCAAAACTTTTATGTACTGTAGAGGGGGATAAAGTCCCTGTAGTGCACGTAAGAAATGTGCTGGGGAAGACAGTCTGGGTTACTCCTGCCTCAGGCAAAGGCAAACCCATCCATGGGATTGCTTTTGCTCAAGGACCTGGGTGCACTTGGTGGGTAATGCAGAAAGATGGGGAAGTCGATGTGTACCTCAAGGGGATTTGATTTTGGGGGAAAATAGCCAATGAACTGAACGGTATGATGTTAATTGCTATATAATACTGTATGGCATCTCTTTTATGGTTGCTATATGCCACATCAATGGTATTACAGTAAGAATCACCCAGATTAATGAAGAATGATATCTGTGTGTATATATCAAAAGACAGGAAAAGTGGTGGTAATTAATTGGAATGTATTGGAACGGCTAGGACCTGGGCATGACATAGATGGTGTAGAATAAGGGGTGGATACTGTCCTGGTTTCGGCTGGGATAGAGTTAATTTTCTTCCTAGTAGCAGGCATAGTGCTGTGTTTTGGATTTAGTAGGAGAAGAATGTTGATAACACACTGATGTTTTAGTTGTTGCTGAGTACTGCTTATGCTAGTCAAGGACTTTTCAGCTTCCCATGCTCTGCCAGGTGCACAAGAAACTGGGAGGGGGCACAGCCAGAATAGTTGATCCAAACTGGCCAAAGGGCTATTCCATACCATATGACGTCATGCTCAGTATATAAACTGTGTGGGAGTTGGCCAGGGGGCAGCGATCACTGCTCGGGAACTGGCTGGGCATCGGTCGTTGGGTGGTGAGCAATTGCATTGTGCATCACTTGTTTTGTATATTATTAATATTGTTGTTGTTGTTGTTGTTATTATTTCCCCTTCCTTTTCTGTCCTATTAAACTGTCTTTATCTCAACCCACGAATTTTACTTTTTTTTTCCGATTCTCTCCCCCATCCCAGTGGGGAGGGGGAGAGTGAGTGAACAGCTGTGTGGTGTTTAGCTGCCTGCCAGGTTAAACCACAACAAGATGGGACAAATTATGGGATGGAGTGGAAAGTCAGTTCAGGATCACACAGAACTTATTATAGGATTGTGGTGGGTTGACCTTGACTGGCCACCAGGTGCCCACCAAGCTGCTCTCTCACTCCCCCTCCTCAGCAGGACAGGGGGAGAAAAGAAGATGAAAAAGCTCATGGGTCTAGATAAAGACAGGGAGATTGCTTACCAGTTATTGTCATGGGCAAAACAGACTTGACTTGGATAAAATTAATTTAATTTATTTCCAGTTAAAAATAGAGTAGGATGGTGAGAAACACACCTCCTCCCCACTCCACACCCTTCTTCCCAGGCTCAACTTCACTCCTTCATTCCCAACTCTTCTACCTCCTTCCCCGCCGAGTGGTACAGGAGGGATGGGGAATGGGGGGTTGCAGTCAGTTCATAACACTTTGTCTCTGCCGCTCCTTCCTCCTCACACTTTTCCTCTGCTCCAGCATGGTGTCCCTCCCACAGGATACAGCCCTTCAGGAAAAGACTGCTCCTGCATGGGCTCCTCTCCATGGGCCACAGATCCTGCCAGGAGCCTGCTCCAGCATGGGCTCTTCAGGGCCCATGCAGCTTCCTTCAGGGCATATCCACCTGCTCTGGCGTGGGGTCCTTCATGGGCTGCAGTGTGGATATCTGCTCCAATGTGGTCCTCCATGGGTTGCAGGGGGACACCCTACGTCACCATGGTCTTCACCACGGGCTGCAAGGGAATCTCTTCTCCGGCGCCTGGAGCACCTCCTCCCCCTCTGCAGGACCATTTTTCTCACAGCTGCTGCATTTTTTTACCCTTTTTTACCCTTTCTTAAATATGTTATCACAGAGGTGCCACCAGCTTCGCTGATTGGCTCAGCTTTGGCCAGAAGGGGGTCTGGTTTGGAGTTGGCTGGAACTGTCTGTGTCTGGCACAGGGGCAGCTCCTGGTTTGTTCTCACAGAAGCCACTGCTGCAGCCCCATCCCCCACCAAAACCTTGCCATATAAACATGGATGTTTAGGGGAGAAACCAAAGGTGGGAAAAGGGAGTAATTTTAGGTAATTTGGGGAGGAATGAGAGTGGGAAAATAGAGGGGTAAGGGGAAAAGAAGGGCCAGTTGCATGTATTTTGCTGGTCAGTATGCTTGTCTGGCTATGCCCTGTACCAGATCAGCTCAGTCTGTCCTATCATCTTATGCAAATCCTTTCTAACTCTTTCCTGGGTGATGGACTCTGTTCTGTGCGTATAGGGGTGTGAGTGCCAGCAACTGGAGTCAGACCACTAGTTGGAGGGCCTGTGTGTCCATGGTGGTGCCAGCAGCTGGAGCAAGTGCAGGTGTGTGATTGTTAGCAAAGATCAACCCAGACTAGCCAGTGAATAGGTGAAGTGGCCTGGGAGCAAAGGGGGGGTGGGGGGGTGTGTGTGTGAGAGAGACAGTCTGTATCAGCAACTGGAGTAGGGCTGTGGCCTCAGGGGGTGGTATATCCAGGAGCCAGCAACTGGGGACACTGGGAACCAGAGGCCAGCTACTAGGCAGACCGAGTGTCTGAGCCCAGCTGCTGGAGGGATCCACTTTGTACATATGTGTGTATATATATATGTGTGTGTGTGTGTGTGCGTGTATTGGGTCCAGATGGGATGGAGTTAACTTTCCTCATAGCAGCCCTCATAGTGCTGTCCTTTGTAGTTGTAGTTAGAACAGTGTTGATAACACACCAATGTTTTGGCTACTGCTGAGCAGTGCTCCCACAGCATCAAGGCTGTCTCTCCAAAGTCCCCCGCCAAAGGGCAGTAGGCTGGGGGTGGGCAAGAGGTTGGGAGGGGACATAGCCAGGACAGCCGACCCAAACTGACCAAAGGGGTATTCCATACCATATGACCTCTGCTCAGCAATAAAAACTAAGAGAAAGGAATAGAGGGGGCATTTGTTATTAAGGCATTTGTCTTCCGAAGCAACCACTACACGTACTGAGGCCCAACTTCCCAGGAAGTGGCTGGACATTGCCTGCTGATGGGAAGTAGAGAATAAATCTTTTTTTTTTTTTTTTTTTTTTTTGCTTTGCTTCCACACACGGCCTTTGCTTTCTTTTTTCATTAAACTGCCTTTATCTTGACCCACGAGTTTTTCCATCTTATTTTCTCCCCCTGTCCAGCTGAGGAGGGGGAGTGATAGAGCAGGTTGGTGGGCACCTGGCGGCCAGCCAAGGTCAACCCACCACAATGTACTCTCAGTAGTGGACCTCCATCCTGCTCAGCCAGAGAAGGTAGCAGGATGAGGCTGTTGGTGTTGTATGTGAGTGCTCTGAGTGTCTGTCTGTGATCTGTGTGGCCAGCCATGTATATATGTCTCTATGTATATGTAGTGTATATGTGTGGTTTGTGTGTGAGCGCTTGCTGGGAATACATCTTCGGCCTCGCTACTGGTTGGACCTGGGGACGTGGAGCGGTGGCAGCCTCGCCTCTCTTGGGCTATTGTATTTGGCATGATATATTTTCCTAAAACATTATTGATAAAAAAACCACTCAGTAGCAAGTTATTAATTGGGTCTGAAAATATTAAGCTGACAAGCTAAAAGCAACCACATGTATGTGCATTGTTTCACATCCTGATCCCACGGAGGTTGGTCTTTCCATAGACTAGAATTAGGGCCAAAGTCACGTTCACATCAATGGGAAGACCTGCATTGCCTTGGAGGACAGGATGCCCGAGGCCTGACATCTTGGACACTCAAGGTTGAATTTTAGCTGCAGCAGTCTCCTTTGGCATTTTCAGCATTACAAACACCAATTACAATACTGAGAAAATTATCTATACATGCTAGGATTTAGGTGGAATTTAACCCCTTTGTTCATTCGGATCCCTCTATATCATGGGTTACAGTACAGGCTGCTACAGCTTTTCTAGCTTGTTCAATGGGCAGTGATAGGATTTGAGCATTCTCACTCTCCCACTGGGACGTGCAGAACAGCGTGAATTGGCACACATGGGGAAAGTCTGGGAAACATGTTGCGATTAGTTGGACATACAGTATGCCACAAAAAAGCAAAAGTGAAGAGATTCTGCCATACCAGCTCTGAGAAAACTCTCATGTCTACAATGCATAGTGCAATGTGTCCCTCAAAACAGTATAGTCATGCCAGTGAAATAGGCTAATTAGTTCTGCTTCCCATCCAGGTCAGGTTCAGCCCCATATAAGGCTCTACTGCATGATGTGATACCCTTTTGCGACAACCCAGGGCCTGACTTTCAGCACCACTCCCTGTAGCCCTATGCTCCTGAGCTTGCAAGAGCTCCATTTGTTAGCATTAGTGAGATCCTGTACTGCAGGAATGACAAATCAGGAGTTATGCAGACAAACACATTTTATGAGAAGCAATTATAAATCTGAGCAGATCCATGTGAGAGGAACTGAGTAAAATAGTACTAGGAAAGGCCTGTTGAAACCATAGTTTTAAAAGAAGTAGTACAGTTTCTGCCTTGAAAAACAGTTTACTCTTCTTGCATTCCCCAAGGACTATTTGGCATCCAGGAGGGACATAGGTTGTGACCTGATAAAGGTCCAGAGGCCAGGAAAACTTGTAAAAGCTGCATAGAATTAGCACATCATGACCCAAAGGAGCTAACCATGCCAGACCATTGCCCTTGCCAGACTCCAAAAAAGGTATAGGACCACTTTACTGTCTGCCCTGACCCCAAGCTCCTGAACAACAACTGTCCAAGAGTATATATTGAAATCACAAGCTTCACCTAAGGGCAATGTGTTGTTTGCTTTTCAAGTGCCTGCAGGTCATCCTGGGTATTCACCACTACCCTCAAGAACATCCACTCTGGAAGATGTGCTCACAACAAAGGGCTGCCATGAAAGAGATGATGTGCAACATATGGGTGCTGGGGACATATGATCATGGTGTGAGGCTCTGTGTGACACTCTCTAAGGATAGATCACAGATCAGCAGTGCTCTCACCCTCCTGGTGCACCCCTTCAAACCACACTGTTCATTCCATCTCTGAGCGAAACTCTGTCCTTGCTACAAGCAGGTACTTGCCAACAATAGAGTTCATTAATTGAAGGCTACAGTGAACATACGGTCTCACTCAAAAAATGCAACTATGAGACTCGACTCTTGGAGATATGAAGCATGGAAAAGCAACTTATTCATTCATCCCACTAGAGCCGAGAGCCACAGTCACATCTAGGCAGTCCATTGGTCAACATGGCTAACTAAGGCTGGCATCCTTTCCACCACTTTTGACTCACCTGCCCAATTGACAGCTGGTGATGAGCATCACAATGCAAGTGCAAAGCAGAGCTAGAACTCTCGCAAAACACCTTAACATCTCCACCATCACTGACGCTGGGACAGTTGAGCAGAGGGCCTGGACATCCCATTGAGGACTGCTGTCTTTTGGAGGCTGTGCAAAAGTGCAGAAGGTCCCAAAGAAGCTGCACAGAGGCACCCTTCCCCTTCAGCAGACATCACATGCTCTGCTTCCAGTCCTTTCCCTACAGTTTCAAACTAGAAATTTAATAGTAGGCTTGTTCCATCTTAAAATGGTATTGGTGGTAGTGTTGTTATGGTATCCTGCCTTCACCCTGAAACAGCAGAGCAATTTGGGCCAAGACTGAAAACATGTTTGAGTCCTCCATAAATTACATCATGTCAGAGCTAAACTAAAATCTAAAGAGAACACAGCTCCCTAGGGTGTCCCATTTGGTTATATACAGCTTGGTATAGGAGATTACATTGCAAGTAAGCCTTCATTTAATCTCCTTCATCAGGTACAGACCTGGCTGTGACCCAATTCCATGCATCTGTGCTCTGTACAAAGTCATCTACCCAAGACAAACTCAATATTAACATTGGCATTTTCCACTCTGAGACAATGGCACTAACCTATCCAAGAACTGATTTGGTTCAGGACCAGCGTACAGACTAATGTAATCAATCCTGCATTTCTAGTTGAGGAAGTGCTTGGGTTGCTTTTTGCTAACAGCAGCAGCTATACTGAACTGGGTACTTACAGTATCCTTGATGAAGAGAAAGCAGCAAACTGGCAGGAGAAAGGATTGTTCTTGGCTTCATTTACCCACCTACACATCAAAAGGCAAGAGTTGTTTCAAGCCAAAAAATTATCCTCAGTTTATTAAAGTAACAACAATAGCTAAGGATAAAGCTAGAAGATCTTTCTGGTCAGAGCTGACAAGCAAGAAGGTCTCTGAACCCACTAATACCCAGAGAGCGTTTATCTCCCCTCCTCTCTTATCTCAAGGGTCTGCCTTTTCATCACTTGAGCCAGAGTCTTCCTCCCACCTCCATTCCTCCTAGATGCCTACACCCTCTCTGAGCAGCACTGCAGGGACTGTCCTCTCTCCTAGTCACTCTGTTGGCACCATGCCATTGTCACAGCAACAGAGGATTGCAGGCCCTTCATTGCTTCCTTCTTCTCCCCACCTCAACACTCCTCCATCTGGCACAATACAGGCTCCTTCCTCTCTAGGCCCTAGCAAGAGGGAACCTCTGGCTCTAGAGAGCTGCATGCTCACAGCATGCAAGAGGTGAGAAGTCTTCTATGTGGATATAAGCGCGTCCTGGTTTCGGCTGGGATAGAGTTAATTTTCTTCCTAGTAGCTGGCATAGGGCTGTGTTTTGGATTTAGTAGGAGAAGAATGTTGATAACACACTGATGTTTTTAGTTGTTGCTAAGGACTGCTTATGCTAGTCAAGGACTTTTCAGCTTCCCATGCTCTGCCAGGTGCACAAGAAACTGGGAGGGGGCACAGCCAGAATAGTTGATCCAAACTGGCCAAAGGGCTATTCCATACCATGTGACGTCATGCTCAGTATATAAACTGGGGGGGGGGGTTGGCCGGGGAGCAGCGATCGCTGCTCGGGAACTGTCTGGGTATCGGTCGGCGGGTGGTGAGCAACTGCATTGTGCATCACTTGTTTTGTATATTATTATTATTATTATCATTATTATATTGTTATTATTATCATTACTATTTTACTGTATTTCAAGTATTAAACTGTTCTTATCTCAACCCAGGAGTGTTTCTCACTCTTACTCCTCCGATTCTCTCCCCCATGCCATTGGGGCAGGGGGAGTGAGCGAGCGGCTGCGTGGTGCTTAGTTGCTGGCTGGGGCTAAACCACGACAGTCCTTTTTGGCGCCCAGCGTGGGGCTCGAAGGGTTTGAGATAATAACAGATTAACCAGAGTGTATTAAGGAGTCTGTTAACAGTTGCCGGTCATGATATTAGTTCATCTGATCTGCGCCATGTTCTTTTTTTTGCAGTACACGTTAAAGCTGCTTGTTGGTTTGTGCAGCGTGCTATGCTCTGCAGTGATTCATGATCTTTTGCTCGGGAGGCTCCTTATCAAAACCCTGACCTTGAGCATTGTTTGGTATCTGGGTTTCATACACAAGTCATTACTGTACTTCGGGTACTGCCTCATGGAGAGAGTTAGCAATTATACTTTTTACTCTGAAGGGCTTGTGGTGGAGGAAATACAGAATGGCACCTTTGCTACCTTCTTCTGTGATGTTTCCTCCTTCATTACAACAACTTTTCAGTACCTTGAACACCCCTGGGCAGTTAAGATACTTCTATTGATACTTCTTGGGAATATCGTTTTGGTTTTGACAAAGGTTAGTAAGCAATTTAAGAATATCATCGAGAGATCTGCCCCGAGGCTGGATAGTTATGAGTGGCAGGGTGTGTGGGATAGCATGGGCAAGTACCTGGGACAGTGGGCACCTCCAGTGTTTTGGAACTTCACCCCTGAACAAGTGCAGAATCCTGAAGAACTAGCAAAGTATTTGGAAAAAAGATGTTGTCACCCTGGCAACTCCAAAGAGACACAAATCATTGCAACATGCTGGGGGCTGGCCCATGCCTATCGAGCCGTGGTCAACACTATTCAGTACCCTCAAAAGAAAGAGGTCTCTGGATCTGATGACAAAACAACAAGCACTGTGGCTACTCAAACCCTCACTACAGGCACTGCGGCTACTCAAACCCCTGCCCCAGGCACTGCGGCTACTCCAACCACAGCCACGGGCACTGCGGCTACTCCAACCCCAGTGACAGGCACAGCGGCCACTCCAACCCCCACCACAGGCCCTGCAGCCACTCCAACCCCAGTGACAGGCACCGTGGCTAAACCAGAGAACCAACCCGCGCCAGTATCAGTCGCCCCTATACAGAAGAAAAAATACACAAGAAAATCGGCTCGTTTAGTAAGGGATGAAGATGAACCAGGGCCATCACGAGAACCAGAGGAGGAAGAACCCATAAGTGAGATAGTAACCACCCGATCCCTATCCCTGAGTGAGCTGCGAGTTATGCAAAAAGATTTCGGTCGTCATCCAGGCGAGCACATCATCACCTGGCTGCTCCGATGCTGGGATAACGGGGCCAGTAGCCTGGATTTAGAGGGTAAGGAAGCCAAGCAGCTGGGATCCCTTTCTAGGGAAGGGGGCATTGACAAAGCAATTGGAAAAGGAGCACAAACCCTCAGCCTCTGGAGGCGACTTCTGTCAAGCGTGAAGGAAAGGTATCCCTTCAAGGAGGATGTTATATACCGCCCAAGCAAATGGACCACCGTAGAGAAGGGTACCCAGTACCTGAGGGAATTAGGCGTGCTGGAGGTGATTTATAGTGACCTGAACGATGAGCAGTTACCCAAAGATCCAGATGAAGTCAGGTGCACACGACCCATGTGGCAGAAGGTGGTACAGAGTGCACCAGCATCGTATGCCAACTCGTTGGCAATATTGACCTGGAAAGATGACGAGGCACCAACGGTGGATGAAGTGGCTGTCCGACTCCGGGAATACGAAGAAAGTATCTCTTCCTCCCTACGGGCCTGTGTCTCGGCTGTGGAAAAACTGTCTGAAAAAATATGACGAGAGTTCCAACAACTCAGAGAGGATCTGTCCTACTCCTCACCTGTACGGACCACTATCTCAGCCATTAGGAGTCAACGTCCTTATGCTCAAGAGAGAGGATATAGAGGATACACACCACGGGGCACCCTGTGGTTTTACCTGCATGACCACGGAGAGGACATGAGGAAGTGGGATGGGAAATCCACCTTGACCATTAGAGGCACGGGTGCGGGAGTTGCAAGGAAAAACCATTACAAAAGGAGGTTCTCCCAGGAAAATTGCAGCTTCGGTTTCCAGTGGGCAGTTCCCCAGACAGAGTAAGAGGGCTAATTCTACTTCCGACCTTAATCAAGGGACTTCTGATTCACATTTACAGGAAGCGAACAACGAATACTATGACCAGTGTTAGAGGGGCCCTGCCTCCAGCCAGGTGGAGGAAAGGGACAATCGGGTTTACTGGACTGTGAGGATTCGACGGCCTGGCACATCAGACCCACAGGAGCAGAAGGCTCTAGTGGGCACCGGTGCACAGTGTACCCCAATGCCATCAAGCTATAGAGGGGCAGAACCCATCTGTATTTCTGGAGTGACAGGGGGATCCCAACAGCTAACCGTACTGGAGGCCGAGGTGAGCCTAACTGGGAATGAGTGGCAGAAGCACCCCATTGTGACTGGCCCAGAGGCTCCATGCATCCTTGGCATAGATTACCTCAGGAGAGGGTATTTCAAGGACCCAAAAGGGTATAAGTGGGCTTTTGGGATAGCTGCCTTGGAGACGGAGGAAATTAAACAGCTGTCCACCTTGCCCGGTCTCTCAGAGGACCCTTCTATTGTGGGGTTGCTGAGGGTCGAAGAACAACAGGTGCCAGTCGCCACCACAACTGTGCACAGGCAGCAATATTGCACCAACAGAGACTCCCTGATTCCCATCCATAACCTGATTCGTCGACTGGAGAGCCAGGGAGTGATCAGCAAGACTCGCCCACCCTTTAACAGTCCCATATGGCCAGTGCGAAAGTCTAATGGGGAGTGGAGACTAACAGTGGACTATCCTGGCCTGAACGAAGTTACACCGCCACTGAGTGCTGCTGTACCGGACGTGCTAGAACTTCAATATGAACTGGAGTCAAAGGCAGCCAAGTGGTATGCCACAACTGACATTGCTAATGCATTTTTCTCCATCCCTTTGGCAGCAGAGTGCAGGCCCCAGTTTGCTTTTACCTGGAGGGGCATTCAGTACACCTGGAACCGACTGCCCCAGGGGTGGAAGCACAGCCCCACCATTTGCCATGGACTGATCCAGATGGCACGGGAACAGGGTGAAGCTCCAGAACACCTGCAATACATTGATGACATCATCGTGGGGGGCAATACAGCAGAAGAGGTTTTTGAGAAGGGAAAGGAAATAGTCCAAACCCTTCTGAAGGTCGGTTTTGCCATAAAACAGAGTCAGGTCAAGGGACCTGCACAGGAGATCCAGTTTTTAGGAATAAAATGGCAAGATGGACGTCATCAGATCCCAGTGGATGTGATCAACAAAATAACAGCCATGTCTCCACCAACTAGCAAAAAGGAAACACAAGCTTTCTTAGGCGTTGTGGGGTTTTGGAGAATGCATATTCCAAATTACAGTTTGACTGTAAGCCCTCTCTATCAAGTGACCCGGAAGAAGAACGATTTCAAATGGGGCCCTGAGCAACAAGCCTTTGGACAAATTAAACGGGAGATAGTTCATGCAGTAGCCCTTGGGCCAGTCCGGGCCGGGCAGGATATTAAAAATGTGCTCTACACCACAGCTGGGGAGAATGGCCCTACCTGGAGCCTCTGGCAGAAAGCACCAGGGGAGACTCGAGGTCGACCCCTAGGGTTTTGGAGTCAGGGATACAGAGGATCCGAAGCCCGCTATACTCCAACTGAGAAAGAGATATTGGAAGCATACGAAGGGGTTCGAGCTGCTTCGGAAGTGGTTGGTACTGAAGCACAGCTCCTGCTGGCACCCCGACTGCCGGTGCTGGGCTGGATGTTCAAAGGGAGGGTCCCCTCTACACATCATGCAACTGATGCTACCTGGAGTAAGTGGGTTGCATTGATCACACAACTAGGTAGGGGGAGAGAGTGAGCGGCTGCGTGGTGCTTAGTTGCTGGCTGGGGCTAAACCACGACAAAGTGTCAGTCCTGAAACCTTGTTTTGTGCATGTCAAGGCCATTAAATCTGGGCTCCATCCAATGCTGCACAAACACAGGGTTACAAGCATCTGAAGGTTTGTAAGATTTACTCGTTATCTATATTCCTCTTCTTATTCTGCGTTATTAAAACCACTGTTTTATTGAAACATTTGTTGTTGTGCCTTTCTTATTGAGATCCAGAAAGAACCTTGTACGATTTCTCTCTCTCTCAACTCACCCCACCCCCAGTCCCGGTGCAGAACACCATGCTATACATGGGGCAGTGAAAAAACAGCCCTGGAAGTAGATGACATTTAAAATTATCAGCTGATTTTGCATATTCATGTGCAAAGACTGGGATCATCAAAGATTGGATAGAAACAAAAAGTCAACTTCTATTACAGAAACAAAAAACAAACAAAAACAACCACCAAACCCTGCAGCTGGTCAATGTTCAGCCAAAGGAGACATTATGTATTTAATAGTTAAAGTTCTCGACTTTGGGAAATGTGATCCCAAAACTTTGGCTAAACTGTATTCAGTGTGTTTTTACAAAATGCAAATGAACTGATGTTATTTTTTTTCCTAAAGGAAGCTGCTAGCAAGCAACCTGTTACATTTAATGAGGCAATGAGAAATGAACTAGCTTAACTTGAAATGTCGAAACCTGTTTTTGTTTACATTTATTTAATCCATTTTTGGCAATACGAAATGCAAGAAATGGATATATTCTAACATTGTTATGAAGACCTATTATCTAATAATAATAACTCTTTTCACAACAACAAAAAAGCTGGAATTGAAGGGTTCTGAAATTATTTCCTCTTTGTTATACCTTTTCCCAACCATATCAAATTGGGGGGGGATTTTCCTTCCCTTTATTCTAGCATTTTCATTAATTCATGTCATCTTGCAAAGAGAGGACAGCTGCTTACAGTGTAGTACTGTTAGGTTTTATTCCTAGTTCTAATGCAAGTATCCTCTGTGATACCAGATAAATCACTTAGTCACCACTTTACAAAAAGTGTGGAACTATGTGAGGAGACCTGTTGGTGCTCAGAGGCTCTGAATTCACCTGAACAAGGCAAAACATTTGTAAACTGTCACCCACAATGTTGTTATTAACTCATTCCCTGTAAATTGGGGCTGATGAACTTAATATTTCACCTTTCTCACGGGCTTGTAATGGATCTGAGTGCAGGCTGGTGTGAAAAGGGGTGGTCTTGACATCTCAGCTCTTCTTCCCTGCCCTGTGATCCTTATGCAGCCTTACACTAGCTTTCATCCAGTCATAAGCTAAATCCAGCTGAAGAGCGCGTGTGTATGTGTGTGTGTGTGCACATGCACATACAAGGTTCTTTTTCCACCAGGTCAGTTTGCTTCTAGCAGAGTGTGCTGCTGGAGATTAACATTTTGTTTTCCAATTTAATCTGAAAATAATTTGGTACTAATATGTTAGCTCACTGAAATGGTGGTGGTGGTGGAGGAACTGGTACTGCTTTATTGTTCTGTTTTCATATTGTACCATGCAAACTGGGGTACTAGTTGGTCCTGTAATGCAAGTTGGCAACACCAGCATCAACACTAAGACACTCCAAGCTAATAAGCTAGTGGTGAAAAAGAAAGCATCCTTACGTCTCCAGTAACGTCTTTCTCTTCTGCAGTGCAAACACTTACCGCTCTGAATATCTCCCTCCCCCCACCTCCACACACACTTTCAAACGAGAAGAGAAAGTATTCATCTCATCAACCATTTCATCTCCAGGATCTCAATACTTTTTAGCACAGCAGCCCACTACAATAACGTTTCAATCAGTCACCATCCCCCACCCCCCGCTCCCAGGCTGAAGCCCGTTGGCTTCTAAACTAGGCTACTTCCTGACACTCAGCTGAAGGAAGCACTTTGCTCGGAGTTTGAAGCACAAAACTCTCAAATGATTAAGACTGAGGAATAAAACAACACAATTCAAGGGCTGCACATTCCCAGCACTTTCCCATATTGCTGGATTCATAGACATATGCTCCTGTTATGCAGTCACAGAACAAGAGAATCACCGAGGTTGAAAGGGACCTCTGGAGGTCATCTGGTCCAATCTCCCTGCTCAAGCAGAGCCACCTAGAGCTGGTTGCTTAGGTCCATGTCCAGACAGCTTTTGAATATCTCCAAGGAGGGAGACTCCACAACCTCTCTGGGCAACCTGTTCCAGTGCTCAGTCACCCTCACAGTGAAAAAGTGTTTCCCGATTGTCCTGGTTTTGGCCGGGATAGAGTTAATTTTCTTCCTAGTAGCTGGTATAGTGCTGTGTTTTGGATTTAGGATGAGAATAATGTTGATAACACACTGATGTTTTAGTTGTTGCTGAGCAGTGCTTACACTAAGTCAGGGACTTTTTCAGTTTCCCATGCTCTGCCAGGTGCAAAAGAAGCCAGGAGGGGACACAACCAGGACAGCTGATCCAAACTAACCAAAGGGATATTCCATACCCTATGGCTTCATGCTGAAAAAAACCAAAAACAAAAACAAAAACCACCAAAAACCTGGGGGGGAGTTGGCCGGGACTGCTGCTCAGGAACTGGCTAGGCATCAGTCAGCGGGTGGTGAGCAATTGCATTGTGCATCGCTTGTTCTGTATGTTCTTTTATCATTATTATTTTCCCTTCCTTTTCTGTCCTATTAAATTGCCTTTAGCTCAACCCATGAGTTTTACCTTTTTTCCGATTCTCTCCCCCATCCCACTGGAGGGGAGTGAGCGAATGGCTGCGTGGTGTTTAGCTGCCTGCCAGGTTAAACCACGACAGATGTGCATCGTTTCCTTGCAGGACATGTAGAAGAGAGCAAGCAGCAGGTAGAGAAGTGCCTTTCTCCCCCAAGCTACCCACTACCAATTGACACATAGGTGGACATTTTACTTGTTTATCCCCCTGTCCTTTTCATCCCACCTTCTTTGGTATAAAAATCAAAATCCACCTATGTACAAGCTCATCCCACTGCTGATGAACCGTCTACATGGGAACCCAGCTCTTCATGCAATTGTTTGCATCATACAAAGGGAATGAAAAATCCCAATAAATCTGTTTTTCCACTCACATGAACATCTTTGCAAGATTTGGAGCAAAAGGAACCAAGCAGCAATCAATAGAGTGTTCCAGTGTAATAAACAGTGAAGTAAAACTTTAAAAATCTGATTTTGCTTTGCTTCAAGGCCCCTTTTTTACAAATACCCTAACTATACAAAAGGGACTTAACTACAACTGCTTTAAGGCTCCAGTACATTGCCAAAAAAAGTATAAAGTGGCATTTGGGCCTGGTTTTCTTATAGAAAATGCACTGATTTAACAGAATCAATTTCTGAATCAATTTAGTTAATGTGGTATAACTCTTTGAAGAGTACTTTTAAATCAGTCTGAGGGTGACCAATTTGCTCTCCCCCCCACCTTGACAATTCCTTTAAAACCCATGCAGATGAAAGGAACTTTGGACCCAAATCCTCAGATACCTCAAAACCACTTATTGCCACTCCAGTAATATCAAGAAAAGATAAAGAAGCATCCGCATAAGTGCAAATAAAATATAAAGAAGTATCCTTACCATAACTGGGAATAAAGTAACTTCTCCTCTTAAATTAGACTTGGAATTTATGGGCAGCTAAATACTAGTGAGCGAACGGCTGTGTGGTGTTTTAGCTGCCTGCCGGGTTAAACCACAACACTGATGTTCAGACAGAACCTTCTGTGTTTCCGTTTGTGCCCATTGCCTCTTGTCCTGTCACTGGGCACCACTGAAAAAGAGCCTGTCTCTGTCCTCTTTGCACCCTCCCATCAGGTGTTTACATACATTGATGAGATCCCCCCTGAGCCTTCTCTTCTCTAGGCTAAACAGTCCCAGCTCTCTCAGCCTTGCCTCACAGGAGAGATGCTCCAGTCCCTTAATCATCTTTGTGGCCCTTCGCTGGACTCTCGAGACAGTACGTCCATGTCTCTCCTGTACTGGGGAGCCCAGAACTGGACACAATACTATCGTGGTTTAGCCCCAGCCAGCAACCAAGCAACACGCAGCCGCTCGCTCACTCCCCCTACCCCGATGGGATGGGGGAGAGAATCGGAGGAGTAAGAGTGAAAAAACCCACTCCTGGGTTGAGATAAGAACAGTTTCATAATTGAAATAAGGTAAATAATAATAATAATAATAGTATAATAATGATAATAATAATAATAACAATATACAAAGCAAGTGATGCACAATGCAATTGCTCACAGCCCAGGCAGCCCAGGATACCGTTTACCCTCTTTGCTGTAAGGGCGCATTGCTGGCTCACGTTCAACCTGGTGTCCACTAGGACCCCCAGGTCCTTTTCTGCCACTCTGCTTTCCAGCTGGCTGGCCCCCAGCATGTACTGGTGCATGGGGTTGTTCCTCCCCAGGGGCAGGACTTTGCACCTCCCCTTGTTGAACTGCATGAGGTTCCTCTCAGCTCATGTCTCCAGCCTGTCAAGGTCCCTCTGGATGGCAGCATGACCCTCTGCCATATCAGCCACTCCTCCCAGTTTTGTGTCATCTGCAAACTTGCTGAGCATGCGCTCCGCCCCATCATCCAGATCATTAATGAAGATGTTAAACAGCATCGACCCCAGTGTTGATCCTGGGGGTACGCAGCTAGTTACTGGCCTCCAATGAGACTTTGTGCTGCTGATCGCCATCCTCTGAGCCTAGCCGTTCAGCCAGTTTTCAATCCATCTCACCGTCTGCTCATCCAGCCCATACTTCAACAGCTTCTGTATGAGGATCTTGTGGGAGACAGTGTCAAAGGCCTTCCTGAAAGCAAGGTAGAAAATATCCACTGCTCTCCCCTCAACCACCAGGCCAGTCATTTAATCATAGAAATTTATCAGTTTTGGTCAGGCATGACTTCCCCTTGGTGAATCCATGCTGGCTACTCCCAATCACCTTCTGGTCCTTTGTGTGCCAAAACACACCAAAACACAGCACTATACCAGCTACAAGGAAGAAAATTAACTCTATTCCAGCCGAAACCAGGACACCAGGCTCAATTTTTCTCCCAATTTCTCTACCTCATCCCCCCGAGTGGTGCAGGGGGGCAGGTAGTGGGAGGTGCAGTCAGTTAATCACGCATTGTCTCTGCCACTCCTTCCTCCTCACTCTCTTCCCCTTCTGGGGAAGTCCTCCATGAACTTCTGCAACATGGGTCCTTCTGACGGACTGCAGTTCTTCACAAACTGCTTCAGCATGGGTCCTTTCCACAGGGTGCAGTCCTTCAGGAGCAGACTGCTCCAGCATGGGTCCCCCATGGGGTCATAAGTCCTGCCAGCAAACCTGCTCCAGTGTGGGATCCTCTCTCCACGGGGTCACAGGCCCTGCCAGGAGCCTGCTCCAGCACGGGCTTCCCACGGGGTCACAGCCTCCTTCAGGTGCATCCACCCATTCTGGCATGGGGTCCTCCCCAGGCTGCAGGGTGGATATCTGCTCCTCACCATGGTCTTCACCATGGGCTGCAAGGGAATCTCTGCACCTGGAGCACCTCCTCCCCCTCCTTCTTCATTGACCTTGGTATCTGCGTAGTTGTTTCTCTCACATATTCTCACTCCTCTCTCTCACAGCTGCTGTTGCACAGCAGTTTTTACCCTTTCTTAAATAGGCACTACTGCCTTCGCTGATCCGCTCAGCTTTGGCCAGCAGCGGGTCTGTCTTGGAGGCAGCTGACACTGGCTCTATTGGACATGGGGGAAGCTTTTGGTATCTTTTCACTGAAGCCCCCCCTATAGCCCCCCCGCTACTAAAACCTTGCCATGCAAACCCAATACACAAGGCCAAGTGCAAGGTCCTGTACCTGGGTTGGTACAGGATAACAGGTTGTATTCTGGGCTGCATCAAAAGAAGCGTGGCTAGCACGTCAAGGAAGGAGAATCACCCCCCCTCTACTCCGCTCTCATGAGACCCCACCTGGAGTACTGCATCCAGCTCTGGGGTCCCCAGCACAAGAAAGACATGGACCTGTTAGAGCAAGTCCAGGGGAGGGCCACAAAAATGATCATAGGGGTGGAAGACCTCTGATCATTTATATAAAGAAAGGCTGAGAGAGTTGGGGTTGTTCAGCTTGGAGAAGAGAAGGCTCTGGGGAGACCTTATTGCGGCCTTTCAATATTTAAAGGGGGCTTAAAAGAAAGATGGAGAAATACTTTTTACCAGGGCCTGTAGTGACAGGACAAGGAGCAACAGTTTTAAACTGCAAGAGGGTAGGTTTGGATTGGACATAAGGAAGAAATGCTTTTGTGGAGTGATTACTGGAGGTGACTTAGACACCAGACGTAGATTTACGATTACAAGAAAGGTACAGCATTGAAGAAGCTTTCTGGATGGAATGCAGCTGGATGCAAGGAATCTATCCCACAGAAGTTCCTAAGCCTGTAACCTTGGATGTCGCAACCCAGGGGAGCCTGGTGTGCTGATTCTGAGAGGAGCTGCCCAGGGGGTGGAGTGGTGTGGAGACATCACGGCCAAGCCCTGTGATAAGGGAACTCGAAGGGGCACCATGGCCCTGATAAGCTGCATAAGTGATACCCTGCGTCAGCAAACTATCATGATGTTGACAAAAATGCTGTCCTTTAGTAACTTTTACTCATTATAATATCATTATAATACTAGAACACACTCCCATCTCAAAACCCACCCGCCTCCAAGGTAAGACCCCCCCTCACTGAGCCTGCGCTCTGAATTTTTCTGGGCCTGTACCTTTAAAATGAAGCGAGAAAGTTTTACACCAATCGTAACAAAAGTATGTATGACTAGAGTCCCTCAAGCTCCACCTAATGTGTAAAATACTATAAAATTGGCCTAAGGGAGAGGGGATGTTAGGGAAGACATCACCGTGTACTACTCTGACCTCTGGGATCAGTCGACGGGCTGAGCCTCTCTTCCCCCACCATCGGGACGCCTTTGGGTAAGAATCTAACACTTGGTTATACCAAGTGCCTCCGCGGGAAACTTACAAACCTCTATAGAGTCACTTTATGTCTTTTGATGCATCTGTGTTATTCTAAACTTTGGTACTCATAGGTGCCTTGGAGTCAGTGAATTTATCACCGGTAATCCAAAGAACCTGTGTGTCTGTTGCTTTAATAAATTGCTTTGATTTATTGGTCTAGCGTGATAGTGGTCATTGAACACGACCACACACTTTAAGTGTGGCCGTGATAGTTCATGCAGCACGACTAGACGAAAGGTGCCTACGTTATTTGTGAATCTGTAATCGTGATAGTTCAGTGTGTTGAACGCGACCGGACTTATAACGATAAATTGGGTACCTTCCAAAGCCTCTCTTCACGCAACAGCTTTACAATGAGGTTTCCCAGAGAGGTGGTAGATGCCCCATCCCTGGAAACATTCAAGGTCAAGTTGGACGGGGCTTTGAGCCACCTGATCTAGTGAAAGATGTCCCTGCCCATGGCAGGGGCGGGGGTTAGACTAGATGATCTTTAAAGGTCCCTTTCAACTCAAACAATTCTATGACTCTATAATTCTAAATCTCTTTCCTACAAGCCACTGGAAAACAGACATAGTATTTATCTCAGATAAAGACACCTGTTTATGCCTTGTCCTGGTTTCAGCTTGGATAGAGTTAATTTTCTTCCTAGTAGCTGGTATAGTGCTGTGTTTTGGATTTAGTATGAGAATAATGCTGATAACACACTGATGTTTTAGTTGTTGCTAAGTACTGCTTATGCTAGTCAAGGACTTCTCAGCTTCCCATGCTCTGCTGGGTGCACAAGAAACTGTTGAGGGGGTACAGCCAGGACAGTTGATCCAAACTGGCCAAAGGGACATTCCATACCATATGACATCATGTGCAGTATATAAACTGTGTGGGAGTTGGCTGGGAGGCAGCAATCGCTGCTCGGGGACTGGCTGGGCGTCGGTCGGCAGGTGGTGAGCGGTTGCATCACTTTTTTTTTGCCTGGCTTTTGTTTCTCTCTCTTGTTGTTCTCCTTTTCATTACAATTTTTATTACTATTATTATTATTATATTTCAGTTATTAAACGTTTCTTATCTCAACCCACGAGTTTTCTTACTTTTGCCCTTCTGATTCTCTCCCCCATCCCACCAGTGGGGGGAGGGTGAGCGAGTGGCTGTGTGGTGCTTGGTTGCCAACAGGGGCTAAACCACGACATGCCTTTCTGCTTAAAAGGACCTTTTTTTTCTTAAAGGACATGTCTGAAAAACAGCCTTCCTCCTTCAACTGAACTGTTGTCTGTTCAGATGCCGTGGAAATGGGTGTAATATTAAAATAGATGGCACTTTAATATAGGTTTATGTTGCCAATAGCAGAGTTCTGAATAAGTACTGTAGCTTCTGATGTCTAAGTAATCATGTAATTGAGACACAGCACTCTAAGAACCTCCAAAACACCAATAGTAAGTCATTCATCAGCACTAACAAAAACTTATGGGCAGGAGCACAATTTGCATGAGGCTAAATTTTATTCCTGACTCAGAGATGTAATTTAATCAGTCTCCAAGTTTTTAATACTAGATTTTAAAATGCAGAATTCCTGTCTGTCCATTAATCTGGTATGAACAAATTTTAATGTCATTTGAGGAGGCCCCAACTCATGTGATGTCAGTAATCCCATTACATAGACTGGGGAGAGTGACAAACCCAGGGAAAGTAACAAAGATACTGCTATTCCCAATCACTCTTTAGAAGTGTCCATGAGAAGTTTTGCCTGTAACAAAGATCTTTATACATAGAGTTGGCACTTACTAGAGTGTATAAGCACAAACTTCCTTATGTTGGCCTACTCTGGCATGAAGGATTGTCCCCAAGGATATGAAGGTTCTTTGGTCTAAAATCTCTCAGTAGTTAGCGTGACTAGCAATGAATGTTGAAACAAGCAATGTTTAGAGAGTTGTTTTGGTTTCACATATCTGTGATCACCTGTGGGGCCATTGCAGGACCAAGTCTCTTAACTCTCTGCACAGAAGTCACAAGCAGTTACCACTTCCAGAAACTACTAAGCTGGGCTAGATTCAGACTAGAGTTAGCAGTCTATAAGCTGGAAGACTTCTGGAACATCTAGTGACACTATTTAACCCTTCCTTGTGCTCTGTTCCTCCCTTCAGTCTAGATATCTATCCTATATCTAACATCAGGTAGTAGGCAGCTCAACCTATTTCTATGTGAAGGTACTATTGTTGAGGAATCTCAATCTCAAATGTTGAGAGTGATGGACCAGATGTTCCCCCCCCCCCCCCCCCCCCCCGGCCCTGTTAATGAGATCCATATCACAAGAGTCTCCCTTTTGGCCATGTGTGGTGGGTTGACCCCAGCTGGCAGGTAAGGCCTCACCCAGTCACTCGCTCACTCCCCTCCCCAGGGGGATGGAAGAGAGAATCAGAAGAGCAAAAGCAGGTAAAAAACTTTGTGGGTCGAAATAAAGACAGTTTAATAAGTGAAGGGAAAAAAAAGAAAAAGAAACAAGTGATGTGAAAGCCGTCACTGACCACCAGGAAACTGATGCCTAATCAGTCTCCGAGCAACGGCTACCTTGAACTGCCCCCCCTTTTATTGCTAAGCATGACATTATATGGAATATCTCTTTGACCAATTGGAATATCTCCTCCTCAATAAAAGGAGGTTGTAGCGAGGTGGGTGTCAGTCTCTTCTCCCAAGTAGCAAGCGATAGGACAAGAGGAAACAGCCTCAAGTTGCACCAGGGGAGGTTTAGATTGGATATTAGGAAAAATTTCTTCACTGAAATTGGAACAGGATGCCCAGGGAAGTAGTTGAGTCCCCATCCCTGGAGGTATTTAAAAAAACGTGTAGATGTGGCACTTAGGGACATGGTTTAGTGGTGGACTTGGCAGTGTTAGGTTAACATTTGGACTTGATGATCTTAAAGGTCTTTTCCAACCTAAATGATTCTATGGTTCTATGATTCTATAATTTGGGTCAGCTGTCCTGGCTGAATCCCTTGGAGAAGGGGGAGAAAGTGCAGTCTCCATTTGCAATTTTAAGAGTATTTTTAAACAGGCAAAACAGATAAAACATAACCAATATTTCTTACCCAAGTAAAAAAAACAAAGCTCATCAGAAAAAGTTTGCAAGATGGAGGAGAAAGAACATGAGTATTTATAGCCTGACTGATATTACTGACATTTAAAAGAAGAGAATTCAAACCAGTAAGAGCAGATGATGACTCATTAACAGCTTTAAGCAAAACAACTCCCTAACAATACTGTACTCCAACAGTATGTCAAAAAGTGTCAAAATGCTTGTCAATTTTTCCAGGTATATCAGTCTACATAAAGCTTGCTTCGCCTAGATCCTTCGCTCACCACAATGATACCACTATCATTACTGAGCTTGCATTCATGCATGAAAGGAAAAAAAATCCACTTGAATGCAGTCCAAGCTCAGCTTAACTGACTACCTGAATTCACTTTGTTTCCAGGCTCCATCTGTCATCTAGAATTGCTATCTGTGAGCAAATATTCAGGCTAAGCTAGGAAGACAGCACAAAGTGCTAGGCAGTCATGCAAAGTTTCGTAGTGCAGTTTCATTTCTAATACCATCAGCTAGGTGAAGTAGCAAAGAAATACCCTAAATAATACAGAAGTTTCTGTTCATATTCTGTTCTGTTCACCCAGGAAGCTACAGACCTGTTAGTCTAACCTCAGCACCTGGAAAAATTATGGAGAAGATCATACTGGGTGCTACTGAAAGGCATTTAAAGGACAATGTAATCATCAGGCACAGTCAACATGGGTTCACAAAGGGAAAGTCCTACTTAACTAATTTAATATCCTTCTTTGATAAGGTCACCCACCTAGTGGATGAAGGGAAGGTGGTGGATGTGGTTTTTCTGGATTTAAAGTAAGGCTTTTGATATTGTCCCTCACAGTATCCTTCCGGACAAGTTGTCCAACTGTGAGATGAGCAGGTACACGGTGTGCTGCGTGAAGAACTGGCTGAACTGCAGGGCTCAAAGGGTTGTACGGAATGGGGCTACATCTGGCGGGTAGCCAGTCACTAGCAGTGTTCCTCGGGGCTCAATTCTAGGGCCAGTTCTGTTCAATATTTTTATCAGTGATCTGGTGCATTCAAATGCACCATTAGCAAGTTTGCTGATGATACCAAACTGGGAGGTGCTGTGACTCTCTCAAGGCACATGAGGCCTTGCAGAGGGATCTGAATAGATTGGAGCATCGGGCAATCATCAATGGCATGAAATTTAACAAGTCCAAATGCTGGATTCTGCACCTGGGACAGAGTAACACCGGGCACAAGTATAAATTGGGAGAGGAGTGGCTGGAGAAAGGCCCTGCAGAAAGGGATCTGGGGGTGCTGGTTGACAGCAGGCTCAATAGGAGTCAGCAGTGTGCCAATATGAGTCAGCCAAGAGCGCAAACCGCATCCTGGGGTGCATTAAACACAGTATAACCAACCGGTCAAAAGAGGTGATTATCCTGCTGTATTTAGCAATTGTGTGGCCTCACCTTGAGTACTGTGTGCAGTTCTGGGCCCCACAATTTAAGAAGGATGTGAAGGTCCTTGAATGCGTCCAGAGGAGGGCAGCAAAGCTGGTGAAAGGGCTGGAAGGCATGTCCTATGAGGAGCGGCTGAGGACTCTGGGTTTGTCTAGTTTGGAGAAAAGGAGGCTGAGCAGCGACCTCATTGCTCTCTACAGCTTCCTGAGGAGGGGAAGTGGAGAGGGAGGTGCTGATCTCTTCTCCCTGGTATCCTGTGACAGGACGCGTGGGAATGGCTCAAAGCTGCATCAGGGGAGGTTCAGACTTGACATTAGGAAGCATTTCTTTACCGAGAGGGTGGTCAAACACTGGAACAGGCTTCCCAGAGAGGTGGTCAATGCCTCGTGCCTGCCAGTGTTTAAGAGGCATTTGGACAATGCCCTTAGTAATATGCTTTAACTTTTGGTCAGCCCTGAAGTGGTCAGGCAGTTGGGCTAGATGATTGTTGTAGGTCCCTTCCAACCAAACTATTCTGTTCTGTTCTGTTCTGTTCTATTCTATTCTATTCTATTCTATGTGTTCTGAGCTGTCTGGATTGAAGAAGTCAATATGAGTGTGATACCCTGCATACTGATAATGGTTCTTCATTTCAGCTGCAGCAGAAATATAGTCTACTTATTAAGTAGTCATTTGTCCTTTAAATTTGACACATTCTAGACAGCTTAACAACTACTATAACCTTCATAGTTCATATTTCCCACACATAACACTTATAAAAAGTTCTCACTGAAACGCCCTGTTATAATAATATAACAGCATTGGAATAAGACAAATATTTACCAATGTACTGTTTTATATAATGAAAAAAACATAGAAAATAAAATTATATTAATCACCAATATTCATTTAGTTTGCTATGGGAGATTTCTTATTGTACTGGTTTTGGCTGGGATGGAGCATATATTCTTCATAGTAGCTTGCAAGGTGCTATGTTTTGGATTTCTGATGAAAACAGTGTTGATAACACAGAGATGTTTTAGCTATTGTTGAACAGTGCTTACACAGTGTCAAAGCCTTTTCTGTTTCTCACACTTCCCTGCCAGCAAGTAGTTGCACAAGGGTGCACAAGAAGTTGGGAAGGGGATACAGCTGGGACAGCTGACCCCAACTGACCAAAGGGATATTCCATACGATATGACGTCAAGCTCAGCAATAAAAGCTGCAGGGAAGAAGGAGGAATGGGAGATGATCAGAGTTATGGCATTTGTCTTCCCAAGGAACCATTAGATGTGATGAAGCCCTGCTTTCCTGGGAATGGCTAAACATCTTCCTGCCAATGGGAGGCAGTGAATGAATTCCTTATTTTGCTTTTCTTGTGTGCATGGTTTTTGCTTTACCTATTAAACTGTCTTTATCTCAACCCATGAGTTTTTGCACTTTTACCCTTCTTATTCTCTCCCCCATCCCACTGTGAGGGGAGTGAGCAAGTGGCTGTGTGGTGCTTAGCTGCCTACCAGGGTTAACCCACAACATTTATGTTTTTTTATTTAATCTAATCTGCATATACTCTAATTTTGCCCTTTTATGCATTCATTCCCACTGTTTTTTTCCTCAGTTTCATTACCTTTAGAAGATGTGCTTGTCATATGCACAAGAACACAATTTAAGTGCTTGCAAAACAAATTCACTTAAGCCCATAGCTATACCTACAATTTTCTATTAAAATAAAATCTATTTCCTCTTAAGCTAATCACTTGTACTTTGTGCTGAATGCATGCAGAGACAGCAAAATAAGAAATGGCAAGACACTAATTTGTTCCCATAGATGCAAAGCAGAAAGGTAAACAAAATACTTCAGGTATGGGCAAAGACATTCCCTGTGTTTCTCTTATTACTCTACTTCTAGTGACTTTAACATCCTTGATAGAAAGGGCTTCTCTAGTCTGCAGTGAAATTTCTGTTTAAAATGGGGGGGGGGGGGGGAGAGAAACTTTGAGAAGACAAAATACCCCTAAGCTTGGGGAAGTAAACACGTGTGAAATCCAGGCTGAAGTCTATACTCTGCTCAAGTAGAATGGAAAACTTGAACTTTATATTTATCACTTTCCAAAACAGAATCTCACAACTTTTAGTTTTTTGGCTATTCCACAGTAAATATTTCTTGGTGAAACTTTTAAACAATTATTGGCACCTAAACCTGAAAACAGTTTCATACATTCCACATGAATGTTCTTATCAATGACTATTAGTTAGTTCAGCACCCTTCTTTCTTTTTCCCCACAAAACCTTTGAGAGATCTTGGGTTCATCCCACTATGAAAAAGGAACAGTTCTGAGGTTTCAAAAAACATTTCCTGCACAACTCCAGTTGATAATCTCCTCCATTATTGGTTCCATTGTCTTCTAATACCAATAGACAACTACTGATCCAATGCCAAACTCACAAAGCCTGGCTCCCAAGGAACATCAAGAAATACAGGATGAAATCCAGGTTCCACTGAGTTGGCAGTACTAGAGTTTCACACTTGATCAACATCAGGCAAAACTTAATACTAAGAATGTTATTTTTCCTGTATACGCACAACTAACAAAGAGCAGTTGTCACAGCAATTTTCATACTTCCTGAGGAAACATCTTTTGGGAGCTTGTGGTGGCTTGCTGCTGCTGGTGAGGGTTCATTTCTGGAAGCCTTTGCTTCTGTCAGCTTTAACAGCCAGCTTCTGTTGGCTGTTTCTTGATTAGCCTACAGCTATTATCTTCAACTGACTGCTGATCAGGGAATGTCAGTGTCCTGGTTTCGGCTGGGATAGAGTTAATTTTCTTCCTTGTAGCTGGTATAGTGCTGTGTTTTGGTTTTAGAATGAGAAGAATGTTGATAACACGCTGATGTTTTTAGTTGTTGCTAAGTACTGCTTATGCTAGTCAAGGACTTTTCAGCTTCCCATGCTCTGCCAGGTACACAAGGAACTGGGAGGGGGCACAGCCAGAATAGTTGACCCAAACTGACCAAAGGGCTATTCCATACCATATGACGCCATGCTCAGTATATAAACTGGGGGGGGTTGGCCGGGGAGCAGCGATCGCTGCTCGGGAACTGTCTGGGTATCGGTCGGCGGGTGGTGAGCAATTGCATTGTGCATCACTTGCTTTGTATATTGTTGTTATTATTATTATCATTATTATACTATTATTATCATTATTATTTACCTTATTTCAATTATGAAACTGTTCTTATCTCAACCCAGGAGTGGGTTTTTTCACTCTTACTCCTCCGATTCTCTCCCCATATCCCATCGGGTGTCAGGGTGATTGAAGTCTGCCAGCAGGATCAGAGCCTGTGGCTTGTCCAACAAAGGAAATTTTTGCCCATAAGCTCTCAACCTGTTCATCACTGTTTTTCAAAGACAGCTCTGTGCAGTCAATCCATTTTTTTTTTTTTTTTTTTTTTACATAGAGGGCAACCCCCCCACCCCTCCTTCCTTCTGAACAGTTTACAGCCATCAATTGCAGTGCTCCAGTCATGCGATTCATCCCACCATGTTTCAGCAATAGCAATTAGATCATAGCTTTCTAGCTGCACAGTGGCTTCCAGCTCCTCCTCTGTTACCCATGCTGCATGCATCTGTATAGAGGCACTTCAGCTAGGCTACCTCCCTTGTCACCTTTTTAGAGGAACATGCCCTAATTCCTTTGAGGCTTTTCACAGATGTTTCCCTGTTGGTTCCTAATACATCAGCAGCCCCTGGCTCCTGTCTGGTGCTCAGAACTCCAGCCCCTTCCCCCACACTAAATCTAGTTTAAAGCCCTCCTTGTAAGTCTGGCCAGCTTGTTGGTGAAGACCCTCTTGCCCCACTTGGTCAAGTGAATCCCATCAGCTCCCAACAAATCCAGCTTCTCAAAGGCAGATCCGTGATCACAGAAGCCAAAGCCTTGAGTATGGCACCAGCCACGCAGCCAGGCATTCACCTGTTCAATTCTTCTCCTCCTTCCTGAACCCCTTCCTCTGACTGGCAGGATAGAGGGAATACCACTTGTGCTCCAGATCCTTTTAACGTTGCTCCGAGGGACATATAGTCTCTTTTGATGGTTCTAAGTTGCCTTGTCGCAGTATCATTGGACCCTATGTGGAATAGTAGGAGCGGATGATAATCTGTAGGGTTCACCAGGCTCTCGGTGACGTCGTGAATGTGAGCTCCTGGTAGGCAGCAAACTTCTCTAGAGAAATTGTCTGGATGGCAAATGGGTGCTTCGGTGCCTCTCAGTGAGGAATCTCCATTTACTAATACTTTATGTGCTTTTCTGGTGGCACTGGTTCTAATGTGGGTGGATGGTTGGATCAACTTTGCATGGTCGGCTTTTCCTGGATCTTGTCCGTTACTCATGTGCTCTTTGTTCTCCAGCCCCAGAGCATCATCTCTGTTATGCAGGGGTACTTTAGGGGAAGGGGGAAGGTTCTTCCTTCTGCCCCGAGCAGAGACAAGAGTCCAGTCTCCTTCATCTTGTGAGTTACTTGTGTCAGTCAGCTCAAGGTTGAATTCAGGCTTACCTTCCCCTTGCACAGACTTAAGATCGGGCTGTCGCTCAGCCTGGGACAGCACACAATACCATGTATCGATCTCTCGCTCACATTCCTGGATACTGTGCTGCCTGTTCACCTTTTTAACAGGAGTGAGATCTGATAAATATGGCATCTCAGTATACCAACGTTCAAAAAAGAATGTGGTATTTAAATTGAGTCGTTCTTAATAGATAGTGAGCAGGTTCCCTAAGCTCCTCAGTAATATCTGGTTATGTTCTTTGTGGAGATTGGAAAATAGCTGTGACGTGTTTAATTTCTCAGGATTGTTACTGACACTTTTAGGATCCTAATACATGTTGATTTTAACAAAGATGCATGCCTAGGCTGTATCTGCTATACATTTACATTTCCTTCATATTTTAATTTTACATATGTTATTCTTTATTACGAATGAATAGTGATGGCTGTTCTCCTAATCACTATGACACCAAATTGGAGCATGGGAAATTCTGATTAGATATAAGGATTGATTTTTTTTTTTATTTATTTTTAAAATTTTTTTTTTTAATACCATGAGGGTACATAGGTGACAAAACGAAGGCTAGGGGAAATGTGGACCCATTACTCAATGAGATGGGGGACCTGGTGACACTGGACACGGAAAAGGCTCAGGTACCGAATGTGGTCTTCACCTCAGTCTTTCCTGGCAAGACCAGCCTTCAGGAATCCCAGGTCCCAGAGACCGGGGGAAAATCTGGAGCAAGGAAGATGTACCCTTGGTGGAAGAGGATCAGGTCAGGGAATACTTCAGCAACCTGGACATACATAAGTCCATGGGCCCTGGTGGGATGCACCCACGAGTGCTGAGGGAGCTGGCAGATGTCATTGCAAGGCCGCTCTTGATAATCTTTGCTTGATCATGGTAATTGGGAGAGGTGCCTGAGGACTGGAGGAAAGCAAATGCCCCTGCTATCTTCAAGAAGGGCAGGAAGGAGGACCCAGGGAACTACAGGCCAGTCAGCCTCACCTCCATCCCTTTGAAGGTGATGGAGCAACTATTCCTGGAAACCAGGCACACAAAGGACCAGAAGGTGATTGGGAGTAGCCAGCATGGATTCACCAAGGGGAAGTCATGCCTGACCAAAACTGATAAATTTCTATGATTAAATGACTGGCCTGGTGGTTGAGGGGAGAGCAGTGGATATTTTCTACCTTGCTTTCAGGAAGGCCTTTGACACTGTCTCCCACAAGATCCTCATACAGAAGCTGTTGAAGTATGGGCTGGATGAGCAGACGGTGAGATGGATTGAAAACTGGCTGAACGGCTAGGCTCAGAGGATGGCGATCAGCAGCACAAAGTCTCATTGGAGGCCAGTAACTAGCTGCGTACCCCCAGGATCAACACTGGGGTCGATGCTGTTTAACATCTTCATTAATGATCTGGATGATGGGGCGGAGCGCATGCTCAGCAAGTTTGCAGATGACACAAAACTGGGAGGAGTGGCTGATATGGCAGAGGGTCATGCTGCCATCCAGAGGGACCTTGACAGGCTGGAGACATGAGCTGAGAGGAACCTCATGCAGTTCAACAAGGGGAGGTGCAAAGTCCTGCCCCTGGGGAGGAACAACCCCATGCACCAGTACATGCTGGGGGCCAGCCAGCTGGAAAGCAGAGTGGCAGAAAAGGACCTGGGGGTCCTAGTGGACACCAGGTTGAACGTGAGCCAGCAATGCGCCCTTACAGCAAAGAGGGTAAACGGTATCCTGGGCTGCCTGGGCTGTGAGCAATTGCATTGTGCATCACTTGCTTTGTATATTGTTATTATTATTATTATCATTATTATACTATTATTATTATTATTATTTACCTTATTTCAATTATGAAACTGTTCTTATCTCAACCCAGGAGTGGGTTTTTTCACTCTTACTCCTCCGATTCTCTCCCCCATCCCATCGGGGTAGGGGGAGTGAGCGAGCGGCTGCGTGTTGCTTGGTTGCTGGCTGGGGCTAAACCACGATAGTATTGTGTCCAGTTCTGGGCTCCCCAGTACAGGAGAGACATGGACGTACTGTCTCGAGAGTCCAGCGAAGGGCCACAAAGATGATTAAGGGACTGGAGCATCTCTCCTGTGAGGCAAGGCTGAGAGAGCTGGGACTGTTTAGCCTAGAGAAGAGAAGGCTCAGGGGGGATCTCATCAATGTATGTAAACACCTGATGGGAGGGTGCAAAGAGGACAGAGACAGGCTCTTTTTCAGTGGTGCCCAGTGACAGGACAAGAGGCAATGGGCACAAACGGAAACACAGAAGGTTCTGTCTGAACATCAGTGTTGTGGTTTAACCCGGCAGGCAGCTAAAACACCACACAGCCGTTCGCTCACTAGTATTTAGCTGCCCATAAATTCCAAGTCTAATTTAAGAGGAGAAGTTACTTTATTCCCAGTTATGGTAAGGATACTTCTTTATATTTTATTTGCACTTATGCGGATGCTTCTTTATCTTTTCTTGATATTACTGGAGTGGCAATAAGTGGTTTTGAGGTATCTGAGGATTTGGGTCCAAAGTTCCTTTCATCTGCATGGGTTTTAAAGGAATTGTCAAGGTGGGGGGGAGAGCAAATTGGTCACCCTCAGACTGATTTAAAAGTACTCTTCAAAGAGTTATACCACATTAACTAAATTGATTCAGAAATTGATTCTGTTAAATCAGTGCATTTTCTATAAGAAAACCAGGCCCAAATGCCACTTTATACTTTTTTTGGCAATGTACTGGAGCCTTAAAGCAGTTGTAGTTAAGTCCCTTTTGTATAGTTAGGGTATTTGTAAAAAAGGGGCCTTGAAGCAAAGCAAAATCAGATTTTTAAAGTTTTACTTCACTGTTTATTACACTGGAACACTCTATTGATTGCTGCTTGGTTCCTTTTGCTCCAAATCTTGCAAAGATGTTCATGTGAGTGGAAAAACAGATTTATTGGGATTTTTCATTCCCTTTGTATGATGCAAACAATTGCATGAAGAGCTGGGTTCCCATGTAGACGGTTCATCAGCAGTGGGATGAGCTTGTACATAGGTGGATTTTGATTTTTATACCAAAGAAGGTGGGATGAAAAGGACAGGGGGATAAACAAGTAAAATGTCCACCTATGTGTCAATTGGTAGTGGGTAGCTTGGGGGAGAAAGGCACTTCTCTACCTGCTGCTTGCTCTCTTCTACATGTCCTGCAAGGAAACGATGCACATCTGTCGTGGTTTAACCTGGCAGGCAGCTAAACACCACGCAGCCATTCGCTCACTCCCCTCCAGTGGGATGGGGGAGAGAATCGGAAAAAAGGTAAAACTCATGGGTTGAGCTAAAGGCAATTTAATAGGACAGAAAAGGAAGGGAAAATAATAATGATAAAAGAACATACAGAACAAGCGATGCACAATGCAATTGCTCACCACCCGCTGACTGATGCCTAGCCAGTTCCTGAGCAGCAGTCCCGGCCAACTCCCCCCCAGGTTTTTGGTGGTTTTTGTTTTTGTTTTTGGTTTTTTTCAGCATGAAGCCATAGGGTATGGAATATCCCTTTGGTTAGTTTGGATCAGCTGTCCTGGTTGTGTCCCCTCCTGGCTTCTTTTGCACCTGGCAGAGCATGGGAAACTGAAAAAGTCCCTGACTTAGTGTAAGCACTGCTCAGCAACAACTAAAACATCAGTGTGTTATCAACATTATTCTCATCCTAAATCCAAAACACAGCACTATACCAGCTACTAGGAAGAAAATTAACTCTATCCCGGCCAAAACCAGGACAATCGGGAAACACTTTTTCACTGTGAGGGTGACTGAGCACTGGAACAGGTTGCCCAGAGAGGTTGTGGAGTCTCCCTCCTTGGAGATATTCAAAAGCTGTCTGGACATGGACCTAAGCAACCAGCTCTAGGTGGCTCTGCTTGAGCAGGGAGATTGGACCAGATGACCTCCAGAGGTCCCTTTCAACCTCGGTGATTCTCTTGTTCTGTGACTGCATAACAGGAGCATATGTCTATGAATCCAGCAATATGGGAAAGTGCTGGGAATGTGCAGCCCTTGAATTGTGTTGTTTTATTCCTCAGTCTTAATCATTTGAGAGTTTTGTGCTTCAAACTCCGAGCAAAGTGCTTCCTTCAGCTGAGTGTCAGGAAGTAGCCTAGTTTAGAAGCCAACGGGCTTCAGCCTGGGAGCGGGGGGTGGGGGATGGTGACTGATTGAAACGTTATTGTAGTGGGCTGCTGTGCTAAAAAGTATTGAGATCCTGGAGATGAAATGGTTGATGAGATGAATACTTTCTCTTCTCGTTTGAAAGTGTGTGTGGAGGTGGGGGGAGGGAGATATTCAGAGCGGTAAGTGTTTGCACTGCAGAAGAGAAAGACGTTACTGGAGACGTAAGGATGCTTTCTTTTTCACCACTAGCTTATTAGCTTGGAGTGTCTTAGTGTTGATGCTGGTGTTGCCAACTTGCATTACAGGACCAACTAGTACCCCAGTTTGCATGGTACAATATGAAAACAGAACAATAAAGCAGTACCAGTTCCTCCACCACCACCACCATTTCAGTGAGCTAACATATTAGTACCAAATTATTTTCAGATTAAATTGGAAAACAAAATGTTAATCTCCAGCAGCACACTCTGCTAGAAGCAAACTGACCTGGTGGAAAAAGAACCTTGTATGTGCATGTGCACACACACACACATACACACGCGCTCTTCAGCTGGATTTAGCTTATGACTGGATGAAAGCTAGTGTAAGGCTGCATAAGGATCACAGGGCAGGGAAGAAGAGCTGAGATGTCAAGACCACCCCTTTTCACACCAGCCTGCACTCAGATCCATTACAAGCCCGTGAGAAAGGTGAAATATTAAGTTCATCAGCCCCAATTTACAGGGAATGAGTTAATAACAACATTGTGGGTGACAGTTTACAAATGTTTTGCCTTGTTCAGGTGAATTCAGAGCCTCTGAGCACCAACAGGTCTCCTCACATAGTTCCACACTTTTTGTAAAGTGGTGACTAAGTGATTTATCTGGTATCACAGAGGATACTTGCATTAGAACTAGGAATAAAACCTAACAGTACTACACTGTAAGCAGCTGTCCTCTCTTTGCAAGATGACATGAATTAATGAAAATGCTAGAATAAAGGGAAGGAAAATCCCCCCCCAATTTGATATGGTTGGGAAAAGGTATAACAAAGAGGAAATAATTTCAGAACCCTTCAATTCCAGCTTTTTTGTTGTTGTGAAAAGAGTTATTATTATTAGATAATAGGTCTTCATAACAATGTTAGAATATATCCATTTCTTGCATTTCGTATTGCCAAAAATGGATTAAATAAATGTAAACAAAAACAGGTTTCGACATTTCAAGTTAAGCTAGTTCATTTCTCATTGCCTCATTAAATGTAACAGGTTGCTTGCTAGCAGCTTCCTTTAGGAAAAAAAATAACATCAGTTCATTTGCATTTTGTAAAAACACACTGAATACAGTTTAGCCAAAGTTTTGGGATCACATTTCCCAAAGTCGAGAACTTTAACTATTAAATACATAATGTCTCCTTTGGCTGAACATTGACCAGCTGCAGGGTTTGGTGGTTGTTTTTGTTTGTTTTTTGTTTCTGTAATAGAAGTTGACTTTTTGTTTCTATCCAATCTTTGATGATCCCAGTCTTTGCACATGAATATGCAAAATCAGCTGATAATTTTAAATGTCATCTACTTCCAGGGCTGTTTTTTCACTGCCCCATGTATAGCATGGTGTTCTGCACCGGGACTGGGGGTGGGGTGAGTTGAGAGAGAGAGAAATCGTACAAGGTTCTTTCTGGATCTCAATAAGAAAGGCACAACAACAAATGTTTCAATAAAACAGTGGTTTTAATAACGCAGAATAAGAAGAGGAATATAGATAACGAGTAAATCTTACAAACCTTCAGATGCTTGTAACCCTGTGTTTGTGCAGCATTGGATGGAGCCCAGATTTAATGGCCTTGACATGCACAAAACAAGGTTTCAGGACTGACACTTTGTCGTGGTTTAGCCCCAGCCAGCAACTAAGCACCACGCAGCCGCTCACTCTCTCCCCCTACCTAGTTGTGTGATCAATGCAACCCACTTACTCCAGGTAGCATCAGTTGCATGATGTGTAGAGGGGACCCTCCCTTTGAACATCCAGCCCAGCACCGGCAGTCGGGGTGCCAGCAGGAGCTGTGCTTCAGTACCAACCACTTCCGAAGCAGCTCGAACCCCTTCGTATGCTTCCAATATCTCTTTCTCAGTTGGAGTATAGCGGGCTTCGGATCCTCTGTATCCCTGACTCCAAAACCCTAGGGGTCGACCTCGAGTCTCCCCTGGTGCTTTCTGCCAGAGGCTCCAGGTAGGGCCATTCTCCCCAGCTGTGGTGTAGAGCACATTTTTAATATCCTGCCCGGCCCGGACTGGCCCAAGGGCTACTGCATGAACTATCTCCCGTTTAATTTGTCCAAAGGCTTGTTGCTCAGGGCCCCATTTGAAATCGTTCTTCTTCCGGGTCACTTGATAGAGAGGGCTTACAGTCAAACTGTAATTTGGAATATGCATTCTCCAAAACCCCACAACGCCTAAGAAAGCTTGTGTTTCCTTTTTGCTAGTTGGTGGAGACATGGCTGTTATTTTGTTGATCACATCCACTGGGATCTGATGACGTCCATCTTGCCATTTTATTCCTAAAAACTGGATCTCCTGTGCAGGTCCCTTGACCTGACTCTGTTTTATGGCAAAACCGACCTTCAGAAGGGTTTGGACTATTTCCTTTCCCTTCTCAAAAACCTCTTCTGCTGTATTGCCCCCCACGATGATGTCATCAATGTATTGCAGGTGTTCTGGAGCTTCACCCTGTTCCCGTGCCATCTGGATCAGTCCATGGCAAATGGTGGGGCTGTGCTTCCACCCCTGGGGCAGTCGGTTCCAGGTGTACTGAATGCCCCTCCAGGTAAAAGCAAACTGGGGCCTGCACTCTGCTGCCAAAGGGATGGAGAAAAATGCATTAGCAATGTCAGTTGTGGCATACCACTTGGCTGCCTTTGACTCCAGTTCATATTGAAGTTCTAGCACGTCCGGTACAGCAGCACTCAGTGGCGGTGTAACTTCGTTCAGGCCAGGATAGTCCACTGTTAGTCTCCACTCCCCATTAGACTTTCGCACTGGCCATATGGGACTGTTAAAGGGTGGGCGAGTCTTGCTGATCACTCCCTGGCTCTCCAGTCGACGAATCAGGTTATGGATGGGAATCAGGGAGTCTCTGTTGGTGCAATATTGCTGCCTGTGCACAGTTGTGGTGGCGACTGGCACCTGTTGTTCTTCGACCCTCAGCAACCCCACAATAGAAGGGTCCTCTGAGAGACCGGGCAAGGTGGACAGCTGTTTAATTTCCTCCGTCTCCAAGGCAGCTATCCCAAAAGCCCACTTATACCCTTTTGGGTCCTTGAAATACCCTCTCCTGAGGTAATCTATGCCAAGGATGCATGGAGCCTCTGGGCCAGTCACAATGGGGTGCTTCTGCCACTCATTCCCAGTTAGGCTCACCTCGGCCTCCAGTACGGTTAGCTGTTGGGATCCCCCTGTCACTCCAGAAATACAGATGGGTTCTGCCCCTCTATAGCTTGATGGCATTGGGGTACACTGTGCACCGGTGCCCACTAGAGCCTTCTGCTCCTGTGGGTCTGATGTGCCAGGCCGTCGAATCCTCACAGTCCAGTAAACCCGATTGTCCCTTTCCTCCACCTGGCTGGAGGCAGGGCCCCTCTAACACTGGTCATAGTATTCGTTGTTCGCTTCCTGTAAATGTGAATCAGAAGTCCCTTGATTAAGGTCGGAAGTAGAATTAGCCCTCTTACTCTGTCTGGGGAACTGCCCACTGGAAACCGAAGCTGCAATTTTCCT
This sequence comes from Pelecanus crispus, assembly GCF_030463565.1. NCBI lineage: Eukaryota > Metazoa > Chordata > Aves > Pelecaniformes > Pelecanidae > Pelecanus > Pelecanus crispus. The sequence goes on from NC_134675.1 coordinate 17,522,439, forward strand.
GGGAGAACCTCCTTTTGTAATGGTTTTTCCTTGCAACTCCCGCACCCGTGCCTCTAATGGTCAAGGTGGATTTCCCATCCCACTTCCTCATGTCCTCTCCGTGGTCATGCAGGTAAAACCACAGGGTGCCCCGTGGTGTGTATCCTCTATATCCTCTCTCTTGAGCATAAGGACGTTGACTCCTAATGGCTGAGATAGTGGTCCGTACAGGTGAGGAGTAGGACAGATCCTCTCTGAGTTGTTGGAACTCTCGTCATATTTTTTCAGACAGTTTTTCCACAGCCGAGACACAGGCCCTTAGGGAGGAAGAGATACTTTCTTCGTATTCCCGGAGTCGGACAGCCACTTCATCCACCGTTGGTGCCTCGTCATCTTTCCAGGTCAATATTGCCAACGAGTTGGCATACGATGCTGGTGCACTCTGTACCACCTTCTGCCACATGGGTCGTGTGCACCTGACTTCATCTGGATCTTTGGGTAACTGCTCATCGTTCAGGTCACTATAAATCACCTCCAGCACGCCTAATTCCCTCAGGTACTGGGTACCCTTCTCTACGGTGGTCCATTTGCTTGGGCGGTATATAACATCCTCCTTGAAGGGATACCTTTCCTTCACGCTTGACAGAAGTCGCCTCCAGAGGCTGAGGGTTTGTGCTCCTTTTCCAATTGCTTTGTCAATGCCCCCTTCCCTAGAAAGGGATCCCAGCTGCTTGGCTTCCTTACCCTCTAAATCCAGGCTACTGGCCCCGTTATCCCAGCATCGGAGCAGCCAGGTGATGATGTGCTCGCCTGGATGACGACCGAAATCTTTTTGCATAACTCGCAGCTCACTCAGGGATAGGGATCGGGTGGTTACTATCTCACTTATGGGTTCTTCCTCCTCTGGTTCTCGTGATGGCCCTGGTTCATCTTCATCCCTTACTAAACGAGCCGATTTTCTTGTGTATTTTTTCTTCTGTATAGGGGCGACTGATACTGGCGCGGGTTGGTTCTCTGGTTTAGCCACGGTGCCTGTCACTGGGGTTGGAGTGGCTGCAGGGCCTGTGGTGGGGGTTGGAGTGGCCGCTGTGCCTGTCACTGGGGTTGGAGTAGCCGCAGTGCCCGTGGCTGTGGTTGGAGTAGCCGCAGTGCCTGGGGCAGGGGTTTGAGTAGCCGCAGTGCCTGTAGTGAGGGTTTGAGTAGCCACAGTGCTTGTTGTTTTGTCATCAGATCCAGAGACCTCTTTCTTTTGAGGGTACTGAATAGTGTTGACCACGGCTCGATAGGCATGGGCCAGCCCCCAGCATGTTGCAATGATTTGTGTCTCTTTGGAGTTGCCAGGGTGACAACATCTTTTTTCCAAATACTTTGCTAGTTCTTCAGGATTCTGCACTTGTTCAGGGGTGAAGTTCCAAAACACTGGAGGTGCCCACTGTCCCAGGTACTTGCCCATGCTATCCCACACACCCTGCCACTCATAACTATCCAGCCTCGGGGCAGATCTCTCGATGATATTCTTAAATTGCTTACTAACCTTTGTCAAAACCAAAACGATATTCCCAAGAAGTATCAATAGAAGTATCTTAACTGCCCAGGGGTGTTCAAGGTACTGAAAAGTTGTTGTAATGAAGGAGGAAACATCACAGAAGAAGGTAGCAAAGGTGCCATTCTGTATTTCCTCCACCACAAGCCCTTCAGAGTAAAAAGTATAATTGCTAACTCTCTCCATGAGGCAGTACCCGAAGTACAGTAATGACTTGTGTATGAAACCCAGATACCAAACAATGCTCAAGGTCAGGGTTTTGATAAGGAGCCTCCCGAGCAAAAGATCATGAATCACTGCAGAGCATAGCACGCTGCACAAACCAACAAGCAGCTTTAACGTGTACTGCAAAAAAAAGAACATGGCGCAGATCAGATGAACTAATATCATGACCGGCAACTGTTAACAGACTCCTTAATACACTCTGGTTAATCTGTTATTATCTCAAACCCTTCGAGCCCCACGCTGGGCGCCAAAAAGGACTGTCGTGGTTTAGCCCCAGCCAGCAACTAAGCACCACGCAGCCGCTCGCTCACTCCCCCTGCCCCAATGGCATGGGGGAGAGAATCGGAGGAGTAAGAGTGAGAAACACTCCTGGGTTGAGATAAGAACAGTTTAATACTTGAAATACAGTAAAATAGTAATGATAATAATAACAATATAATAATGATAATAATAATAATAATATACAAAACAAGTGATGCACAATGCAGTTGCTCACCACCCGCCGACCGATACCCAGACAGTTCCCGAGCAGCGATCGCTGCTCCCCGGCCAACCCCCCCCCCCAGTTTATATACTGAGCATGACGTCACATGGTATGGAATAGCCCTTTGGCCAGTTTGGATCAACTATTCTGGCTGTGCCCCCTCCCAGTTTCTTGTGCACCTGGCAGAGCATGGGAAGCTGAAAAGTCCTTGACTAGCATAAGCAGTCCTTAGCAACAACTAAAAACATCAGTGTGTTATCAACATTCTTCTCCTACTAAATCCAAAACACAGCCCTATGCCAGCTACTAGGAAGAAAATTAACTCTATCCCAGCCGAAACCAGGACGCGCTTATATCCACATAGAAGACTTCTCACCTCTTGCATGCTGTGAGCATGCAGCTCTCTAGAGCCAGAGGTTCCCTCTTGCTAGGGCCTAGAGAGGAAGGAGCCTGTATTGTGCCAGATGGAGGAGTGTTGAGGTGGGGAGAAGAAGGAAGCAATGAAGGGCCTGCAATCCTCTGTTGCTGTGACAATGGCATGGTGCCAACAGAGTGACTAGGAGAGAGGACAGTCCCTGCAGTGCTGCTCAGAGAGGGTGTAGGCATCTAGGAGGAATGGAGGTGGGAGGAAGACTCTGGCTCAAGTGATGAAAAGGCAGACCCTTGAGATAAGAGAGGAGGGGAGATAAACGCTCTCTGGGTATTAGTGGGTTCAGAGACCTTCTTGCTTGTCAGCTCTGACCAGAAAGATCTTCTAGCTTTATCCTTAGCTATTGTTGTTACTTTAATAAACTGAGGATAATTTTTTGGCTTGAAACAACTCTTGCCTTTTGATGTGTAGGTGGGTAAATGAAGCCAAGAACAATCCTTTCTCCTGCCAGTTTGCTGCTTTCTCTTCATCAAGGATACTGTAAGTACCCAGTTCAGTATAGCTGCTGCTGTTAGCAAAAAGCAACCCAAGCACTTCCTCAACTAGAAATGCAGGATTGATTACATTAGTCTGTACGCTGGTCCTGAACCAAATCAGTTCTTGGATAGGTTAGTGCCATTGTCTCAGAGTGGAAAATGCCAATGTTAATATTGAGTTTGTCTTGGGTAGATGACTTTGTACAGAGCACAGATGCATGGAATTGGGTCACAGCCAGGTCTGTACCTGATGAAGGAGATTAAATGAAGGCTTACTTGCAATGTAATCTCCTATACCAAGCTGTATATAACCAAATGGGACACCCTAGGGAGCTGTGTTCTCTTTAGATTTTAGTTTAGCTCTGACATGATGTAATTTATGGAGGACTCAAACATGTTTTCAGTCTTGGCCCAAATTGCTCTGCTGTTTCAGGGTGAAGGCAGGATACCATAACAACACTACCACCAATACCATTTTAAGATGGAACAAGCCTACTATTAAATTTCTAGTTTGAAACTGTAGGGAAAGGACTGGAAGCAGAGCATGTGATGTCTGCTGAAGGGGAAGGGTGCCTCTGTGCAGCTTCTTTGGGACCTTCTGCACTTTTGCACAGCCTCCAAAAGACAGCAGTCCTCAATGGGATGTCCAGGCCCTCTGCTCAACTGTCCCAGCGTCAGTGATGGTGGAGATGTTAAGGTGTTTTGCGAGAGTTCTAGCTCTGCTTTGCACTTGCATTGTGATGCTCATCACCAGCTGTCAATTGGGCAGGTGAGTCAAAAGTGGTGGAAAGGATGCCAGCCTTAGTTAGCCATGTTGACCAATGGACTGCCTAGATGTGACTGTGGCTCTCGGCTCTAGTGGGATGAATGAATAAGTTGCTTTTCCATGCTTCATATCTCCAAGAGTCGAGTCTCATAGTTGCATTTTTTGAGTGAGACCGTATGTTCACTGTAGCCTTCAATTAATGAACTCTATTGTTGGCAAGTACCTGCTTGTAGCAAGGACAGAGTTTCGCTCAGAGATGGAATGAACAGTGTGGTTTGAAGGGGTGCACCAGGAGGGTGAGAGCACTGCTGATCTGTGATCTATCCTTAGAGAGTGTCACACAGAGCCTCACACCATGATCATATGTCCCCAGCACCCATATGTTGCACATCATCTCTTTCATGGCAGCCCTTTGTTGTGAGCACATCTTCCAGAGTGGATGTTCTTGAGGGTAGTGGTGAATACCCAGGATGACCTGCAGGCACTTGAAAAGCAAACAACACATTGCCCTTAGGTGAAGCTTGTGATTTCAATATATACTCTTGGACAGTTGTTGTTCAGGAGCTTGGGGTCAGGGCAGACAGTAAAGTGGTCCTATACCTTTTTTGGAGTCTGGCAAGGGCAATGGTCTGGCATGGTTAGCTCCTTTGGGTCATGATGTGCTAATTCTATGCAGCTTTTACAAGTTTTCCTGGCCTCTGGACCTTTATCAGGTCACAACCTATGTCCCTCCTGGATGCCAAATAGTCCTTGGGGAATGCAAGAAGAGTAAACTGTTTTTCAAGGCAGAAACTGTACTACTTCTTTTAAAACTATGGTTTCAACAGGCCTTTCCTAGTACTATTTTACTCAGTTCCTCTCACATGGATCTGCTCAGATTTATAATTGCTTCTCATAAAATGTGTTTGTCTGCATAACTCCTGATTTGTCATTCCTGCAGTACAGGATCTCACTAATGCTAACAAATGGAGCTCTTGCAAGCTCAGGAGCATAGGGCTACAGGGAGTGGTGCTGAAAGTCAGGCCCTGGGTTGTCGCAAAAGGGTATCACATCATGCAGTAGAGCCTTATATGGGGCTGAACCTGACCTGGATGGGAAGCAGAACTAATTAGCCTATTTCACTGGCATGACTATACTGTTTTGAGGGACACATTGCACTATGCATTGTAGACATGAGAGTTTTCTCAGAGCTGGTATGGCAGAATCTCTTCACTTTTGCTTTTTTGTGGCATACTGTATGTCCAACTAATCGCAACATGTTTCCCAGACTTTCCCCATGTGTGCCAATTCACACTGTTCTGCACGTCCCAGTGGGAGAGTGAGAATGCTCAAATCCTATCACTGCCCATTGAACAAGCTAGAAAAGCTGTAGCAGCCTGTACTGTAACCCATGATATAGAGGGATCCGAATGAACAAAGGGGTTAAATTCCACCTAAATCCTAGCATGTATAGATAATTTTCTCAGTATTGTAATTGGTGTTTGTAATGCTGAAAATGCCAAAGGAGACTGCTGCAGCTAAAATTCAACCTTGAGTGTCCAAGATGTCAGGCCTCGGGCATCCTGTCCTCCAAGGCAATGCAGGTCTTCCCATTGATGTGAACGTGACTTTGGCCCTAATTCTAGTCTATGGAAAGACCAACCTCCGTGGGATCAGGATGTGAAACAATGCACATACATGTGGTTGCTTTTAGCTTGTCAGCTTAATATTTTCAGACCCAATTAATAACTTGCTACTGAGTGGTTTTTTTATCAATAATGTTTTAGGAAAATATATCATGCCAAATACAATAGCCCAAGAGAGGCGAGGCTGCCACCGCTCCACGTCCCCAGGTCCAACCAGTAGCGAGGCCGAAGATGTATTCCCAGCAAGCGCTCACACACAAACCACACATATACACTACATATACATAGAGACATATATACATGGCTGGCCACACAGATCACAGACAGACACTCAGAGCACTCACATACAACACCAACAGCCTCATCCTGCTACCTTCTCTGGCTGAGCAGGATGGAGGTCCACTACTGAGAGTACATTGTGGTGGGTTGACCTTGGCTGGCCGCCAGGTGCCCACCAACCTGCTCTATCACTCCCCCTCCTCAGCTGGACAGGGGGAGAAAATAAGATGGAAAAACTCGTGGGTCAAGATAAAGGCAGTTTAATGAAAAAAGAAAGCAAAGGCCGTGTGTGGAAGCAAAGCAAAAAAAAAAAAAAAAAAAAAAAAGATTTATTCTCTACTTCCCATCAGCAGGCAATGTCCAGCCACTTCCTGGGAAGTTGGGCCTCAGTACGTGTAGTGGTTGCTTCGGAAGACAAATGCCTTAATAACAAATGCCCCCTCTATTCCTTTCTCTTAGTTTTTATTGCTGAGCAGAGGTCATATGGTATGGAATACCCCTTTGGTCAGTTTGGGTCGGCTGTCCTGGCTATGTCCCCTCCCAACCTCTTGCCCACCCCCAGCCTACTGCCCTTTGGCGGGGGACTTTGGAGAGACAGCCTTGATGCTGTGGGAGCACTGCTCAGCAGTAGCCAAAACATTGGTGTGTTATCAACACTGTTCTAACTACAACTACAAAGGACAGCACTATGAGGGCTGCTATGAGGAAAGTTAACTCCATCCCATCTGGACCCAATACACGCACACACACACACACACATATATATATACACACATATGTACAAAGTGGATCCCTCCAGCAGCTGGGCTCAGACACTCGGTCTGCCTAGTAGCTGGCCTCTGGTTCCCAGTGTCCCCAGTTGCTGGCTCCTGGATATACCACCCCCTGAGGCCACAGCCCTACTCCAGTTGCTGATACAGACTGTCTCTCTCACACACACACCCCCCCACCCCCCCTTTGCTCCCAGGCCACTTCACCTATTCACTGGCTAGTCTGGGTTGATCTTTGCTAACAATCACACACCTGCACTTGCTCCAGCTGCTGGCACCACCATGGACACACAGGCCCTCCAACTAGTGGTCTGACTCCAGTTGCTGGCACTCACACCCCTATACGCACAGAACAGAGTCCATCACCCAGGAAAGAGTTAGAAAGGATTTGCATAAGATGATAGGACAGACTGAGCTGATCTGGTACAGGGCATAGCCAGACAAGCATACTGACCAGCAAAATACATGCAACTGGCCCTTCTTTTCCCCTTACCCCTCTATTTTCCCACTCTCATTCCTCCCCAAATTACCTAAAATTACTCCCTTTTCCCACCTTTGGTTTCTCCCCTAAACATCCATGTTTATATGGCAAGGTTTTGGTGGGGGATGGGGCTGCAGCAGTGGCTTCTGTGAGAACAAACCAGGAGCTGCCCCTGTGCCAGACACAGACAGTTCCAGCCAACTCCAAACCAGACCCCCTTCTGGCCAAAGCTGAGCCAATCAGCGAAGCTGGTGGCACCTCTGTGATAACATATTTAAGAAAGGGTAAAAAAGGGTAAAAAAATGCAGCAGCTGTGAGAAAAATGGTCCTGCAGAGGGGGAGGAGGTGCTCCAGGCGCCGGAGAAGAGATTCCCTTGCAGCCCGTGGTGAAGACCATGGTGACGTAGGGTGTCCCCCTGCAACCCATGGAGGACCACATTGGAGCAGATATCCACACTGCAGCCCATGAAGGACCCCACGCCAGAGCAGGTGGATATGCCCTGAAGGAAGCTGCATGGGCCCTGAAGAGCCCATGCTGGAGCAGGCTCCTGGCAGGATCTGTGGCCCATGGAGAGGAGCCCATGCAGGAGCAGTCTTTTCCTGAAGGGCTGTATCCTGTGGGAGGGACACCATGCTGGAGCAGAGGAAAAGTGTGAGGAGGAAGGAGCGGCAGAGACAAAGTGTTATGAACTGACTGCAACCCCCCATTCCCCATCCCTCCTGTACCACTCGGCGGGGAAGGAGGTAGAAGAGTTGGGAATGAAGGAGTGAAGTTGAGCCTGGGAAGAAGGGTGTGGAGTGGGGAGGAGGTGTGTTTCTCACCATCCTACTCTATTTTTAACTGGAAATAAATTAAATTAATTTTATCCAAGTCAAGTCTGTTTTGCCCATGACAATAACTGGTAAGCAATCTCCCTGTCTTTATCTAGACCCATGAGCTTTTTCATCTTCTTTTCTCCCCCTGTCCTGCTGAGGAGGGGGAGTGAGAGAGCAGCTTGGTGGGCACCTGGTGGCCAGTCAAGGTCAACCCACCACAATCCTATAATAAGTTCTGTGTGATCCTGAACTGACTTTCCACTCCATCCCATAATTTGTCCCATCTTGTTGTGGTTTAACCTGGCAGGCAGCTAAACACCACACAGCTGTTCACTCACTCTCCCCCTCCCCACTGGGATGGGGGAGAGAATCGGAAAAAAAAAGTAAAATTCGTGGGTTGAGATAAAGACAGTTTAATAGGACAGAAAAGGAAGGGGAAATAATAACAACAACAACAACAACAATATTAATAATATACAAAACAAGTGATGCACAATGCAATTGCTCACCACCCAACGACCGATGCCCAGCCAGTTCCCGAGCAGTGATCGCTGCCCCCTGGCCAACTCCCACACAGTTTATATACTGAGCATGACGTCATATGGTATGGAATAGCCCTTTGGCCAGTTTGGATCAACTATTCTGGCTGTGCCCCCTCCCAGTTTCTTGTGCACCTGGCAGAGCATGGGAAGCTGAAAAGTCCTTGACTAGCATAAGCAGTACTCAGCAACAACTAAAACATCAGTGTGTTATCAACATTCTTCTCCTACTAAATCCAAAACACAGCACTATGCCTGCTACTAGGAAGAAAATTAACTCTATCCCAGCCGAAACCAGGACAGTATCCACCCCTTATTCTACACCATCTATGTCATGCCCAGGTCCTAGCCGTTCCAATACATTCCAATTAATTACCACCACTTTTCCTGTCTTTTGATATATACACACAGATATCATTCTTCATTAATCTGGGTGATTCTTACTGTAATACCATTGATGTGGCATATAGCAACCATAAAAGAGATGCCATACAGTATTATATAGCAATTAACATCATACCGTTCAGTTCATTGGCTATTTTCCCCCAAAATCAAATCCCCTTGAGGTACACATCGACTTCCCCATCTTTCTGCATTACCCACCAAGTGCACCCAGGTCCTTGAGCAAAAGCAATCCCATGGATGGGTTTGCCTTTGCCTGAGGCAGGAGTAACCCAGACTGTCTTCCCCAGCACATTTCTTACGTGCACTACAGGGACTTTATCCCCCTCTACAGTACATAAAAGTTTTGATTGGGCAGGGCCTCCTCTAGCGATATTCCAAAATTTTTGCCTTCTGGCCAGTCCATGATTACTTCCAAGATTCCTGGGTGACTGGGGTTTCCTATTAGAGCCCGTTGTGTGGTCAGTGCGACCCACTTACTCCACGTAACATCAGTTGCATGATGTGTAGAGGGAACCCTCCCTTTGAACATCCAGCCCAGCACCGGCAGTCGGGGTGCCAGCAGGAGCTGTGCTTCAGTACCAACCACTTCCGAAGCAGCTCGAACCCCTTCATATGCTGCCAATATCTCTTTCTCAGTTGGAGTATAGCAGGATTCAGATCCTCTGTATCCCCCACTCCATCACCCTAGAAGTCGACCTTGAGTCTCTCCAGATGCTTTCTGCCAGAGGGTCCAGGTGGTGCCATTCTCCCCAGCTGAGGTGTAAAGCATGTTTTTCACATCTTCATAGAATCATAGAATCATAGAATGCTTTGGGTTGGAAGGGACCTTTAGAGGTCATCTAGCCCAACCCCCCTGCAGTGAGCAGGGACAGCTTTAACTAGATCAGGTTGCTCAGAGCCCCATCCAGCCTGACCTTGAATGTTGCCAGGGATGGGGCCTCCACTACCTCTCTGGGCAACCTGTTCCAGTGCTTGACCACCCTCATTGTAAAAAATTTCTTTCTTATGTCTAGTCTAAATCTATTCTTCTTTAGTTTAAATCCATTATTCCTTGTCCTGTCACAGCAGGCCTTGCTAAAAAGATTGCCCCCATCCTTCCGATAGGCCCCCTTTAAGTACTGGAAGGCCGCAATAAGGTCTCCTCGCAGCCTTCTCTTCTCCAGGCTGAACAATCCCAACTGTCTCAGCCTGGCCTCGTAAGAGAGGTGCTCCAGCCTTCGGATCATTTTTGTGGCCCTCCTCTGGACCCGCTCCAACAGGTCCATGTCCTTCTTGTGCTGAGGGCTCCAGAGCTGGACACAGTGCTCCCGATGAGGTCTCACCAGAGCAGAGTAGAGGGGCAGAATCACCTCCCTCGACCTGCTGGCCACGCTTCTTTTGATGCAGCCCAGGATTTGGTTGGCTTTCTGGGCTGCAAGTGCACATTGTTGGCTCATGTCCAGCTTGTCATCCGCCAGTACCCCCAAGTCCTTCTCCGCAGGGCTGCTCCCAATCCCTTCATCCCCCAGCCTGTATTGATACTGGGGGTTGCCTCGTCCCAGGTGCAGGACCTTGCACTTGGCCTTGCTGAACCTCATGAGGTTCACACAGGCCCACCTCTCCAGCTTGTCCAGGTCCCTCTGGATGACATCCCGTCCTTCTGGCGTGTCAACCGCACCACTCAGCTTGGTGTCGTCTGCAAACTTGCTGAGGGTGCACGCGATCCCACTGTCTATGTCATTGATGAAGATGTTAAACAGCACCGGTCCCAGTACGGACCCCTGAGGGACCCCACTTGTCACCGGTCTCCATGTGGACATCGAGCCATTGACCACGACCCTCTGGATGCGACCATCCAGCCAATTCCTTATCCACCGAACAGTCCACCCATCAAACCCATATCTCCCCAATTTAGAGAGAGGGATGTTGTGGGGGACTGTGTCAAAGGCTTTACAGAAGTCCAAATAGATGACATCCATTGCTTTTCCCTTGTTCACTGATGCAGTCACTCCTTCATAGAAAGCCACTAGGTTGGTCAGGCAGGACTTGCCCTTGGTGAAGCCGTGCTGGCTGTCTCGAATCACCCCTCTGTCTTCCATGTGCTTGAGCATAGCTTCTAGGAGGATCTGCTCCATGATCTTCCCAGGCACAGAGGTGAGGCTGACAGGTCGGTAGTTCCCAGGGTCCTCCTTTCTTCCCTTTTTAAAAATGGGCACAACATTCCCCTTTTTCCAGTCAGCAGGGACTTCACCGGAGTGCCATGACTTTTCAAATATCATGGAGAGTGGCTTGGCAACTACATCAGCCAATTCCCTCAGGACTCTGGGGTGCATCTCATCAGGTCCCATAGACTTGTGTACATTGAGGTTCTTCAGGTGGTCTCGAACCTGATCTTCCCTTACAGTGGGAGGGGCTTTACCCCCCTGGTCCCCATCTTTTGGTCCATCGACTTGGGAGGGGTGAGGAGAGAAGTTGCCGGTGAAGACCGAGGCAAAGAAGTTGTTGAGTACCTCAGCCGTCTCCTTGTCTGTTGATACAAGTTCGCCTTTCTTGTTCATCAAGGGGGGTACGCTTTCTTTAACCTTCCTTTTCTGGTTGATATACCCGTAGAAGCCCTTCTTGTTATTCTTTACATCCCTTGCCAAATTCAGCTCCATCCTCACCTTGGCCTTCCTGACCTCCTCCCTACACAACCGGGCCGTTTCCCTGTATTCCCCCCAGGACACCTGTCCCTGCTTCCACTGCCTGTGCAGTTCCCTCCTGCTCTTTAGTTTGACCAGCAGGTCTCGACTCAGCCATGCTGGTCTCTTCCCTTCCCTGCCTGATTTTTTACACTTGGGGACTGAGAGCTCTTGTGCTCTATGGAAGGTGTCCTTAAAGATCTGCCAGCTCTGTTCCGTTCCCCTGTCCCTGAGGACCATTTCCCAGGGGGTCCTTCTGAATAGCTCCTTGAGGAGCTGGAAGTTTGCTTTTCTAAAATTTAGGGTCCTTCTAAAATTTAGGGTCCTAAATAGCCCTGCCCGGACTGGCCCAAGGGCTACTGCATGAACTATCTCCCGTTTAATTTGTCCAAAGGGTTGTTGGTGCTCGGGGCCCCATTTGAAATCGTTCTTCTTCCGGGACACTTGATAGAGAGGGCTTACAGTCAAACTGTAATTTGGAATATGCATTCTCCAAAACCCCACAACGCCTAAGAAAGCTTGTGTTTCCTTTTTGCTAGTTGGTGGAGACATGGCTGTTATTTTGTTGATCACATCCACTGGGATCTGATGACGTCCATCTTGCCAGTTTATTCCTAAAAACTGGATCTCCTGTGCAGGTCCCTTGACCTGACTCTGTTTTATGGCAAAACCGGCCTTCAGAAGGGTTTGGACTATTTTCTCTCCTTTCTCAAAAACCTCTTCTGCTGTGTTGCCCCCCACGATGATGTCATCAATGTACTGCAGGTGTTCTGGAGCTTCACCCTGTTCCCGTGCCATCTGGATCAGTCCATGGCAAATGGTGGGGCTGTGCTTCCACCCCTGGGGCAGTCGGTTCCAAGTGTACTGGACGCCCCTCCAAGTGAAAGCAAACCGTGGCCTGCACTCTATTGCTGCCAAAGGGATTGAGAAAAACGCATTAGCAATGTCAGTTGTGGCATACCACTTGCCTGCCTTTGACTCCAATTTATATTGAAGTTCTAGCATGTCCGGCACGTCAGCACTCAGTGGCGGTGTAACTTCGTTCAGGCCACAATAGTCCACTGTTAGTCTCCACTCCCCATTAGACTTTCGCACTGGCCATATGGGACTGTGAAAGGGTGAGCGAGTCTTGCTGATCACTCCCTGGCTCTCCAGTCGATGAATCAGCTCATGGATGGGAATCAGGGAGTCTCGGTTGGTGCGATATTGCCGCTGGTGCACAGCTGTTGTACAGATCGGCACCTGTTGTTCTTCGACCCTCAGCAACCCCACAATAGAAGGGTCCTCTGAGAGACCGGGCAAGGTGGACAGCTGTTTCATTTCCTCCGTCTCCAAGGCAGCTATCCCAAAAGCCCACTGGTACCCTGTTGGGTCCTTGAAATACCCTCTCCTGAGGTAGTCTATGCCAAGGATGCACGGGGCCTCTGGGCCAGTCACAATGGGGTGCTTCTGCCACTCATTCCCAGTTAGGCTCACTTTGGCCTCCAATACGGTTACCTGTTGGGATCCCCCTGTCACTCCAGAAATACAGATGGGTTCTGCCCCTCTATAGCTTGATGGCATTGGGGTACACTGTGCACCGGTGCCCACTAGAGCCTTCTGCTCCTGTGGGTCTGATGTGCCAGGCCATCGAATCCTCACAGTCCAGTAAACCCGACTGTCCCTTTCCTCCACCTGGCTGGAGGCAGGGTCCCTCTCGTCCTGGTCACAGTATTCGTTACTCACTTCTTGTAAATACGAGTCAGAAGTCCCTTGATTAAGATCAGCCCTTCTACTCTGTCTGGGGAATTGCCCACTGGAAACTGGAGCAGCAGTTTTCCTGGAGGAACCCCCTTGTCCTGACTAGCATAAGCACTGCTTAGCCACATGTAAAACAACAGTGTGTTATCAGCATTATTCTCATACTAAATCCAACACACAGCACTATGCCAGCTACATAAATATATATTTTACAATCAAGTTCAAAATCCCTTTGGGATGCAAAAACAGTTTATGTGTTCTCAAAAATTCTTATCTTGGTTTCTCCTGTCTTCTCAGAGCTCCATTGTTCCATTGGTGCTTTTTTTTACCCAGGTATGATGAATCCAGGAGTCAAAGCCTTTTACTTTAAAGGCTGTGTGGGTAATTAACAATACCAGATAAGGTCCCTTCCATCGCTCTTTCAAAGGTTCATCTTTCCACGTTCAGATGTAAACTTCATCTACTGGAACGAAAGGATGAACTGGGGCATCTAAGGGTATTAGCACCCTTTCATTTAAATACCTGTAAAGGGAAGACAGAGCCTGTCCCAAAGATAACAGACAACCAGATAACGATTGGTTTCCCATAATATGCATTTGATCACTTAGAATCATAGAATCATAGAATCGTTTAGGTTGGAAAAGACCTTTAAGATCATCCAGTCCAACCATTAACCTAACACTACCAAGTCCACCACTAAACCGATTAAGGGTAGACTAGACTAAACCATGTCCCAGAGTGCCACATCTACCCGTTTTTTGAACGCTTCCAGGGATGGTGACTCCACCACCTCTCTGGGCAGCCTGTTCCAATGCTTGACTACGCTTTCCGTGGAGAAATTTTTCCTAATATCCAACCTAAACCTCCCCCTGGCGCAGCTTGAGCCCATTTCCTCTTGTCCTGTCGCTAGCTACTTGGGAGAAGAGACCAACACCCACCTCGCTACAACCTCCTTTCAGGCAGTTGTAGAGAGCGATAAGGTCACCCCTCAGCCTCCTCTTCTCCAGGCTAAACAACCCCAGTTCCCTCAGCCGCTCCTCATAAGGCCTGTGCTCCAGACCCTTCACCAGCTTCGTTGCCCTTCTATGAACACGCTCCAGCACCTCAATGTCTTTCTTGTAGTGAGGGGCCCAAAACTGGACACAGTATTCCAGGTGCGGCCTCACCAGCGCCAAGTACAGGGGGACAATCACCTCCCTGCTCCTGCTGGCCACACTATTCCTGATACAAGCCAGGATACTGTTGGCCGCCTTGGCCACCTGGGCACACTGCTGGCTCATGTTCAGCCGACTGTCTACCAGCACCCCCAGGTGCTTTTTGGCCAGGCAGCTTCCCAGCTGCTCTTCCCCAAGCCTGTAGCGTTGCATGGGGTTGCTGTGAGCCAAGTGCAGGACCCGGCACTTGGCCTTGTTGAACCTCATACAGTTGGCCTCGGCCCATCGGTCCAGCCTGTCCAGGTGCCTCTGCAGGGCCATCCTACCCTCGAGCAGATCGACACTCCCGCCCAGTTTGGTGTCATCTGCAAACTTACTGAGGGTGCACTCAATCCCCTCATCTTGATCATTGATAAAGATATTAAACAAGGCTGGCCCCAAAACGGAGCCCTGGGGAACACCGCTCGTGACCGGCCGCCAACTGGACTTAACTCCATTTGCCACTACTCTCTGGGCTCGGCCACCCAGCCAGTTTGTTACCCAGCGAAGAGTACGCCCATCCAAGCCATGAGCTGCCAGCTTCCCAAGGAGAATGCTATGGGAGACTGTGTCAAAGGCTTTGCTAAAGTCCAGGTAAATGACGTCCACAGCCTTTCCTTCATCCACCAGGTGGGTCACCAGGTCATAAAAGGAGATCAGGTTGGTCAAGCAGGACCTGCCTTTCATGAACCCATGCTGGCTGGGCCCGATCCCCTGGCTGACCTGCACGTGCCTGTTGAGCGCACTCAATATGAACCGCTCCATAATCTTTCCCGGCACCGAGGTCAGGCTGACAGGCCTGTAGTTCCCCGGGTCCTCCTTCCGGCCCTTCTTGTAGATGGGCGTCACATTGGCAAGCCTCCAGTCATCAGGGACCTCCCCTGCTAACCAGGACTGCTGATAGATGATGGAGAGTGGCTTGGCGAGCTCCTCTGCCAGCTCCCTCAGTACTCTCAGGTGGATCCCATCCGGCCCCATAGACTTGTGAGCGTACAGGTGGCATAGCAGGTCATTAACTGCTTCCTCCTGGACTATGAGGGCTCCATTCTGCTCCCCGTCCCTGTCTTGCAGCTCAGGGGCCTGAGTACCCTGGGGATGACTGGTCTGGCTATTAAACACAGAGGCAAAGAAGGTGTTAAGTACCTCAGCCTTTTCCTTGTCCTTGGTGACAATGTTCCCCGCCACATCCAGCAAGGGATGGAGATCCTCCTTGGCTCTCCTTTTATTGCTGATGTACTTGTAAAAACATTTTTTTTTATCTATTACAACAGTGGCCAGATTGTGTTCTTGCTGGGCTTTTGCTTTTCTAATTTCCTCCCTGCAGGACCTAACAAGATCCCTGTACTCTTCCTGAGTTGCCCGCCCCTTCTTCCAATGGCGGTAGACTCTCCTTTTTCCCCTGAGTCCCCGCAAAAGCTCCCTGTTCAGCCAGGCCGGTCGTCTTCCCCGCCGGTTGGTCTTACGGCACACGGGGACAGCCCGCTCCTGCACCCTTAAGACTTCCTTCTTGAAGAAGGGCCAGCCTTCCTGGACCCCTTTGCCCTTCAGGACTGCCTCCCAAGGGACTTTCCCAACCAGCGTCCTGAACAGGCCAAAGTCTGCCCTCCGGAAGTCCATGGTAACAGTTTTGCTGCCCCTCCTCTTTACATCGCCAAGTATTGAGAACTCTATCATATCGTGGTCGCTAAGCCCATGACGGCCTCCGACCACGACATCTCCCACGAGTCCTTCTCTGTTTGTAAACAACAGGTCAAGCGAGGCACCTCCCCTGGTAGGCTCGCTTACCAGCTGCGTCAGGAAGTTATCCTCCACACACTCTAGGAACCTCCGAGACTGTTGCCTCTCTGCTGTGTTGTATTTCCAGCAGATGTCTGGCAAGTTGAAGTCCCCCACGAGAACAAGGGCTGGCGATTGCGAGACTGCTGCCAGCCGCTTGTAGAACGCCTCATCTATCTCTACATCCTGGTTGGGTGGTCTATAGCAGACTCCCAACAGGACATCCGCCTTGTTGGCCTTCCCCCTCATCCTTACCCATAAGCACTCGACCTTGTCATCGCCACTGTCGAGCTCTATACAGTCAAAACACTCCCTAACATACAGAGCCACCCCACCACCTCTCCTTCCCTGCCTATCCCTTCTGAAGAGCTTATAGCCATCCAGTGCAGCAGTCCAGTCATGAGAGTCGTCCCACCACGTTTCCCACTTTTTTTTTTTTTTTTTACCACTTTTCCCAGTTAAACTATTTGGTATGGTTTCCCATATAGAATCTCAAAAGGACTAATTCCTTCTCTACCTCTAGGAGTGACCCGAATTCTCGTCAATGCTATCGGTAACACCTCTATCCATTTCATTTGAGTTTCCTGACAAAGTTTTGAAATTTGTCTTTTCAGAGTTTGGTTCATTCGTTCAACCTTGCCACTTGATTGTGGTCTCCAAGGGGTATGTAAGTCCCATGTAATTTGCAAAGATTTCGCAACTTCTTGAACTATTTGAGCTGTAAAATGTGGCCCATTATCGGAGGACATTCCTTCAGGTACCCCAAATCTAGGAATTATATCCTTTAACAATATCCTTACTACCTCTCTAGCCTTATTGGTACGACACGGGAAAGCTTCAGGCCATCCTGAAAAGGTGTCTAACACCACCAACAAATATCTATACTGATTGCATTTTGGTAGTTCAGAAAAATCAATTTGCCAGTATTCTCCAGGGGTTTGACCCCTCCTGACCTCTCTGGGAGGAGGTCTTTTCTGTATTTTTGGGTGGTTCTTACAACATATTGGGCACTGTTTCACAATAAAGTTTGCACAAGTTTGCATTTTTGTTCCTACAGCATATCTTTTGATACTTGCGACCAGAGCATCTGCTCCCATATGGGATTCACTATGGGCCGTCTTCAGTATTTCTCTTACTACCATTGGGGTAGTAATCAGTACTGAAATGGGTGATGAGCCGGCTGGGTACTTGTGGGTCAAGATCAGAAGACAGCCTAACGTGTGATGGCATGGTAGGTGTCTAATACAGACCCCCTGATTAAGAAGAGGAAGTAGATGAAGCCTCCCTAAGACAGCTGGAAGAATCCTCTGTAAGGATATGTGGAATATAAGGACATCTGTTTCATTAAGATATCTAGTTAAGGACTGCTCAGTATAATAGAAACAACAAGCAACAGAGAAAGGGATAAATTAAACCCACAGACACAAAAAACCTTAATGAGCAGGCAATAAGGGAAATAATAATGAAATTTATTATGGGATGCTTAGGGGAAGGGCCAAAGGCGGGGAAAGGAAGAGATTGAGGTGAATATAGAAGGAATGAGCATGGGAAAATGGAAAGAAGGGGGAATAAAAAGGGGCCAGTCACATGTAAACATGCTTGTTTGCTTGTCTGGCTGTCATGGTTTAACCCCAGCCAGCAACTAAGCACCACACAGCCGCTCGCTCACCCTGCCCCCCGGTGGGATGGGGGAGAGAATCGAAAGGGCAAAAGTAAGAAAACTCGTGGGTTGAGATAAGAACAGTTTAATAATTGAAATAAAATAAAATAAAATTATAATAATAATAAAAAATTGTAGTGAAAAGGAAAACAACAAAAAGAGGAACAAAACCCAGGAAAAACAAGTGATGCAACCACTCACCACCTGCTGTCTGATGCCCAGCCCGTCCCCAAGCAGCGATCGCTGGCCCCAGTTTATATACTGAGCATGATGTCATATGGTATGGAATATCCCTTTGGTCAGTTTGGATCAGCTGTCTTGGCTGTGCCATCTCCCAGCTTCTTGCGTACCTGGCAGTGCATGGGACCACACAGGACCTACAGAAAAGCAATTCCTATCTGGAGTGGGTGCGTGACAGACACCCCAGGTGGCATCGCAGAGATTTGGTGCCTGTGTGCTGTAGAATGATACCATCAGTCAGAAGCATCAGTCATCAGGTGCCATCAAAGAGGCAAGGTCTGTCCCATTTCTCTTCGGAAGCGTTTGACACGGTTTCCTACAGCCTTCTCCTGGAAAAATGAGGGGATTGAGTGCACCCTCAGTAAGTTTGCAGATGACACCAAATTGGGCAGGAGTGTCGATCTGCTCGAGGGTAGGATGGCCCTGCAGAGGGACCTGGACAGGCTGGACCGATGGGCCGAGGCCAACTGTATGAGGTTCAACAAGGCCAAGTGCCGGGTCCTGCACTTGGCTCACAGCAACCCCATGCAACGCTACAGGCTTGGGGAAGAGCAGCTGGGAAGCTGCCTGGCCAAAAAGCACCTGGGGGTGCTGGTAGACAGTCGGCTGAACATGAGCCAGCAGTGTGCCCAGGTGGCCAAGAAGGCCAACGGCATCCTATCATGACTAGTGTGGCCAGCAGGACTAGGGAAGTGATCATCCCCCTGTACTTGGCGCTGGTGAGGCCGCACCTGGAATACTGTGTCCAGTTTTGGGCCCCTCACTACAAGACAGACATTGAGGTGCTGGAGCGTGTCCAGAGAAGAGCAACGAAGCTGGTGAAGGGTCTGGAGCCCAAGTCCTATGAGGAGCGGCTGAGGGAACTGGGATTGTTTAGCCTGGAGAAGAGGAGGCTGAGGGGTGACCTTATCGCTCTCTACAATACAACTACCTGAAAGGAGGTTGTAGCGAGGTGGGTGTCAGTCTCTTCTCCCAAGTAACTAGCGATAGGACAAGAGGAAATGGGCTCAAGCTGCGCCAGGGGAGGTTTAGGTTGGATATTAGGAAAAATGTCTTCACGGAAAGGGTAGTCAAGCATTGGAACAGGCTGCCCAGAGAGGTGGTGGAGTCACCGTCCCTGGAAGCGTTCAAAAAACGGGTAGACGTGGCACTCTGGGACATGGTTTAGTGGGCATGGTGGTGTTGGGTTGACAGTTGGACTGATGATCTTAGAGGTCCTTTCCAACCTTAACGATTCCTAGTTTTACTTTCATTAAAAAATAATCCAGCCACCAAGCCAGGCAACATGAAATTAATTATTACTCTACCCTTAATCGGTTTAGTGGTGGACTTGGTAGTGTTAGGTTAATGGTTGGACTGGATGATCTTAAAGGTCTTTTCCAACCTAAACGATTCTATGATTCTATGATCAAGTAGCTACAGCAACACATGTGTTGACCCACCTGTAGTGGAGGAAGTGCTGGTCTGTGACCTCTTGCAAGGGCTCAACCTGTATAAATCGATGGGCCAGGATGGGATCCACCCCAGGGTGTTAAGAGAAGTGGCTGACATTGATGCCCAAAGCCACTGTCTATAGTCTTTGAAAAGTCGTGGAGATCAGGGGATATCCCTGATGACTGGAAGAGGGCAAATGTCATACCCATCTACAAGAAAGGCCCAGAAGACAACCCAGGAAATGACAGGCCCATTAGTCTTACTTCAGTCCCTGGGAAAGTAATGGGACGAGTTCTCCTAGAAACTATCACAAACCAAATGAAGCAGGTGACTGGGAAAAGCCAGCATGGACTTACTGTGACAGGTACACTCTGCCCCCCCTCCCCCATGAAGGTCGGGGCTTTTAACATGTTGATCACCGGTTTTTCATGCCTCATTTTCACACCTTTTGTGCTCTACTCTGCCTGCCTGCCCCTACACCCCTGGGTCAGTGACCACCCTGCACCCACCAGGGTGCCGTGCCCCCAGGCATGTACACCCCTCGGCAGGGGCAGCAGGAGAGGCGGGGCCCCTCGGCCAACAGACAGGGCCCACAGCCAATGAGGCGCCTTGGCTCAGAGAAGCTTCTGGATCATGACCAATTATGACCACAGCTCAGATCCGACCCAGGGTATAAATGGGGTGCTGTCAGAAACCCCCTTTGAGTGGTCTTCTCAGAGCAGTGGGTCTGTGTTTGAAACCTCTCCCCTTGGGTTGGGACACCACATGAGGAAACTTCCCAGGATTGAGTGTCCTCACCTCCTTTTGGTGAGTGATTTCTTCTGGATATATCCTGGAGTGAGCCCTCGCCCCTTCCCCCCCAGGTGAGCGATTACATCTTCTGGGTACCCACAAGAAAGAGAGAGTCTCCCCTTGTGAGTGAGTATGTGTGTGCACTTTGGATCATCCTTCTTGTGTGTGTTGGCGTGTAGTAACAATATCCTGACTGACACCTCAAACCTCTTATGTGTTAAATGTTATCGGAGTGTTGATTGATTTTTGGTTTACCCCTGTTTCTCATTGGTTTCTGTGGTGTGGTTTGGGCTGTTTTGTGAAATAAAGTTGTTTGAGTTTGCCCTTCGTTTGGGTTAGTCTTAGTGTACCTCCGTGACACTTGCTAAGGGCAAATCGCCTGACTAACCTGATCACCTTCTACAGCAAAATAACATCTTCTGTCGACATGGGGAGAGCAGTGAATGTTTTTTACCTGGACTTGAGCAAAGTGTTCAACACTGTTTCCCACAGCCTTCTCCTGGACAAACTGGTAGGATACAGATTGGGTGGGTGGTCTGCGGGGTGGGTAGGAAATTGGCTAACAGGCCGCACTCAGAGGGTGGTGGTCAATGGTTTCTACTCAGGCTGGCAGCCTATCACAAGTAGGATCCCCCAGGGGTTGATACTGGGCCCCATGCTGTTCAACATCTTCGTAAATGACCTGGATGATGGGACTGAAAGCACTCTCACCAAGTTTGCTGATGACACTAAACTGCGTGGTGAGGTGGACACTCCAGAAGGGTGAGCCATCTTACAGAGAGGCCTGGACAGGCTGGAAGAGTGGGCTTGCAAGAACAGTATGAAGTTTCACAAAGACAAGTGCAAAGTCCTGCACCTGGGTCAGAATAACCAAAATAAAACAAATAACAGGCTAGGATCTGTGTGGCTGGGGAGCAGCCTTGCTGAAAGGGACCTGGGGGTCCTGGTGGACAACAAGCTGAACGTGAGTCAGCAGTGCGCTGCTGCTGCAGCAACAAAGGCAAATTGGATCCCGGGCTGCATCCGCAGGGGCGTTACTATCAGAGATAGAGATGTGATCATCCCACTCTACTCAGCGCTTGTCAGGCTGCACCTGGAGTACTGTGTCCAGTTCTGGTCCCCACAGTTCAAGAAAGATGCGGTTCAGAGGAGGACCATGAAAATGATCAAAGGGCTGGAGAACCTGCCCTATGAGGAAAGACTGAAGGAGTTAGGTCTTTTTTCCCTGGAGAAGAGAAGGCTCAGAGAGGACCTCATCACAGTATTCCAGTACTTAAAGGGTGGCTACAAAGAGGACAGAGGCTCTCTCTTCACAACGAGCCCCATGGAGAAGACAAGGGGCAACAGGTGCAAGTTATAATGGGATAGGTTTCATCTCGATATAAGAAAAGAATTTTTTACAGTGAGAACAATCAGTCACTGGAACACCCTCCCCAGGGATGTGGTAGAGTCCCCATCACTGGAGGTTTTCAAGATACGATAGGACAGGGGACTAGATAATCTCATCTAGGATCCTTTTCCCACAAAAGGTTGGACGAGATGATCTTTTGAGGTCCCTTGAGTCTCTTGAACTGCTTACATCTTGCTGTGCTGGTTTTCCAGCAGATGTCAGCCTGTGATCGTGATGTTTCCTGTAGTTGACGTAAGAATGCTTTGTCAGTTCCTACTCGTTGCTGATTCCTAATCATTGCTGATTCCTGATCATTGCTCTCAAGACTCTTCCATGCTCCCTCCCAGAGCCACTTCTCTTTCCTTTCCTCCTTGTCCTGAAAATCCTGACACGGCTCTCCTTCTGGCCTGCTTCACCCAAGCTTTCTGCCAAGCTGACCCCATAAAAAGGAAGGTGATCAACCCTGTTTCTAGATACAGCTTTTAACCGGAACATATCATTGAGGGGAAGATGATAGAACATGTATGTCTCTGGCACCCCAGAAGAGCTTCCTGGAACAGGGTCAGAGCGACAAACTCAGCTGGACTTTGCTGGGGACATAAAGACTCTAGCAAGGAAAAAGCCCTTGGCCTCCAGAATCACATCATCACTGAATAATACTCACTCATTCATTTCTGCAAAGCAACAGCAAGGAGGAAGAAGCAGCAGAGCATGACCAGCACCACCACCAAGCGCAGACAGTCACAGACACAACAAACAGTTTGGTGTGAGATTTCCCTGACTGACAAGTTTAATGTGGGAGAGCTTCAGCAATTCAAAAGGATTAATCTAAAACCAAGTTCTATACATCTAGAGAAATTCTTGCAATTAGAATGAAAACACTCATGACAAACACCAAAAAATACCAATGAGCATTTAGAAACAATATAAAAGAAGGTTTTCAAGCTTCAGATATTAATTTAGTGGTGGAATGTTTTGGGTTTACATAGCAAGGTTTTGTACTGGAGGGGGCTGCAGGGGTGGCCTCTGTGAGAAGA
The DNA here is from genome assembly GCF_030463565.1 of Pelecanus crispus. NCBI lineage: Eukaryota > Metazoa > Chordata > Aves > Pelecaniformes > Pelecanidae > Pelecanus > Pelecanus crispus. Next base: position 17,545,179 of record NC_134675.1, read on the forward strand.
GATCAGGGGCTGCCCCCATGCCAAACACAGACAGTTCCAGCAGGCTCCGCAATGGACCAGCCACTGGCCAAAGCTGAGCCAGTCAGTGACACTGGTGGCACCTCTGTGAAACCATATTTAAGAAGGGGTAAAAACACTGTGCAGCAGTGTGAGAAGTGAGGAAATAAAAGTGTGAGAAACAACCCTGCAGACACCAAAGATGGTGAAGAAGGAGGGGGAGGAGGTGCTCCAGGTGCAGGAGCAGGGATTCACCTGCAGCCCATGGAGAGGACCACGCTGGAGCAGATAGCCGCACTGCAGCCCCTGGAGGACCCCATGCCAGAGCAGGTGGATATGCTCTGAAGGAAGCTGCAGCCTGTGGAGAGCCCACACAGGAGCAGGCTTCCTGGCAGGAACTGCGGCCCATGGAGAGGACCCACGCAGGAGCAGTTCCTGAAGAACTGTAGCCCATCGGAAGGACCCAGGCTGGAGCAGGGGAAAAGTGTGAGGAGGAAGGAGAAGCAGAGACGAAGTGTTATGAACTGACTGCAACCCCCCATTTTCCACCTGCCCTGTGCCCCCATTCTCCACCCCCTCTGTGCCGGGGGTGAGGGGGGGTGGGTGGGGTGTGGGGAGGTAGATGAGTCAAAAATGAAGGAGTGAAGTTGAGCCTGGGAAGAGGGGGGGGGTGGGGGGAAGGTGTTTTTAGTTTTGTCTTTGTTTCTCACCATCCTACTCTATTGTTAATTGGAAATAAATTAAATTAATCTTCCTCAAGCTGAGTCTGTTTTGTCTGTGATGGTAATTGGTCTTTATCTCAACCCACGAGTTTTTCCATCTTATTTTCTCCCCCTGTCCTCTTTAGAACCTGACCAGCAAGGTACAGAAACTGAGACACCCCCCCCCCCCCCTCAGAAATGTAAGATTATATGATGCAAGACTGAGCTCAACATTCTTCCCATCTGCTGAGCAATTCTGACAAAGACTCACATAAGAGACTTACAGCTCCACAGGACGAGCAGATAACCCCCATAGTAACCTTTCAAGAAGCCACGCTAAGCCTTTTAATAGTCTTAAATAACTCAACAGCATTACTCATAGATGCACCGTATTTCCTAGGTATTCCTGAGGGGAGTTCAGAGATATTAGGGGAAATACCATGAAGAAAACAGAACAGCTACGTAGACAAGAAAAGGAAACTTTGAACACAGTACTACTTGCTTACAGAACCCAAGAGGTGGGCTTCTAAAGCTTTCCTTCCAAGAGGCTGCAACAGACAATAAAATAACCAGATTATTCTATAATTCTATTTCTTCTATTTCCTTCACCTCAAAAGAAAGCATTCAGTAGCAAGTGGTCAAACAATGTAGTTGCATTCTAAATTTTAGGAAAAAAATTCTGACAAAATAAAATGTAAAAAAATTGTTTTCCCACACCAGGCAGTGATACTCAGTGAAACTCAACCCAACCTGATGCACCATTTCACAGAGAAACACAGCCCTTGGAAGTATTCCAAGGCTTTCATTTCTGTGAAAAACAAGAAGAAAATTTCCCTTTCGTACCATTTCTTTGGATGAAAGAGATTTTTAGTGTAAATAGATACAGACACGTTAACTTACAGACTAATCAAATGCAGCACAATAAAGCTGTTTTGACTCATTAGTGTGTCAGATTCCAAAGTCTACTGACCCACATATATCAAGTGTAACTAACAAAAAGAGACCCATCTCCACCTCAGCTACAGATTTCAGGACTGCTGCAGAATTTTAAATGACAGTCCTACCAGCTCCTTAGCTGCTTTCCCTACCATCAAACCCGTATCCTAGTGAGCTAGATCTGACTATGAAGGTAACATGCTGGAAATGGTATTGCCACGCAATATCAGCTTCTGAAAAGCTAGCATTGAAATTGATTTTTAAGCAAAGTACAAAGGCTACTGTATTGGGTGTATGTGGCAAGGTTTTGGTAGTGGGGGACGACACTGCAGGACCGGCAGAGAGAAACCACTATGTCCTGACCGCAACCTCCCCGTGGGCCACCTGTCGCCTCATTGAAGGCACTGAGCGTAACTACAATAACAACTGGGGGGTGGAGAAGTGCTTGGAGTGAAGTTGGGCTTGGGAGTGAAGTTGAGTCTGGAAAAAGAAAAGGAAAGGCGTTTTCTGTTTTCCCTAAGTGTGTAAATGTTTGTTTCTTTTTTGTTGTTGTTTCCCAGTACCTGAAACAGTAATTAAATATTTATTTTAATTTGCAATAAATTAATTTCCCCAAGTCTAGTCTGTTTTGCTCCTGACAGTAATTGGTAAGCAATCTCCCTGTCTTTATCTTGACCCATGAGCTTTCTCACTCCTGTTCTTCCTATTTTCCTCCCTCATCCCACTGAGGAGGGGGAGTGAATGAGCAGCTGGGTGGGAGTTTGGCTGCAAGCTGGGGCCAACACACCATAGCTATCAACATCCTTTGTACTTGGAAAACTTAGAACTCCGGACAGACGACAAAGTTCTACTACGGAGAGTCTACACACCACTCCTAGTTACTCGCACCTCCATTTAACAGTACAAAGAAAAATTGGACATGAGCCAGCAATGCACGCTTGCAGCCTGGAAAACCAATCCAGCTCTGGGGTCCCCAGCACAAGAAAGACATGGACCTGTCAGAGCAGATCCAGAGGAGGGCCATGAAAATGGTCAGAGGGCTGGAACACCTCTCCTATGAGGAAAGGCTGAGAGAGTTGGGGTTGTTCAGCCTGGAGAAGAGAAGGCTTTGGGGAGACCTTATTGCAGCCTTTCAATACTTAAAGGGGGCTTATATACGAAAGACAGAGAGACACTTTTTACCAGGGCCTATAGTGGCAGGACAAGGGGCAATGGTTATAAACTGAAAGAGGGTAGATTTTGATTGGACATAAGGAAGAAATTTTTTACGATGAGGGTGGTGAAACACTGGAACAGGTTGCCCAGAGAAGTTGTGGATGCCCCATCGTTGGAATGTTCAAGGTTAGGTTGGACGGGGCTTTGAGTAACCTGATCTAGTGAAAGATGTCCCTGCCCATGGCAGGGGGGTTGGAACTAGATGATCTTTAAAGGTCCCTTCCAACCCAAACCATTCTATGAAAGCTCAGTGGAGAGTTTGGGGTTGTATTCGTGGATAAAACTTCATCCTCTTTGCTAGAGCACTGGACAAAATGCTTTGCAATGCTTCTACCCCCAACCAGTAGCTGTTGGTCAAAGCCCTTGAATGAAAGTACAAGGATTTTCCAAGTCACGTGTGCAGGCACATAACTTTCATCAGTTTCACAGTATGATGTTGTCTTACTCTTATTTTGGGCTGGAGCTACAACAAAACAGATTATTTTAATACCTGTTGGAGAGGTTTGATGAGAACATAGCAGCATGGTTAGGACTCATTTTTCTCTTTGCTTGAGTTCCACCAGTTACAACTAATTTTCTTTCCCCTTTTACCAACAAAGTTTACGTTTAAGTTTGGGTAATACTGTTCCTCTAAATGGAGACATTTCTTCATTTTTTACTAGACTGGATTTTAGAGAAATACAGCTAGGTTTTCCTTGTAAACTTCACCACCACCACCCCCCCATCTCCTGGCAAGTGCTGTGACCAGCAACAGACTGACAAAGCAAAACAACATGTGGTTCCAAAGTTGATGGATTTTTTTTGATGTTATTGCGATGTTGTTGCTTTTTTCCTTGCCCAAATGACATTTCATCAAAATAGGTGCCTTGATGCAGAAAATCTGTTCTGAAAAAAATGCACTTTCTTAAGCAAAAGCAGCGCTCGGAAGGTTTGGCCAATTTTTCCGATTGTGAACATCAATGATGTTTCAAAGCCATTAATGTTTTCTGAAAAAATATTAGGTTTAATATCTAATTAATATTTCTTGAACATTCTTGTACCACTGTCGTGGTTTAGCCCCAGCCAGCAACTAAGCACCACGCAGCCGCTCGCTCACTCCCCCTACCCCAATGGGATATGGGGAGAGAATCGGAGGAGTAAGAGTGAGAAACACTCCTGGGTTGAGATAAGAACAGTTTCATAATTGAAATAAAGTAAAATAGTAATGATAATAATAACAATATAATAATGATAATAACAATAATAATATACAAAGCAAGTGATGCACAATGCAATTGCTCACCACCCGCCGACCGATACCCAGACAGTTCCCGAGCAGCGATCGCTGCTCCCCGGCCAACCCCCCCCCCCCCCCCCCCCCCAGTTTATATACTGAGCATGACGTCACATGGTATGGAATAGCCCTTTGGCCAGTTTGGATCAACTATTCTGGCTGTGCCCCCTCCCAGTTCCTTGTGTACCTGGCAGAGCATGGGAAGCTGAAAAGTCCTTGACTAGCATAAGCAGTACTTAGCAACAACTAAAAACATCAGCGTGTTATCAGCATTCTTCTCCTACTAAATCCAAAACACGGCACTATGCCTGCTACTAGGAAGAAAATTAACTCTATCCCAGCCGAAACCAGGACAACCTCACTGCAAGCATAAGATCAAACAAAGCACAGTCTGATGAGCTGTCTGCACAATCCCTTTCCCATCCTCACTGGGTTTTGAAAACTGAAGGAAAAATGTGTGGGAAAGCTCTAATTCAAAGTTGTTTGGTTTTATGATTGTGTTGCAAAACACTTGAAACAAGGTGTGACTATTAGTCATATAGCAAGTATTGTGTATGTATAAACATCTGTGCTTGAGAGTTCTGAAGCAATTTGGTGCAGGGATTAGCAACTAGGAATGCTCCTGTTCTGCATTTGAAACTCATGGGAATGGTTGAAATAAGGAAAGGAAGGAGTGAATATTGTCTGTGGTGAGTCCCCTGTTTTCCCTCAGTTAAACAAACACTTGGGAAAGAATTATCGCAACATTTGAGAAATCATAGTTGTCGTGGTTTAGCCCCAGCCAGCAACTAAGCACCACGCAGCCGCTCGCTCACTCCCCCTACCCCGATGGGATGGGGGAGAGAATCGGAGGAGTAAGAGTGAAAAAAAAACCCACTCCTGGGTTGAGATAAGAACAGTTTCATAATTGAAATAAGGTAAATAATAATGATAATAATAGTATAATAATGATAATAATAATAACAACAATATACAAAGCAAGTGATGCACAATGCAATTGCTCACCACCCGCCGACCGATACCCAGACAGTTCCCGAGCAGCAATCGCTGCTCCCCGGCCAACCCCCCCCAGTTTATATACTGAGCATGACGTCATATGGTATGGAATAGCCCTTTGGTCAGTTTGGGTCAACTATTCTGGCTGTGCCCCCTCCCAGTTTCTTGTGTACCTGGCAGAGCATGGGAAGCTGAAAAGTCCTTGACTAGCATAAGCAGTACTTAGCAACAACTAAAAACATCAGTGTGTTATCAACATTCTTCTCCTACTAAATCCAAAACACAGCACTGTGCCTGCTACTAGGATGAAAATTAACTCTATCCCAGCCGAAACCAGGACAATAGTAACATTCAAAAGTCGCATGTTAACAATAGTACATGACTTAAACAGGTCAGGTCCCAGCATCTTTTCTTGCAAAATTCTTATCTTTCTGGTCTCTTTAAGGCACAGGCTTTCATCAGTGTTCCCGTATATGAATCTGGGATTGCCATTTATGCTCTGCTCTTTGGAAACCTTGGGCCCAGCAGCTTCTAATAGTTCTTGCTGTTGAAAGGAACTGAGAAATCCAGATTCCAGAACCAGAACTACTCACTATCAGGGACATATTCTGCTTGCACTTGTAAAATTCAGATGGGCTCCAACAGGCAGAAATTTCGCAGCCTGACTGGTTATCCAGCAGCTTTATGTATATACATGATTCTTGGTACAGTTAGACTTGGGTGATACTAGCTGTATTACAGCTATTAAGAATCCCGGGTATTTCTGCTCTACTTAACTCTCTTTGGGTATTAAAAGATCTGAATTACACTTCTGGTACTGGTGGGAGGCATATAGCATGCAGGCACTTAGGTAGGTTCCTGAACATGACATTTGAAGGGACCAGGGAAATACTTGCTGTGAACAACAGTACTGCCACAAAAGCTGATACAATTCCAGCATGGTGCAAGCAGGTCCATTTGCCCTCTCTCAACCTACACAGGCAAAAAAATATTTGTAGCAACAGATAAGACATGCTTTTGCACATAACTCAGGCTTGGCTGGCAGGTCCTATTGGCACATTTCTCTGACGCCCAGATCTTTGTGAGCTTTAAAAGGCAGACTGGATAAGAACACCCAGCTATGCAACAATAAATGCAGACAAGTAACCCCAAGTTCTGGGGGACCAAAGCCTTCCAGACAGTTTGCATGAACTCACCTTTTGTAGTGACTGTCTCCATGGAGTAGTTTATCCACGTGCCACCTCCATCTCTGCATCAGTAGGTGCTCACCAAGCTCACCAATGTGGCAGCACTTACCTCTGGCTTGTGATGTTCAGACCCTATTCATCTAAATTAAGCAGAGAGAAAACACACATCTGCATGTTAATGGCTGTATCTAGAGATATCCAGACTCCTGTTGAAAGTGGCAGTGCTTTCCCCTTTATTAGCTATGTACACAGAGATAATTGGGCGTGATGACTTGTGCAGACAGACCCTGTTCCCCCTTCATGAAAGACCTGCATTTGTTATTATTTCAGGTTCTGTCAGCTCTGCAGTGATCACACTACTCAGGCATACCCTTATGGGCAGAGTGATGAAGCATGAGGAACACCTTGAGAAATTGGGATAAACAGCCAGAGCTGAGTCTTCATCAGGCCCTTCCTTGCTTGGGTCCTGTTCTGTGTCTGAGATCCCAAACATTGCTTAAATATGTGTTAGTATAATTATATCACCCACTAGGAAGATGGTTTGTGTCGGAGAGAACTAATATTTAGTAACGAAGGAGGGGAGCTGTTTGGATGATGAACCTCTGTTGCTTATTCCATCTCCCTGCTATGACAGTAGCGCTGTCACACTTGAATAAATAGGAAGTGAGTTAGGACTTGTGCTTCTGTCTAACAGAATTTGGGCTCTTCCTTTCAATCACTGTCACTCCAATGCTAACAATGGTTCCTCAGGCTGTTCTCAGGGGACTGAGGTTTCTAGTGGGTATAACCAGAATGGAGCAGCATTGTCTTTCCCTTAGGTAGGGTAGGCACATGGTGGGTTGGGACTTCACTAACCTGCCACTGAATAAACACTTAGCTAATTTTTGTTTGCAAAAAACTCACATGCACCCTTGGTAGCCCCAGGGGCACAATTCAGAGTTTATTCAAGGATGCCAAAAGACCTGTTCTACCAGGCTTTTATTTCCAAAACCATCAATTAGAATTAACAAACCATTATGTCAGTCCAGAGTGCCATTGTGGGAAAATCTGGTTTGTGAAAGGAAGACAAGGAACCAGTGAGAATGACAACAAAATGAGAGGTTCTGACTGGTCCAGAAGCACAAATCATAGGAAAGCTTCTTACAGTGAAGAGCAAGAAGATGTAAGTGACAGAGGCTCTCCGTAAAAAAGAGAGCAAATTCTTCTTCTCTACTTTGGTCTGGGTACCCTACCTTTGGGTCTAGCTGCTAATCCAGTTCTTCTGCAGGTTGTTGTGTCATAGTAGCCCTATTCTGTGTAGCCTTAGATTCACTGTGTGAGACAGTAACTCCTAGGAGGCTAGAAGGTGAAGAAGGGTCATGTCAAACCTTCAGGTTTTCAGACCAAGAAGAGGCAAAGTCTTGGGAGGGAGAGCCACCATTCCTCAAGAATGTATCTGGTGATTCTAGCTCAGGTTGGCACTTCTAGAGTCCATTTTCTGTCATCAGCTGCAGAGTGGTTCTTTCTTAACACAGTCCAAAATACCCCAGGTCACAGAGGTTTAGAAGCAAAGCACAGCACAGAACACTGCCAAGACAAATGTTTGGCTGGAAAAGGAGCCAGGCATGTAGCCTTTCAATGAGCAGCTGGGATACCAGAGACCTTCAGCGCCAATGGACTGAAACAGCTGAAACCTTCCATGGCTCAGAAACTCCCCTGTTCTTCAGAGCTAGCCACCTTCAGCAAACGAATAGACAACCTGAGAGCTGAGTACACTTTCCTTCCCACCCACCTGTTCAGGAAAGCTGTCACTCACTGCAGCAAAGCTCTATAAGCTAAGAGACAATCCTCTAGAAGTGTGCTGTGACTGGGATGGAATCTCGGAGATCCTTTACTCAGCAAGCACTCTCATGAAGGAGGAACTTCCCAGGCATCTCTTTCTTCTCTTTCTTCTCTTTCTTTTTAGGTAAATTAGATTACGGGGCCAGAACCCAGCAAACAGACAACAGCAGGACTGTGGGGATGCAGACAACATGGGTGTGAGGACCCACCCCTCGTATTAAGGTAAGTGCAATCTCTGGAGAAGGTGAAGGATGGAAGCTGGTGACTTCTGGCACCCAGAGGAAGGCTCCTGACCTACCTAAGGGTTTACAACTACAAACTAGGTTCACCACCCTCAATGTTGAAGAGAAGCCAGATGTGCCTTCAAGCAAAGGATCTGGTGGTCCACCTGACCCTAAACCATGCAACACTACCAGGAAGAAGCAGCGAGTGATCGTAATGGGTGACTCCCTGCTGCAGGGGACAGAGGCACCCCATCTGCCAACCTGACCTATCAACAAGAGAGGTTTGCTGCCTGCTGGGGGCCCAGATCTGGGATACTGTGGAGGGACTGCTGAAGCTGGTCTGACCTTCTCATTGCTACCCCCGGCTATTTTTCCATGTGGGCACAAATGATACTGCTAGAGGAAACCTGGACAGTATCAAAAGTGAATACAGAGCTCTGGGGGCAGTAGTCAAGGGCATGGGGGACCAGGTGGTGTTCTCAGTCCTGCTGGTGAGGGGAAAGGGTGTGAGGAAAAGGGCACTAATAGTACAGGCTGCAGAACTGGTGTTGGTGACAGGGTTTTGGGTTCTATGACCATGGGACCCTGTTTGCAGATCAGCGTCTGCTTGGGAGAGATGGGACCCACCTCACTAAGCAGGGCAAAGGCATTTTTGCCAGCAGGATGGCTGATCTCATAAGAAGGGCTTTAAACCAAGAATGAGAGAAGAGGGAGAGAGTTACCAGCAGCCCTGTGAGGGAGTGACGGACAAGGTCGATGAGCAAAGGGCCTGGGGTGATGTGACAGGAAAGGATCACAAAATGGGTCTTAAGTGGAGTCACTTCCAGCATTTGCATGTAAGCAAGGAAGTGCCTACAAGGCCCCAGTATGGAGAAATCACCCAAACCCTCTTCAGAAACTCAACATACTGGGATGCCTCTCTGAAGTGCCTGTGCATTAATGCACACAGTATGGGGAATAAACATGACGAGTTAGAGACCTGTGTGCAGTTGCATGGCTACAATCTTGTTGGGATCACAGAGACATGGCGGGATGGCTTCCATGACTGGAGTGTTGTGATGGAGGGATACAGGCTGGGAAGATGAGGAGGGATAGTTGCCCTTTATGTGAGAGAGCAGCTGGAGTGCATAGAGCTCCGTGTGCGGGGATGGATGAGAGCTTATGGGTTAGGATTAAAGAGAAAACAGGTAAGGGTGGCATTGTAGTGGATGTCTGCTACAGGCTGCCTGATCAAGAAGAACAAGCGGATGAGGCCCTCTGCAGACAGATAGGAGCAGCCTCATGCTCGCAAGGCCCTGGTCCTCATGAGGGACTTCAACCACCCCAATATCTGCTGGAGGGACAACACAGCAGGGCAGAAGCATTCCAGGAGGTTCCTGAAGAGCATCGATGACAACTTCCTGACACAAGAGAGAGAGGAGCCAAGGAGGAGAGGTGCTCTGCTGGACCTCCTACTCACCAACAAGGAGGGGCTCATTGGGGATGTGAAAGTCAAAGGCAGCCTTGGCTGCAGTGACCATGAGATGTTGCAGTTCAGGGTCCTGATGGGAGGTAGAAGGGTGAAAAGCAAGATCACAACCTTGGACTTCAGGAGAGCAGCCTTTGGCCTCTTCAGCAATCTGCTTGGAAGAGTCCCATGGGATAGGGACCTTAAGGGAAGAGGGAACCAAGACAGTTCATTAATATTCAGGAATCACCTCCTCGAAGCTCAAGAGTGGTCTATCCAAACGAGTAGGAAGTCAGGCAAAAGTGTGCCCAGGTGGCCAAGAAGGCCAACAGCGTCCTGGCTTGTGTCAAGAATAGTGTGGCCAGCAGGAGCAGGGAGGTGATTGTCCCCCTGTACTCGGCGCTGGTGAGGCCGCACCTGGAATACTGTGTCCAGTTTTGGGCCCCTCAATACAAGACAGACATTGAGGTGCTGGAGTGTGTTCAGAGAAGGGCAACGAAGCTGGGGAAGGGTCTGGAGCACAGGCCTTATGAGGAGCGGCTGAGGGAACTGGGGTTGTTTAGTCTGGAGAAGAGGAGGCTGAGGGGTGACCTTATCGCTCTCTACAACTGCCTGAAAGGAGGTTGTAGCGAGGTGGGTGTTGGTCTCTTCTCCCACGTAGTTAGCGATAGGACGAGAGGAAATGGGCTCAAGCTGCGCCAGGGGGAGGTTTAGGTTGGATATTAGGAAAAATTTCTTTACGGAAAGGGTGGTCAAGCATTGGAACAGGCTGCCCAGAGAGGTGGTGGAGTCACCATCCCTGGAAGCGTTCAAAAAACGGGTAGACGTGGCACTTTGGGACATGGTTTAGTCTAGTCTACCCTTAATTGGTTTAGTGTGGACTTGGTAATGTTAGGTTAATGGATGGACTGGATGATCTTAAAGGTCTTTTCCAACATAAACGATTCTATGATTCTATGAAAAATGCCAGGAGGCCTGTGTGGATGAAAAAGGAGCTCCTGGCCAAACCCAAACACAAAATGAAGTATACAGAGGGTGGAAGTGTTGTCCCAAATAGGGCTCATTTACCCGGTGTGCAATAAGCCAATCTTCACACAGTGAGACGAGATATTGTTTTATTTCATTTCTGCGCAGAGATGGGTGCTAGGTGGCTTTCCACAAAACTAGCACACCGAATCATCAAGACAGCATCTATTTATACACATTCATTACCATATTTAATTCTCTAATACATATGCAGTGCTATGATTGGTTAAAATCTCTTCACCTAGTATTTAAATTAGTGAGCATGCTCAGTTGTCCTTCAGTTTGAGTCTGGGGTGTAATTGTGGTAGGGGGCTCATGAGTTGGTGGTCGCAATCTCCCCCTGCCGGAATTACCTTTCCTCTAATTCCCTTCTTGGCAGATCTCAAGCAACCTTTCATGGTTTACTGATCAAGTCAGTAATACATCACCTAGACTTCTGCTCTCGGACAGTCTGTTAACTAAACAAAAGCATAGTTAGGGTAGGGCTTTACAATGGACATCTATAGCAGCATCAGTTTTGGACAACAGAAGCAGAGACAGGTAGCTTGGAAGGAACAGAGAAACACTGTCCAAACATCCAAGGATGATGTTAGGAAATCCAAAGCCCACCTGGAGTTGAATCTGGCCAGGGATGTCAAAGGCAACAAGAAGAGCTTCACTAAGTACATAGGTGACAAAAGGAAGGCTAGGAAAAATATGGGTCTGCTGCTGAATGAGGCAGGGGACCTAGTTACACAGGATATGGAACAGGCTGAAATACTGAATGTCGCCTTCACCTCAGTCTTTCCTGGCAAGACCAGCTTTCAGGAATCCCAGGTCCCAGAGACCAGGGGGAAAGGCTGGAGCAAGGAAGATGTACCCTTGGTGAAAGAGGATCAGGTCAGGGAATACTTCAGCAACCTGGACATTCATAAGTCCATGGGCCCTGATGGGATGCACCCATGAGTGCTGAGGGAGCAGGCAGATGTCATTGCGAGGCCACTCTGGATAAACTTTGATCAAACATGGCGACTGGGAGAAGTGCCTGAGGACTGGAGGAAAGCAAATGTCATCCCCATCTTCAAGAAGGGCAAGAAGGAGGACCCAGGGAACTACAGGCTGGTCAGCCTCACCTTGATCCCTGGGAAGGTGATGGCGCAGCTAAGAAGGACTTGGGGATACTGGTGGATGAAAAATTGGACATGAGCTGGCAATGTGCGCTTGCAGCCCAGAAAGCCAATCATATCCTGGGCTGCATCAAAAGAAGCATGGCCAGCAGGTCGAGGGAGGTGATTCTTCCCCTCTACTCCGCTCTCGTGAGACCCCACCTGGAGTACTGCATCCAGCTCTGGGGCCCCCAGCACAAGAAAGACATGGACCTCTTGGTGTGGGTCCAGAAGAGGGCCACAAAAATGATCAGATGGTTGGAATACCTCTCCTAAGAAGAAAGGCTAAGAGAGTTGGGGTTGTTCAGCCTGGAGAAGAGAAGGCTCTGGGGAGACCTTATTGCAGCCTTTCAATATATAAAGGGGGCTTATAAGAAAGACGGAGAGACGCTTTTTACCAGGGCCTGTAGTGGCAGGACAAGGGGCAACAGTTTTAAACTGAAAGAGGGTAGATTTTGATTGGACATAAGGAAGAAATTCTTTATGATGAGGGTGGTGAGATACTGCAACAGGTTGCCCAGAGAAGTTGTGGATGCCCCATCATTGGAAGTGTTCAAGGTCAGGTTGGATGGGACTTTGAGCAACCTGATCTAGTGAAAGATGTCCCTGCCCATGGCAGGGGGGTTGGAACTAGATGATCTTTAAAGGTCCCTTCCAACCCAAACCATTCTATGATTCTATGATCAGAAGAGAAGAGATGAGGCGAGACAATAGGGTTCTGGAATCACTGTTTACAAGTCTGTTAAACAAGTCTTAACATGTCTGGAGTGGGGAGAGGAGAGTTAAAGCGAAGGGTGTGGCTGAAGATGGTGGGGGGGCATGAAAAACTGAACATGTCTGTGGGGCAAGGGGCTAATCCTGTGAGTGTGACCAGACACTCCCTCACTGGCTCCCAAACCACTAGGATGACCATACAATATTACTGAGGAAGCTTCTTTGTGCTGTGCTGCAACATACAGGCAAACAGTGTCTACTAAAATGGAAAACCAGAACAAAATGCAAACTTAAGAAAAACAAGTGAAATGGAGACTGATTTTTAAGTTAAGTAAGTTTCACACAGAGAGGATGGGTGGTTGTGCTGGGGGAGCTCCATTTGCCCACAGCTGTGTGTGTGTGTGTGAGGGGTCTTACAGCTACCTGTAAGACCACTATAGGGTGCTTGCTTGTCCTATATGTGTTTCCTTATCCTTAGGTCGATGACCTTGTAGAAAGTCTCAAAAAGTTCTGTCTGAGTGACTGAGCAGGTAGAGGACAGAAATGGGCTGTGACCTGTTTGATTTTCTGCCCAGGCCTGCTGCAGTCAAAGAAAGGAGAACGGGCATAGAAGGGACCATGTCATTCTAGGAAAAAAGGAAAAAAGGCTGGAGAAGCTTGACTGGCAACCAACTCCCCTTATATCCTGTCAACAAAGTTTCCTTGTACATGAGATAAACTGATTGTCCAGTGTTGCATTTCTTACATGTGTGCAGTAACAGCATGTCTGTAGACATGTCTATACCACCACTTCTGTTAAAAGACATTTACTATGCTCCTGGGAAGTTGGGAAGCTTTGGGGGTATAAATACCCTTTGTGAAGCCACTAAAAGGAAAATTGCTGATCTAAACAGAAGCCAAGTGGCAACCTTACAGCTTACACAAGATGGCAAGAAAGCACTTTAAAAGTAACAAAGTAAATGTGGCAGAAGTGGATCCACAGTTTTCCAAATACAACAGTGGTGTTAAGTACATCTTAATGGTGACAGACGTATTCTCCAAGCAAGTCTAGGCCACTGATATAAAATGCAAAATGGGCTCTAAAATAGCCCAGGCTTTTAAAACAATTTTTAGCAGGAGGCGAATGCCTCAGAAAATAAAGACCAGCTGGGGAAAAGGATTTCTAAACCAGCCTTTAAACAAGTTGTTGAAGTAGTATAATGCTCACCATTTTGTTGCTAATAATGAAGTGAGGACAAAATCTGACAAGGACAGAATCGACAAAATTGAGAAGATCATCGCTACAAAAGGGAAAAGAAGAAAGAAACAGATGCTGGTGAAGTGGCATGGAAGCCTCCCAAGTCCAGGACATCTAGTGATTGGCAGTGGAGTGAGGGAAAAAGAAGGACAGTGGACAGGAGTCTCTACATCACACTACCCAGCAATGCCAGTGACAGAATTTTTCCACAAAACCACAGCTTGAACTTCACCACACGGCTGGTGAGGCCCCTGGAGCTCTCGGGCAAGTGGAATGTGTGTCTGTGTGGTGGGTTGACCCTGGCAGGATGCCAAGTGCCCACCAAAGCCGCTCTATCACTCCCCTTCTCAACTAGACAGGGGAGAGAAAATGTACCGAAAAGCTCATGGGTCGAGATAAGGACAGGGAGAGATGACTCAGCAATTACCGTCACGGGCAAAGCAGACTTGACTTGGGGAAAATCAGTTTAATTTATTACCAGTCAAATCAGAGTAGGATAATGAGAAATAAAAACTAAATCTTAAAACACCTTCCCCCCACCCCTCCTTTCTTCCCGGGCTCAACTTCACTCCCGATTTTCTCTACCTCCTCCTGTATCAGCTGAATGTTCACAGGTCCATGAGGCCTGATGGGATTCATCCCAGAGTACTGAAGGAGCTAGTGGATGTTACAGCAGGACCCCTCTCAATCATCACCCATTGTTGCGTCAAGAGGGCTTTGGAAGGTACCCAATTTATCGTTATAAGTCCGGTCGCGTTCAGTGCACTGAACTATCACGATTACGGATTCACAAATAACGTAGGCACCTTTCGTCTAGTCGTGTTGCATGAACTACCACGGCCACACTTAAAGCGTCTGGTCGCGTTCAATGACCACTATCACGGCTAGACCAATGAGTCAAAGCAATTTATTAAAGCAACAGACACACAGGTTCTTTGGATTACCGGCGAGAAATTCACTGACTCCAAGGCACATGCAAATACCAAAGCATGGATAACACAGATGCATCAAAAGACATGAAGCGACTCTATAGAGGTTTCTAAGTTTCCCGGGAAGGCATTTGGTATAACCAAGTGTTAGAATCTTACCCAAAGGCGTCCCGATGGGGGGGAAGAGAGGCTCAGCCCGTCGACTGATCCCAGAAGTCAGAGTGGTACACGATGCTATCTTCCCTAATATCCCCTCTCTCTTAGGCTAATTTATACTATTTTTTACCTTTCAGGTGGAGCTTGAGTGACTCTAGTCGTACATACTTTGTTATGATTGGGGTAAAACTTTCTCGCTTCGTTTTAAAGGTATAGGCTAGGAAAAATTCAGAGCACAGGCTCAGTGAGGAGTGGTTGCACCTTAGAGGCGGGTAGCTTCTGGGATGGAGGTGTGTTTTGGTATTATAATGATATTATAATGAGCAAAGTTTACCAAAAGGACAGCATTTTGTCAAAATCATGACAGACTGTTGGCCCAGGGTAACAAATATGCAACTTATCAGTGCCGTGGTACTCCTCCGAGTTCCCATATCATCGCAGAGTTTGGCCGTGATGTCTCCACACCGCTCCACCCTCTGGGCAGTTCCTCTTAGAGCCAGTGCACCAAGTTCCCCTGGTGTTGCCGACATCTAAGGTTGCAGGCCTAGGGAACTTTCTGTGGAATAGATTCCTTGCATATCAGCTGCATTTCACTCAGAAAGCTTCTTCAATGCTGTGCCTTTCCTAAAAGCATAAATCTAAGTTTAATCTCTAAGTCACCTCCAGCAATTACTCCACATAATCCACCCCGTGACTATAGTCACTCAAGCTTCACGATATTTGGAATGCATTGGGTGCATCACATATGTTCTTGTGGTGAGGATTGTCGAGTACACACACATCCCGTGGGGATACTAGATGAGACAAATGTTTCATCATAATCCAAAGCTTAACATATAAAGCAATGGTTAAAATAAGACACCATACAGTATTAGTAAAACAACTACAGGGTGAAGCATCCTATTTACAACTCCTGTTGCGGTCGGTGACCATCCAAATAGAGTGTCCCACCAGTGGTGTTCTCCGTCTTTCTTCACTCTTTCCAAGACATGGTATATCTCTTCTGCATCATGATGGACGGTGATGAGAGTTCTGTGTCCATTATTTCGGACGCGTTTTAGCAGTTGGTCCAGGTCATCGTGTTGCAACTGTTTCCTCACCAATGTGAGATTCATTCCAATAGGAGTAGGTAGTAAATCTTGATACAATGTATAGTTAGATCGTAGCAATTCATAAGACGTAACAGGAGCTGAATAATTGAAGTCACATCCTACGATTTTAGTAAAGTTACAAACACAAATATTTGAGCAATCACTTATATCTACAGTAATGTTATCTACTAATAGAAAATCACAAAGGGTTCTCATACAAACACATCCCAATATATACTAGTACGGTTTCAGGGGCTTCGTTGGGTTGTATTTCAAAATGACAAACATTTTGTTCGGTGTCAAGACAAATGTCTTGAGCTTTGATGGTATTACTCTCACAAATGAATCCTTGTTGTTCCCATACAATGCATGCATTAACATCAACAGTTTGCCATTTGTTTCCATTTCGTTGGGCCCACACTCTATGCTCTAAAGGATAGAGTATGGTACCCTTGTGATTCAACCCTAACGCGATGATTGGGTATATGGTGTATACTGAAGCATCGTGTATTGTTAAGACAAAAGCGGTGACTTTGCCGTCAGTAGGGTTATAGGTGAAATTAACTGGATACCACCAGGACTGGAATTTTCTCTCAAATTCAGTTGCATTGTCCCAAATGACCTTTCGGATTTCAGTGGGCAAGGTGCCGCCTTCACCTTCTCGTATTATTGCAGCTACTATAGATTGCATCCACAGTTGAGCTTGAATACAACTAAGAGCTAGAGAAACATTATTTTGGGCAGCGCCGAGTGCATCTGCAATCAACTGGTGGTCTTTCTTATTTACCTCTCCCCACTGAGGCAGCATGTCCAATAAGAGCCATTGGTTAGTTCCCAGAGCTGAAAGAGAAGATTGTAAGGGGTGTTTCAATGCATTTAAGTCACTGGTTACTGTGGCTAATTTATTAGCAAGTACTTCAGCATCTATGCTGTTTAAGACTCCTAGTCCCGTTCCTAAGACACCGGTCACATCTCTCTTTGATCGTTTTGGAGAGATGGGAGTCTGTTTGTGTAAACATGCTGACCATCCTGCATAAGATGTACTCAGGAATGGTGAGCAGGTAGGTTTAATTGCAGAGATATTAGTCTGCACCACTAATTCCACTCGTTTGAGGGAGCATGACGGATTAAACAGCATTTGTTGCTGACCTGTATTTTTAATTATGTAAGGGCCTGTGTCGAAGACGAAAGGAGACTAATGGGAGGCCGAGTCGGTGCATTTCCAGACATTTGTGGGGGCAGAGGTTTCTTATCCTTTGCAATTGACGTAGATGTTGCTGTATCAATCATAAATTCAAATAGTAATTCAGTGCCTCTGTAACCCCAAAGACAGTACACAATCATAGGTTTGGTATAGGTGAGATTGTACCAACAATCTGAATTGGGTTCAGTTATTTTGTAACACTCGGTATTATAATTTTCCAGTCTGGAAGAGTCAGTGTAGACTGTTTTAATTTCAGTCGGCCGACGGTAAGTAGATCCATTAGTCATTCGGCAGCCAATTTGTATTGTCTGTCCTGGGATGGCATGAAGTCTAGCCATCTGAAGAGAGTCATTCCAACTCCATTCATCCCTGGAATATACCTCATTTCCATGTATAACTAGAGTGGATAAGTTTAAATCCCTTTTGTTTTGTAGTGTTCCAATGCTTGCACTATATCGTGACAATGCATGGTTCCAAAGATCATCATGAGATGGAATGGGTATATTCCTGACTCCATATTGTAGCATATCAAGTGGAGTGGGTGAGATTAGGTCAGGTGGTATAGTTGGATCAGGTCCAATCATATCTATCTTGAACTGGAATGACAGTCCTATACAGTGTTGTTTTGACAGCCCTGGCCCTATACAATGTGGTTGCCATATACAAGACACAATAGTGGGCCTCATCAGAGTAAAATTATACCAGCAATCCCACTTGTCGGTGGCACAAGACTTTGCTGTTATTGGATTTCTGGAAGCGTTAGATATTACCATGGAGGTGACCTTTTCATGGGTTGATCCGTCGATCATTCTACACCCTACTTGGATTTTTTCTCCTGCTTTTCCCCTCAGGAGTGGAAGCCATCCACTGTCCCAGCCCCACTCGTGCTTTGAGAATACCTCGGCTCCATGCATAGCTACAGTAGCTAAATTTAAGTTTCCTTTGATGGGACGTGTTCCCATAATCTTATTGTATCTAATATGGGCTTGGGACCACGGCCATCCTGGGTCTTTCTGGCTACACATCAAAGGGAGTTGTATTAGAATCAAAATGAAGCCCCGCATCGTATATTCACGCATTGACGAAATCAACAATCATAATATACAATGGATTCAGCAGCACGCCACGGACATCTACTTCAATCGGAGTCTTCTTTGAGATTCCTGTGAACACAAAAAGGAAACAAACGTGCCCGGTCGTATTTAACCGGCAGGGTTAAAAAGAGGGTGAGATCCACCGGGTGCTAATCCGGTGTACTCTTCCTGAACAATCCTTAGCTTCCCATGCATAGGGGTTTTTGGGCGTAGTTAGTACCATTCCAATCTGAGGCATTTTCACCAGTAGAGGTTGTCCAGAATAAAATTCTGTAGGAAGTTCCTCTAGTTTAGTGTGAACTCTTGGGGTGATTGTATTAGCAGATGCACAGAAGGCTTTCATTTTGGGGCAACCATCTCCGAATCATCAATGGCATGAAATTTAACAAGTCCAAATGCTGGATTCTGCACCTGGGACAGAGTAACACCGGGCACAAGTATAAATTGGGAGAGGAGTGGCTGGAGAAAGGCCCTGCAGAAAGGGATCTGGGGGTGCTGGTTGACAGCAGGCTCAATAGGAGTCAGCAGTGTGCCAATATGAGTCAGCCAAGAGCGCAAACCGCATCCTGGGGTGCATTAAACACAGTATAACCAACCGGTCAAAAGAGGTGATTATCCTGCTGTATTTAGCAATTGTGTGGCCTCACCTTGAGTACTGTGTGCAGTTCTGGGCCCCACAATTTAAGAAGGATGTGAAGGTCCTTGAATGCGTCCAGAGGAGGGCAGCAAAGCTGGTGAAAGGGCTGGAAGGCATGTCCTATGAGGAGCGGCTGAGGACTCTGGGTTTGTCTAGTTTGGAGAAAAGGAGGCTGAGCAGCGACCTCATTGCTCTCTACAGCTTCCTGAGGAGGGGAAGTGGAGAGGGAGGTGCTGATCTCTTCTCCCTGGTATCCTGTGACAGGACGCGTGGGAATGGCTCAAAGCTGCATCAGGGGAGGTTCAGACTTGACATTAGGAAGCATTTCTTTACCGAGAGGGTGGTCAAACACTGGAACAGGCTTCCCAGAGAGGCGGTCGATGCCTCGTGCCTGCCAGTGTTTAAGAGGCATTTGGACAATGCCCTTAATAATATGCTTTAACATTTGGTCAGCCCTGAAGTGGTCAGGCAGTTGGGCTAGATGATTGTTGTAGGTCCCTTCCAACTGAACTGCTCTGTTCTATTCTATTTTGTTTTGGGAAGGTGTACTGGGTCTGACTGGGATGGAGTTAACTTTCTTTATAGCAGCCAGTATGGTGCTGTGCTTTGCATTTGTGACTAAAACAGTGTTGATAACATACCAATGTTTTGGCTGTTGCTGAACAGTGCTCGCACAACGTCAAGGCTGTTTCTCCCAACCCCAGGGGCCAGTAGTTTGGGGGTGGGCAAGAGGTTGGGAGGGGTCATAGTTGGGACAGCTGACCCAAACGGAACAAAGGGATGTTCCATACCATATGACATCATGCTCGGCAATAAAAACTGAGGGAAAGGGGGAGGATGCAGGGACATTCATGGTTATGGCATTTGTCTTCCCAAGCAACTGCTACGCATGCTCAGGCCCTGCTTTCCAGGAAGCAGCTGGACTTCTGCTTGCTGATAGGAAATAGTGAATGGATTCATATTTATGCTTTGCTTCCACATGCAGCTTTTGCTTTTCTTATTCAACTGTCTTTGTCTCAAACCACGAGCTTGTCCATCTTATTTTCTCCCCCTGTCCTGTTGAGGAGGGGGAATGAGCGAGCAACCTGGTAGGAGTCTGGCAGCCAGCCAAATTCAACCCACCACAGAAGGTGACTGTGAAGCTTCATAGCCAGCCCCAGAAGTCTCTGATATTTTAAGAAATCACTCCAAAATGGTAGTGGTAAAGAATTATGGGGACTCAGCCTTGTACATGAATTATTACAGATCCCAGGCAGGCAATGGTCTCTCTGGTTTTCAAGGCATTCTTGTGATGTATGGAGTGGGCATTGTAGCTAAATTACACAGCCTCTTTAGAAAGGCTGTTCTGCTTTTGAAAAGAGGCTTGGAATTTGTTAAGCCACACATTAAAAGTGCCACTCAAGACATTTCAAGAAATGTGTTTGGACATGTTTCCAAGGTCGTTCTGGACAATCTGGCAACACCAGCAAATCAGGAGGTGTCAGGGCTTGCTTATATTCAAAGAAAAAGCCTCAAAAGAAAGAGACCCACGTCACGCCCCCAGAGGGAAGGACCGCCTGAGCCCTTTAAAGGAAAAGGGAAGGGGGACACCAGACAGCAGTCTGGCCAGGACAAGAAAAAGAACAACAGCCCAGTCCAAATGGTGCAAAAGAAACAGAAAACCCAGAGAAAGAGGGCCTGTTCCACCGCTAGAAAAGGCAATATATTTTAAAAGGGATGGCTTTCGTTCATGGATGCTGGGAAGAATGTACCAGATCCAAGCTGGATTTGTTTGCAGTGTCCCTGACGCAGACCAGCACTGTGAGAAGCCTATTTATAGAGGTGTTTCCACTTTCCGCTATTGCAGAGTCTGCACCCCTGGACTTTTTCATAGCTGGGAACAGGGAAGATGACATAGATCTGAACAACAATGCTAAATCTTTTCTGCAAGATTGTAAAAGGTGACAAGTCCAACCTTGGAGCTGGTGAGGCTGTGGGTCTCTTGAATTACCCACTGGCCTCTATATTCAGCCAGCTGGACGTTACGCTGGGAGACTGTACTGGGTCTGGTTGGGATGGAGTTAATTTTCTTCATAGCAGCCCGTATGGTGCTTTGTTTTGGATTTGCGACCAAAACAGTGTTGATAACACACCAATGTTGTAGATATTGCTAAACAGTGTTTGCACAGCGTCAAGGTCTTCTCTGTTTCTCACTCTGCCCCCCCCCCCCCCCCCCCCGAATAGATTGGGGGTGTGCAAGAGGTTGGGAGGGGACGCAACCAGGCAGATGACCTGAATTAACCAAATACATATTCCATGACATATAACATCATGCTCAGCAATAAAATGGAGAGGAAGGGGTTTAGGAACGTTAACCATCTTTTGTTTGGGAACTGGTTGGGCATCGGTCTAACCATGGGAGGTGGTGAGTGATTGCCTTTGCATCATCTGTTTTACTTTCTTCCTCTCTTCTTCCACTTCTTTGCTTATTGAACAATTTTTATCTTGACCCATGAGTTTTCTTTCTTTTACTCTTTCTTTCATCTTCACCCATCCCATTATTTGGGGTGGTGGTGGGGAAGTGAGTGAGCGAGTGGCTGTGTGGTGCTTAGCTGCCTACTGGGGTTAACCCACAACAGTCCTTTTTGACACCCAATGTGGGGCTTGAAGGATTTGAGATAATGACGGATTTGGTTAGAATGTGCTAGACTGAATTTATAGCTCTTTAGCTATTAATGGGCAGGCTCCTGTGTGTGCCATGGGGTTTGCTTGCCTTACTGTATATTAGAGTCTAGTGCTTGTTAGTGGCTGCTGCTTGCTTTTGCTGCTTGCTGTATTCCTTATTATCTTATTCTGCTGTGCCTGGGAACATTTTGATAACAGCAATGGCCATGTGCCTGTTTTGGCACATGTCCGGGGCACTGCTGCTGTTCTTGTGCTGCTGTATTGGACAGGCTAGAGCTCCAGTGTGAACTTGAGTCGAAGGGACTGTGACCTGTGGATAAGGCCACATGGGAGCACATACACCCCGAAGCGTCTGTGGCCATGGCCAAATCCACACCAAAGCAGGTACTCCCCTGAAGGGACTGTGGCTCATGGATAAGTCCATGACGGAGCAGGTACTCCCCCAAAGGATGAGGGCCCATGGATAAGGCCACACCACAACAGGTACATCCTTAAGGGACTGTGTCCTGTAGATAAGCCTACACCAGAGCAGGTGCAAGGGATGGAGTTCATTGCAATGTTAAACCCTATGGTCTGGTCCAAAGGGACAAGAGGTGGAGATTGTAATGGGTATACCTTTAAATTCTGGTAAGACATGATTTGAGCTGCATGTTATAGGAAATACTATAGTGGGAACCACCCGAATGAATGGAGAATGAGCCTCACAAGAAGCAGTGCAAGTGCAGCAGTGGCCAGACACTGGCCAGCCAGCCAGGGCTGGCTTTGGCACCCAATAACTGCAGGCAACAGAGCACCTCTCCTGTCCTGTGTGGCCACCATAACAGATGGAGCCAAAAGTCATGGACTAAATGAACTCAGTGGACATTTCACAGAAGTGGCCCACAGACTAAGGAAATGTTATCTGTGTATATATCAAAGGACGGGGACGGGGGTAGTAGTTAATGCGGATGTATTGGATAGCGTGGGACCTGAGCATGATATAAATGGTATGAAATAAAGGGGTGGAGATTGTACTGGTTTTGGCTGGGATGGAGTTAATTTTCTTCATAGCAGCTCATATTGTGCTATGGTTTGGAATTGTGACCAAAAGTGTTAGATATTGCTGAACAGTGTTTACACAGAGTCAAGGCCTTCTCTCTTTCTCACACTGCCCTGCCAGCAAGTAGGCTGGGGGTTCACAAGAAGTTGGGAGGGGACACAGGTGGGACAGCTGACCCCAGCCGACCAAAGGGATATTCCATACCATATGACATCATGCTCAGCAAGAAAAGCTGCAGGGAAGGAGGAGGAAGGGGGGCTGTTCGGAGTTATGGTGTTTGTCTTCCCAAGTAACCGTTACATGTGATGAAGCCCTGCTTTCCTGGAGATGGCTAAACACCTGCCTGCAGATGGGAGGTAGTGAATGAATTCCTTATTTTGCTTTGCTTATGCGCGCAGCTTTTGCTTTCCCTAATAAACTGTCTTTATCTCAACCCACGAGTTTTCACACTTTTACCCTTCTGATTCTCTCCCTTATCCCGCTGTGGGGGGAGTGAGTGAGCAGCTGTGTGGTGCTTAGCTGCCTACTGGGGTTAACCCACAACACAGACCAACTGATAATCCAGAGCAACAGCTGCTACTCCTACCGCGCCTTCATTGAGTTGCTTCTCAGTTACAGTCATGCCATGACACGCTGTCCACACACTCTTCCACTGGGCTGTTCTACGAAGACACAGCCAGGCTGCAGGAAACAGTCATGCTGGATGGTGTTGGTAATCAGGTGTTTAGGGAATGCTCAACTCTGACAGCCCAGAATAGGAGGACTGAACTGTAGGGACTCTTCCACAGTGATCTGTTCTTTCAAGACAA
The DNA here is from genome assembly GCF_030463565.1 of Pelecanus crispus. Taxonomy (NCBI): domain Eukaryota; kingdom Metazoa; phylum Chordata; class Aves; order Pelecaniformes; family Pelecanidae; genus Pelecanus; species Pelecanus crispus. The sequence goes on from NC_134675.1 coordinate 17,568,721, forward strand.
GCTTTTGTTGAACAACGTGGATATAAAAATTAACCTGATGTGTAGGTTTTGTTCGATGAGCTCCCGAGCAGCAGGAGCCTGCAAGCTGACTACTTATGCCTCAGTGTTTGAGAAGAAGGTGTGGGTGGCACCTGGGTTGCATTTGGGACATGCTGAGGCATTACTTATGGAAAATTGTTCCTGGGACAACTGCCCAAGCTTGTTGTTATTGGGTTCATAGATAATGACGCTTTTAGTGGCAATTATGCTAAGGACACTTTCAATTTTAAACATTATTATATCAGTTTTGTGACCATCTATGTGGATGGTGAACAAATCCTGGTGAAACCACTGTAGCTTGTTCAGATTATTGGCAGCCATATGAAAGACCATTCCCTGCTGGTTGACAGGGAGGAGTTCACCCATGCCTATATCCTGTTCCCCTTCAACCTGTCTCCAGATCAAGAATGTGCTGACCACTGTTCCCTGATTAAAACAGGGAACCTGAGAGCAGAATTACACTTTACAGGGACCTTGACCACCACCGTTAATATGATTCTGTACGGCATATTTGACAACATGACAGAAATAAATGGGAAGAGACCTGCACTCTGACCACATGTGAGAATGGACACCAAACAGCTTTCCTGGTTTCTTGCAGCAGACTCCCAATGCCAGAGAAACATTTCTGGGCATGTACCCGAGCTACTAGCTCCCTAAGGCCCATGTTTCTCCAAGACCAGCGAGTGTGGTTGTGAATACGCATCCACAAAACCAACCTGGAGAGCGCTGGCTAGCAATTTTCATAGAACCATAGAATCATAGAACCGTTTAGGTTGGAAAAGACCTTTAAGATCATCCAGCCCAACCATTAACCTAACACTACCAAGTCCACCGCTAAACCAATTAAGGGTAGAGTAATAATTAATTTCATGTTTCCTGGCTTGGTGGCTGGATTATTTTTTTAATGAAAGTAAAAACTAGGAATCATTAAGGTTGGAAAGGACCTCTAAGATCATCAGTCCAACCGTCAACCCAACACCACCATGCCCACTAAACCATGTCCCAGAGTGCCACGTCTACCTGTTTTTTGAACGCTTCCAGGGATGGTGACTCCACCACCTCTCTGGGCAGCCTGTTCCAATGCTTGACCACCCTTTCCGTGAAGATATTTTTCCTAATATCCAACCTAAACCTCCCCTGGCGCAGCTTGAGCCCATTCCCTCTCGCCCTATCGCTAGCTACTTGAGAGAAGAGACCAACACCCACCTCACTACAACCTCCTTTCAGGTAGTTGTAGAGCGCGATAAGGTCTCCCCTCAGCCTCCTCTTCTCCAGGCTAAACAACCCCAGTTCCCTCAGCCGCTCCTCATAAGACCTGTGCTCCAATAATTCTCAGGCATAAGAGACAACAAGCAGTTGGCATTCTCCAGAAGACTTTTTATAAAATAACTTTTCCCACAGTTGCTAGGCCCTACCAGAACAGCAGAAAAGGGGTGTTTCCATTGCATGCCCATGATCAAAAGCCATAGGGGAGGCTGTTAAAAGTTTTAGTCAGTATCATTTTGTCATAGACCACCTTCTGTGTCTTCCAAAGGGGCCTGGTTTTTGTAGCCTGCTTCTCATTGTTCCTGATGATAGAGCCTTGCTCTATCATGATCTTTTTTAGGGTCATCACTATCTGTATTTACACCATAATACGACCATAATCTCCCTGGAAGGGAGAGAGTTAGCAGCAGCCCTGTGAGGGAGTGATGGACAGGGTTGATGAGCAAAGGGCCTGGAGTGATGTGAACAAAAAGGAACACAAAATGAACAAAACAGGGCTTAAGCAGAGTTACCTCCAGCATTTGCATGTAAGGAAAGAAGTGCCTACAAGGCCCCATTATGGAGAAATCTCCCAAATGCTTTCTGGGAATTCAACATGCTGGGGTGCCTCTCTGAAGTGCCTGTGCGTTAATGCACATATCATGGGGAATAAACATGAGGAATTAGAGACCCATGTGCTGTTGCAGGGCTACAATCTTGTTGGGATCATGGCTCCCATGACTGGAGTGTTGCAATGTTCTGTGAAAGAACAGCTGGAATGCATGGAGTTCTGCCTGGGGATGGATGATGAGCCACCTGAGAGCTTATGGGTAAGAATTAAAGAGCAGACCAGTATGGGTAACATTGTAGTGGGTGTCTGCTACAGGCTGCCTGATCATGAAGAACAAGTGGATGAGGCTTTCCACAGAGAGCTAGAAGTAGCTTCACGTTCACAGGCCCTGGTCCTCATGGGGGACTTCAACCACCCTGAAATCTGCTGAAGGGACAAGACAGCAGAGCATAAGCAATCCAGGAGGTTCCTACAAGGCTCTTTTTCCCTGTGCTTCCCATGAGGATAAATGGCAAGCTATTGTTTCCCCTGTGGGGCATTTGTGCTGGAGCCTGCCAGACTTTCTGCACCCACAGCAATGAAGAAAGACCCCTTGTGGGCACCTGGTATACCCTGGAACTGAACAAGGCTCTGCAGAATGGCTACAGGGTCTGTGAAATCTATGCTATTTGGCATTTTCAACAGAGGGATAGCGGTCTTTCATCAGATTATAAAAAACTACAACTCTGCCACAAGCAGGAAGCTTCAGGCTACCCAACCTGGTACACAGATGATGACAAAAAAGCTAAATAAGTTGAATATTGCAGGCAGAACGAAGACATTGTTTTACAGTCTTAACATATTAAAAAAACACACAAAACACCAAATTGCCAAACTGTTTTTAAATTCTCTGTGGAGTAAATTTGGTCAGGAGTCCAATCTTCTCTATACCACCATTGTGAGAGAACCAAACAAGCTGTACAGCTACCTCTTTTCTCAAGCTTATGATGTGCGTCCATATAATTTTCTCAGTCAGGGTTTGGCCACTATCTTGTGAAAGCATGCCAAAGGATGTATAACCTTGGAGTGCAACACTGGCATTGTAATAGCCCTCTTAAACACATTATTTGTACATCTAGAGATTTACAGTCTCCTGGGTGTCCTGCAAGATCAATGAGTTTATCATGAGACAGACTCTGTGATATTTGTCAGTGGTTCAGGTGACTGGAACCCCCTCCTCAGTGATTATTTCAGGGAGCTGAAGGGCAAGCTGCTGCCAGAGGAGCACATTACTGAGTTTGTTCTGCCAGGACCCCGAGTCCTTTGGTTACGAGCTGTCTGGGGGAAGATGTTGTTTAAAGACATCACTCTAAATGCAACTGTGGCAGGTTCGCCTGGCTACCAGCCAAACTCTAACCTAGCTGCTCGCTCACTCCGCACTGCAGTGGTTCAGAGAGAGAAAAATATGAAGAACAAGAGTGAGAAAGCTCGTGGGTAAAAGATAAAGACAGGGAGATCGCATGCTAACTACTGTCATGGACAAAACGGAATTGACTTGGGGAAATTACCTTGATATCTTGCAGATTAAAATAAATATTTAATTACTGATTCAGGTAGTGGGAAACAAAACAAACAAACAAACAAAAAAGAAACAAACATCTATGTTTGGACAAGCTGGTCTGATGGGCCGGGTCCTGCACTTGGGTCACAACAACCCCATGCAACGCTACAGGCTTGGGGAAGAGTGGCTGGAAAGCTGCCTGGCCGAAAAGGACCTGGGGGTGTTGGTCGACAGCCAGATGAACATGAGCCAGCAGTGTGCCCAGGTGGCCAAGAAGGCCAACAGCGTCCTGGCTTGTATCAGGAATAGTGTGGCCAGCAGGAGCAGGGAGGTGATTGTCCCCCTGTACTCAGCGCTGGTGAGGCCGCACCTGGAATATTGTGTCCAGTTTTGAGCCCCTCAATACAAGACAGACATTGAGGTGCTGGAGCATGTTCAGAGAAGGGCAACGAAGCTGGTGAAGGGTCTGGAGCACAGGTCTTATGAGGATCGGCTGAGGGAACTGGGATTGTTTAGCCTGGAGAAGAGGAGGCTCAGGGGAGACCTTATTGCTCTCTACAACTACCTGAAAGGAGGTTGTAGCGAGGTGGGTGTTGGTTTCTTCTCCCAAGTAACTAGCGATAGGACGAGAGGGAATGGCATCAAGCTGCTCCAGGGGAGGTTTAGATTGGATATTAGGAAAAATGTCTTCACGGAAAGGGTAGTCAAGCATTGGAACAGGCTGCCCAGAGAGGTGGTGGAGTCACCATCCCTGGAAGTGTTCAAAAAACGGGTAGACGTGACACTCTGGGACATGGTTTAGTGGGCATGGTGGTGTTGGGTTGATGATTGGACTGATGATCTTAGAGGTCCTTTCCAATCTTAATGATTCCTAGTTTTTACTTTCATTAAAAAAATAATCCAGCCACCAAGCCAGGAAACATGAAATTAATTATTACTCTACCCTTAATTGGTTTAGTGGTGGACTTGGTAATGTTAGGTTAATGGTTGGACTGGATGATCTTAAAGGTCTTTTCCAACCTAAACGATTCTATGATTCTATGATTTACACTTTTTGTCCCCCTTTTCAAGGCTAATCTTCATTCCCAAGCTCAACTTCACTCCAAGAACATTTCCTCCCCCCTTGCACGTTATCACTGCAAATTATACTCATTCCCTTCAGTGAGGCAACAGGTGGCACAGGGTCAGGTTGCAATTAAGACATAGTAGTTTGTCTCTGCTGAGACAAAAGGGATGAGACAGGCCAAGGTCTGTGTTATGGTTTAACCCTGTAGGCATCTAAACACCGCACAACCGTTTGCTCTCTCCCCCCTTCCCCAGTGGGATGGGGGAGAGAATCAGGAAGAAAAATAAAATTCATGGGTTGAGAGAAAGACAGTTTAATAAGACAGAAAAGGAAGGGGAAATAATAATAACAACAACAACAACATACAAAGCAAGTGATGCACAATGCAATTGCTCACCACCCGCCGACCGATACCCAGACAGTTCCCAAGCAGCAATTGCTGCTCCCCGGCCAACTCCCCCCAGTTTATATACTGAGCATGATGTCATATAGTATGGAATAGCCCTTTGGCCAGTTTGGGTCAACTGTTCTGGCTGTGCCCCCTCCCAGGTTCTTGTGCACCTGGCAGAGCATGGGAAGCTGAAAAAGTCCTTGCCTAGCATAAGCAGTACTCAGCAACAACTAAAACATCAGCATGTTATCAACATTATTCTCATCCTAAATCCAAAACACAGCATTATGCCAGCTACAAGGAAGAAAATTAACTCTATCCCAGACGAAACCAGGACACCCTGCTGGAGCAGTCCATTACTGAAGGACTGTACCCTGTGGTGAAGAACTGCAGCCCGTGGGAAGGACCCACGTTGGAGCAGTTCATGAAGGACTGCAGCCCGTGGGAGGGACCCCATGCCGGAGCAGGGGAAGAGTGTGAGAAGGAAGGAGTGGCAGAGACAAAGCATTATGAACTGACCGCAACCCCCATTCCCCAGCCCCCTGTGCCGCTCAGGGAGGGAAAAGGAGGTAGAAGAGTTGGGAGTGAAGTTGAGCCTTGGAAGAAGGGAGGGGTGGGGGGGCAAGGTGTTTTTAGATTTGTTCTTATTTCTCATTGTCCTACTCTGTTTAATTGGCAATACATTAAACTAATTTCCCCAAGTCGAGTCTGTTTTGCCCGTGACGGTAATTGCTGAGTGATCTCCCTTGTCCTTATCCCGACCCATGAGCTGTCCTGTTGAGGAAGGGGAGTGACAGAGCGGCTTGGTGGGCACCTGGTGACCAGTCAAGGTCAACCCACCACCCTGTCCACCAGGACCCCCAGATCCTTCTCTGCCAAGGTGCTTTCCAGCTTGTTGTCCCCCAGCATGTATTGGTGCATGGACTTCTTCTTCCCCAGGTGCAGGACTTGGCACTTCCCCTTGATGAACTTCATGAGACTTCAAGAGAGGGCAAGACTGAGATAAAGAGGGACTGCGACTGCGAGAGAGAGAGAGGTGGGGGTGTGGCCGAGGTTGAGAGAGAGAGAGAGGCTAAGACTGAGAGGGAGATATTCACACATCCCAAGGGACACTTAGAGAGAGGGGGATAAGAGAGGTCAAGAGAGAGGCCGATGCCAAGAGAGAGACAGAGGGGCGGGGGGGGGGGGGGGCGAGGGGTGCGAGGCAGAGAGAGGGACAGAGAAGGGGAGATTAAGAAAGGCCGATGGGCTGATGGGGGAGAGAGAAGTCAAGGGCAAAAGACAGAGGGAGTGCGGACGAGACACAGAGAGAGGCAGGGGGGGCAAAAGAGGGAGAGAGGCAGAGGCTGAGACCATGGGTGGGGAGAGGGGGAGGGGGGCAGAGAGAAGAGCCTACTCACTGGTGGGGCAGTGTGAGAAGCAGAAAAGGCCTTGACTCCCTGTAAGCACTGCTCAGCAATAACAAAAACATCCCTGTATTATCAACACTGTTTCCAGTACAAATCCAAAACATAGCCCCATACTAGCTACTATGAAGAACATTAACTCTATCCCAGCCAAAACCAGCACAGAGGGAATAAAATTAACTCATCACAGCAAGCTATTCCCTTTTGTTTTGGTAAACAAAGCACAGCCAGCAGTAAAGCTGAGGTTGCCAGAGAGGAGGAAAATAAATGATGCAACTAGAAGAGAGTTAGCAAACACCAAACACATTCACTGTTTAGCACCCTCTGACAGGACTGAGGCTTCTCTGTGTAATAGCAAAGAATCACCTTTTTCCTTCCTAAAAGTGCAGCCAGCAGAGGCAGCCAAAAGAGGCAGCAGCTTGTACAGCAGTCTCTTGGTTCTGCTTTGGGAGCTTCTGGATCTTCTGGGGAAAAGATCCAGGATCATCGAGGAACGCCTGGGAACCCTCTGAGAAACATGAGGGTGCCTGCTGCTGCCAGGTAAGAATGAGGTAGGGGGAGCCACAAGGATGTGGGTCTGAGGAAGCTCTAGCAGCTTCTAACAAGCATGATCAGCTGCCCTTGACCCAAGGGTGTCTGGAGCCTTTGTTACAACTGTAACCTGATTAGGGAGTGTCAAGCACCCTTTTAGCTGGTGCTAAGAAGAGGCCTATATAAGAGACCGCCCGAGTACAGCTGACAGACAGAGCAGTTTGCACACAAAGGTGCAAAGAAGGGGGCCTCAGCTGAATTTGTACCAGCATAACAGTCTCAGGTATGGTAGTGACATGCCACAGGGTGGTTTCTCCAACAGGTGCTGGAGCAGCTGCCCCTGCCAGGGCAGAGGCTTCATTGCAGACAGAACAGATGGTGGATGCAGCCCTCCAAGTCCCAGGCTGCAGGGAGTGCCTGTGGCCTCTCTCTGATGCCAGGAGAGATAGCCTTCTTTCCTGCAGAAGATATGCTGTCTCGGAGGAGCTGCATCACCAAGTGGAGGAGTTATGAGAGGAAGTGAGCAGGCTGCGCAGCATCAGAGAAGATGAAAGGAAGATAGACAAGATGTTATCTGAGATGCAACAGCTTGAAGAGGCCTGGACCCCAACTGCAGTAGAGACGCAGGCAGTGTCCACCCCTAGTATTAAGGTAAGTGCAAACTCTGGAGAAGGCAAAGGATGGAAGCTGGTGACTTCTGGCACCCAGAGGAAGGCTCCTGACCTACCTAAGGGTTTACAACTACAAACTAGGTTCACCACCCTCAATGTTGAAGAGGAGACACATGTGCCCACAAGCAAAGAACCTGGTCCACCTGACCCTAAACCATGCAAGACTACCAGGAAGAAGCAGCAAGTAATCATAATGGGTGACTCCCTGCTGCAGGGAACAGAAGCACCCATCTGCCTACCTGACCTATCATCTAGAGAGGCTTGCTGCCTGCTGGGGGCCAGGATCTGGGATGGTGTGGAGGGACTGCCGAAGCTTGTCCAGCCCTCTGACTACTAACCCCTGCTGTTCTTCCATGTGGGCACCAATGATACAGCTAGGGGAAACCTGGACAGTATCAAAAGTGAATACAGAGCTCTGGGGGTGGTAGTCAGGGGCATGGGGGCCCAGGCGGTGTTCTCCTCCATCCTGCTGGTGAGGGGAAAGGGTGTGAGGAAGAGGGCGCTGATAATGCAGGTCAATAATTGGCTGCGGAAGTGGTATTGGCGCCAGGGTTTTGCGTTCTATGACCATGGGACCCTGTTTGCAGATCAGCGTCTGCTTGGGAGAGATGGGACCCACCTCACTAAGCGGGGCAAAGGTATCTTTGCCAGCAGGATGGCTGATCTCATAAGAAGGGCTTTAAACCAAGAATGAGAGAGGAGGGAGAGAGTAACCAGCAGCCCTGTGAGGGAGTGACAGACAGGGTTGACATGCAAAGGACATGGAGTGATATGACTGAAAGGTATCACAAAATCAAAAAAAGAGGGCCTACGTTCACAGGCCCTGGTCCTCATGGGGGACTTCAACCACCCCGATATCTGCTGAAGGGACAACACAACAGGGCATAAGCAATCCAGGCAGTTCCTGGAGAGCATCAATGACAACTTCCTCATCCAAGTGGTAGAGGAGCCAAGGAGGAGAGTGGGCTCTGCCGGACCTCATACTCAACCACAAATAGGAGCTTGTTGGGGATGTGAAGGTCAAAGGCAGCCTTGGCTGCAGTGACCATGAGATGGTGGAGTTCAGGGTCCTGAGGGGAGGAAGCAGGTCAAAAAGCAAGATCACAACCCTGGACTTCAGGAGAGCAGCCTTTGGCCTCTTCAGCAATCTGCTTGGAAGAGTCCCATGGGATAGGGACCTTAAGGGAAGAGGGAATCAAGAAAGCTCGGTAATATTCAAGAATCATCCCCTCGAAGCTCAAGAGTGGTCTATCCAAACGAGCAGGAAGTCAGGCAAAAAAGCCAGGAGGCCTGTGTGGATGAACAAGGAGCTCCTGGCCAAACTCAAACACAAAAAGGAAGCATACAGAAGGTAGAAGCAAGGCCGGTGTACTGGGTTTACGTGGCAAGGTTTGGGCGGGGTGGGGGGAGGGGCGGGCTGTAGGGGTGGCTTCTGTGACAAGACACCAGAAGCTGCCCCCCATGTCTGACAGAGCCAGTTCCAGCCCGCTCCAAGATGGACCAACTGCTGGCCAAAGCTGAGCCAATTAGTGACGTTGGTAACGTTTAAGAAAGGGTAAAAAATACTGGAGCAGTCCGTTACTGAAGGACTGTACCCTGTGGAACGGACCGCTGTTGGAGCAGTTCGTGAAGAACTGCAGCCCGTGGGAAGGACCCACGTTGGAGCAGTTCATGAAGGACTGCAGCCCGTGGGAGGGACCCCATGCCGGAGCAGGGGAAGAGTGTGAGAAGGAAGGAGTGGCAGAGACAAAGCATTATGAACTGACCGCAACCCCCATTCCCCAGCCCCCTGTGCCGCTCAGGGAGGGAAAAGGAGGTAGAAGAGTTGGGAGTGAAGTTGAGCCTTGGAAGAAGGGAGGGGTGGGGGGGCAAGGTGTTTTTAGATTTGTTCTTATTTCTCATTGTCCTACTCTGTTTAATTGGCAATAAATTAAACTAATTTCCCCAAGTCGAGTCTGTTTTGCCTGTGACGGTAATTGCTGAGTGATCTCCCTGACCTTATCTCGACCCATGAGCTTTTCATTGTATTTTCTCCCCCTGTCCTGCTGAGGAGGAGGAGCGATAGAGCAGCTTGGTGGGCACCTGGCAGCCAGCCCAGGTCGACCCACCACAGATGGGCAACCTGGAAGGAATACAGAGACATTGTCTGAGCATGCAGGGTTGAGGTTAGGAAAGCCAAAGCCCAAATGCAATTGAATCTGGCCAGGGATATCAAAGACAAATAGAAGGGCTTTTCTAAGTACATAGGTGACAAAAGGAAAACTAGGGAAAATGTGGGCCTGCTGCTGAATGAGGCAGGGGACCTGGTGACACTGGACATGGAAAAGGCTCAGGTACCGAATGTGGTCTTCACCTCAGTCTTTCCTGGCAAGACCAGCCTTCAGGAATCCCAGGTCCCAGAGACCGGGGGAAAATCTGGAGCAAGGAAGATGTACCCTTGGTGGAAGAGGATCAGGTCAGGGAATACTTCAGCAACCTGGACATACATAAGTCCATGGGCCCTGGTGGGATGCACCCACGAGTGCTGAGGGAGCTGGCAGATGTCATTGCAAGGCCGCTCTTGATAATCTTTGCTTGATCATGGTAATTGGGAGAGGTGCCTGAGGACTGGAGGAAAGCAAATGCCCCTGCTATCTTCAAGAAGGGCAGGAAGGAGGACCCAGGGAACTACAGGCCAGTCAGCCTCACCTCCATCCCTTTGAAGGTGATGGAGCAACTATTCCTGGAAACCAGGCACACAAAGGACCAGAAGGTGATTGGGAGTAGCCAGCATGGATTCACCAAGGGGAAGTCATGCCTGACCAAAACTGATAAATTTCTATGATTAAATGACTGGCCTGGTGGTTGAGGGGAGAGCAGTGGATATTTTCTACCTTGCTTTCAGGAAGGCCTTTGACACTGTCTCCCATAAAATACTCATACAGAAGCTGATTAAGTATGGGCTGGATGAGCAGACAGTGAGGTGGATTGAAAATTGGCTGAATTGCCAGGCCCAGACTATGATGATCAGTGGCACGAAGTCTAGTTGGAGGCCAGTAACTAGCTGTGTACCCTCAGGATCAACACTGGGGTCAATGCTGTTTAACATCTTCATTAATGATCTGGATGATGGGGCGGAGCGCATGCTCAGCAAGTTTGCAGATGACACAAAACTGGGAGGAGTGGCTGATATGGCAGAGGGTCATGCTGCCATCCAGAGGGACCTGGACAGACTGGAGAAATGGGCTGACAGGAACCTCATGCAGTTCAACAAGGGGAAGTACAAGGCCCTGCCACAAAGAGGACAAAGGGTATCCTGGGCTTCATTAGGAGGAATGTTGCCAGCAGGTCAAGGGAGATGATCCTTCTCCTCTACTCTGCACTGGTGAGGCCACACCTGGAGTATTGTGTCCAGTTCCAGGCTCCTCAGTACAAGAGAGACACAGACATACTGAAGAGAGTCCAGCGAAGGGCCACGAAGATGATTAAGGGACTGAAGCATCTCTCCTATGAGGAAAGGCTGAGAAAGCTGGGACTGTTTAGCCTAGAGAAGAGAAGGCTCAGGGGGGATCTCATCAATGTATGTAAATACCTGAAGGGAGGGTGAAAACAAGGTGGAGCCAGGCTCTTTTCAGTGGTGCCCAGTGGCAGGACAAGGGGCAATGGGCAGAAGCTGAAACACAGGAGGTTCCGTCTGAGAATCAGGAAACACTTTTTCACTGTGAGGGTGACTGAGCACTGGAACAGGTTGCCCGGTGGGGTTGTGGAGTCTCCCTCCTTGGAGATATTCAAAAGCCATCTGGACATGATCCTGGGTAACCAGCTCTAGGTGGACCTGCTTGAGCAGGGGGTTTGGACCAGATGACCTCCAGAGATCCTTTCCAACCTCAACCATTCCACGATTCTATGAACAGACAGGGGCCCCAAGACAGAAATGCATGCACATGTAGACACTTGGTTTTTGAGGCAAGCTACAGTGTCCTTAATTAATCTGCGAGTAAGAGTCCACACCCTTAAATAACACACCCAAGATAGGTTAAAAAAAGGCTCTCATTTCTTTCAAAGACAGGGGGAGATATACAAGTTAGAGCTACTGCCAAAGCTCACAGTTCCACTTCCAGCCTCACTGCATGTCAGATGAGCAATCATGCTGGTCCCTTCTGTGTAGAATCACTATGAAAACATTACCTTTGTGTGCTGAGCCCAGACTGCTGAGCACATCCCATGCTTAGTTTGCAACCCATCACATTTCCATCCAAGACCCAAATCTCATCCAGACCAAATGTCATGTTTCTTCCCCCACTCATTTCCCAGACAAAGTATTTGCTAAGGGACAGACTGTCCTTTCCCTGCTACAGCAGTAATAACTTTGTCCCTCTCAATAAACAGGAACAATGACCCGATCAGAGCCAATACTCTTAACTCCCACAAAACAGAAAAGCTTCCAGTAGGTGAAGCTGGCAAAGGCTAACAACATTATAGAAGTGAGAGAACCAAGAAGCTCCTATGGGAAGAACAAAGCCTCATTTCCAAAAGAAACTACCCAGTGGAAGTAGTGACAGCCATAAAGGCTTTCTACTGAGAGGTTTAGTGGGTCTGACAGTCTCCAGAACCAGTTATAATACTAGTAAGACGTAGTTAACCACTTCACCTCCTGGCCATCTCATTTGACTGATTACCTCCAAGTCCCCAGAGATGTTTAAGTTAAAAATGCAATTTCGTTCTGTTCCATGTTCCACCCACCTCATGCAAATGTCTGGTTCTGGCAAAGTACCAAACAGATGAAAAACCTGGTTAAATCAGATTAGAAGAGTTGCAAATAGTCTGAATTGCACCATACATACTAAACATCAGTACCCACAGGCACCTAAAGCAGGACCTGTTCCCGAACAGCTTCAAAAAAGTTCACATCTCTTCCCATTTCTATATATGAATATGCCCTTATCTCCCCAAAAGGGATCATTTTTGCAGCACTTGTAAGCTCAATATCAGCATCACACTAAGGACAGCTACAGTGTTTTCAGTCAGCACAGAATGCAGGTAAAAGACCAAGCTGACCTAACAGTCTCACTGGTCTCCAGAGCTAACATACACACACAAAGGTCAACATCCTCACACAGGTAGAGTCCCATTTGCCATCTTGCAAGACTCAGTCTAAGGGCACATGGGCACCCTACCCTCCCCTGCAAAATGCAACACAACTCCCATACTCCATAAGGCAACATACAGATTCTTGGCTGATTAAACAGAGGAAGGAGAAGCAAGCCACATCTGAGCTCTGAGGTGCAAATTCATAGGAGAGCACACCAAATTCCAGATGTGCTCTCTATTCATAGATGAAGCCTCTCTGCAAAGATTGTCACAGGCTGTGCCACATTTTTGGGAAAACAAACTTCTCTCACACAAATGTAAAGTATTCAACAGACTTCTTGTGAATGTCAGGTATGTCGAATGCTAGGGCCCTCTTTTCTGAAGTGGTGGTCTTAAGGTAGGAAATTATGTGATATCCCCTCCAGGCTCCCCTTGAAAAATTCTCAAAGGCTATTTTCACTATAGCCCACAGCATTATGAAAATAAACATCAGTATTTTGAAAGTAACAAAAATATAGTTCTGGGAAACATTCTTTCACTGAAGAACACTTCCCTGCAAATACTCATCAGCAGAGTGCTAGAACAACACTCTCCCAGTTGCTGTTTGGCATTATTTCTAAGCTTAACAAAATCTAACACACTTATGATTCTCAGAGGAGTTAATGTAGTAACTAAATTTAATTTTAAATGTAAGCCAGCAGATACTCAGATTCTAATAATAAACATGGACAGTAAGAGTTTGCAGGCTTTCCAAGTGCTTTATGTAAAAGCAGAATGGAGTTTGCAAACCCTGCAATGTAAACATCCTCAATAGACCAGCTATATATAGATTAAAAAAAAATATTAAGATACTGTTTTTAAACAAGTCTTTTCTAGAAATTCAATGTACGTACCTATGAAGCTATAAGATTACGTGCTTAATCACTGCTACACGCACTGCACAGAATATGCACTTTTTAAAAAAGTGTTTATGTAAATCACCCAGGGTTTTGCCACGAAATGCCTTTGCATGCAGTTGTGAAGGACAGTTCAATTCCAAAATTTCTTCTACAGCTATCTGGATAATACATCATCACCAAAGAATCGACTGAACAACAGCCCTTAAAATACTTTATCAAACTGAGTCTTTTTGTAATGTGCAGAAGATGTGTCCAAAAAGACTGCCGTTTGATTTTTTTTTTTAACATCCTCAACAATCAACTAAAAATGAATCTTTATTGAGGGTAACTCCCGAGATAACCAGAAGACTAGTGTAAAAAGTTCCCTTAAAACGTTTTCTGTTGCAGAGACTAAAAGAAAAACAACGCCAATACAGTTCAAAATGGAAACAATCAGAATTTGAGAACTGAGAAAATGAGAATGGAACTCAAATGTCAACCTATGGGGTAGCTTCTTTTGTTGCTGTTATCTTAGATTAACATACATATCACAGTTCTCTTCGGAACATCATCAGGTTTTCAAGTCTAATTTTTAGAAGTTGCATTCATTTTTATCTTTATAAGCTAACTTTACATTCCAAATAGCTAAAGCCTTGCTGTCCCTTGCTTTGGGGCTATTATAATAATCCATATAAAAAAAACTTATAGGATTAACAGCATAGGCAAATAGGTAGCATGACTCAATTAAAAAGGCTTTATTTTTTATGTCAGAAATATAACCCAAAAACCCAGTAAATAAAGGTTGATAGGAAGTTAGCATTAAGAATTTGTAGAATTGTAGAATTGTAGAATAAGAATTGTAACATATGGAGATATCTGAGAAGTCAAATCCTCAAGCTCTCCTGATACTAAGGAGTCTCTGCAAACTATGAAGCAAATACATAAATAACTCAAAACGATAAGGACTGTGAAGGCTTAGAACTAAGACAACATAATCCAGGTTAACGCCCCCCCCCTCCCCCCGACAGTGAATATATGAATCATTTACACCTAAATAAAGTATATTTAACACAAAAAGGAAAACTTTAAAGAAAGGTGAACAAAATTTGGTTTTAGGGCACGCAGAAGCCCTTTGTGGTAGATTCCAGTAGTGGCCCTTGGTTTTTGTCTCCTACAGACAAATACAAAGTTCAATTCCACATGGATATGATGCCTAACAGAGCAACATAGTGGTCACGATATAGCAAAACATCACACTCTGGAGGCAAAAATATAGCCCACTGCAGAGTTTGCATTAATAGGCAGGGAGAGCACATAAAAAGGTCATGGACCATGTGTTACTCAAAGGCTACTTCACGGCCACAAACTGCTAGTGAGCATTAATCTTTTTTTGTCACATTACCTTTGAATAATGGGAAAGCTTTGGGGTTTTATAGTTTTACTCCTTGTACTTACATTTTTTAAATGACAAGGTCACTAAAACTCATGCACGCTGCAAAAAAAATCATGCAATAGTTAAGGTAAACCATCCAAGCAATTTTTATTCATTAATATTCATAAATACACACAGCAGCTTTATTAGAGATTTTTCATTTTTTCCTCTTCAGTTTGAATGTGGAGTATTAGGAGAGCTTTTTGCACGTCAAGCTACAGGATGCAGAGCTTTTTTCTCCGCACTGCAACCTATATTTACCTGCTAAAAGTAAAAATTGGTTAAGTGGAAATGATTATCGTATATATCTTTTCTCTCTTCCTTTGAATGTACACAATGTAACAAGAGTGACAGACCTGAAATTACAATCACCAAAACGAACCCAAGATAGTTGTTGTCCACTTTCATTGGCAAATACAGCACAGAGGACATTGTCTGCAAAGTGGGATGCCATCAAAGAGGAGGCTCATTTCCTTTATTATTCTCTTTTAAATTGAGGTTTTCTAAAGCAACATCTAGAGGCATAATATCTACACAGCCCATAGCACCAAAATCAGCAATCTCTCCCCGTTCATCCTCATCTGAGGAGGAACTTTCTTCCCGCATCAAAGTGGACAGTAGAAGCTCTTGAACAAACAAGCTGCGGTCCGCCCGTTCGCTTTCCTTTGACTGACGCTCTGCTTCTGACATCTTAGGATCATTCAACCTGCATAGCATCACAGAAAGAGAGAAGACGGGCTTAATAATATCATCAACAAAATGGGCTTTCACTAATTGCCTAAACAGCTGGACTGACGCGTGCTGAATAACATCTGAAAGCCATTCCTTTGAGAAACAACCTAGGTACTGCTGCACTTCTTTTGACATGTACAGATCTGACAACACCTGGCACTCCTGATGCAAGAATACAGACATTTAACAAACTTGTTCCTAGATGCTTCAAGAAACTTCATAGAAGTGGATTCTAAGGCTGAAGGAAAAAAAAATTAGCTATTTCTGAAGTTTCTTTCCCTTCAGAGGGGTTTTGTTTTAAGGGGTGTTAAAATTCTCTAGTCATCCCTTAAGTGCTCATTTTGTCCCCAGGACAACTTCTAAATGCAAGCATGACACAAAATACATTACTACACACATAATGCCCAGAGATTCCTAAAGCACAGTACATCATTCACTTCACTTATCAGTGCATGCACCATCACCTAATAGAAGCAAGGAAATTGCTTGCTCCAGTTCTATCCTCGCTCACAAGATCAGTGACTGACATTTGCAGATACTTTCATTAAAGTTACTATTTTCAAAAAGTTTTGGATTGAGATATTATCATAAGTTTTGATAAAAATCAGCATGACGGCAATAACTTGTCCCAGCCCAGGTTTCTTGACACAGAAACTGTTTAAATGCCTGTGCTCTTTCTCAACATCTAATTGAACACCCCCCCCCCCCCTTGAATCCAGAAAATCAGTATTCTAAACCTCCTAAAAGAGCGGGAACGAGAGTGGGCAACTCTTCTATAGCAGAATGGACTAGATGATCGTTGTAGGTCCCTTCCAACTGGACTATTCCATTCTACAGAACTCTAGGATCTAACTATACTTTCTGAAACAGATAATGTATTCTGCTTATTAATAGAACATTCCTTATTTGCTTTTTTCATCCAAAATATTTTACATATAAACCTCTATTCAGCCTTCAGCCTTCATTAAAGATTCATTTCCTATTTAATAAACTACCTTTTAAGTTCCCTCCCCTCACATTATCAGTTTGAAACATATTATTGTAAAGGCTCTTGTTTTATCAGAAGTAGTAGGGTAAACAAGCACAGTTTAACAAAGTAATATCCCTTATGTTTCTCTACAAACTAAGAAACAGCAAGTAATATTTATTCATTGCCTGGGAACAAACACACAGCAGGGTTGAAAAGGAGACGTTACAAATGCAAACAAAAGCATAGTATCTCAACTCCAAACTTCATTAGGGATCTGGCAGTAGTTTCACTGAATTCTATGTCCATAACAGGACCAAGGAAAACAGAAATGGCAGAAGAGTTAAACCCACAGAACAAGTTACCTTGTAAGAAGAAACTGGGAATTCTGTATAGTCTGCTGACTGTTTTCTGTGTTAGATGTATTGGTTGCTGCTATAGATTGTGTAAGAGTGGTGGGGATGCTGCTTGTGTTAGTGCGTCTAGTTGCATTGCGTGCAGTCTCCAGTTGTTGTCTTGCTGCCTGTGCATGCTGTCGCTCCAACTGCAGTTGCATCTGCAGCTGCTGTAACTGAGAAGCAGAAGGGCCAGAAGAATTGAGCTGCCCTGCAGAACGTCTCACGCCTGATAACTGAGATAAAAGCTCTGCCAGAAGAGAGAGAAATTTCTACAGTGAAAGCTGCTTAAATACATATCACACAACAGCATAAATATGTCCCAAATACCAGTATATCAATTCCTTTGCTTTCTAAAACCTTTCATCAATGAAATTAATGAACAAATCGTATTGATTTGAAAAGCTTCATGGGCTATCCATTACAAGCATCCCATGTCTCAAAGCCCATAGGGTAAGGAAGATTAAGAATCATCTAGAGTAAAGAACTGTGCATAAATAGGAAAGTCAAAGCTTAAAGCTTTTTAAACCAATAAGAGTCAACCTATGGGGAATACCATATAAGCAATATCCTGTGCAACAATTTTCTAAAATTTTATCAAGTCAAAATAGTTATTGACTAATAACTATTCACTTCAATTCTGACTTCAGTTGGTGGTTTTATATCCCCCCCATGCACCTTCAATGCATATTCCAGAGGGAAGCTGCGCTGCAGAGAAGACAAATATTACAACATCATTTCAGACATTTTTAGAAAATATTCAGTTCAGAAAGGGTTTTCAAATGTTGTATTATATGAAAAATATCTGACCACAGCAGGGCTTTTTTTGTGAGACTTTCAACCACTGCTGGAAAGAGAAATTGTAACAATAAAAAAAAAAAAAAATAAGTCTAGCCTGGATTCCTTTCCTCCAAAGTTCAAGACTGTGACAAATTCTGTCCATGCTAAGCATTTCCCAAAATAAACATTAATAATAAGTTACTGCTCAGTGATTTACTACAGATTATATTCCACACAAAGTTGCAAGTGCTACTTTGTTGTGTTTGATGCAAGGAGGGCAGAAGTAGTAGATTATTTTGTTCCCCTATCTATCCAACCCTCATTAAAGCTGCAAGTTGTTATTACAGGTCACAAAAATTTTTCTTCCATCTTACTTTCAAGATATAATCCTTTGAAACTAGGCTTTTCTTAGGGGAATAAAGCACAGTGCAGTAGCTCTTTGCACCAGGAACACTTGGAATGTCAACAGTAAATGCTCAAGTCACTTTTAATCAGCACAGCTAATCATATCAAGATTAACTACCAATAATATTTTATTTCACTAATTACTGATAACCACCACAAGAAGAAAAATAAATAAATAATGTTTACAGGTCTGTTACAAGCACAAGTTCTAACTTCTGGTAGTATGTACTAATTATTACCCCAATACAAAGGAAGACTTATAACACTGCCAGGTAGGACAGATGTATTTATCCTCACTGTTTGTAAGATCACTTTGAGTACAGCTTAACAGAACCCTGATAGCAGATGTGAATTTGAGACACAGGCTTGGCATGACACAGACATCCAGCCAGGCTGCACTACATTCTCTGAATGAAAAATAAAAAACCCAAAAAAACAAGACTCAAAGGAATACCATTTTATTACATGTGCTCCTAAAATGGGAAGGCCTTGTGAGGCTGAAACAAACCAAGGCAGCTGCTTCACATTTAACTCAGCTGAACTAACGCCCACTGTAATGGTAAGAGGAAGTCTTGCACTCCAGAACACACAAACATCCTTCCTTTTCCTTCTTGCACCAACTTTAGTGCTTTACAGACCCATGACCTAACTTAACTCACTAAGATGACAGAAAATTTTTCATCCTCTTTTGCTGGGATATTTTTAGTAGTAGGAGTACAGCCAGCAGGTCCCGGGAAGTGATTCTTCCCCTCTATTTGGCACTGGCGAGGCCACATCCAGAGTGCTGTGTCCAGTTTTAGGCTCCCCAGGACAAGAGACACATGGACATAATGGAACAAGTCCAGTGAAGGGCCACCAAGACGATCAGGAGGCTGCAACACAGTACATGAGGAAAGAGCAGGAGAACTGGATTTGTTCAGCCTGGAAAAGAATACTTTGGAAGATATCTTATTGCTGTCTGAATCTACCTGATTGGAAGATACAGAGAAGACTAAGCTAGACTCTTCTCAGAGGCATACAGTAATATGACAAGAGTGAGACAAGGGAACATGGGAAATTCCAATTACATCCAAAGGGGTTTATTTTTTGTATCCCCCCCCCCCCACTCACCCCTTTTAAAACATTAAGGTTTTTAAATAGTAGAACAGGTTGCCCAGAGAGGTTGTAGGAACTCTGTCCTTGGAGGCATTCAAAACTCAACTGAATGAGACCTTGAGCAACCTGATCAACCTGATCTAAATAGATCTCCTTTGAGAAAGGGGCTGGAAATAGACAACCTGCAGAGGTCAATTCCAAACTAAATTTTTCTATTATTTTTCTGCCATTTCAATGAGTTAAATCAGCTCACAGAGGGCCTGAAGAGCAGCCAGCACAACAGAGGCAAAGGAACTATGCCTATGGAAAGGTGGGGGGGGGGGGGGGGTGTGTGTGTGTGTGGAGCTGCAGCTTCCTCTTTCAAAAGCAATGCACTCTTAAGTTGGTTCACTGCCTCTCAAGGAATCATAGCCTAACAATAAGAAGCTCCAGTTTAAACACTCATGTCCTTCCAGTGTCTGAAGCAAAGGCAGATAATAGCAGGAACTTAGATAAGTGCAGGAAGTTCTGAAGTTTCCCTGACACTTATCATCTTTCACTATACAAGTGTAAGATTGATGTCTTAAGATTTTACACTAGGACAAATTATAGCTCTTTTAAAAATCAACTTCTTGGTCAATTTTTATTTTTACCTCTTTATAGAGAACTTATTCTTGAAAATCACAAAGTTGAAAAAATACTTACAGACTATATCTGTAAATCCTAAAAATATGCCTTTGTGATTGCTGGAAGTTAAAAATAAGACATCTTCCCCTTCAAAATTCTCCTAAATCTGACCAAAATATGACACACAAATCAAAGAATTGAGTTGCAAAGGAACCTTTAAAGATTGTCTAGTCCAACCCCCTTGCCATGGGCAGAATCATCTTTTGCTAGATCAGGTTGCTCAAAGCCCCCTCCAACCTGACTTTGAACACTTCCAATGTTGGGGCATCCAAAACTTCTCTGGGCAATCTATCCTAGCATCTCACCACCCTCATAGTGAAAAAAATATCTTCCTTATGTCCAATCTAAACCTACCCTCTTTCAGTTTGTAATTATTGCCTCTTGTCCTGTCACTACAGGCCCTGGTAAAAAGTCACTCTGTGTCTTTCTTATAAGCCCTCTTTAATTACTGAAAGGCTGCAATAAAGTCTCCCCGGAGCCTTCTCTTCTCCAGGCTGAACAACCCCAACTCTCTCAGTCTTTCTTCATACGAGAGGTGTTCCAGCCCTCTGATAATTTTTGGGGTCCTCCTCTGGACCCGCTCTAACAGATCCATGTCTTTCCTGTGCTGGCGACCCCAGAGTTGGACGCGCACTGGATGCAGGACCTTGCATTTGGCCTTGTTGAACTTCATGAGGTTCACATGGGCCCACTCCTCAAGCCTGCCAAGGTCCCTCTGGATGGCAGCCCTTCCTTCTAGTGAATCAACTGCACCACTCAGCTTGGTGTCATCTGCAGACTTGCTGAGGGTGCACTCAATCCCACTGTTTACATCGTTGATGAAGATATTAAATAGTATTGGTCCCAGTACGGACCCTTGAGGGACACCACTCATTACTGGTTTCCATTTGGACATTGAGCCATTGACTTAGAACTCTTTGGACGCAGCCTTCCAGCCAATTCCTTATCCACCTAACAGTCCATCCATCAAGCCCAGTTTAGAAGCAAGAATATTGTGGGAGACCATATCAAAGGCCTTACAGAAATCTAGGTAGATGATGTCTGTAGCTCTTCCCTTGTCCACTGATGCAGTCCCTCCATCATAGAACACCACTAGATTAGTCAGGCATGATCTGCCCTTGGTGAAGCCACGTTGGCCATCTCTGATCACCTCCCTGCCTTCCATATGGTTCGACATCTTTTCCAGGAGGATCTGTTCCATGATCTTACTGGGCACGGAGGTGAGACTGACTGGTCGGTAGTTCCCAGGGTCCTCCTTTTTACCCTTTTAAAAAATGGGCATGACTTTTCCCTTTTTTCAGTCACTGGGGACCTCGCCTGACTACCATGACTTTTCAAATATGACGGAGAGTGGCTAGGCAACTACATCAGCCAATTCCCTCAGGACCCTGGGATGCACCTCGTAGGGTCCCATGGACTTGTGTATGTTCAGGTTCCTCAGGTGGTCTCAAACCTGATCTCCTACGACGGCAGGGAGTTCATTCCCCCAGTCCCTGCCTTGAGGTTCAGGGGCTTAAGGGATGTGGGAAGAGAGATTACTATTGAAAACTGAGGCAAAAAATCGTTGAGCACCTCAGCATTCTCCACATCAGTTGTCACTAGTTCACATGTCTTATTTATCAGGGGTGGGTACATTTTCTTTTGTCTTCCTTTTCTGGCCAACGTACCTGTAGAAGCCCTTCTTATTATTCTTCGTACCCCTTGCCAAATTCAGATCCAACTGCGCCTTAGCTTTCCTGGTCCCATTTCTACACATCCAGGCAGCATCCCTATATTCTTCCCAGGATACATGACCCTGGTTCCACTGCCTGTGCATTTCCTTCTTACACTTTAGTTTGACCAGGAGGTCCTTACTCAGCCATGCTGGTCTCCTGCCTTCCTTGCCTGATTTCTTGCACATGGGAATCGAGAGCTCTTGCGCCCTAAGAAAGATATCCTTAAAGAGCTGCCAGCCCTCTTCTGCTCCTTTGTCCCTGAGGGCAGTTTCCCAGGGGGTCCCATCCATTAATTCCTTAAAGAAGTGAAAGCTTGCTCTCCTAATATTCAGGGTCCTGACTCTACTCTTCACCTGGCCCATATCCCTCAAGACTGTGAATTCCACCAGGGCATGATCACTGCAGCCCAGGCTGCCACCAATCTTGACAGCCCTAATGAGTTCATTTGTGTTGGTAAGCAACAGGTCTAGTAATGCTTCTCCTATGGTTGGGCTGTCTATCATCCGGATTAAAAAATTATCCAAATTTTCCAGTAGATGTCAGGGTGATTGAAGTCCCTCAGCAGGATCAGAGCCTGCAAGCGTGATGCTTCCTGTAGTTGAAGTAAGAACGCTTCATCATCAGGTTCCCCTTGATCAGGTGGCCTGTAGTAAACACCAACCACAAGGTTTCCTTTGTTGGCTTGGCCCCTAAGTTTTACCCATAATCTCTCAACCTGTTCATCACTGTTTTTCAAAGACAGCTCTGTGCAGTCAATCCATTTTTTTTTTTTTTTTTTTTTTTTTTTTTTTTACATAGAGGGCAACCCCCCCACCCCTCCTTCCTTCTGAACAGTTTACAGCCATCAATTGCAGTGCTCCAGTCATGCGATTCATCCCACCATGTTTCAGCAATAGCAATTAGATCATAGCTTTCTAGCTGCACAGTGGCTTCCAGCTCCTCCTCTGTTACCCATGCTGCATGCATCTGTATAGAGGCACTTCAGCTAGGCTACCTCCCTTGTCACCTTTTTAGAGGAACATGCCCTAATTCCTTTGAGGCTTTTCACAGATGTTTCCCTGTTGGTTCCTAATACATCAGCAGCCCCTGGCTCCTGTCTGGTGCTCAGAACTCCAGCCCCTTCCCCCACACTAAATCTAGTTTAAAGCCCTCCTTGTAAGTCTGGCCAGCTTGTTGGTGAAGACCCTCTTGCCCCACTTGGTCAAGTGAATCCCATCAGCTCCCAACAAATCCAGCTTCTCAAAGGCAGATCCGTGATCACAGAAGCCAAAGCCTTGAGTATGGCACCAGCCACGCAGCCAGGCATTCACCTGTTCAATTCTTCTCCTCCTTCCTGAACCCCTTCCTCTGACTGGCAGGATAGAGGGAATACCACTTGTGCTCCAGATCCTTTTAACGTTGCTCCGAGGGACATATAGTCTCTTTTGATGGTTCTAAGTTGCCTTGTCGCAGTATCATTGGACCCTATGTGGAATAGTAGGAGCGGATGATAATCTGTAGGGTTCACCAGGCTCTCGGTGACGTCGTGAATGTGAGCTCCTGGTAGGCAGCAAACTTCTCTAGAGAAATTGTCTGGATGGCAAATGGGTGCTTCGGTGCCTCTCAGTGAGGAATCTCCATTTACTAATACTTTATGTGCTTTTCTGGTGGCACTGGTTCTAATGTGGGTGGATGGTTGGATCAACTTTGCATGGTCGGCTTTTCCTGGATCTTGTCCGTTACTCATGTGCTCTTTGTTCTCCAGCCCCAGAGCATCATCTCTGTTATGCAGGGGTACTTTAGGGGAAGGGGGAAGGTTCTTCCTTCTGCCCCGAGCAGAGACAAGAGTCCAGTCTCCTTCATCTTGTGAGTTACTTGTGTCAGTCAGCTCAAGGTTGAATTCAGGCTTACCTTCCCATTGCATAACCTTGTGGTGGTACATCTCCCCCTGCCCCTGTTCTTCTGTTCTGTTTTTCCCCTTCACTTCGGCCGCTTTACAATCTCAGGAATTCCAGGCCGCAGCTTTTGTGTAGCGAGTTGGTCAGTTAAGCGCCCCTTAATTGTACCAGAAACTCCTACATGGCTGGAGCAGAGAGCGGCTCTGTTCTTATCAACATTCATATTATGGCTAACGAGGGGAACGAGAACAAACAGCTACCCCGGACAGCCTTGAAACAGGGTGGTATCATCACTGCTGGAATTCTAACAACAAGCCGACCCGAATCGTGGCTCGGATGGAAATTTACTGGTGATTAAAGTCAATCATCTCACAATCCTATAAATGGCAGTCCTAAGCGAGGCCCTTTGAGCTCTCCTGGACCACCACGGGCTGCACCAGCATCTCCCTTGAATCGAAATGTCTCTCAGAGTCAGCAAAAACTAGCAGATTCTGAAAGTCTGCTGCCACCAGAACTCCATTGCCGGAGATTGACAACGGAGCCTGGGCTGCTGATATTCTTCACTCCTCGAGACTCTACTCTTGCCCATTGAGAAATGCCAAGGCATTAGACGTATTTCACTAAACTCGAGGGGAATTTTTAACAGGTATACTATTTTCATATATGCATTTATAGTTGTAAGTGTGCATGCATGAATCAATTTAAGTAGTTTTGTAGATGTATGATTTAATTTTAAAAGGAGTTTTATATTGCTGTATTATTCTTATAGCATTACTCTCCTAAACCGTTGACCAAGTCTGAGACTAAGAGTGGGCCCAGCCGCACCTAGGCTCCTCTCTGAGAAGGAGTTTAGAAAGCAAGGGGGTCCATTCTGAACCTCATGACTCAACGGGAGGGCCCCCCCCCTTGCCTTTATTCCATATATATGCAATGCTTTTATGAATCATTTTAACTCAGTGTGATTTAATTCTCTTTTATGTGCTTCTATGTAGTAATAGAGTGAACCTTGCCATCTTCGAATCTGTCACTAAGTCACTGTTTTGATCAATTTTGTCTAATCACTTTATTAATCATTGATGATTGGGTGCTATTAAAAATATTATAATCAAATTCTGCAATTCGCTACAAGTAAATTCTAACTTTTACTAAATCAAACTGTGTAAAGTCACTCATTCATAGTGAATTGACATAATCAGCAGGATTCACAGACCTGCATTCGTGACAAACCTTAAGGCAGGGCTGTTGCTCAGCTCTATATAAAATACTTATTAAAATACAGTTATGTAAGAATTTTAAAAGAGTTAAAAAAGACCTCCTAAAATCAGCAAGCCTGTCATCCAAACTGTAATCTGAAAGTAAACTGAGCACATTTTAAATGTCTATCAATAATATTCGAATTGAACCAATTTCATCTTGATGAACTCAAGTACAGCACTTGGTTTGTGCTAAAAAAATTAAGATTCATCTCTAACACCTCTATGCACATGGCAAATTAAAGCTAGATGCACTGAAGTAGGTAATAGTGGTTATAAACAATTACATTTAAAAATACATACATACATATCATATGAGGAGAGGCTAAGAGATCTGGGACTCTTCAGCCTGGAAAAGAGAAGGCTCAAGGGGGAGGAATCTTATCAGTGTATATAAATACCTGATGGGAGGGAATGAAGGAAAGGGAGCCATACTCTTCTCTGTACTGCCCACTGACAGGACAACAGGCAATGGGCACAAATTAAAACAAATTAAATCCATCTGAACACGAGAAAACACTTTTTACTGTGAGGGTGGTCAAACGCTGTAAGAGGTTGCAGAGTCCATCCATGGAGATATTAAAAAGCTGACTGGACATGGTCCTGGGCAACCTGCTCTAGGTAGCCCTGCTTGGGGGGGGCGGTTGGACTAGATGATCTTGAAAGGTCCCTTCCAACCTCAACCATTCTTTGATACCACCTGTGGACAGGTCAGTCATCAGAATGAGCCTAGAAGTCTTTAAATGTAAAAGCACAAGCTAAAGGGGCAGTGTTTTTAATTTCAGAAGTTCCGGGTTCAATCCCTGTAAACAATCCAATTAAGGATACTTTTCATCAGTAAACACCCATCAATTATGACATTGGGAAGCATATATATTTTTTTTTTCAAAACACAGAAAAACAAGGCAACTATTATCATCTTGGATTTTGTTTCAAAGTCTATTTAAAGACTCTGAGCTAAAATCAGTGGTTACAGCTCTTACCAGCTATAGGATCCATGGTTTCTCTGTTGCTTGGAGAATATGAACTCTGAGAAGATGAAAGCCCACCAGTGGAACTGCTAGTAAAGTGCATGTTTGATCTACGTGCACGGGGGCCTCCCAAACCCCGGCCTGGGTGAAACATTCTACGTACGTGCCGAACACCACTAGATTCATCGTAACCAAGCAGTTAAGAAAAGTCTTTTGCTATCAAGTATTAAACAGCAAGAACACTTACTAGGTGGAATAATCAGGCAACACACTATTCCTCATTCATAAAACAATGATTCAACTTTATAAGTGTAATGCAATCATAGCTATGGTGCCAGTCAGACCTATAGATCTGAACCCAAGGCACCCAGGGCTGCTTGCACCAATTTAATCTTTCCCAGGCTTTTTATCATGTCTAAAAAATGTCAGGATGGATTTCCTGCCTTCTGGATCAAAGTTTTCTACTAGGTAATTTAAACTGATGATGCATATTCAGCAGAACACATTACTCAACAGACATAAGGATTTTAACATCAAAATTGGGAAAGAAGGGTATTTAAATACTGAAAATAATCTACAAAGTTTTATTGCCATTCTTACCAAGAAAACACAGTAATTATTGCATTTTATACTTTTATCCAAGGAATTTCACCCACTCCAGTCTTCAAGGAATTGCAGGTCAACAGAGAATTCAGCACTTCTGTCATACTCCTTTGCTTCATCTTCCCTCTCTTTCTCCACACAAATTCCATTTGCTCCAATTATGAAAACAAGCCCTTTCACTTTCTTTATTTCCCACATTTCTTAGGATGTCTATGACTTGAAATGAAATATAAGCTTTTTCATACATACTAAGAGACTATCAGCAAATCATTTAAAGATGATCTTTCCCAGAACAGTGTTAACATATGAGTTCTCCCAAGACAGTCTAGCTAAAGCTTCCTTTTATCTTAAGAAGCACTAGTGCAATTAACTACTAAGCTAGGAAATAACATACTTGGACATATCTTATTTTTCCAATTTCTAAATTAGTAGTTTTAGCTCACCTTATCTCCAATTTTCTTATTTTCAAAAATAGCATGTTTATCACTTGTATAAAATCTATTATTTGTATCAGACTGGTGCCCAATGTACTTATCACACAACGTACAGTTATGGTGTAGAATTCATTTCCTCATGATATCACTGAGTTGAGAAATTTAAGACTGAAAAATTATTAGACTTCTTTTGGCAAGTAAGAATATCCAGTTACTATAATAAATGAAAATGCCCCCATTTAGGATTTTTTTAAAGTAAACTTGGGAAATAAGATAACTAGAACATCCTTAATATAAATCCTTTGAAAAATTCCAGCCTTGGTCTCATTTAGAAAAGGATCTTAGTAGCTTGCTAACTGCACCTTTCAAAGTGTTTTTAAGATAAACAACATTATTTAAATACTAGTTAAGAGTATATTGAAGTCTCACCCAACTATGCTGGGGTTAGAAAAGCATTTGGAACTCTTAACTCATTGCAAACTTATACTGAAAACAACCAAGCTAGAACCATTTACATGATCAAGACTAAAGTCATGTTTTAAACAGTAAAACAGTTGAAAATTGTTTAAGAAAGAAACTGGAATTTAAAGAGCTGTCCAGAGTCTCCAAGGATAAAGGTGATATCTTACAGTGGCTGCGCAGGATTCTTCACAAGAAATATGTGCAGCCATTTAAAACAGCTTAAAATCCCTTCTAACTGCTACACAGAAGACAATATCCTTTCCTAAACTGCTAGCAACTGGGCAGGGGGAAATCTCTCCCCCTTTTTCTTCCTTTTAGTCCTAGCTGTCAGAAGACATGAAATAGCACCCAACATGGAACAGCTAGTCCAGAAAAATTTTCCCTATCAAGTTTTGTGGACTTGGCAACACTGATTGCTAAAGCAACACTGTACAGAAACTTCCACATGCATTTTCTATAATTATTTATAACATAGAATCATAGAATCATTTAGGTTGGAAAAGACCTTTAAGATCATCCAGTCCAACCATTAACCTAACACTACCAAGTCCACCACTAAACCAATTAAGGGTAGAGTAGCAATTTCATGTTTCCTGGCTTGGTGGCTGGATTATTTTTTAATGAAAGCTCCCCCCATCAGTTGTGTGATGACTGACATTGTGGCCTTACTCAGTAACTGAAAAGATTATTCTAATTTCTCTAACTCTTATGTAGCTAGTAATAAACACACATTTCCCAATTAAAAGTTATCTGACATCACTGATGTGGAAGGGGGAGGAAAAGCTCCAGAAGCGTGAATTCTAATCCAACACCTCATCCACTTCAATAGGAAGTTAATTTCACTGTGTAATTAGGACTGACAATTTAAATGTTAACAAATTTAAATGTAAATACAGATCATAACCAAAGTGAAACTATTTCCTCTAAAGTTGCTAGCAGTAGATATAATGAACTTGAGTTGTTAGGCCTTTTTTTTTCTTTTAAGAAACCCTGAACAAAAAAGGCACTATCAAATTACAGTAGGAGTGTATTTTTTTTGAGATATAGAAAGATAAATAATTTATAGGAGATCGCTTAATGAGAGTTTTTCATGATGGCCTGTACTTCCATGAAGTAAGAGTACCTTCTGAAACTATGTTGTAGGTATTTGTACAGCAAAAAACAAGCCACATTACTATTCCTAAGACCAAGTAACACAAAAGAAAATTGTACTTAAAGTGCAAAGAAACTGTCAGTTTGAGCTCTTCAGTCATTGAGAGTAGTTATATCACTACAATCTGCAGATAACTGAAAGATAGCCCTAATCCCTAGGAAGTCTCCTGATAGCTCTTCTAGTTATATCTTAAAAAAAAAGTCAATAAATAACAGGCTGAAACTACCCTATTGAAATATAGTGATAAAATTAATCAAATGCTTAAAATCACTCAAAGTTCAAAGCATTCTCTAACACCTTTGCTTTTGGTGAAATTTACTGCTTTCAGTCTCGTAATTATCTATAATACACTATTGCATCTGGATTGCTGCTTTCCCATACACAAAATGGCATCAGAACTAATGACCAAGAAGGGTAAAAACTGCAGTGCAGAAAGAAGCAGCTGGGTGTCAAAACCATCTTTTAAAGGTTTTGCTATCAGGAATAAAACAAAAACACACACCCACGTTGTCAAGCTACACCTAAAGCCCATTCACAGTCTGATAGATATAAATATATATACATATAAAAAATTCAGACAGACAGATCCCCTATAACTAAACACCAATTCTAAAAAATAAGCAAAAGTGATGTAGCCACTTGACTACAGAAGTCAAAACAAGTAGTTACAGCTATCATAAGGAATAGTCTATCCCTTTTCCCTCAACTTAAGAAAGGATATTAAATCTCTAGGAGCTCTGTGTTCCAGTGTAAGATGAGCTGCAAAGTCATCTGTGACATGATTAGGATCCCCTCCAGGTAATGCTGCACATATTGGACAAATCTGAAACAACAAAGTGAGAAAAAAACAAACACAACCAACTTTACACAAACCACAAAACACATAATTCAGAGTTGATCACGACAGGGATTCTTATACTTTAAATATCACATTCTAATCCTATATCTAAACAGCCACAGGTTAAAACAGTAAATGTGTTCAAATGCAGCTGTTAATTTTAGTATCTTTTTAAGACCCACTTTTCCTTGTAATTATGCTTTCAATAATACCATGGAAACCAAAAAGCAAAATTTTCAAATCCTATCTGCAATGTTTCAGCTTTCAAACTTGTCTTTCTATGTCAATTCCAGCACAGACAGTAGGTCTGGTTACACAGGATTACTGCTTGTATGTACCTGCATATGACATTATCAAGTTCATTTACTGCTCTTTGAATCCCCAAGCAACTTCTCATTCATCTCACCAGAGAAGTGTGGGAAGGAGAATGAAACCAGATATGAATATTCATTAAAGTATCACCACTGAGACCACCCACTGAGGTAACATGCAAGTAGAGATTTGGCAGAGAAGAGAAACTCCTTATTCCTACCAAGTATTTGGGGAGATGGCATTATAGTTTTGTTTTTTCCTTAAGCCTAAACACACATTTTAAAAAAAGTCTAGGACACTTACTGCCATAGCAACCTTCATTTATTATTTTTATTTTTCCTCCCAGTGACTTTGCATCCACCTGAGAGAAGTGTGCCTTAAAAGTCCTCTGCAACAGTTTTGCAGGCCAGCCTTAAAGTTTGACAGATCACAGGTTAATAAGCCAGAAAGGAGAAACTTCCACACAGTATTTAGGTTTTTACTCTTCCAGGGAGATCAACCTGGACTTTGCAACTGATAAGACTGTAAACTAAGGGGGAGACCCCAGACAACAGACTGGGAGGGGTGAGGGAATCAATAGAACCATACAAACTGATAAAGAGACACGCAGGGGGAAGGGAGAGCAGGAAGGAACAAAGAGGAGGGTAGACAGAAAGGGGTATAAAGTGGGCCGGTTGCATGTAAAATAGAGCCGGTCAGTATGTTTGTCTGGCTGAGCCCTGAGCCTGATCACCGCAGTCTGTCCCGTCTTCTTATAAAATCTTAACAATCTCTCTGCATAATCTCACTCTCTACCCCATGTGTATGTATGCTGCAAGGACTAAGTGCCAGCTACTGGTGAGACCTGTGTATGTGTGAATGAAATTTGGTGTCAGCTACTGGAGTCAGACTGGGGCGGTAGGTGCCCCTGTGGCCTGTGGTGTCAGCTACTGGAACAAGCATCAGTAGTTGGAGGGGCCATAGCTCTCTAGACCTAGGGCAGGTACTACAGACTTCATGCCTGGAGTGCTAGCTACTAGGGGACTGTCATGAGTGGATTCGGTGCCAGCTACTCCAGTCGGACCAGGGGTGCAAGCACCCCTGGCCTGTGGTGTCAGCTACTGGACTGAGTGGGGTCTTATCAGCTACTGGAGCGAGTCATAGTCTCTGTCTTCAGCCACTGGGGTGGGAATGGTGTGTGTCCCAAAAAAACAGCTAATGGGGGGGGGGACACACCAGCATGAGTGAGGGGCCCAGCACCGGTAGTTGGAGCAGGACCACCAGTCACAGCCCATGTGGTGCCTGGTGCCAGCTGCTGGGGAAAAGGGGGGGGGGGGGTGGGTGTCTGCATCTTCCCCAAACCTGGTGTGCGTGTGTATTGGCTAGCAAACTTCAAGCTGGACTAGCTAATGAGTAGGGAGGAGCCTCAAGTCTAGGCAGGAGTAAGAAGCAGGCAAGGGTCTGTGCTGGTATGCCCAGGGGGACTTGCGAATGTGGAGTGCCTGTGGGATGAATGTGTGAGTGCATGTGTGTTTGCTAGTGAGCATCAATCTGGACTAGCTGGCAAGTAGGAGACCTGTGAAGCAGGTAAGAGTGCCTGAGATCCAGGCAGGGGTACTGGACAAAGGGGGCCATGCCAGTACTCGAGGGATCACAGTGAATGGGTATGTGCTTGTGAATCTAGAGAGCATCATGTGTGTACCTTCACTAGTGACCTTCTATCTCTTCAGCTGAAGAGGAAGAAGGGGATGTGGCTGCCTATACTTATGTTTTATGCAAGCCCTACATGTAGGTGCTGTTGAAGGCATCTGTGTGACGGGCCATGTCAGCGTCCTCTGTGTGTGTACGGGTCTCTGGAATACGTGCTCAGCTTCACTACTGGTTGAACCTGCAAATGGGAAAGTGGCAGCTGCATCCCTCAGCCTAAGCAGAGGCCCCAGGTCCCCAGGCTGGACTTCAGCAGCTGAGCAGAAGGGAGTCCTGTGCTGGAGAAGGCAGCCACCTTCTTAACATCCCTTAAAATTAACAGATCACCATATTACTTTGAATGAAATCCAGGAGATGATTAAAAAGCCTTAAGGCAGTTAGGCTCCAAACATCACAGTTGACAGTTTCTAGATCTGTTCCCTTATTACCACCACCTCCCTGTTTATACAAGTATACTGGTTTTGGCTGGGATAGACTTAAATTTCTTCATAGTAGCCCATATAGTGCTATGCTTTGGCTTTGTGACCAAAAGAACATTGATAACACACCAATGTTTTAGCTATTGCTCAACAGCTCTCACACAGCATCAAGACCTTTTCTGTCTCTCACACTGCCCCAACAGCAGATAGACTAGGGATGTACAAGAAGTTGGGAGGGGACACAGGTGGGACAGCTGATCCCAACTGACCAAAGGGATATTCCATACCACATGACATCATGCTCAGCAATAAAAACCACAGGGAAGAAAGAAGGGGGGATGTTCAGAATTATGGCGTTTGTCTTCCTAAGTAACCATTATACGTGATGGAGCCCTGCTTTCCTGGAGATGGCTAAACATCTGCCTGCCAATGGGAAGGAGTGAATGAATTCCTCATTTTGCTTTGCTTGTGTAGACAGCTTTCGCTTTCCCTATTAAACTGTCTTTATCTCAACCCACAAGTTTTTGCACTTTTACCCTTCTTATTCTCCCCCGCCATCCCACTAGGAGCAGGGGGGGGAGCGAGCAAGCAGCTGTGTGGTGCTTAGTTGCCAGGTGGGGTTAAACTATGACCAGTGTTTTTGGCACCCAGTGTGGGACTCAAAGGGTGTGAGATAAATAACAAATTTGACCAGAGCATATTAAAGGGAACAATATAAATATTATAGCTGTTTAACCGTTGCTGACCACAATATTAACTTATCTGTTCTCAATATTAGTTTATCTGATCTTTGCCATGCTCCCTTTTTTGATGTACATGTTAAAGACACTTTTTGGCTCGAGAAGAGACCAGAAGCTGCCCCCATAGCTGACAAAGCCAGTTCCAATCAGCTCCAAGACAGACCCACCCCTGGCCAAAGCTAAGCCAACCAGAGATGGTGGTGGCACCTCTGTGATAACATATTTAAGAAAGGGTAAAAAAGCTGCACAGCAGCAGCTGTGAGAAAGGAGCGAGGAAATGTGAGAGAAACAACCCTGCAGAAACCAAGGTCAGTGAAGAAGGAGGGGGAGGAGGTACTCCAGGCAGCGGAGCAGAGATTCCCCTGCAGCCTGTGGAGAAGACCATGGTGACACAGGTTGTCCCCCTGCAGCCTATGGAGGACCACATCAGAGCAGATATCCACACTGCAGCCCATGGAGGACCCCACATCAGAGGAGATGGATGTGCCCTGAAGGAAGCTGCAGCCCATGGAGAGGAGCCCATGCAGGAGCAGGTTTTCTGGCAGGAACTGTGACCTCGTGGGGGACCCATGCAGGAACAGTCTATTCCTGAAGAACTGCAGCCCGTGGGAAGGTCCCATGTTGGAGCAGTTCATGGACTGTATCCTGTGGGAGGGACCCCATGGTTTCAGTCTCATTTACAAGTTCTTCCTCTTCTTCCTCCTCCTCTCCTTGTGATGGCCCTGATTTTCATCCTCCCTTTCTAAACGAGCTGACTTTCACTTCCAAGATTTCTTCTTGTGTACAGGGGTGACTGATACCGGCATGGGTTGGTCCCCTGCAGTATCCGCCTTGCCTGTCATGGGGGTTGGAGTAGCCGCAGTGCCTGTCGCTTTGTTGTCAGATCCAGAGACCTTCTCTTCCCCTTGAGGGTTCTGAATAGTGTTGAACAGGGCTCGGTAGGCATGGGCAAGGCCCCAGCACATTGCAGTGATTTCTGTCTCTGGAGTTGCCAGGGTGACAACATACTTTTTCCAAATACTTTACTAGTTCTTCAGGATTCTGCACTTGTTCAGGGGTGAAGTTCCAAAACACGGGAGGTGCCCACTGCCCTAGGTACTTGCCCATGCTATCCCACATACCCTGCCACTCATAACTATCCAGCCTTGGGGCAGATCTCTGGATGATATTCTTAAATTGCTTACTAACCTTTGTCAAAACCAAAACAGTATTCCCAAGAAGTATCAATAGAAGTATCTTAACTGCCCAGGGATGTTCAAAATACTGAAAAGTTATTGTAATGAAGAAGGAAACATCATAGAAGAAGGTAGTGAAGGTGCCCTTCTGTATTTACTCCATAAAAAACCTCTCAGAAGAAGTATAATTGCTGATTGTCTCCATGAGGTGCTACCCGAAGTACAGTAATGGTTTCAGTACAAAACCCAAATACCAAAGAATGCTCAAGGTCAGTGTTTTAATAACAAATCTCCCAGGCAAAACATCACTAATCACTGCAGAACACAGCAGACTGCAAAAACCAACACCAGGCTTTAACACGTACAGCAAAAAATGGAGCATGGTACAGATCAGATAAAGTAAGATCGAGAACAGATGAATCAATATCGTGACCCGCAACAATTAACAAATTCCTCAATAAGCTCTGGTTAATCTGTTATTATCTCAGACCCCTCGTGCCCCACGTTGGGCACCAAAAAGGACTGTTTTGGTTTAGTCCCTGTCGGCAACCAAGCACCACACAGCTGCTCACTCACCCTCCCCCCACTGGTGGGATGGGGGAGAGAAACAGAAGGGCAAAAGTAAGAAAACTTATGGGTTGAGATAAGAACAGGTTAATAACTGAAATATAATAATAATAATAGTAATAGAAAATATAATGAAAAGGAGAACGACGAGAGAGAGAGAAACAAAACCCAGGAAAAAACAAGTGATGCAACTGCTCACTACCCACCAACCAATGCCCAGCCAGTTCCCAAGCAGCGATCGCTGCTCCCCGGCCAACTCCCCCCAGTTTATATACTGAGCATGATGTCATATAGTATGGAATAGCCCTTTGGCCAGTTTGGGTCAACTGTTCTGGCTGTGCCCCCTCCCAGCTTCTTGTGCACCTGGCAGAGCATGGGAAGCTGAAAAGTCCTTGCCTAGCATAAGCAGTACTCAGCAACAACTAAAACATCAGTGTGTTATCAACATTATTCTCATCCTAAATCCAAAACACAGCATTATGCCAGCTACAAGGAAGAAAATTAACTCTATCCCAGACGAAACCAGGACACCCTGCTGGAGCAGTCCATTACTGAAGGACTGTACCCTGTGGTGAAGAACTGCAGCCCGTGGGAAGGACCCACGTTGGAGCAGTTCATGAAGGACTGCAGCCCGTGGGAGGGACCCCATGCCGGAGCAGGGGAAGAGTGTGAGAAGGAAGGAGTGGCAGAGACAAAGCATTATGAACTGACCGCAACCCCCATTCCCCAGCCCCCTGTGCCGCTCAGGGAGGGAAAAGGAGGTAGAAGAGTTGGGAGTGAAGTTGAGCCTTGGAAGAAGGGAGGGGTGGGGGGGCAAGGTGTTTTTAGATTTGTTCTTATTTCTCATTGTCCTACTCTGTTTAATTGGCAATACATTAAACTAATTTCCCCAAGTCGAGTCTGTTTTGCCCGTGACGGTAATTGCTGAGTGATCTCCCTTGTCCTTATCCCGACCCATGAGCTGTCCTGTTGAGGAAGGGGAGTGACAGAGCGGCTTGGTGGGCACCTGGTGACCAGTCAAGGTCAACCCACCACCCTGTCCACCAGGACCCCCAGATCCTTCTCTGCCAAGGTGCTTTCCAGCTTGTTGTCCCCCAGCATGTATTGGTGCATGGACTTCTTCTTCCCCAGGTGCAGGACTTGGCACTTCCCCTTGATGAACTTCATGAGACTTCAAGAGAGGGCAAGACTGAGATAAAGAGGGACTGCGACTGCGAGAGAGAGAGAGGTGGGGGTGTGGCCGAGGTTGAGAGAGAGAGAGAGGCTAAGACTGAGAGGGAGATATTCACACATCCCAAGGGACACTTAGAGAGAGGGGGATAAGAGAGGTCAAGAGAGAGGCCGATGCCAAGAGAGAGACAGAGGGGCGGGGGGGGGGGGGGGGGGGGGGGGGGCGAGGGGTGCGAGGCAGAGAGAGGGACAGAGAAGGGGAGATTAAGAAAGGCCGATGGGCTGATGGGGGAGAGAGAAGTCAAGGGCAAAAGACAGAGGGAGTGCGGACGAGACACAGAGAGAGGCAGGGGGGGCAAAAGAGGGAGAGAGGCAGAGGCTGAGACCATGGGTGGGGAGAGGGGGAGGGGGGCAGAGAGAAGAGCCTACTCACTGGTGGGGCAGTGTGAGAAGCAGAAAAGGCCTTGACTCCCTGTAAGCACTGCTCAGCAATAACAAAAACATCCCTGTATTATCAACACTGTTTCCAGTACAAATCCAAAACATAGCCCCATACTAGCTACTATGAAGAACATTAACTCTATCCCAGCCAAAACCAGCACAGAGGGAATAAAATTAACTCATCACAGCAAGCTATTCCCTTTTGTTTTGGTAAACAAAGCATGGTTTTTTAGATTTGTTCTTATTTCTCATTTTCCTACCCTGTTTAATTGGCAATAAATTAAACTGATTTCCCCAAGTCAAGTCTGTTTTGCCTGTGATGGTAATTGCTGAGTAATATCCCTGTCCTTATCTTGACCCATGAGCTTTTTGCCATATTTTCTACCCATCCTGTTGCTGGGGAGGGAGGTGAGATAGAGCAGCTTGGTAGGCACCTGGCAGCCAGCCAAGGTTGACCCACCCCACCTAGTTCTTTCACTTCAGTCTAGTTGCTGCTTTACTAAATACAGAATGAATCCACTAAGTGTGACTGAGTAGCGTAAAACTGATGTCTTCAGTCTGAAACTTGATTCAAAGATGATATCTGATGGCATGTCTTACAATTTTCAGAGCTGCAACCCTGAAAAACTTCTACCTGAATGCTGTGTTTTATTTGTTAATCACTCCACTCTACTGAAACCCAATAACAACAGTAACAATCATCATAATGCCAGCCACATCCATCTGCACTTGCCCTGTATTGCTGACCGTTATCTTTGATCATTTAATGGAGAAATAATAATTACTGAGGTTTTAGTTCTAAAAATAAAGAAATATACGCCAATAGTTCATATGTTCTTAGCAAAGACCACGACACCTTTGAGTCTCAGAACAGGTTGACCAATTTTACCTCCTCTATTGCTCCTTCTCATAAGGCCCTTAAGCAGGCTCTAAGGAGAGAGATTCTCCTTCCACTACATAATTTCTCAAGAAGTGAAGAGAGCTTAGAGGTCAGAACAAACAAGTTCAAAATCACAAGTCATTTCTCCACAACTTTTAATAGATTTTAATAGCTTTCCTCAAGCATGCACATTTTTATAGGAATCTACAGCAAAAATAACTAGACAACAGTTCCCTGAATGTCCTTCTATAATCATACATTCCTCAGGCATAAACAGTATTCACACACAAACACGAATATATCCCCCACTGCTGGAAAGATACCCAAACTTCTTGGTCAAGAATTTAACCTAGGATTGCTAACACACATAACTGTTGAATTAGTGAAATGGGCTTTAAAAATAAATACAAAACATACCCCTGCATCATAAAGGGAAATCTAAAAACAGGGCTACAGACTTTTCTAAAAAGAAAGTAGTCTGAACACTAAGCAGTGCAAGCATGTAGTTTCTCAACATTATAATGAAGGCTGAGAACAAACCATTTCTAATAGTATCAAAATCCAAGTTATTTATTATTTTATTGTTTACATAGCAAAGAAGTCACCTCATATTTCAGAAAAATTTCAGACCTTCTGGCACAAGCAACAGTAACATCTAGATATAAAAACTTGAGAAGATCATAATGCTTACTGACAAAGACAGAAACAAAACGATTGTTCCAGTAGTCTATTATACAGTGTATAATTGCTCTACACCAATTACTACTGTTGAAATCATCAGGAAAATCAAGTGGTAGGGGGTAAAGGGAAACAGTAAGAGCCACTTTATAAAAAGTCAATATATTTAAAAGCTATTTATTTTTACAAGGGTTTAACCTTCTCTGTAACACCAGGATTTAGTGGCCTGCATACCAAGGATCCAAGGACTCAGCTGCATAACCTTGACTCAGACTGCTGAGAGCGAGCTGTGAGAAAGTCTGTAGAGAGGTAAAGGTGATGTTGTAGGCAGATGTAGGATCGCTGAGTTGGGGACTGTTAGTAGCTCAAGGAGTCAAGAAGGAAAACACCAGCATGGTGTGTGTGTATGTACGTATGTATGGTACATACCTTCCTAGTCAGCATTTAAATGAACACATACTTCAAGAAAAAAAAATATATACTCATTTCCTGGAAATTTTCATATACTTTCACTGTAATTGAAAAACAACGCTGAAGCGGCTTACCACCTCTGTTGATGTTTCTGCATGTTCAGAAGCAACATGTTCTTGAAGAGATGTTTCCGTATAACCCATCTTTCCACAATAAGGACAAGTAAAGGACTGTGGCTGCTCTACAGAAAAAGCTTCTCCACCATAATACAAATCTGGAAAAAGATGATGTTTTAGGAGGGGTTATTTTCAAGCAGCATAGCTCATTATTTTATTTATATAACCTCTTTATATATGCACCTATGTGCATGTAATCACTGTCAAATTAATTCATTATTTAATCAAAATAAACATTTTAATTCTGCACAAAGTGCATATGCCAATATTATAAAGTTGTTCAATGACTCAACTTCCAAAAGAATAGACAGACTACACAATTTTCACTAGCAAACAACATAACTTTCTAATATCCAGGAAGAGCAAAGTCTGATGGTGCTGCTGAACCATCACTTTTCCCCCATCCTTGTTTTTACCATAGGTGAGCTTGTACTACAGATAAGATCACTGTAGATGCACTGTGCTCTCACAGCCTTACTCGCAGCAAAACTATGTTAAATATCATAATTTTAAATGCCTCTCTGACACCAGCACTCCATATGTTGATACTGGTGTCATAGCTGAACCAGTGTTTAACAATAAGGGGAAATTTTAGTGAAGCAAAAGGAGCAAGATGTTACGTATCAGTTTCAACGCTTCAGCACTTCTTGACTACTTAAGTAGCAGCCTCCTTTAAGCTGCTAATTTAGTAATTAACATGAGACAAACCGATCATGAAAATTTAACAAACCATGCTAAATTCATACTAAATTGCATCACTCCAGGAAGTTTCCTTCACTGCTTATAGAGGAAGAGCACTAAGATGATGCTTAGGCTCAGAATGCTCTCAAAAGGGGGCTCTCTAAAGGGGACTTGATGGTATACTAAATTAGATTTCAAGTCTAAGGGTATTTGGAAACTACAGTGTTTCCTAAAGAAAATGGCTTTAGGACATCTGCCAATCTCAACGGGGAAGAAAGAGAACAATTTTGTTTCATCAACCACAGAGCTAGCACATTCTTCTCTCTAGTTGCAAACCTCCTGGCACTCATTCAGAAATACACTAGCATTCCTCAGACAAAACCAGTATTTCAAGGAGCCGATTCAGAACTAAATGTAACAATTTGTTCTTGTAGACTGAGGAGACATATTACTTTAAGAAGTTCCACAGAAGACAGAGGAATTTTAATAAAACTTATTTTCATACAAGTGCAACTTCAGTTCAACTTAATATACGTAAACTAAAAATGTTGACATCATACAAGTAATATGCTGATTTCACACTAGTATTTGAACTAAAAAGTTGAAGAAACTGAATGCTGACAAGCTCCCCCCCTCCTTTTTTTTTGGAGGTGGTACTTTAACACTGATCAATAAGCTTCATTAATCAGAACAGTATTACTCTTAAAGCTACTGCATCTTTTGTTTTGCTTCACATTTTTGAGCTAAAAAGCTTCCCAAGCCATCTGGCTAGGTACCCTGCCAAAAGCATAAATAAACAATGCATACCTCTATATCTCCTGCCCTTTGTAAATACTCAGATAAAGACATATAGCTACATCTTTCATATAGACTCTGACATTTTGTCAATCACCATTTTTTGTCCTGCTTTACTAGAGTGATCTAATACCAGCAAGTAGAATTTCTATCCACCTTATTTAGAACTCTCTAACAGAAACCTCCCTTTTAAGTAAAAATGCAGCACAAGAGCCATGTTTGCTAGAGTAAAACGTAAGCTTGGCAGAGTCTGGAAAAAGTTGCCAGTTGCTTCCATATAGAACATCAATACTTCAACCTTTTTGAAATATCTCAGTGTAGCCATGTCCAGTAGCAAGAAACAGCACATTCTCTGTTTTTCTTCATACAAATTCATCAGTTTCTCAGTGTTCAGCTACAGAGCTAAGTAGTGGTTGCTTGGCTAACTACTTGAGAATCAGAAACACTCTGCTGGGTCTGACAGAGACCCCATGGCAGGGATTCAGTTAATTCATCCAGCAGTAGCTGGACATTCTGTTGTTGATACCACATACTGAAGCCATGAACATACACAGGTGATGATGCAGATTACAAAGGACTTGATTTGATGCCCGGTTGTCAACACCTAACACTGCCAACACAGCTGTCACTACTTGACTTAGCAAGACATGCAAGACTAAATGGATCATCTTCTAATAGTTTAAGACTGGTAAAGCCTCAAGCTGAATTCTAGTCAATCTATCCAGACCTCAGACTTGTCATTTTTAAGCTTAACTTCGTGTAAGCAGCTCATGTTTTTGCAAAAGGTAGCTGAAGTGTTTTGATCTTGTACCCTATAAGCACCTGAGCTGAACTTACACTGGGGACTTAAACAGAAGTAACAAAATATAAGTTCTTAATACAATTTTCCAGGAAAACCCTATTACTTACTTTGCCTAGTCTAACCCCTTGAAAATGGCAGGGACAGTGAGGAAACATGCTTCCACATAATACAAATCATAAAGCATTCTAACAGCTTAGAATGTAGAGTTTGTGGGTCACTGCCAGCAATTCTTTTTCAGGAACATCAAAATTGGGAAGTCTGCTCTGAACTTCTATGCTGTTCTAGCAAAAAGTATAATTTCTACAGAGACTACTAGATATGCACATCCCTATTCTTTAAACAGACCTATTGCAATGCTATTCTGTCTTTTGCTATGACAGCATACCAATGTTTGTGCCCATTCAGCATTTTAAAATTTACGTCTAACAAGCATCTTTTCCCAGCATCACTCTAGGAACTGAAGAACAATACAACTGTGACCATTCAGAATTCCACCTTCCTCATTCAGAAGAAATACTAGATTGTGCATTGACTTACAGAAGTGGTGAGCCAACTAGGCTCATAAACACAAACATGGGTGAAGCTGGAAGTCACTAGTGCTTCTTATTCATTTCTAACAGTCATAGAATCATAGAATCGTTTAGGTTGGAAAAGACCTTTAATATCATCCAGTCCAACCATTAACCTAACACTACCAAGTCCACCACTAAACCAATTAAGGGTAGAGTAGCAATTTCGTGTTTCCTGGCTTGGTGGCTGGATTATTTTTTAATGAAAGTAAAAACTAGGAATCATTAAGGTTGGAAAGGACCTCCAAGATCATCAGTCCAATCATCAACCCAACACCACCATGCCCACTAAACCATGTCCCAGAGTGCCACGTCTACCCGTTCTTTGAACACCTCCAGGGATGGTGACTCCACCACCTCTCTGGGCAGCCTGTTCCAATGCTTGACTACCCTTCCTGCATATTTCGCTGTTCACTTGGGGATAGGGATCGGGTGGTTACCGTCTCATTTATGGGTTCTGCCTCTTCCTCCT
Source organism: Pelecanus crispus (assembly GCF_030463565.1). NCBI lineage: Eukaryota > Metazoa > Chordata > Aves > Pelecaniformes > Pelecanidae > Pelecanus > Pelecanus crispus. The sequence goes on from NC_134675.1 coordinate 17,609,884, forward strand.
CCTCTTCTCATGATGGCCCTGGTTCATCTTCATCCCTTACTAAACAAGACGATCTTGTGTATTTTTTATTGTGTATAGGGGCGACTGATACCGGTACAGGTTGGTTCTCTAGTTCAGCCGCAGTGACTGTCACTGGAGTTTGAGTAGCTTCAGTGCTTGTCACTAGGGTTAGAGTCACTGCAGCACCTGTCACTGGAGTTTGAGTAGCTGCAGTGTGTGTCGCAGGGTTTTGAGTAACTGCATTGCCTGTCGCGTGGGTTGGAGTGGCGGCAGTGCCTGTCGCGGAGGTTGGTCTTAAATAGTTGTTTAACCCTAAACAAGACCTGAACCGCATTCAGGAGACATAGCAATAGGAACATGCTGGTTTGAACATCCCAAGGATATTCAAAATTCTCAAAAGCTGTTGTAACAGTCTGAAGGAGAAAGGGATGGTGAAGGAGCAGAGGAAACTGTCCCCCTCTGTCTCCCCAATAGATTGCTTCTCCGAGGAAATGAGGTAATAAGTGTAATTATTAATAGTTTCTGAGAAATGGCTCCCGAAGCATGGGGATGATGGCAGTGCTGAGTACAATCTCATGACCGATAATTTTATCATACCATAAGCCAGTGTTACACAGTACAGCAAAGCAATAGCATTAATCCAGCTCCCAGAGGTGATAACCAGCACCACAGGGAGTGCATATGGCAAGTAAGGTGTTACATAGCACAACTCTAAGAACAAGCATAACAGCTCAGAGCAAATGAATCAACATTGTGACTAGTGACTATTAAACTAATATAATGAATGCTTATCACAAATTTGTTTTAACACACTCTGGTCAGACCTGTCGTTATCTCGAACTATTCGGGCCCCATGTTGGGCGCCAAAAAGACTTTTGTGGTTTAACCCGGCAGGCAGCTAAACACCACACAGCCATTTGCTCACTCCCCCCCTTCCCCAGTGGGATGGGGGAGAGAATCAAAAAAAGAAAGTAGTAAAATTTGTGGGTTGAGATAGAGACAGTTTAATAGGACAGAAAATAATAACAGTAATAATAATATACAAAGCAAGTGATGCACAATGCAATTGCTCACCACCCACCAACCAATACCCAGACAGTCCCCGAGCAGCGATCTCTGCCCCCTGGCCAACCCCCCCCAGTTTATATACTGAGCATGACATCATATGGTATGGAATAGCCCTTTGGTCAGTTTGGATCAAGTATTCTGGCTGTGCCCCCCCCAGCTTCTTGTGCACCTGGCAGAGCATGGGAAGCTGAAAAAGTCCTTGACTAGTGTAAGCACTACTTAGCAACAACTAAAACTTAGGGCTTAGGGCAAGCAGCTACTTGAGAATTATACGTGAATGAGATACTTCTCTGCTCAAAGAGAGCTCTGAGAAAGAAGCTGTATATTGGTATATTCAGCTGTTCTGAGCTTTACATGCATATAGGAAGTAGCATAATGTGTATATTCAATCCTTTTTTTTTTTTAAATCAAAAAGGTAAAAAAGTGACTAAGAGCTGAAAGCCTTCAAATACAATATAGTTTGAATCACTACAAACAGTTTTTACCAAAACATTAGCCTTGTGGGCTTAAAACAGGTATAAAAAGAAATAAGCATCCAATGTCAACAACATCTTAATGCAAAGATTTGCTATGGAAGTATCTCCTGAATTACAATACCGGTGTTATAAGTATAATGTGATAGAAATGACTCATGGAAAAGAAAACAGCAACAGAGGACTACTTTCTAGCCCTTGCCACTAGTCTTCCGCATTCAGTACAGCCTACCACCCCTGCTGCATTAACATCCCCTGATGTAACTAGAAAACAACTTTTTCCCCAAACTCTCACCACTATTTCTCTTCTTCACCATGGTACTTTCTCGTACAACATACTAGGGGAAGGGGGAGCAGGTGCATGTAGTTTTGTTGCACCTTTTGAATTGGAAATTAATTTAGGAGTAATCCTTTTTATCAGATATATATCTAATAGTCTGATAATTTGCTGTGTGCCAAAAAACTTAACCCAAAAGAGTAAAGCAGATTTCATATGCTAGAACCAAAGAAAAAACAAGCTTTTTATCACAGAGATAGGAACCTGATATAATTTTCAGCATGCTATTTTGGGGAAAAAAGTTCCTAAGCAATGAAACAAAAATACAAGTTTTTAACTACTGCAAACAGCTCTAATATGAATTAAATTATTACTTACCAAAATCTACTCTTGTTAGTATGCACTGCATTGGATGGTCAGTTGTATGCCTCGTTGTTGTTGCACCACTTTCATAACAAGTTGCACACAAATCGTAATCGTAGCAAATTAAACACTTGTATCTGCGACCTCGAAAATTTCCTTTTAAACATGCATCACAGCTGACACCTGTGAACAAAGACAACTGCTTGAAAACAACAATAATTTCACATTGTTTTAAAGATACAGACAACAATAAAAGGAATTCAGCCGAGAAGCTTTTATGCAGCTGATGGACAATAAGACTCAATTTTAAGCATATTTATATCTTTAAAAAGGCAATAATTATCCAAAGTGAAAGCCAAACTCAAAGTAAAATAAAAACCAGTCAAGCACTCAAAATGATAATTGGTTATGCTATAAATTCTTTTTAATCACTTTTTTCCCCTGTTCAGAAGCTTGGTTCAAAACACTCTTGAGGTTAAATAGTACAGTGGTTGATCTGGAAGTTTTGTGAAAACAAGCAAACAAAGAAAAAGCCCACAGCAGACCATCCCACAAGCTACACAAAACCACACAAAACCACACACCACCACCACATAACACCATCCCTCCCCAGCTTTTGTGTTTATTTTTATACTTTCTAATAGTTCAATTCTGAAGAATGCCACAACCATTTTTCACAACATATACATATCTGGGAGCAGAAATATGGGTCTTCTATTTTGAAGTACAGAAGAACTTTGAATACATCTTAATTTTATGTTGCATCAGCTCTTCAGCTTCTTCCTTTTGGAAGTTCAATCAGTGCAAATGCAGAAAATGTTATAGAAACAGTGTTACTAGAAGAAAGCACTGACATTGACTCCAAGAGGATTAGGGGAAGATCAACAAGGTCTCAAAACTGCAAATACCCCAATGATCATTTCCTAACTATAAATTCTATGATCAGATAAAAATCTAGTATTAACACAAACCACCACTACTACTTGCAACGTCAAGTCCAGAGTACAAAATTAAATTACATAGAGAGAATTCTTTCAACATCTCTCCAAGCTAGTATTTCTTCATATCACTCTAAATTACCATGTTTTCATTTTGATAACCAGACAGCAGGTGGCATAACACACTACTTTCATAACCTTTAATGTAACAGGAGAGGAAAGTGTCAAGAAAAAAAAGCCTCATAAGTTCAGCTCTGTTCTTTTTAACCCATACACTGTGTTAATTAATATTTTAGAAGTTTGCCTCTCTGCCTCTTAAAAAAAAAACCCACACTGCAAGATAACAGAATGCCATTGAACTGTATGCATCCATATCAATCTCAGGTTTTGAGGAAAAACACACACTCAGAAGGAGTTCCGTTATAAGCAGGGAACAAAAAGAGCAAACAAATAAACAAGTTGTGAAAAGAATTCAGGTTCTTCACAAAGTTCTGATTTACGTGACGTGTTAGTGACTTTTAAAAAGCTTTTAAAATTAATTCCTATTCAATGGAAACTGTTCTCCTGCATCTTCTCCAGAACGACCTTATGGAAATAACTACAAAAGAGAAATAATCCAGTTTATTTTTAAATAAAGTTTTTGATGCATTTTACCTTAGAGAATTGCAAGGAGACATTTCAGTTTTTCTACTGTCAATTATCAATACACAAATACAGAAGTAGACTGATAAACAGGCCCAAATAATGACATTTATACCAATGTACCCTTTCCTCACAATTAGAATAACTGGGGCTACCAGGTCTAGTTAAAAAACTTGTTGCTCATGGACAAAAACGTGCTTGCTTTTTAATGCAACAGTATTCCACTAGAGGGTAGCATTAAGCTAAAAGCCTAAAGATTTTTTTACTCATTATACCTTTTAATGATCAAACCTCACTCCTAAAGGCATCTTCAACAGTATTCCCTTCTCAGTAATATCAATCAGTTTCTACAGGTAAGCATTTTGAATTTATGGACGAATCAAGAGATGCATAACAGTCCCATGAATTTAAAAAAAAAAAGAAAAGAAAAGGTTGTTTTCCTTTAGCACATTGGATTCACTATTCTGGTATGTCAAGGTAACCACATTTTTCACCTTTATCATGGCTGAAAATTTCAGAGAAGAAGTTATCACATAAGCATTTTATCTGCAACATGCTTAATACTAACATATTAAAAATATATATAGTTATCATCTTCCCAATCAAATATAATTTATTCTTATACTATAAAATCTGGTTAATTTCTAATAAAAATAAACAGAAAAGAGGAGCTAAGTATTTATCAGATTAAGATGAACATCTGATCTAATGTCAAGAAAAGGAGAATAGTGCTGAATAATATTAGGGTTCAAATACCACCTCACACTGGGATTAAATTTTTTAAACTACAAACAAAACTCAGGTGTGAAATCTAATAAGATAACCTGAACATCCAAAATGAAAAAATGAGTAGCCTTGAATAAGCAGAAATAACAACTTGTTTTCTCTCTGAAAAGTAAAACACTTTTCCATTTGACTTCCCCAAATACTACAATCAAGATAATATTAGGAGCAGGTAAAAATAACATTGGAAATTTCACATTCAGCTCACACAGGATACGCAAGACTTCAGGCTTATCAAAAGATCTCAGGAATAACATTTTGAGGACATCAGTCTAAGACAGAGTTTTAAATAACTTGCTTCCTTTGTCAGTCTTATCCAAGACTGGCTCTATCCTGTTTCAGTATTTCACAGGAAAAGCACAGAAATACTGAATTCTACTTAACTACTAGACAAAGTAGGAACAACACTTCAATGTAAATATAAAACAGTTAAAGAGAATATGTCCATTGTAAATAAAAAAGCACTCTCTACTTGAAGACATTAAGCCACAATTACTTCCTACTCAGTACACCCAAGAAAGATAACAGATTTTAACTGGAATAAGTAACAGTTGCAAAGTAGAGAGTAATAACTCATCCCTTCACAATCAAGTTAAAAAACATGGTCTATGGTCACCAAGGGAAGCAGCTCCGGTGCCAGCACAATCCACAGCGGAGCACTCTAGTGCAGTGTACAAGGGGCTTTCCTGAAGCAGGAAAACCTCAGGGGAAGCAACAGCATCTGACAAGACCTGGGCAGGGGCAGAAGCAACTGCAGTCAAGATCCCACACGTATAAAAGAAGCCCCTAGGGAGCACTAGCAACCAGGGCGGGTAAACAGGGTGTGGCACAGCAATTTGCACAGAAGGGCACTGTAACTCTGCCGGCCTGAGCTGGGAGCAATGGTATCTACCCAGCAGAAGGCCATGGCCTCTCTAAACCCTGCACCCGTTGTGACTGACACAGCTTCCCAGACAGAGCTCCTGTGGGAACACACTGCTACCCAGGTGCCAGGCTGCAGGGTGTGCCCTACTCTTATGCCAGTACCGGATGGCAGTAGTGAGTACACCTGTGGGAGATACACCCAGGTAGAGGAACTCCTCAGCTTAGTGGCAGAGCTCCAGGAGCAGGTGAGTAGGTTGAGGAGTATCAGGGAGTTCAAGAGAGAGATAGACTACTGGAATTACACCCTACCTGCCCTGGGACAGGCCTGTCAGGCACACAGGACGCATGATACAGAGGATTCCCTATCTTCTCTCCACCTGGCAGAACACTGTGACTTAAGGGATGGGGGGAATGGTGACAAGTTCCTGCCCGGCACAGCAGACATGTCTCCTCCATGACTACCTCACCTTCCCAGGTGCCCTTCCATAATACGTACGAGGCTCTGCAAGTGGAACCAAACAATGATGAGGACGATGGTTCATCTAGGTTGGAGGTGTTGCTGAGGTTAAGTCAGCCTACACCCTGCGTCAAAACCACTTCCATAAAAAAAAAAAAAGACACGAGTTATTGTCAGGGGAGACTCTCTACTGAGGGGAACAGAAGGCCCAATTTCTTAGGGAAGTCTGCTGCCTCCCTGGGGCCTGGGTTAAAGATGTGACGAGGAAGCTTCCTACCCTAGTACAGCCCTCAGATTATTATCCATTATTGATTTTTCAGGTAGGCAGCAATTAAGTTGCAGTAAGAAGTCCAAGGGCAATCAAAAGATATTTCAGGGCCTTGAGACAACTGGTTAAGGGATCAGGAGCACAAATAGTGTTCTCCTCTATCCTTCCAGTTGCAGGGAAGGATGAAGGAAGAAAGAAGACGACCCAGCAGATCAATAACTTGCTCCAAGACTGGTGTCAGCAGCAAAATTTTGGGTTTTTTTATCAAGGATCAGTCTACATGAAACCAGGACTGCTAGCAACAGATGGAATACACCTTTCTCAAAGGGGGAAAAGGATCTTCACACAGGAGTTCGCAGGGCTCATTGAAAGTGCTTTAAACTAGATTTGAAGGAGGAAAGGGACAAAACCAGGCTCACCAATGATAAGCCATGGGGCAGCACACCAATGTTTGCAGGACAGCGTGCTAGCGAGGTCTTTTGGTCTGCTCCACGATGTGCTGAGCACACTGGAGCACATTTGAAATGTCCCTGTACTAATGCACACAGCACCCTAGCCATCTCAGTGGAGGTAGGGGATGGAGATCCGTGCGGCAGCAAATACTAAAGGGTTGTTGATGTGTTAGAAACCATGGAAGCACCTGAGAATAGTCACACAGGAATTAGGGCTTCTCCCCCAAAAAAGGTGGCAGGATCAATGGCCCAACCGAAGTGTATCTACACCAATGCACGCAGCATGGGCAACAAACAGGAGGAGCTGGAAGCCATTGTGCAGCTGGAAAACTATGATATAGTTGCAATCACGGAAACATGGTGTTTATGGGTAAGAATCAGAGGAAAGGCCAATAAGGCAGATATCATGGTGGGAGTCTGTTATAGACCACCCAACCAGAATGAAGAGGCAGATGAAATATGAAACCCAGACGAAGCTCCCGCACAAACATGCAGCTGTCCAGGTCTCCGGCTGCAGGGGGTGCCTGAGCCTGTCACTTGTACCGGAGGGCAGCGGAGATGGCAGATGTCTTCGGTGTGATCAGGTAGATGATCTCCTCAGCCTGGTGGCAGAGCTGAAGGAGGAGGTGGAAAGGCTAAGGAGTATCAGGGAGTGCGAGAGGGAGATAGATTGGTGGAGCAACACCCTACCATCCCTGGGGCCAAGGCAGCAGATGGAGGCCCCACAAGGAGCAGAGGATCCCCCTACCCTCTTGCCAGCAAGCAGAAGGAGGGGACCTAAGAGACAGGGGGGGAACGGAAACAGGTCCCTGCCAGGGGCAGCAGGCAAATCCCCTCCTGGCCTCCCTCACCTTCCTAGTTGCCCTTACATAACAGATATGGGGCTCTGGAAATTGAGGGCCAGGCAAGTGAGGAGGTCCAGCCAGGGGGTTGCTGACAGTGAGTCAGTCAGCCCCATGCATTACAACTGCCTCTATTAAGAAAAAAAAGGAGAGTAATTGCAGTAGGTGATTCCCTCCTGTGGGGAACTGAGGGCCCGATATGCCATCTGGACCCATCCCACAGGGAAGTCTGCTGCCTCCCTGGGGCCCGGGTTAGGGACATTACTAAGAAACTCCCCGATCTGGTACAGCCCTCTGATTATTACCCACTGCTGGTTATACAGGTTGGCAGTGATGAGGTTGCAGAGAGAAGTCCTAAAGCGATCAAAAGGGACTTCAGGGCACTGGGGCAATTGGTTGCAGGATCAGGGGCACAGGCAGTATTTTCCTCTGTCCCATCAGTGGCAAGGAAGAATGCTGAAAGGAACGGGAAAACTCACCTGATTAACAAGTGGCTCAGAGGCTGGTGCCGTCGGTGGAATTTTGGTTTTTTCCAGTCATGGGGAGGTTTACACAGCACCAGGCCTGCTGGCAGCAGACGGAGTTCAGCTGTCTCCAAAGGGGAAAAGGATTTTTGCTCATGAGTTAGCGGGACTCATCGAGAGGGCTTTAAACTAGGTTCGAAGGGGGAAGGGGATATAACCATGCTCACTAGAAAGGAGCCCAGGGGTGGCATGGCAATGTTGGGGGTGAAATCAATAGCCCATCTACACCAATGCACATAGCATAGGCAACAAACAGGAGGAGCTGGAAGCCCTTGTGCAGCAGGATAGCTGTGACATAGTCGCCATCACAGAAACATGGTGGGATGACTCTCATGACTGGAGTGCTGCACTGGATGGCTATAAGCTCTTCAGAAGGGATAGGCAGGGAAGGAGAGGCGGTGGAGTGGCTCTGTATGTTAGGGAGTGTTTTGACTGTATAGAGCTCGACAGTGGCGATGACAGTAAGGATGAGGGGGAAGGCCAACAAGGCAGACGTCCTGTTGGGAGTCTGCTATAGACCACCCAACCAGGATGTAGAGATAGATGAAGCATTCTATAAGCGGCTGGCAGCAGTCTCGCAATCGCCAGCCCTTGTTCTCGTGGGGGACTTCAACTTGCCAGACATCTGCTGGAAATACAACACAGCAGAGGAAACAGTCTCAGAGGTTCCTAGAGTGTGTGGAAGATAACTTCCTGACACAGCTGGTAAGTGAGCCTACCAGGGAGGTGCCTCACTTGACCTGCTGTTTACAAACAGAGAAGGACTCGTGGGAGGTGTCATGGTCAGAGGCCATCTTGGGTTTAGCGACCATAATAGAGTTTTTGATTCTTGGTAACATAAGGAGGAGGGGCAGCAAAACTGTTACCATGGGCTTCCGGAGGGCAGACTTTGGCCTGTTCAGGACGCTGGTTTGGAAAGTCTGATGGGAGACAGTCCTGAAGGGCAAAGGGGACCAGGAAGGCTGGGTGTTCTTCAAGAAGGAAATCTTAAGGGCGCAGGAGCAGGCTATCCCCATGTGCCATAAGATGAACCAGCGGAGAAGACGACCAGACTGGCTAAACAGGGAGCTTCTGCTGGGACTCAGGGAAAAAAGGAGAGTCTACCACCTTTGGAAGAAGGGGCAGGCAACTCAAGAAGAGTACAGGGATCTCGTTAGGTCATGCAGAGAGGAAATTAGAAAGGCAAAAGCCCAGCTAGAACTCAGTCCAACCACTATTGTAATAGATAATAAGAAATGTTTTTACAAATACATTATCAACAAAAAGAGAGCCAAGGAGAATCTCCATCCTTTATTGGATGCAGGGGGGAACATTGCCACCAAGGATGAGGAAAAGGCTGAGGTACTTAATTCCTTCTTTGCCTCAGCCTTTAATAGCCAGACCAGTTATCCTCAGGGTACTCAGCCCCCTGAGCTGGAAGACAGGGACAGGGAGCAGAATGGAGCCCCCATAGTCCAGGAGGAAGCAGTTAATGACCTGCTACACCACATGGATACTCACAAGTCTATGGGGCCTGATGGGATCCACCTGAGAGTGCTGAAGGAGCTGGCAGAGGAGCTTTCTAAGCCACTTTCCATCATCTATCAGCAGTCCTGGTTAACAGGGGAGGTCCCTGATGACTGGAGGCTTGCCAATGTGACACCCATCTACAAGAAAGGCTGGAAGGAGGATCTGGGGAACTACAGGCCTGTCAGCCTGACCTCGCTGCTGGGAAAGATAATGGAGCAGTTCATATTGAGTGCGCTCAACAGGCATGTGCAGGTCAGCCAGGGGATCGGCCCCAGCCAGCATGGGTTCATGAAAGGCAGGTCCTGCTTGACCAACCTGATCTCCTTTTATGACCTGGTGACCCGCCTGGTAGATGATGGAAAGGCTGTGGATGTCATCTACCTGGACTTCAGTAAAGCCTTTGACACCATCTCCCATAGCATTCTCCTGGAGAAACTGGCAGCTCATGGCTTGGACAGATGGACTCTTCACTGGGTAAAAAACTGGCTGGGTGGCCGAGCCCAGAGAGTAGTGGTGAATGGAGTTAAGTCCAGTTGGCGGCCAGTCACGAGCGGTGTTCCCCAGGGCTCAGTTTTGGGGCCAGCCTTGTTTAATATCTTTATCAATGATCTGGATGAGGGGATTAAGTGCACCCTCAGTAAGTTTGCAGATGACACCAAACTGGGTGGGAGTGTCGATCTGCTCGAGGGTAGGATGGCCCTGCAGAGGGACCTGGACAGGCTGGATCGATGGGCCGAGGCCAACTGTACGAGGTTCAACAAGGCCGAGTGAGTGAGCCAACTAGGGAAGGCACCCCTCTGGGCCTGTTGTTTGCGAACAGAGAAGGACTTGTGGGTGATGTGATGGTTGGAGCCTGTCTTGGGCACAGTAATCATGAAGTGATAGAGTTTTTGATTCTTGGAGAAGTAAGGAATGTGTTTAGCAGAACTGCTAACCTTGGACTTCCGGAGGGCAGACTTTGGTGTATTCAAGAGCCTGGTTGACAGAGTCCCTTGGTAGGCAGTCCTGAAGGGCAAAGGAGTCCAGGAAGGGTGGACATTCTTCAAGATGGACATCTTAAAGGCACAAGAGCAGGCTGTCCCTGAAAGACAAGCTGGCAGGGAAGGCAGCTGTCCTGGCTGAACAGAGAGCTTTGGCTGGAACTCAGTTTATAAAGAGTAAAAGAGAAGAGTTTATGAGCTTTGGAAGAAGGGGCAGGCAACTCAGGAGGACTACAAGGATATTGTGATGTTATGCAGGGAGAAAATTAAAGGGCCAAAGCCCAACTAGAACTTAATCTGGCTACTGTGGTAAAAGACAATAAAAAATGTTTCTATAAATACATTAGCAACAAAAGGAGGGCTAAGGAGAATCTCCATCCTTTATTGGATGCGCGGGGAAACATAGTGACAAAGGATGAGGAAAAGACTGAGGTACTTAATGCCTTCTTTGCCCCAGTAAGACCAATTCTTCTCGGGGTACCCAGCCCACTGAGCTGGAGGACAGGGACGGGGAGCAGAACAAAGCCACCATAATCCGAGGGGAAATGGTTAGTGACCTGCTACACCTCTTAAACATACACAAGTCTATGGGGCTGGATGGGACCCACCCAAGGGTACTGAGGAAGCTGGTGGAAGTGCTCACCAAGCCACGCTTTCCATCATTTATCAACAGTCTGGGCTAACAGGGGAGGTCCCAGTTGACTGGAGGCTTGCCAATGTGATGCCCATCTACAAGACGGGACAGAAGGAGGATCTGGGGAACTACAGGCCTGTCAGTCTAACCTCAGTGCCGGGGAAGATTATGGAGCAGTTCATATTGAGTGCCATCACACGACATGTACAGGACAACCAGGCAATCAGGCCCAGTCAGCATGGGTTCATGAAAGGCAGGTCCTGCCTGACCAACCTGATCTCCTTCTGTGACCTGGTGACCCGCTGAGTGGATGAGGGAAAGGCTGTGGATGTTGTTTACCTGGACTTTAGTAAAGCCTTTGACACCATCTCCCACAGCATTCTCCTGGAGAAACTGGCAGCTCATGGCTTGGATGGGTGTACTCTTCGCTGGGTAAAAAACTGGCTGGATGGCTGGGCCCAAAGAGTTGTGGCGAACAGAATTAAGTCCAGTCGGCAGCCAGTCACAAGCGGTGTTCCCCAGGGCTCAGTATCGGGGCCAGTTCTGTTTAATATCTTTATCAATGATCTGGACGAGGGGATCGAGTGCACCCTCAGTAAGTTTGCAGACGACACCAAGCTGGGTGGGAGTGTCAATCTGCTCGAGGGTAGGAAGGCCCTGCAGAGGGATCTGGACAGGCTGGATTGATGGGCTGAGGCCAACTGTATGAGGTTTAACAAGGCCAAATGCCGGGTCCTGCACTTGGGTCATAACTACCCCATGCAACAATATGGGCTTGGGGAAGAGTGGCTGGAAAGCTGCCTGGCCAAAAAGCACCTGGGGGTGTTGGTGGACAGCCAGCTGAACATGAGCCAGCAGTGTGCCCAGGTGGCCAAGAAGGCCAACAGCATCCTGGCTTGTATCAGGAATAGTGTGGCCAGCAGGAGCAGGGAAGTGATTGTCTCCCTGTACTCAGCACTGGTGAGGCCGCACCTGGAATACTGTGTCCAGTTTTGGGCCCCTCAGTACAAGAAGGACATTGAGGTGCTGGAGCATGTCCAGAGAAGGGCAACAAAGCTGGTGAAGGGTCTAGAGAACAAGTCTTATGAGGAGCAGCTGAGGGAACTGGGGTTGTTTAGCCTGGAGAAGAGGAGGCTGAGGGGAGACCTTATCACTCTCTACAACTACCTGAAAGGAGGTTGTAGCGAGGTGGGTGTTGGTCTCTTCTCCCAAGTAACTAGCAATAGGACAAGAGGAAATGGCCTCAAGTTGTGCCAGGGGAGGTTTAGATTGGATATTAGGAAATATTTCTTCACAGAAAGGGTAGTCAAGCACTGGAACAGGCTGCCCAGGGAAGTGGTTGAGTCCCCATCCCTGGAGGTATTTAAAAGACGTGTAGACGTGGCGCTTAGGGAAATGGTTTAGTGGTAGACTTGGTAGTGTTAGGTTCACGGTTGGACTCGATGATCTTAAGGGTCTTTTCCAACCTAAATGATTCTATGATTCTACTTCAATTGGCATGACTTAAAGCAGCCATGTGAACGATATTTTCAAACCACATGAAAGATGTCTCCAAGATGACTTGTCACCTGAAGTGAAAAAGCTCAATATCTAAGCTGCCAAAACTATAAAGCAGTGCAAACTTCACTCATCAATACACTAAGTCAGGACTAGAACTCAGTAGCTAGCTTTCTTATAAAGAATGCATGGTCAAGGGGAATCATACAGTGAAGCTAAAATATTCAGCTGTTTCTTGCTCTCTGCCTCAAACATTATGAAGCACTGCACATTTAGCAATATTTTGGGATGCATATTTAACTTTTAGGAATACCAAAGGGAGAAAATATTATCCCCTAATCACTATAAAACCTACTTAAAATGTACATGAAACCTGCATCTGAGATATTCAAGTAGAAAATATTCCTGGCTAAGAAAGCTCAATGAGGACAGCAAGGTTTAGCTGTGGATACAGAACAGTATCTCAAGGTTAGAAAATCAATTTAGACTAAAACCCTTTAGTTTTAGCAGGACACTGAAGCAATGTGATGTCTATGGGTAGATCCACTAATGTAACATTCCAGTTAAGTGTTCATGAACTAGCCTTCTGGCCTATAACTTGATTACAGTCCTTCCTTCATTAATACACTAAGTAAGGATTACCAAATCCTTCTGGTATCCTATGTACATACAAAACTAGCCTAACAATTATCTCTCCTCCAGAAGAAAAGTGCCAGTTTTCTAAACTTTTCTTCCTAACTTATACAGAGTCCTAAGTAGGTTAATCCTTCTCAAAGACTAACGGAATTACATGCAAGAATACCACTGAATTTCAACACGCAACATCATCCTACAGCAGCATGGAAAAGGAAGCAACCAGACTACAGTCTTTCCAAAATTAATTGGTAGGATTGAGGCTGCAGCCAAAGGCAAGGTAGATTTGTAGCTGAATAGAAAAGAGGAAGAAAACCAGGCCTATACTAGGCCACAATGGCAGAAGAGTTATTGTTCTCCAAATGAGACTCATCCTCTCTCCCCCAACCTGGAGTAGAAGCAGATCCCCAGATCTTGTTCTCTCTCTGTTATCAACAAACTTGTGGAGTCCACTGCTACAGCATGTGATACTTGTCTGAACCTATTCTAAAGATACGAGCACCATCCAGTACTGCTGAGACAGTGAGTTTCAGCTCTGCTCATAACACATATGGGTGTAAACACAATGTTAGAGAGTTGTTTCACTTCACTTTCGCACCCCAGATTCCAGAACTTACACATAAAAAGTGCAAGTCATCTAGAAAGCAAGTAACAAGTGCTTAATAAGCACCCAATAAAGTTTGACTTGCCTGACACTCTACAATAGACATGTGGCAGAGGTACAGTCAGTTCTCCACAGCAGTATCTTAAAAATATATCTACTGTTTTCCTTCCTGAACTTCCCAACACACATATTTGCTCTTGCAAGAAAAGCAGCAATCATTTATTTTGGGGGGGGAAGAATCACCTCCTTCAATCTGTTGGCCACACTTCTTTTGATGCAGCCCAGGGCTGCAAGAGCACAATGCCAGCGCATGCCCCAGTATCCCCAAGTCCTTCTCCGCAGGGCTGCTCTCAATCCATTCATCCCCCAGTCTGTACTGATACTGGGGATTGGCCCAACCTAGGTGTGGGACCCTACACTTGGCCTTGTTGAAGATCATGAGGTTTGCACGGGCCTACTCCTCAAGCCTGCCAAGGTCTCTCTGGATGGCATCCCTTCCCTCTAGTGAATCAACTGCACCACTCAGCTTGGTGTCATCTGCAGACTTGCTGAGGGTACACTCCAGAAATGATGTAAACAATAGGATTAAGATATTAAACAGTATCGGTCCCAGTACGGACCCTTGAGGGACACCACTCATTACTGGTTTCCATTTGGACATTGAGCCATTGACTTAGAACTCTTTGGACACAGCCTTCCAGCCAATTCCTTATCCATCTAATAGTCCATCCATCAAACCCATATCACTCCAGTTCAGAAGCAAGAATACTGTGGGGGACCATATCAAAGGCCTTACAGAAATCTAGGTAGATGATGTCCGTAGCTCTTCCCTTGTCCACTGATGCAGTCCCTCCATCATAGAACACCACTAGATTAGTCAGGCATGATCTGCCCTTGGTGAAGCCACGTTGGCCATCTCTGATCACCTCCCTGCCTTCCATATGCCTTGACACGTCTTCCAGGAGGATCTGTTCCATGATCTTACCAGGCACAGAGGTGAGGCTGACAGGTCGGTAGTTCCCAGGGTCCTCCTTTTTACCCTTTTTTAAAAAGGGGCATGATGTTTCCTTTTTCTCCAGTCACTGGGGACTTCACTTTACTGCCATGACTTTTCAAATATGATGGAGTGGCTTGGCAACTACATCAGCCAATTCGCTCATGACCCTGGGATACATCTCATCAGGTCCCATGGACTTGTATATGTTCAGGTTCCTCAGGTGGTCTCAAACTTGATCTTTTCTTGCGATGGGAGGGACTTCGTTCCCTGTCCCTGCTTTGAGGTTCAGGGACTTGAGGGATGTGGGAAGAGAGATTGCCAGTGAAAACTGAGGCAAAAAAAAAAAAGAAATTGTTGAGTACCTCTTGAGTACATCTATCATACCAGGAGAGGGCATACCACAACTAACACCAATGATACAGGCCTAAGAATAATCTTGCGACCCAAGTATAAACACATTATTGGAGAAGAGCTGCTAATGCTGAAGTCTCCAAGAATAACACTTCTATTTGCTGCCTTCTATACAGTTTTGCTAGCTTTACAACTTCCAGAAAACACTGCAAGAGACAAGCCATGTTTTTCACAGTTAAATAAGCAAAGAATTTCACATTGGTAATACTGACCATCCAAAATTTATTCTTTATACCTGATGCCCTAATCAGTCTCTTTATGATTATAGTCTACTTTTCTCTGAGTTAGTTTAAAGAACTATTAATAAAACACTTCCTCCTACAGCACACAGATATTCCTGTATTCAGACTACTATGGACCTTTGCATTTAAGAAAAAAAGTTAGGTATCTTCTTAAAATATTACATTTAACATATCTAAACATTTAGAAGATAACAGAAGTCATAAGCTGTAAGCAAAACTTATTTGCAATAAAAGTTTTTTCATACCTAATAAATTTATAAAATAGAATTACAAACAGCGTACAATGCAAGGACTTGTAATCAAGCAGATTTTGTTTTAATTAAATATTTGATGTTGTCTCTCAGTAGCCTTATCTTTCAATTAAGATAATTTAGTTTTCAAACACCATCACAACATGAAAACTTGCTTAACTACTATAAATACAGTAATTTAAGTAAACAGCAATGCATTGTATCAGCACAGAAAGACTTATGTGGCAGCATAGGAACTGGCACTGTGCATGGCCTTACTTCACATTTCTGTTAGTTTGGAAATTGGTAAACAGCACACGAATTCTATGAACAGAGAATATTTGAACTGAGGAGAGCTCTACACAGTAACAAGTGCAAGAAAATATTAACAGCAGCACCCTAACCCTGCACTCATTAAAATCAATGGCGAAGTTTCTCATTTAATAGCATGGGATCAAGGTCCTGAGGTTTTTGTAGTTGTGGAAAGGACAATAAAGATTCAAGCTTGGGAGAACACAGGCTGAAGTGGGGGGACAGGGACGAACCACCTGAAAATTAATTTTATAGTTAGAATAAGTGTGAAGAGAAGGAACACAGAAAATCCTAAGGGTATACAAAACAAAAATTAAGAACTGACATTTCTCTGTTGAGTCCTGCAAGGTTTAGGGGTTGTCTTCTTGAAGAAAAGCTTCAAAAGTTTTTAAGAACTTGCCTTAACACACAACAAAACACACACAGAAAAGTGACAAAAAAAGGAGAAAACAAACAGTGGGAACAAGTGATATACCTGATTAAGTTTCAGAGAACTAAGTAGTATAGCTCAGTTGAGCAGACAAACTGCCTTCACCTTAACTCATAATATTATAGACTTAACCAAGCTTTTTCTTTCAGTCACTGATTACTTAACACATCTGACAATAGTACAACTCAGTTTTCCTTGTAAACTCTTACCTTTACACAAGGCTATGTGGAAACTGGCTATTCTATTTAAAAGGTACACTGTTAGGAGGTGCTGAAGCTGGTAGCTCAATAAGGCAAGGCTACTACAGTGCCATACCCCCACGTCCAAAGAGTAGAAGACTGAGTGAGCACGTATTTCCAATAGGCATGCATGCACACAACACATACACACAAATCAGCACTGAGAAAAATACAGCAACACTCTCAAACAGCACCAATGGCCTGTTCCTCTCTCTGGCTGATAAGGAGGAAAGCCTGTTAATGGACATTGTGTTTTAGCCCCCGACTGCAACCAAGCACCACACAGCCGCTCGCCCACCCTCACCCCCCCAGTGAGATGGGGGAGAGAATTTGAAGGGCAAAAGTAAGAAAACTTGTGGGTTGAGATAAGAACAGTTTAATAACTGAAATAAAATAATAATAGTAATAAAATTGTAATGAAAAGGAGAACGAGAGAGATAGAAAAAACCCAGGGGGGAGAGAGGGGAGGGAAAAAAAAAAAAAAAAAAAAAAAGTGATGCAACCACTCGCCACCCGCTGACCAATACCCAGCCAGTCCCCAAGCAGTGATTGCTGCCCCCCGGCCAACTACCTGCAGCTTATATACTGAGCACGACATCATATGGTATGGAATGTCCCTTTGGCCAGTTTGGATCAACTATCTTGGCTGTGCCCCCTCACAGTTTCTTGTGTACCTGGCCGAGCATGGGAAGCTGAAAAGTCCTTGACTAGCATAAGCAGTACTTAGCAACAACTAAAACATCAGTGTGTTATCAACATTCTTCTCATCCTAAATCCAAAACACAGCCCTATGCCAGCTACTAGGAAGAAAATTAACTCTAGCCCAGCCGAAACCAAGACAATGGAAAATACATACATATGTAGAATAGAAATCCCTCCAGTAGCTGGCCCCTAGATCCCTAGTCTCCCCTATTCCTAGCAACTGGGCATGTGAACTCCCAAGGCCTGCAGCCCCACTCCAGCTGCTGGTACTCAGACCTCATGCATGTGTGCATAAACACACACATACTGTGGATTCCTCCAGTAACTGGCCTTAGACACTCAGTCGGTTGAAGGCTAACTCTGAAACTTAGCTAACATCGTATCAGGCCAAGATGTTTTTGTAAGCTGGCAAGTAAAGGACACTTAATCATCCCTAATCAGAAGAACAAACATTCAGTATCCTTTAACCAAAGGCATCCCGGAGCAACTAGACCTTGAAGAAGTACTGAGAAACTGATAAAAGGGAAGATCCTACCCCAGCAGGTGCCAGAAAAACCGGACGATTGCCGAAAAACAGTAACTGGGGGAAAGGTAATTCCAGCAGGGGGAGATCGCAACCACCGACTCAATTTAGGACCAAAAGGATTCGCCCCCCCACACCCATTAAGGAGCATGCATGCTAATTTACATAGCAAGTGAGGCTAATTAGAATATAGTTGACCAATAGCAGATAGGATGGTAATTACTAATGAATCATCGTTAAAAGGATAATGACTAACTCTGTAAGTTTTGTATATAAATAAGGCACAGAAAGTCTCCTTTGGTGTGCTAGCTTTGTGGAATTATCACCTAGCACCCATCTCTGTGCAGAAATGAAATAAAATTGATATCTCGACTCAGTGTGTGGATTGGATTGTTGCACACCGGGTAACGAACTCCCTTTGTGAGACAACAAGTCTATCTAGTAGCTGCCCCCTGGATCCCCTGGTCTTCCAGTTGCCTCACACAAAGACACACACAGACAGGTCTCTCCGGCAGCTCATCTGGACTTATGGCCTTTCCAGTAGCTGTCTCTCAGACCCTCTGGTCTCTCCAGTAACTGACCCAGACTTACAACCTCTCTGATATCTGGCTCCCAAGCCTCTCATCCTACTTTCCAGCTAGTCCGGCTTGAAGTTTACTAGCTATTACATGCACCCACACAACTGGAAGGCACTCCAGTTGCTGGGACCTCAGGTTCATGAGCCCCTATAATTCCATGGCCTCTTCTCCAGTTGCTGGCATCTAGACCTCCATACACACACATGCATGCAAAACAGAAAACCTCCTCACCTAGGAAAAATAGCGAGTTTAATAAGACAGGACAGACTGTGTTGATCAGGCACAGGGCACTGCCAGACAAGCATACTGATCAGCAACTTGTTTACATGTGACTGGGCCTTTTATCCCCTTATCCCTCTATTTTCCTATGCTTACTCCTCTCCAATCCACCTTGATACCTCTCTTCCCTTGCCTTTCGGCCTTCCCCTAAATACCCCAATACTAAGTTTTGCACAATCCCAAAATACTCTTCCCCTGCATCCTATGAGTCCTATATCCCTGAAGGCAGAACACCCCCCCCCCCCATCCCCCAGAGTCTGCACAGTAATATAAGGAGAGCCTCTCTTGTTGACTCCTCTCAGCAGGTCTCACTCCCAGACAATGGGCTGACTTGCAAAAATAAGGGTTTCTTTGAACCCAAAAATAATACAAGTGTACTGAAAAAAATTATAGTAGAACATAAAAAAACCCCTACACTGGATCATTTAAATATCACCCATGTTCTACCTTGAGGAATTCTCAAACATTTTCTTACAATGGAAACATAACAAAGAGAATGGCTTCACAACCACTCCCACTCACCATCACAGAAAATCTCTCTCCACTCAGACAACACACCCACAGAAACTACAATTGCTTACAAGGAAAAGCAATACTAGGAAAGTACTGTCTTCAATATGGGAATTGTACAGTCTTTATAATAAAAAGCCTCAAGAACTTTCATACCTACTTCAGTCAAGCTTTAAACTTGTTCTGTTCCTCACCCCCCCCCTTCTTTCACTCACCACTGCACATGCTTCTTAGCTATTAGCTTGTACTTTCCCCAAATACACAACCCAAATATCTGCCTGCTATACCACACATCCATCTTGCTTTCTCTTGATCTCATAAGCAAGATTCACCCCGTTGGCTTCATGATTCAAAGTTTCTAATTTCTTTCTTGTTGGCATACACAGGAAGTATCCAAAATATGATCCCCTTACAGTCTTGCATCATTTTTACATGCCTCAGACCTATTTCTCAACTTATGTGGGAAGGGACTTCTGAAGGTTTCTGGTCTAACCCCCTACTTGAAGTAGGGCCAATGAAAGCAGATTGTGTAGGGCCTTGTCCCAGTTGAGGTTTGAATACCTCCAAGGATGAAGATATCACAACCTCTCTGGGACCCTATTCCAGCATTTAACCACACTCATGGGGGAAAAAAGTTTTTTCCTAATATCTAATCAGGATTTCCCATGTTCCCACTCCAACAGGTCCATGTATTTCCTGCGCCGAGGGCTCCAGAGCTGGACGCAGTACTCCAGGTGGGGTCTCAAGAGCAGAGTAGAGGGGAAAAATCACCTCCCTCAACCTGCTGGCCATGCTTCTTTTGATGCGGCCCAGGACATGGTTGGCTTTCTGGGCTGCGAGCACACATTGCCGGCTCTTGTCCAATTTTTCATCCACCAGTACCCCCAAGTCCTCCTCCGCAGGGCTGCTCTCAATCCATTCATACCCCAGTCTGTATTGATGCCGAGGGTTGCCTCGACCCAGGTGCAAGACCTTGCACTTGGCTTTGTTGAACCTCATGAGGTTCGCATAGGCCCGCTCCTCAAGCCTGCCAAGGTCCCTCTGGATGGCATCCTGTCCCTCAGGCAAGTCAACTGCACCACATGTCCATGTCAGTCTTGTACTAGGGAGCCCAGAACTGGACACATGAGATCACACCTGGAGTCCCAAGTGCCTAATAGAAGGAAAGACTCTCTTCCCTCAACCTGCTATTACACTCTTGCTAACACAGACCCATATTTGGTTGGCCTTCACTACAAGGGCATACTGCTGTCTTTTATTCAACTTGTCCACCAGGTGTCTCATGTCCTTTTCTGCAAAGCTACTTTCTAGCCAGTTGGTGCTCAGCCTGAACTGGTGTGGGGTGTTATACCTCCCCAGGTGCAGGATTTAGCATTTGTCCTTGTTGAACTACATGAGGTGCCTGCCAGCCCATTTCTCTAGCCTGCTGAGGTCCCTCTGAATAACAGCCCAGCCTTATAACATATTGACTGCTCCCCACAATTTGGTCTTATCTGCAAACTTGCAGAGAGAGGACAAAGTTGCATTATCCAGTTGTTAATAGACATTAAACAGTATTGGCCCCAATATCCATCTCTAAGAGATACCACTAGTAATTGGCCACCAGTTGGACTTTGCACCGCTGATCACAACCCTCCAAGTCCAGCAGTCCAGCTAATTTTCCACCCACCTTATCATCCACTTCACCAAATTTGTGAGGTATGGAGACCACATCAAAAGCCTTTCTAAAGTCAACATCCACCGTTCTCCCCTTGTCCACACAGCCAGTTATCGCAGAGAGGGCAGTCGGGCACAATTTACCCTTGGTAAACCCATGCTGGCTGGTCACAATCACCTTCTTGCACTTCATGTTCTCAGACGTGACTTCCAGGAGGATTTGTTCCTTAACTTTTCCAAGGACTGAGGCAAGGCTAACCGGCCTGTAGTTTCCCAGATCCTCCTTCTTGAAAATGGGAGTAATGTTTGGTCATATCCCCCCCAAGTCATCAGGAGCCTCTCCCAATCGCCATGGTCTTTCAAAGATGACAGAGTGGGCTCACAATAACATGAGTCAGTTCCCTCAGCACCCTCAGATGCATCCCATCTGGTCCCATGGACTTGTGAATCTGCAATTGGCTTAAGTAGTCCCCAACTGAATCTCTGTCTACTGTGGGCAATACTTCACTCCCACAAACTGTCACTAGGCTCTGGGACCTGAGAGGCCAGAGGGCAGACCTTACCAGTGAAAACCAAGGCAAAGGGTCATTTAGTACCCAAGTACCTCAGCCTTTTCCATGTTCATTGAGGAGAAAAGTGGGCCTTTTGCTGCCAATGTAACCCTTCCTGCTGTCCTCCACATCCCCCTCTAGTTGTGACTCCAGATGATCTCAGGCTTTCCTAACTCCATCCCTGCATGCTCAGACAACGTCCTGGGCTCCCCATAGCTCTATAAAAACTCTTGATACACTCAAGATCACCCTAGCATTATCATTGGTGCCCACATGCATGAGCAAAAAGAGGTAATATTCCAAGGGCCAGATGAGTCTTTGCTCTTTCTGCAACTGCCCAAATCCAAGCCCCTGATAAGCAACAAGCCTCCCAAGACTGCAAGTCAGGCTGGCAGATGGGTACCTCAATCCCCCACAGGAGGCCTCACTACCATCACCCACCACTTCCTCTTGGTGAGGAATCTTTCATAATTCAGTTTTTCACTATAAATTATCACTTAACTGAAACTGCTATGCTTTTTTAATTAGAGTATGTGTGAAAATCCATCCTCTGAAAATAAAAATCTGATCCACAACAAAAACATTATGCAGCTTCATTTTTAGTCTAATGCAGCTAGAAGAAGAGACATCACTGACTACAGCTGGGAAAAAGCAAATTCATAATTCTGTCAACACCAGATAGCAACGGATCAACATACTGTAAAGAACAAATAAGAAATACAAGTTTATCAGCCTCACTATTACAGTGCCATACAGTCCAAATCATATTAGGAAATTTTATGACAAGAAGAGAGAATTCACTTTTGTTTCTATAAAACAAAAGAATCGCATGCAATTTAAAAAAAAAACCAAACAAACAAAAACCACATCTATTTCTGCATGTCTAGAAACTGAAAACACATTAAGACCATTACTTAGAGCATTTATTTTTATTTGGGGACAATGACTCCAAAGTAGTTCCCTTAAAATAGTCACTGTGGTTTTATGCTCAACATAACCCCCTTTCAAAAGGCTTAGTACAGAATCCCAAATTTAGTAATTGACTTACTGAACAAGACACATACACATCAAGTTCTAAAAATTAGAACATTAAACTTGAAGCCAAAAAGTTTTTTCCTAAATTTAAGTGATTCTATGCTACAGAGATGTTTTCCTTTATTTGCTGAACTAGCTTTATGAAAATACAAACTTTATTATACTATTATGTTGAAATATGATGCAAAATTGTATTTAATAAATCACTGCATCAACACACATGTATCCCACTCCATAGATTGAGACACAAGCAAAGAGAGCATCAAAATCCAGGTCTCATGATTCCTAATTATATACTCAGACCCCAAGGTGCAGCTACAAAAAGGAAAAGGCACAAACCAGTAAAATATTATTTAATAGTATTTTAACAGGCTGGGGGGGGTCAACTATATTAACACAAGTTTGACAGATCTTCACCAGGACAATTATGATTTCAGTGACCTATTAGAAAAGCT
Source organism: Pelecanus crispus (assembly GCF_030463565.1). Taxonomy (NCBI): domain Eukaryota; kingdom Metazoa; phylum Chordata; class Aves; order Pelecaniformes; family Pelecanidae; genus Pelecanus; species Pelecanus crispus. The sequence continues at coordinate 17,632,842 of NC_134675.1, forward strand.
TACAAAATGCTTGAGAATTAGGAGATTTTAAATAAAGCTAGAAATCTAGAAACAGCTACTCTGTCGATTATACATTTTATATGATGCAGTCACATTCAGAAAAATCACAATTGATTATCTAAGATTCCCCTTGACCTTTAAGTCAGTATATTTCAGTCTTGTTTACTTATTCAGACACAAGTGTTTTGATCTAATATTTAGCTAAAGGAATTGGATAACAACTGAGATACAATCAGCACTTCAGACTTAAAAAGTCTGCTAGGTGGCAAAATAAGACCCAGTAGTTCTGGTAAATAACAGGAGAGATTATAGATTTGATTGAGGCTCACAACTGAACAATAAATAGCAGTATGGTAAAAACTGCCTGTAGAAGCTAGGATATGAAAATATTGTGATCTCTGGACTATGCTAATGTCATGAAACTGGAAAAGCATGAGCCACTGATCTGCATACAAAAGGTAAGAGAAAAGACAATGCTGTAAGTTTGTTCAAAAGAAAGGTCCAGTGCTCTCTTGCTGCAATCATAGTATGTTTTTACATGGATTGACCACTAGAAGTAGAAAGGAAATCAGATGCCCAGGAAGAAAACCTAGATAATAAAGGGAGGGGACACACTGAAAATACAGAAAAAAACCCCATGAGGTAACAATATAGAAGTCTCTCAGGGAAAGAGATATATGACAGCTGAAACACTGAAGAGCAAACAGCTCCAACTTTAAATTTCAAAAAAACTAGTCAATAAGGGTGATCTTGTTTTCTATTGAGCTTCACTCAAATGCCATTCAGAAGGGTCATTTTTGCTCGGTACATTTATGAGCAATCCGAAATAGTCAGATGCCTGTGAGGAAATGCTCACACTCACATGAAATGCACCTCCAGTAGTTAGCAACTTTAAAAACATAAGAGGCACATAAGATGTCAATGGCTCAATATCCAAGTGGAAACCAGTAACAAGAGTGGTGCCCCTCAGGGGTCTGTACTGGGACCAGTACTGTTTCATATCTTCATCAATGACACAGACAGTGGGACTGCATGCACCCTCAGCAAGTTTGCAGATGATACCAAAATGTATAGTATGGTCAACACACTGGAGGGAAGGGTTGCCATCCAGAGGGACCTTGGCAGGCTTGAGGAGTGGGCCCATGTGAACCTCATGAGGTTCAACAAGGCCAAATGCAAGGTCCTGCATCTGGGTTAGAGCAATCCAGGGATATACTGGTGGATGAAAAAACGGACAACAGCCGACAATGTGTGCTTGCAGTCCAGAAAACCAATCATACCCTGGGCTGCATCAAAAGAAGCGTGGCCAGCAGGTCAAGAAAGGTGATTCTGCCCCTCCACTCTCGTGAGACCCCACCTGGAATACTGCGTCCAGCTCTGGGGCCCACAGCACAAAGAAGGACATGGACCTGCTAGAGCGGGTCCAGAGGAGGGCCACAAAAACCGTCAGAGGACTGGAACGCCTCTCCTCTGAAGAAAGGCTGAGAAAGCTGGGTTATTCAGCCTGGAGAAGAAAAGGCTCCAGGGAGACCACAGAATCATAGAATCGTTTAGGTTGGAAAAGATCTTTAAGATCATCCAGTCCATCCATTAACCTAACATTACCAAGTCCACACTAAACCAATCAAGGGTAGACTAGACTAAACCATGTCCCAAAGTGCCACGTCTACCCGTTTCTTGAACGCTTCCAGGGATGGTGACTCCACCACCTCTCTGGGCAGCCTGTTCCAATGCTTGACTACCCTTTCCGTGAAGAAATTCTTCCTAATATCCAAACTACACCTCCCCTGGCGCAGCTTGAGCCCATTCCCTCTCGCCCTATCGCTAGCTACTTGGGAGAAGAGACCAACACCCACCTCACTACAACCTCCTTTCAGGTAGTTGTAGACAGTGATAAGGTCTCCCCTCAGCCTCCTCTTCTCCAGGCTAAACAACCCCAGTTCCCTCAGCTGCTCCTCATAAGACTTGTTCTCTAGACCCTTCACCAGCTTTGTTGCCCTTCTCTGGACACGCTCCAGCACCTCAATGTCTTTCTTGTATTGAGGGGCCCAAAACTGGACACAGTATTCCAGGTGCGGCCTCACCAGCGCCGAGTACAGGGGGGACAATCACCTCCCTGCTCCTGCTGGCCACACTAGTCCTGATACAAGCCAGGACGCTGTTGGCCTTCTTGGCCACCTGGGCACACTGCTGGCTCATGTTCAGCCGGCTGTCCACCAACACCCCCAGGTGCTTTTCGGCCAGGCAGCTTTCCAGCCACTCTTCCCCAAGCCTGTAGCGTTGCATGGGTTGTTGTGACCCAAGTGCAGGACCTGGCACTTGGCCTTTTTAAACCTCATACAGTTGGCCTCAGCCCATCGGTCCAGCCTGTCCAGGTCCCTCCACAGGGCCATCCTACCCTCCAGCAGATCGACACTCCCACCCAGTTTGGTGTCATCTGCAAACTTACTGAGGGTGCACTCAATCCCCTCATCTAGATCATTGATAAAGGTGTTAAACAAGACTGGCCCCAAAACGGAGCCCTGGGGAACACCGCTTGTGACCAGCCGCCAACTGGACTTAACTCCATTCACCACTACTCTCTGGGCTCGGCCACCCAACCAGTTTTTTACCCAGAGAAGAGTACGCCCGTCCAAGCCATGAGCTGCCAGCTTCCCAAGGAGAATGCTGTGGGAGACTGTGTCAAAGGCTTTGCTAAAGTCCAGGTATATAGCAGCCTTCCACTACCTAAAGGGGGCCTACAAGAAAGCTGGAGCAGGACCTTTTTACAAGGACATATAGTGATAGGATAAGGGGCAACGGCTTTAAACTGAAAGAGGGTAGATACAAGGAAGAAATTCTTCACTATGAGGACGCTGAGACACTGGAACAGGTTGCCGAGACAAGCTGTGGATGCCCCATCCCTGTAAGTGTTCAAGGACAGGTTCGATGGGGCTTTGAGCAACATGGTCTAGTGGAAGGTGTCCCAGCCCATGACAAGGAGGTTGGCACTACATGATTTTTAAGGTCATTTCCAACCCAAACCATTCTATGATTCTATGAAAACGTGGGATAGAAAATCTACCTTGACGCTAGACGCACAGGTACATGAGTTGCAGGGACAAAAAAAAAAAAAAAAAAAAAAAAAACCACAACACACACACACCACACAATGGGGTTCCTCCAGGAAAACTGCTGCTCCACTTTCCAGTTGGCAATTCCCCAGACAGAGCAGAAGGGCTGCTCTTACCCTGATCTTCATGAAGAGACTTCTTATTCGTATTTACAAGAAGTGAACAACATATACTATGACCAGGACTAGAGGGGCCCTGCCTCCAGCCAGGTGGAGGGACAGTCTGGTTTCCTGGACTGTGTGGATTCAATGGCCTGGCACATCAGACCCACAGGAGTAGAAGGCTCTAGTGTACACCGGTGCAAAAGGGACTCTCAAAGGGAGGGTCCCCTCTACACATCATGCAACTGATGCTACATGGAGCAAGTGGGTCACACTGAGCACACAACGGGCTTGAATAGGAAACCCCAGTGTCCTGGTTTCGGCTGGCATAGAGTTAATTTTCTTCCTAGTAGCTTGCATAGGGCTGTGTTTTGGATTTAGTAGGAGAAGAATGTTGATAACATGCTGATGTTTTTAGTTGTTGCTGAGTACTGCTTATGCTAGTCAAGGACTTTTCAGCTTCCCATGCTCTGCCAGGTACACAAGAAACTGAGAGGGGGCACAGCCAGAATAGTTGATCCAAACTGACCAAAGGGTTATTCCATACCATATGACATCATGCTCAGTATATAAACTGTGGGGGTTGGCCAGGGAGCAGCAATTGCTGCTCAGGAACCGTCTGGGTATCGGTCGGTGGGTGGTGAGCAATTGCACTGTGCATCACTTGCTTTGTATATTATTATTATATTGTTGTTGTTATTATCATTACTATTTTACTTTCTTTCAATTATTAAACTGTTCTTATCTCAACCCAGGAGTGTTTCTCACTCTTACTCCTCCAATTCTCTCCCCCATCCCATCGGGGTAGGGGGAGTGAGCGAGGGGCTGCGTGGTGCTTAGTTGCTGGCTAGGGCTAAACCACGACACCCAGTCACCCAGGAATCTTGGAAGTGATCATGGACTGGCCAGAAGGCAAAAACTTTAGAATATCGCCAGAAGAGGAGGTAACACATGCTGAAGAGGCCCCACTGTATAATTGCTTCTCATTTTCTGGAAGTTTATATGCCCTGTTCACTGATACGTCCTGTCGCCTTGTGGGAAAGCATCGAAGGTAGAAGGCTACTGTATGGAGAGCTACGCAACAAGTTGCAGAAACTGCTGAAGGAGAAGGGGAGTTGAGTCAGTTTGCAGAGGTGAAAGCCATCCAGGTGGCTTTAGATATTGCTGAACGAAAAAAAGGGGCCGGTCCTTTATCTCTATACTGACTCATGGATGGTGGCAAATGCCCTGTGAGGGTGGTTGCAGCAATGGAAGCAGAGCAACTGGCAGCGCAGAGGCAAACCCATCTGGGCTGCCGCATTGTGGCAAGATATTGCTGCCCAGGTAGAGAACCTGGTTGGAAAAGTACGTCACGTAGATGCTCACATACCCAGGAGTCGGGCCACTGAAGAACATCAAAACAACCAGCAGGTGGATCAGGCTGCTAAGATTGAAGTGGCTCAGGTGGATCTGGACTGGCAACATAAGGGTGAATTATTTATAGCTCAGTGGGCCCATGACACCTCAGGCCATCAAGGAAGAGATGCAACATATAGATGGGCTCGTGATCAAGGGGTGGACTTGACCATGGACAGTATTGCACAGGTTATTCATTAATGTGAAACGTGCGTTGCAACCAAGCAAGCCAAGCGGTTCAAGCCTCTGTGCTATGGAGGACGATGGCTGAAATATAAATATGGGGAGGCCTGGCAGGTTGATTATATCACACTCCCCCAAACCCGCCAAGGCAAGCGCTATGTGCTCACCATGGTGGAAGCAACCACCAGATTACTGGAAGCGTATTCCTTGCCCTATGCCACTGCCCAGAACACCATCCTGGGCCTTGAAAAACAAGTCTTATGGAGACATGGCACCCCAGAAAGAATCGACTCGGACAATGGGACTCATTTCCGAAACAACCTCATAGACACCTGGGCCAAAGAGCATGGCACTGAGTGGGTATATCACATCCCTTATCATGCACCAGCCTCCGGGAATATCAAACGATACAATGGACTGTTAAAGACTACCCCGAGAGCAATGGGTGGTGGGACATTCAAACATTGGGATACATATTTAGCAAAAGCCACCTGGTTAGTCAACACTAGGGGATCTGCCAATCGAGCTGGCCCTGCCCAATCAAAACTTTTACGTACTGCAGAAGGAGATAAAGTCCCTGCATTGCATGTAAAAAATATGGTGGGGAAGACAGTCTGGGATACTCCTGCCTCGGGCAAAGGCAAACCTATTCGTGGGATTGCTTTTGCTCAAGGACCTGGGTGCACTTGCTGGGTAATGCAAAAGGATGGGGAAGTCCGATGTGTACCTCAAGGGGATTTGATTTTGGGTGAAAATAGCCAATGAACTGAATGGTGTGATGTTAATTGCTATATAATGCTGTATGGCATCACTTTTATGGGATGGAGCCCAACATCATGGACTGAATGAACTCAATGGACATTTTAGAGGGACGGCCCATAGACTAAGGCAATGATATCTGTGTGCATATATCAAGAGACAGGGAAAGTGGTGGTGATGAATTGGAATGTACTGGAAAAGTAGGACCTTGCTATGACATAGATGGTACAGACTAAGGGGTGGATATTGTCCTGGTTTCAGCTGGGACAGAGTTAATTTTCTTCCTGGCATAATGCTGTGTTTTGGATTTAGGATGAGAATAATGTTGATAATACACTAATGTTTTAGTTGTTATTGAGCAGTGCTTACACTAGTCAAGGACTTTTCAGCTTCTCATACTGCCCTGACAGCAAGGAGGCTGGAGGTGCACAAGAAGCTGGGAGGGGGCACAGCCAGGATAGCTGACCCATCAACTTACAGATCGAGAACTCTCAGCCAACTACAGACCCTACATCAAGGCAACTTATTCTAACCTTATAACTAGTATAAGATTAACACTTAAAACACATTAAATGAGGAATAAAAGAAAAACATTAAGAAAACTCAAGACAAACCAGGTTCGTATAAAAATCTATCACAAAGTACAACTGTTGCTGCAGCTTTATATCTTTTCAGTTTTGATGGGGTTTTTCCTTCTTTATATAAAATGATATTTATGTCAACAATGTAACATTACCATCAACAGTTTATTAGAAGATAACTGATTTCATTTTTAAAAACATGCAACTTCAAAAGAACATCGATATACCCGTTTCCAATTTTTAGCAAAACCACGCTTCACCTTATTTCCATACTTTGATTTCTGCTGTTGAATAGAAAAGCTGAGAAAAACATTATTCCCCATGCTACAGACAAAACCTAACATCCACTAGAAAAACCTCAAAACCTAATCTCTATTAATCAGAAACACATTTTAAGAAACCCTGTTTTGATAATTCTTCTCCTTTATTAAAACATCGCAACACTGAACACCACATCATACCACTTTTGTAGCTTTAACCAGTGCAATCTAACAAGTCCACATCCTACTACCATGCTTTAATTTGCATACCATGGATATCTATCACAGTAGCAGTTTACAGAGTACTTTCTCCAACAAAGCCACAAACAAAAACTTTTTATTAACCCTTATTTTACTCACTATTGTTGCAATTTGTAATTTGCCTCATTAGCTGCATAGGATGCAGATAATCCAACAACCCCACCCACCCTCTTTGGAAAAACAAAAGAAAACAAACAAACAAAAAACCGCACACCACCAAAAAACAAACACACACAAAACCACATCTTAATCAGAAAAGAACCAAGAGGATTTGGTACCTTTACTAGAAAAAAAAGTGTTAGTAGATTCAGGCAAGACTGGTCTTAGATAGGAAAGCACACACACTAACAAAATGCTGTAGCTATATACTGAACAGCCATCATACTTAGTCTAGTTCAGCATCAAGCTACCAACCCTCCATCTAGAAGTCAGTATTATTACTCCCAAACATTTAAGTCTTCTAGCACGTTGCTTTCAAAACATTAAGATTAAATAAAGATATTCCCATTCCTTTTAAAAAGATTATTCTCACAGCTCTAGGAGAATCCAAATTATGTATGGAGACAGGTGCTAAATTTAGTTCCTAACAGAGCAAAAAATTATCCTTTCAAGATACAAGGCAGAACTTCTAGAGAATATTTTATACTAGTGCAACTACTGATAAGAAGAGGTAGAAAAACAAGCAAGTTTCTTTAACAAATATCACACACAACTTCTCTCTACATAAATTCCCTTCTTTAATTTTTCTCTCTATTCTTCTCACTTTTTTATTAATCCTTAACTATCCACTTCACTTACCCATAGCAAAACAACCAAAAAAACCCCCCAAAAGCCAGAACAAGCACACAAAATAATTGTATGATGATCTCTCTACAAAAGCTGCTACTACATCAGCATGTTTCCTCTTTTAAAATACAAAACTAAAAAAGAATATATTCTCAACCTGCCAAAGCTACCAGAATACAAACTACACCTGAACAAAGCCATGAAGACTGCATAAACTCTTTCTCCCAATCCCAACGCCACAGCCAATTACATGCATGAGTTCTTTCTACACCTGCCACACAACCCCCCACCACCACCTTCATTATACCAAAGCAGACCACACCCCAATCCACTTCCCCTTGCATCGCCTCCCCTCAAGCACTACTCTCCCCATACCTCACAGTCCCTTATCCTCCTCCCTACCCTAAGAAACCTGGGGGTACTTCCCCTCACAGGGAGCATATCATGCCAAGCCTGCCTCCTCTTCCCCTCCTGCACCCCTTCTCTCTTCACATCATGCCATTCACAACTCCCAGGACACATCAGCAAACCATCCTGACACACACCTCCCACCCCCCTTACACCTTCTTCCTTTCCCCCAGAACAGACTCCTCCAGGCCCACCCTTCAAACAGTGAAGTAAGAGGAGTGAAAATAAACAGCTCTCCTGTCTCCTCCCCTCTATTATCTGCCTCGGACACGCTCCTTGTCCGAGGTGAGTCGCAGGCTATTGAGGAGTGACAGAGACCAGACCCACCTCAAGCTGCAGGAGGCCCTTCAACCTCAGCGAGCACAGGTCTGGTGTGCGTGCTTAGTGGCGACAGAAAAGGGACTCGGGGCCTACCCGTAACAGACACGGCCGCCACCTCCCCTCCCGCGACGCTGCAAAGCGAGGCCTGGCCGCCGCCTTCCTCCTCCCACCATGGCCACTTTCCGCGACAGACTCCACAGGCCCCGCTCTCGGCGACGGCGCCGCCATGTTGACCCACCTCACACAGCGGCATGCGAGGCCCTAACGCCGTACAGGGCTCAAGGGCATCTCTTCCCCACCCCCCTTCCCCCCCCCCCCCCCCCCCCCCCGCGGCCTTGGGTCTCTCACCTTCATGTCGGGACATCCTAATTTTGAGGCTGCAGCCCAGGCCTGTCCCTAGGCTCCCGCTGGGCTGCTCGGGCGTCACTTTAGCCTAGGCCTCTTACGCACTGACCCCCAAGCGCGAAGCGAAAAAGTAACAAAAAGGGGGAAGAAATAGGAAGGTGAAGCAAAGAGGTTCCAACGGCCCCGGCCGGCCAGCCAGCCGGCCTGCCTGCCTGCCTGCCTGCCTGCCTCACTCTCTCCCTCCCTCCCTCCCTCCCTCGGGGGGCGGATCCACCAGCAACGACTTCCCAGGCGCCGCGATACAGTGAATCTTAGGCCCCTCTTCCTCTTCCGCCGCTTTAATCTACACCCCTCTTCCTGAGTCCCCACCTCTGTTCCTTCTTCTATTGTTACTATAAGAACTAAGAACACTGACTCCTTCTTGCACCCCTCAGCTCTTTCCCGTCCTAGGCTCAAGGTCTCTTTCCTTCTCCACCCGTTTTGGGTTTTTTTTAATTTCTTTCTCTCTTTTTTTCCTTCATTCCTTCTCTGTCCAATAGCCGCTGCTACTGCACACAGGAAGGAAGAGGAAATACACAGCCAATGGAAAGGAGGATCAGCACCACCCAACGCAGGGAAAGCCGCAGGGTTGAGCGTAGCTTACATGTACTGGATGGGGCGCTCTCCTTCTTCCTCCAAACTAGGAAAGACTGCTGTCTCTAGGCATTCACCAGAGACACAGCCTCCTCCACCATTTCGGCCTCTGACAACTGCCCGCGTGCCGCGGGAGGCAGGGAGAAGAGACCCCCGCTCGCCCCTGTTGTAGAACACACTGCTGTAGCGGTGGGGCTGCCTTTGCGGGTGCACGGAGATCTCCCCCCTCGTCCCCTAGTAAGGACGCCAGAGAGCGAGGAATGGCAGCAACCCGACAGCAGCCTTGAGGAGGGGACAAGTTCAACGAGGTGGTTCATGGTACTTCCCATTCCCTCTCCTTTCCAGTATGGCTTGCAAAACCCTCTCTTGTAATTCGGGGAGGTGTAGCGAGCAATGATGAATCTGACACATGCCCTGATATTTCCTGCCCCGTCCTGGCTGCTTGACTCCTGCAATGCTGAGGGTACTTGGGTAACTTCTTAATCAGCCGAGAAAGGTAAATGCCAGCCTGCCTGCAACAGGTGCCATATTGCACACTCGTGGGTTTTACCTAGTCTTGATAATTCTCAGTGTTTCTGCTTAGGCTGCGAAGTGCTGAGAGGTGAAGAGGGCGACCTTGTGGCCACAGTAACATACTGATTTGTCATAGATGAACTAAGCCATTTTAGTGGGATGTTCCCATACTTTTCTGTGCATTTGTTTTTTCATTCTGCCTCTTACTAGTGTTAGGCTCCAAAGGATAGGGATGTGCGTTTCAGAATGGGAAGGAGGAGCTCCAAGCCTTGCACAGCTCCTGACTGCTGCAGGAGCTTTCCCATAAGAGGTTTAAGATAGCAGCAGCATGCCTGATTACTGACAGACATGTCCCAAGAAGTGAGAGCCACATAGTTGGGAAGGGGGGAGGCAGAACCTTATAAAGAATGATGAAAAAGCAAAAAGTTTGTGACTTGCAGAATTTTATTTGCTTTCCCTGCAACTTTTTGTCTTTTGCGAAAAGACATTACTCCAGAGGAGAAATTGTAAAGGTAAAAGACCTATCATGGGGGGGAGGGGGGAAGAATGGATCGGATGGGGGAGGGGTGGTAGGGGGAAGGAAGGAGGGGGTAGGGAGTGGAGGAGGGAAGAGGAGAAGGGGGGAGGGATGAGAGGGAGAGGGAGAGGGAGATGGGGAAAACGGGGAGGGGGAGTTGGGAGGGGGACAGGAAGTGAGAGGGAGGTATGGGGAAGAAGGGAGAGTAGGGAGAGGGGAGGAGACACAGGGGCGTGGGGTTGAAGGAAGGGGAAGAGGGGAAAGTAGGGAGAGGGGGTTGTGGGAAAGGGGGTGGGAGTGTGTGGAGGTGGAAAGAGGGAGGGGTGGGGAAGAGGGATTCGGGAGTAGAGAGGGAGGAGGGTGTTTTGCACCAGGAGGTGCTGGTTCATGATGATCACGGTAAGAAAGGCACTTAGACTCTGTAATGTATCATTTAAAATGCTGTTTATTAGAACTAACACTATAAAGAAGGAGAGGATAGTATAGATAATGTTATGTCCCTTCAGATGCTGGGAACCCCGAGTTGTGCAGCATTGAATGGGCCTCTGATGAGGGTGCAGCACACCATGCAAACCCTGTCTGTAGAAAGGGTTACCCCATTTTGGTCATTTGAGCTCTTATAGGGTTTTCATACAAGAAAACAACTGTTCATTTCTGCTGTCAGACAGAAAGGATGTTTACATGAGAACTCACTACTTTTAGATCAAGGCAAGGAAATGCAGGGAATGTAATCACTGATACCAGGTGGGAGCTGCCTGCAGGGTCCTCTGTTACAATGAGCTGGCTAAGTTTATCCTGTGGCTAAGGGATCTGTGTGGCACAATGCAGGCCTGGGCTTACTTAGGTTAATTGTGTGGATCACTAACTCCTCGATGTACAATTGTCTTCTAGTTAGGATCACTACATCACCATACACACGTTCTTTTGAAGTTGGCATTTTGTTCTGGGTTTCCATTTTAGTGGATAGTGTTGCCTGTGTCTTGCAGCACAGCACAAAGCCCAAAGGCTGCCCCAGTAATACTACATGGCTGTTGTGGTTTAACCCCAGCCAGCAACTAAGCACCACACAGCTGCTTCCCTGCAGTGGGATGGGGGGAGAGAATCAGAAGGGTAAAAGTAAGAAAACTCGTGGGTTGAGATAAAACCAGTTTAATAATTGAAATTATAATAATAATATTATAATAATAATAAATTGTAATGAAAAGGAAAATAACAAAGAGAGAGGAAAATAAAACCCAAGAAAGACAAGTGATGCAAATGAAAACAGTTACTCACCACCAACCGACCGATGCCCAGGCAGTCCCCAAGCAGTGGCCCCCCCTGCCAACCTCCCCCCTAGTTTTATTGCTGAGCATGACGTCATATGGTATGAAATATCCCTTTCGTCAGTTGGGGTCAGCTGTCCCGTCTGTGTCCCCTCCCAAGTTCTTGTGCACCCCCAGCCTACTTGCTGGTGGGGCAGTGTGAGGAGCAGAAAAGGCCTTGACTCTGTGTAAGCACTGCTCAGCAATAATGAAAACATACCTGTATTATCAACATTGTTTCCAGCACAAATCCAAAACATAGCCCCTTACCAGCTACTGTGAAGAAAACTAACTCTGTCCCAGCCAAAACCAGCACAATGGTCATCCTGGTGGTTTGGGTCTGGCTGTGAGGGCCTCTTGTTTCAGCTCACAAGATTGGTCTCTTCTTTACCCCAGGGCAGGGGTTGCATAGATTCCCCTTGAGTAGCCTCCTAGGAGGGGTCCATAGCCCTTGTGAATGTTCGAACTTCTTTGTGTCTCTCTGATCCTTTTGGCACGCCCCATTCTCTTAAACTCCTCCTCACAGAGAACACAGAGAATAGCAGATCGAGCAGGGGCACAGAGGGACCAAGCGATTCAGAACAGGAATAATGCTCCCTGCACCGGTGAGGACAAACAAGACCCTTCACGGGATTCATCAGAGCTAGGTGAGCCAAAGCCTTGTGTCTGCACAAAGGAGAAAAGGCACGTAATAGTTACTGGAGACTCTTTCCTGCAGGGGATGGAGGCATCAATCTGACTTCCCCCCCTGCCCCGCTCCTTTCTTAAATGTGTTTTCACAGACTGATTGGCTCAGTGCCGTGGTTTAGCCCCAGCCAGCAACTAAGCACCACGCAGCCGCTCGCTCACTCCCCCTACCCCGGTGGGATGGGGGAGAGAATCGGAGGAGTAAGAGTGAGAAACACTCCTGGGTTGAGATAAGAACAGTTTAATACTTGAAATAAAGTAAAATAGTAATGATAATAATAATACAATAATGATAATAATAATACAATAATGATAATAATAATAGTATTATACAGAGCAAGTGATGCACAATGCAATTGCTCACCACCCGCCGACCGATACCCAGACAGTTCCCGAGCAGCGATCTCTGCTCCCCAGCCAACCCCTTCCAGTTTATATACTGAGCATGACGTCATATGGTATGGAATAGCCCTTTGGTCAGTTTGGATCAACTATTCTGGCTGTGCCCCCTCCCAGTTTCTTGTGCACCTGGCAGAGCATGGGAAGCTGAAAAGTCCTTGACTAGCATAAGCACTATTTAGCAACAACTAAAACATCAGTGTGTTATCAACATTATTCTCATCCTAAATCCAAAACACAGCCCTATGCCAGCTACTAGGAAGAAAATTAACTCTATCCCAGCCAAAACCAGGACAGTATCCACCCCTTATTCTACACCATCTATGTCATGCACAGGTCCTACCCCTTTCCAATGCGTTCTAATGAATCACCACCAGTTTCCCTGTCTTGATATATACACACAGATATCATTTCCTTCATCTATGGGCCATCCCTCTAAAATGTCCATTGAGTTCATTTAGTCCATGACTTTGGGTTCCATCCGTCATCACAGTCTTTCAGAGCAGGAGAGGTGGTGTGCAGTGTTGGACTGTTGCATGCTGAAGCCAGTTCTCATTCCAACACGGTTTCATCAAAGTTCATTTTCATTAAGGTGGGCAATTCTTACTGTAATACCATTGATGTGGAATATAGCAACCATAACATACAGTATTATATACTTAACATTAACATACTATATTATTATATTAACATTATACTATTACATTAACATACACTTAAGAGATAACATACAGTATTATATAGCAATTAATATCATACAATTCAGTTCATTGACTATTTTCAGCCAAAATCAAATTCCATTGAGGTACACATCGGACTTCCCCATCCTTTCGCATTACCCAGCAAGTGCACCCAGGTCCTTGAGCAAAAGCAATCCCACGAATAGGTTTGCTTTTGCCCGAGGCAGGAGTATCCCAGACTGTCGTCCCCACCATATTTTTTACGTGCAATACAGGGACTTTATCTCCTTCTACAGTACGTAAAAGTTTTGATTGGGCAGGGCCAGCTCAATTGACAAATCCCCTGGTGTTAACTAACCAGGTGGCTTTTGCTAAATGTGTAGCCCAATACTTGAATGTCCCACTACCCATTGCTCTCAGGGTAGTCTTTAACAGTCCATTGTATCGTTCGATTTTCCCGGAGGCTGGTGCATGATAAGGGATGTGCTATAACCACGCAATGCCATGCTCTTTGGCCCAGGTGTCTATGAGGTTGTTTCGGAAATGAGTCCCGTTGTCTGACTCAATTCTTTCTGGGGTGCCATGTCGCCACAGGACTTGCTTTTCAAGGCCCAGGATAGTGTTCCAGGCGGTGGCATGGGGCACAGGATGTGTTTCCAGCCATCCAATGGTTGCTTCCACCATGGTGAGCACATAGCGCTTGCCTTGGCGGGTTTGTGGGAGCGTGATGTAATCAATCTGCCAGGCCTCCCCATATTTATATTTTATCCATCGTTCACTATACCCGAGGGGCTTGAACCGCTTGGCTGCTTGATTGCAGCGCACGTTTCACATTCATGAATAACCTGTGCAATACTGTCCATAGTTAAGTCCACCCCTCGATCACGAGCCCATCTATATGTTGCATCTCTTCCTTGATGGCCTGAGGTGTCATGGGCCTACTGAGCTATAAATAATTCACCCTTATGTTGCCAGTCCAGATCCACCTGAGCCACTTCAATCTTAGCAGCCTGATCCACCTGCTGGTTGTTTTGATGTTCTTCAGTGGCCCGACTCCTGGGTATGTGAGCATCTACGTGATGTACTTTTCCAACCAGGTTCTCTACCTGGGCAGCAATATCTTGCCACAATGCGGCAGCCCAGATGGGTTTGCCTCTGTGCTGCCAGTTGCTCTGCTTCTGTTGCTGCAACCGCCCCCACAGGGCATTTGCCACCATCCATGAGCCAGTAGAGAGATAAAGGACTGGCCACTTTCCTCGTTCAGCAATATCTAAAGCCAGCTGGATGGCTTTCACCTCTGCAAACTGACTCAACTCCCCTTCTCCTTCAGCAGTTTCTGCGACTTCTTGTGTAGCTCTCCATACAGCAACTTTCCACCTCCGATGCTTTCCCACAAGACTACAGGACCCATCAGTGAACAGGGCATATCGCTTCTCATTTTCTGGCAGTTTATTATACAGTGGGGCCTCTTCAGCATGTGTCACCTCTTCTTCTGGCGATATTCCAAACTCACTTACTCCACATAGCATCTATTGCAGGATGTGTAGAGGGGACCCTCCCTTTGAACATCCAGCCCAGCACCAGCAGTCGGGGTGCCAGCAGGAGCTGTGCTTCAGTACCGACCACTTCCGAAGCAGCTCGAACCCCTTCATATGCTGCCAATATCTCTTTCTCAGTTGGAGTATAGCGGGCCTCGGATCCTCTGTATCCCCGACTCCAAAACCCTAGGGGGTCGACCTCGAGTCTCCCCTGGTGCTTTCTGCCAGAGGCTCCAGGTAGGGCCATTCTCCCCGGCTGCGGTGTAGAGCACATTTGTAATATCCTGCCCTGCCCAGACTGGCCCAAGGGCTACTGCATGAAGTTTTTCCCATTTAATTTGTTCAAAGGCTTGTTGTTGCTCAGGGCCCCATTTGAAATCGTTCTTCTTCCGGGTCTCTTGATAGAGAGGGCTTATGATCTGACTGTAATTTGGAATATGCATTCTCCAAAAACCCACAACGCCTAAGAAAGCTTGTGTTTCCTTTTTGCTAGTTGGTGGGGACATGGCTGTTATTTTGTTGATCACATCCATTGGGATCTGACGATGTCCATCTTGCCAGTTTATTCCTAAAAACTGGATCTCCTCTGCAGGTCCCTTGACCTTACTCCGTTTTATGGCAAAACCGGCCTTCAGAAGGGTTTGGACTATTTTCTTTCCCTTCTCAAAAACTTCTTCTGCTGTATTGCCCTACACGATGATGTCATCAATGTACTGCAGGTGTTCTGGAGCTTCACCCTGTTCCCGTGCCATCTGGATCAGTCCATGGCAAATGGTGGGGCTGTGCTTCCACCCCTGGGGCAGTCAGTTCCAGGTGTACTGAATGCCCCTCCAGGTAAAAGCAAACTGGGGCCTGCACTCTGCCGCCAAAGGGATGGAGAAAAATGCATTATCGATGTCAGTTGTGGCATACCACTTGGCTGCCTTTGACTCCAGTTCATATTGAAGTTCTAGCATGTCTGGCACGGCAGCACTCAGTCGCAGCGTGACTTCATTCAGGCCACGGTAGTCGACTGTCAATATTCACTCCCCATTAGACTTTCGCACTGGCCATATGGGACTGTGAAAGGGTGAGCGAGCCTTGCTGATCACTCCTTGCCTCTCCAGTCGACGAATCAGCGTATGGATGGGAATCAGGGAGTCTCGGTTGGTGCGATATTGCCGCTGGTGCACCGCTGTTGTACAGATCGGCACCTGTGGTTCTTCGACCCTCAGCAACCCCACAGCAGAAGGGTCCTCTGAGAGACCGGGCAAGGTGGACAGATGTTTAATTTCCTCCGTCTCCAAGGCAGCTATCCCAAAAGCCCACTTATACCCTTTTGGGTCCTTGAAATACCCTCTCCTGAGGTAGTCTATGCCAAGGATGCACGGAGCCTCTGGGCCAGTCACAATGGGGTGCTTCTGCCACTCCAGCCCAGTTAGGCTCACTTTGGCCTCCAATACAGTTAGCTGTTGGGATCCCCCTGTCACTCCAGAAATACAGATGGGTTCTGACCCTCTATAGCTTGATGGCATTGGGGTACACTGTGCACCGGTGTCCACTAGAGCCTTGTACTCCTGTGGGTCTGATGTGCCAGGCCATCGAATCCTCACAGTCCAGTAAACCCTGTTGTCCCTTTCCTCCACCTGGCCGGAGGCAGGGCCCCTCTAACACTGGTCACAGTATTCGCTGCTCACTTCTTGTAAATATGAATAAGAAGTCCCTTTATTGAGATCAGGGGTAATATCAGTCCTTTTACTCTATCTAGGGAACTGCCCACTGGAAACTGGAGCAGCAATTTTCCTGGAAGAACCCCCTTTTGTAATAGTTTTTCCTTGCAACTTACGCACCCATGCCTCTAAGGCTGAGGTGGATTTTCCATCCCACTTCCTCATGTCCTCTCCATGGTCACGCAGGTAAAACCACAGGCTGCCCCGTGGTGTGTATCCTCTCCATCCTCTCTCTTGAGCATAAGGACGTTGACTCCTAATGGCTGAGATACTGCTCTGTACAGGTGGAGAGTAGGACAGATCCTCTTTGAGTTCCTGGAGCTCTGGGGACAGTTTTTCAGACAGTTTTTCCACAGCCGAGACACAGGCCCTTAGGGAGGAAGAGAGACTTTCTTCGTATTCCCGGAGTCGGCCATCCACTTCATCCACCTTTGGTGCCTCGTCATCTTTCCAGGCCAGTAGTGCCAACGAGTTGGTATACGATTCTGGTGCATTCTGTACCACCTTCCGCCACATGGGTCATATGCACCAGACTTCATTTGGATCTTTGGGTAACCGCTCATCATTCAGGTCACTATAAATCACCTCCAGCACACCTAATTCCCTCAGGTACTGGGTACCCTTCTCTACGGTGGTCCATTTGCTTGGGCGGTATATAACATCCTCCTTGAAGGGATACCTTTCCTTCACGCTTGACAGAAGTCGCCTCCAGAGGCTGAGGGTTTGTGCTCCTTTTCCAACCGATTTGTCAATGCCCCCTTCCCTGGAAAGGGATCCCAGCTGCTTGGCTTCCCTACCCTCTAAATCCAGGCTACTGGCCCCGTTATCCCAGCATCGGAGCAGCCAGGTGATGATGTGCTCGCCTGGAAGACGACCGAAATCTTTTTGCATAACTCGCAGCTCACTCAGGGATAGGGATCGGGTGGTTACTATCTCACTTATGGGTTCTTCCTCCTCTGGTTCTCGTGATGGCCCTGGTTCATCTTCATCCCTTACTAAAAGAGCCGATTTTCTTGTGTATTTTTTCTTCTGTATAGGGGCAACTGATACCGGCATGGGTTGGTTCTCTGGTTTAGCCACGGTGCCTGTCACTGGGGTTGGAGTGGCTGCAGTGCCTGTGGTGGGGGTTGGAGTGGCCGCAGTGCCTGTTGTTTTGTCATCAGATCCAGAGACCTTCTCTTTCCCTTGAGGGTACTGAATAGTGTTGAACAGGGCTTGATAGGCATGGGCCAGCCCCCAGCATGTTGCAATGATTTGTGTCTCTCTGGAGTTGCCAGGGTGACAACATACTTTTCCCAATTACTTTACTAATTCTTCAGGATTCTGCACTTGTTCAGGGGTGAAGTTCCAAAACACTGGAGGTGCCCACTGTCCCAGGTACTTGCCCATACTATCCCACAAACCTTGCCACTCATAACTCTCCAGCCTTGGTGCAGATCTCTGGATGATATTCTTAAATTGCTTACTAACCTTCATCAAAACCGAAACAATATTCCCAAGAAGTATCAATAGAAGTATCTTAACTGCCCAGGGATGTTCAAAATAGTGAAAACTTTTTGTAATGAGGTGTCCTGGTTTCGGCTGGGATAGAGTTAATTTTCTGCCTAGTAGCAGGCATAGTGCTGTGTTTTGGATTTAGGATGAGAAGAATGTTGATAACATGCTGATGTTTTTAGTTGTTGCTGAGTACTGCTTATGCTAGTCAAGGACTTTTCAGCTTCCCATGCTCGGCCAGGTACACAAGAAACTGGGAGGGGGCACAGCCAGAAGAGTTGACCCAAACTGACCAAAGGGCTATTCCATACCATATGACGTCATGCCCAGTATATAAACTGTGGGGGGTTGGCCGGGGAGCAGTGATCGCTGCTCGGGAACTGTCTGGGTATCGGTCGGCGGGTGGTGAGCAATTGCATTGTGCATCACTTGCTCTGTATAATACTATTATTATTATCATTATTGTATTATTATTATCATTACTATTTTACTTTATTTCAAGTATTAAACTGTTCTTATCTCAACCCAGGAGTGTTTCTCACTCTTACTCCTCCTATTCTCTCCCCCATCCCACCGGGGTAGGGGGAGTGAGCGAGCAGCTGCGTGGTGCTTAGTTGCTGGCTGGGACTAAACCACGACATGAGGGAGGAAGCATCATAGAATCATAGAATCATAGAATGCTTTGGGTTGGAAGGGACCTTGAGAGATCATCGAGCCCAACCCCCCTGCAGTAAGCAGGGAAGAAGGTAGTGAATGTGCCATTATGTATTTCCTCCACAACAAACCTTTCTGAGGAAGAGGTATAATTGCTGATTGTCTCCATGAGGTGGTACCCGAAGTTCAGTAATGATTTGTGTATGAAACCCAGATACCAAACAATGCTCAAGGTCAGGATTTTGATAAGGAACCTCCCAAGCAAAACATCATTAATCACTGCAGAGCATAGCACACTGCACAAACCAACACCAAGCTTTAACATGTACAGCAAAGAAAATAACATGGTACAGATCAGATGAACTAATATCATGACTGGCAATGGTTAACAGATTCCTTAATGCACTCTGGTTAATCTGTTATTATCTCAAACCCTTTGTGCCCCACATTGTGCGCCAAAAAGGACTGTCGTGGTTTAGCCCCAGCCAGCAACTAAGCACCACGCAGCCGCTCGCTCACTCCCCCTGCCCCAGTGGGATAGGGGAGAGAATTGGAGGAGTAAGAGTGAGAAACGCTCCTGGGTTGAGATAAGAACAGTTTAATAATTGAAAGAAAGTAAAATAGTAATGATAATAATAATACAATAATGATAATAATAATAGTATTATACAGAGCAAGTGATGCACAATGCAATTGCTCACCACCCGCCGACCGATACCCAGACAGTTCCCGAGCAGCGATCGCTGCTCCCCGGCCAACCCCCCACAGTTTATATACTGAGCATGACGTCACATGGTATGGAATAGCCCTTTGGCCAGTTTGGGTCAACTCTTCTGGCTGTGCCCCCTCCCAGTTTCTTGTGTACCTGGCAGAGCATGGGAAGCTGAAAAGTCCTTGACTAGCATAAGCAGTACTTAGCAACAACTAAAACATCAGTGGGTTATCAGCATTCTTCTCCTACTAAATCCAAAACACAGCCCTATGCCAGCTACTAGGAAGAAAATTAACTCTATCCCAGCCGAAACCAGGACACTCAGCTTTGACCTGATGTGGGTCTGTTGCCGAACCATCTGGAACTGGCTGTGCCTGGCACAGGGCAGCCCCTGACCTCTTCCTACAGAGGCCACCCCTGCAGACCCCCCCACTACCAAAGCATTGCCATGTTGTGACCGATCAAGGAACCCCTACAATAGAAGGCGGCTCAGAGAAGAGTGCACTCATGAAGCTCAGAAAAGAATGCAGGAAATAACCACAGCTATCATAAAGGAAGCTGAACTTATCTGTACTTATCTCAAGACCAAGGGGACCAGAGGGTCACCTTTGCTCTAGATAAATGGCTGTATGAGTTGAGTGGGTCAACTGGTTATGTAAATGGCCTTCCCTAAAATAATCAATAGAAAGTATTATCTTCCTGAGCCAGCCAGACCAACATGGGGAAAGGGTATATGTGTCTCAGCCTCTTTTATACAGAGTGTAAAAATCTAACAACCAGCAAAATGAACTTTGAAGAGAGCAACTGTCTTGAGCTGGCTTCAACCCATGTATTCTTTCCCAGCAATTGGGGATGCCCAGCGTTGTGACAATGAGCATAAAGAGACCGGTAATGGGAATCACGTTTGTTTTGTGATTCAAGTGTATATTGCAATTGCTATATTATGCTTGTGTTGTGATTTCGGTATATTGCTGTATCACTCTGCTAAATCAAAATCCCATGTATCATCAAATATCTTCAACTAAATAAATTTGGTATTAAAACATTAAAGCCTCCTTGTGTGGAGTATCTAAAAGAACCTGGTCAGAGAGTATTTGACTCTGACACATGTACTCCCAATACAGTAACAAGACACCAGACCAGCAGCTTCAGGGCTAAAAAATTTATCTCAAAATTACAGTAGCAAATACAAATCAGTAGTACAATTAACGGGGTCGAAACAACATTAAATCCAGTAATTCACTGGGCTAAACTTAATATCCAGGCATGCAAAGACTTATATAACCAAAGTTATCAAGGAGGCTGGCAGGAAGCAGGGCATAGTTTCCGTTAAGAGTGACTAGGCCCAGCTGACAGGCTTGGGAATTCCACATTCCCTGATCAGACTGTCCTTTTTTATTGTGGAGTCACAGAAGCACTATCTGGGCTTGATAACCAATCATTGCATCCCAACTCTGCTCCCCCTCTGTGCTGGTTCTTTCCATTGTGTGCACGATGCTCAGATGCTACCTTAAAAGTTGCACAACCGCCATATGGAGCTATAGCCATATAAGGTGCAGGGTCATAATGTGGAGAATTACCATATAGGGCAGTAATACAGGGACAACTTTTATCCAAGTGTCTTGGGTTTGCGTGGCAAGGTTTCGGTAGCAGGGGGGGGCTACAGGGGTGGCTTCTGTGAGAAGCTGCTAGAAGCTTCCCCTATGTCCGACAGAGCCAATGCCAGCCGGCTCCAAGATGGACCCACCACTGGCCAAGGCCAAGCCAATCAGCGACAGTGGCAGTGCCTCTGTGATAACATATTTAAGAAGGGGAAAAAAAAAAAAACCAAAACACCAGGACACAAAACTGCAGCTGGAGTGAGGAGTGAGAATATGTGAGAGAAACAACTATGCAGACACCAAGGTCAGTGAAGAAGGAGGGGGAGGAGGTGCTCCAGGCACCGGAGCAGAGATTCCCCTGCAGCCCATGGTGAAGACCACGGTGAGGCAGGCTGTCCCCCTGCAGCCCATGGAGGTCCACGGTGGAGCAGATATCCACCTGCAGCCTGTGGAGGAACCCACACCAGAGCAGGTGGATATGCCCAAAGGAGGCTGTGACCCTGTGGGAAGCCTGTGCTGGAGCAGGCTCCTGGCAGGACCTGTGGACCCGTGGAGAGAGAGGAGCCCACGCTGGAGCAGGTTTGCTGGCAGGACTTGTGACCCCGTGGGGAACCCATGCTGGAGCAGTCTGCTCCTGAAGGACTGCACCCCGTGGAAGGGACCCATGCTGGAGAAGTTTGTGGAGGACTGTCTCCTGTGGGAGGGACCCCACGCTGGGGCAGGGGAAGAGTGTGAGGAGTCCTCCCCTGAGGAGGAAGGAGCAGCAGAGACAACGTGTGATGAACTGACTGCAACCCCCATTCCCCATCCCCCTGTGCTGCTCGGGGGGGAGGAGTTAGAAAAAATCGGGAGTGAAGTTGAGCCTGGGAAGAAGGGAGGGGTGGGGGGAAGGGGTTTTAAGATTTGGTTTTATTTCTCATTACCTTACACATGTTCTCACTCCTCTCTCCTACTCAGTTTTGATTGGTGATAAATTAAACTGATTTTCCCCAAGTTGAGTCTGTTTTGCCCATGATGGTAATTGCTGAGCAATCTCCCTGTCCTTATCTTGACCCACGAGCTTTTTGGTTATATTTTCTCTCCCCCGTCCAGTTGAGAAGGGGAGTGATAGAGCGGCTTTGGTGGGCACTTGGCATCCAGCCAGGGGCAAACCACCACACCAAGATAAGAAGTGACAGGCCCCCCTGCAGGTATCCACATGTACCATTTGCCCCAGAAGGCAATCCCCTCTTCTGGTCATATGCTCTGTTTTGATTGGCTGACAGGACCAGCCATCCCTTCCAGTTTACCTAGAAGTACATCAGACAAGAAAGTGCCTTCCCCTACACACAAAAGGGGCTGCCATTTTGTTTAAGATGCCAATGGCAGGGAATTGCCATTTTTGACAATGTCATACCTATGTGTTCTCAGATCTCCCTCTGATAGGTTGCCTTCATCCTTTGGACCAGGAAGTGCTCAAATATCACAGAATCACAGAATCACAGAATGGTTGAAGTTGGAAGGGACCTCTGAAGGTCATCCAGTCCAACCCCCCTGCTCAAGCATGGCCACCTAAGGCCAGTTGCCCAGGACCATCTCCAGACAGCTTTTGAACATCTCCAAGTAGGGAAACTCCACGACTCCTCTGGGCAACCCCTTCCAGTGCTCAGTCACCCTCACAGTGAAAAAATGTTTCCAGATGTTCAGATGGAACCTCCTGTGTTTCAGCGGGCCTGAAGGGGATTCTTCTGTTTTCAGAAAACCAACTCCAAGAGCTGGCTGCAGAAATAGCCCATGGAGTCTCAGTGTTGGTAAAAGTGGGAGGCAGTCTCACAGGTATGCTACATTTCTTCTACATGCCTAGGAATGTATTTAAAGCTTTAGATTGGAATATGGATTAGTTGTGTTCTACAGACCTCGGAAAGGAGGTTAGTCTTATAATTTGAGCTATGGTTGCATAAGCTGCTTACAGTTCCAGCCATGGAACTTCTTCTGCCAGATCCCTAATGAAGTTTGGAGTTGAGATACTATGCTTTTGTTTGCATTTGTAACATCTCCTTTTCAACCCTGCTGTGTGTTTGTTCCTAGGCAATGAATAAATATTACTTGCTGTTTCTTAATTTGTAGAGAAACATAAGGGATATTACTTTGTTAAACTGTGCTTGTTTACCCTACTACTTCTGATAAAACAAGAGCCTTTACAATAATATGTTTCAAACTGATAATGTGAGGGGAGGGAACTTAAAAGGTAGTTTATTAAATAGGAAATGAATCTTTAATGAAGGCTGAAGGCTGAATAGAGGTTTATATGTAAAATATTTTGGATGAAAAAAGCAAATAAGGAATGTTCTATTAATAAGCAGAATACATTATCTGTTTCAGAAAGTATAGTTAGATCCTAGAGTTCTGTAGAATGGAATAGTCCAGTTGGAAGGGACCTACAACGATCATCTAGTCCATTCTGCTATAGAAGAGTTGCCCACTCTCGTTCCCGCTCTTTTAGGAGGTTTAGAATACTGATTTTCTGGATTCAAGGGGGGGGGGGGTGTTCAATTAGATGTTGAGAAAGAGCACAGGCATTTAAACAGTTTCTGTGTCAAGAAACCTGGGCTGGGACAAGTTATTGCCGTCATGCTGATTTTTATCAAAACTTATGATAATATCTCAATCCAAAACTTTTTGAAAATAGTAACTTTAATGAAAGTATCTGCAAATGTCAGTCACTGATCTTGTGAGCGAGGATAGAACTGGAGCAAGCAATTTCCTTGCTTCTATTAGGTGATGGTGCATGCACTGATAAGTGAAGTGAATGATGTACTGTGCTTTAGGAATCTCTGGGCATTATGTGTGTAGTAATGTATTTTGTGTCATGCTTGCATTTAGAAGTTGTCCTGGGGACAAAATGAGCACTTAAGGGATGACTAGAGAATTTTAACACCCCTTAAAACAAAACCCCTCTGAAGGGAAAGAAACTTCAGAAATAGCTAATTTTTTTTTCCTTCAGCCTTAGAATCCACTTCTATGAAGTTTCTTGAAGCATCTAGGAACAAGTTTGTTAAATGTCTGTATTCTTGCATCAGGAGTGCCAGGTGTTGTCAGATCTGTACATGTCAAAAGAAGTGCAGCAGTACCTAGGTTGTTTCTCAAAGGAATGGCTTTCAGATGTTATTCAGCACGCGTCAGTCCAGCTGTTTAGGCAATTAGTGAAAGCCCATTTTGTTGATGATATTATTAAGCCCGTCTTCTCTCTTTCTGTGATGCTATGCAGGTTGAATGATCCTAAGATGTCAGAAGCAGAGCGTCAGTCAAAGGAAAGCGAACGGGCGGACCGCAGCTTGTTTGTTCAAGAGCTTCTACTGTCCACTTTGATGCGGGAAGAAAGTTCCTCCTCAGATGAGGATGAACGGGGAGAGATTGCTGATTTTGGTGCTATGGGCTGTGTAGATATTATGCCTCTAGATGTTGCTTTAGAAAACCTCAATTTAAAAGAGAATAATAAAGGAAATGAGCCTCCTCTTTGATGGCATCCCACTTTGCAGACAATGTCCTCTGTGCTGTATTTGCCAATGAAAGTGGACAACAACTATCTTGGGTTCGTTTTGGTGATTGTAATTTCAGGTCTGTCACTCTTGTTACATTGTGTACATTCAAAGGAAGAGAGAAAAGATATATACGATAATCATTTCCACTTAACCAATTTTTACTTTTAGCAGGTAAATATAGGTTGCAGTGCGGAGAAAAAAGCTCTGCATCCTGTAGCTTGACGTGCAAAAAGCTCTCCTAATACTCCACATTCAAACTGAAGAGGAAAAAATGAAAAATCTCTAATAAAGCTGCTGTGTGTATTTATGAATATTAATGAATAAAAATTGCTTGGATGGTTTACCTTAACTATTGCATGATTTTTTTTGCAGCGTGCATGAGTTTTAGTGACCTTGTCATTTAAAAAATGTAAGTACAAGGAGTAAAACTATAAAACCCCAAAGCTTTCCCATTATTCAAAGGTAATGTGACAAAAAAAGATTAATGCTCACTAGCAGTTTGTGGCCGTGAAGTAGCCTTTGAGTAACACATGGTCCATGACCTTTTTATGTGCTCTCCCTGCCTATTAATGCAAACTCTGCAGTGGGCTATATTTTTGCCTCCAGAGTGTGATGTTTTGCTATATCGTGACCACTATGTTGCTCTGTTAGGCATCATATCCATGTGGAATTGAACTTTGTATTTGTCTGTAGGAGACAAAAACCAAGGGCCACTACTGGAATCTACCACAAAGGGCTTCTGCGTGCCCTAAAACCAAATTTTGTTCACCTTTCTTTAAAGTTTTCCTTTTTGTGTTAAATATACTTTATTTAGGTGTAAATGATTCATATATTCACTGTCGGGGGGAGGGGGGGGCGTTAACCTGGATTATGTTGTCTTAGTTCTAAGCCTTCACAGTCCTTATCGTTTTGAGTTATTTATGTATTTGCTTCATAGTTTGCAGAGACTCCTTAGTATCAGGAGAGCTTGAGGATTTGACTTCTCAGATATCTCCATATGTTACAATTCTTATTCTACAATTCTACAATTCTACAAATTCTTAATGCTAACTTCCTATCAACCTTTATTTACTGGGTTTTTGGGTTATATTTCTGACATAAAAAATAAAGCCTTTTTAATTGAGTCATGCTACCTATTTGCCTATGCTGTTAATCCTATAAGTTTTTTTTATATGGATTATTATAATAGCCCCAAAGCAAGGGACAGCAAGGCTTTAGCTATTTGGAATGTAAAGTTAGCTTATAAAGATAAAAATGAATGCAACTTCTAAAAATTAGACTTGAAAACCTGATGATGTTCCGAAGAGAACTGTGATATGTATGTTAATCTAAGATAACAGCAACAAAAGAAGCTACCCCATAGGTTGACATTTGAGTTCCATTCTCATTTTCTCAGTTCTCAAATTCTGATTGTTTCCATTTTGAACTGTATTGGCGTTGTTTTTCTTTTAGTCTCTGCAACAGAAAACGTTTTAAGGGAACTTTTTACACTAGTCTTCTGGTTATCTCGGGAGTTACCCTCAATAAAGATTCATTTTTAGTTGATTGTTGAGGATGTTAAAAAAAAAAATCAAACGGCAGTCTTTTTGGACACATCTTCTGCACATTACAAAAAGACTCAGTTTGATAAAGTATTTTAAGGGCTGTTGTTCAGTCGATTCTTTGGTGATGATGTATTATCCAGATAGCTGTAGAAGAAATTTTGGAATTGAACTGTCCTTCACAACTGCATGCAAAGGCATTTCGTGGCAAAACCCTGGGTGATTTACATAAACACTTTTTTAAAAAGTGCATATTCTGTGCAGTGCGTGTAGCAGTGATTAAGCACGTAATCTTATAGCTTCATAGGTACGTACATTGAATTTCTAGAAAAGACTTGTTTAAAAACAGTATCTTAATATTTTTTTTTAATCTATATATAGCTGGTCTATTGAGGATGTTTACATTGCAGGGTTTGCAAACTCCATTCTGCTTTTACATAAAGCACTTGGAAAGCCTGCAAACTCTTACTGTCCATGTTTATTATTAGAATCTGAGTATCTGCTGGCTTACATTTAAAATTAAATTTAGTTACTACATTAACTCCTCTGAGAATCATAAGTGTGTTAGATTTTGTTAAGCTTAGAAATAATGCCAAACAGCAACTGGGAGAGTGTTGTTCTAGCACTCTGCTGATGAGTATTTGCAGGGAAGTGTTCTTCAGTGAAAGAATGTTTCCCAGAACTATATTTTTGTTACTTTCAAAATACTGATGTTTATTTTCATAATGCTGTGGGCTATAGTGAAAATAGCCTTTGAGAATTTTTCAAGGGGAGCCTGGAGGGGATATCACATAATTTCCTACCTTAAGACCACCACTTCAGAAAAGAGGGCCCTAGCATTCGACATACCTGACATTCACAAGAAGTCTGTTGAATACTTTACATTTGTGTGAGAGAAGTTTGTTTTCCCAAAAATGTGGCACAGCCTGTGACAATCTTTGCAGAGAGGCTTCATCTATGAATAGAGAGCACATCTGGAATTTGGTGTGCTCTCCTATGAATTTGCACCTCAGAGCTCAGATGTGGCTTGCTTCTCCTTCCTCTGTTTAATCAGCCAAGAATCTGTATGTTGCCTTATGGAGTATGGGAGTTGTGTTGCATTTTGCAGGGGAGGGTAGGGTGCCCATGTGCCCTTAGACTGAGTCTTGCAAGATGGCAAATGGGACTCTACCTGTGTGAGGATGTTGACCTTTGTGTGTGTATGTTAGCTCTGGAGACCAGTGAGACTGTTAGGTCAGCTTGGTCTTTTACCTGCATTCTGTGCTGACTGAAAACACTGTAGCTGTCCTTAGTGTGATGCTGATATTGAGCTTACAAGTGCTGCAAAAATGATCCCTTTTGGGGAGATAAGGGCATATTCATATATAGAAATGGGAAGAGATGTGAACTTTTTTGAAGCTGTTCGGGAACAGGTCCTGCTTTAGGTGCCTGTGGGTACTGATGTTTAGTATGTATGGTGCAATTCAGACTATTTGCAACTCTTCTAATCTGATTTAACCAGGTTTTTCATCTGTTTGGTACTTTGCCAGAACCAGACATTTGCATGAGGTGGGTGGAACATGGAACAGAACGAAATTGCATTTTTAACTTAAACATCTCTGGGGACTTGGAGGTAATCAGTCAAATGAGATGGCCAGGAGGTGAAGTGGTTAACTACGTCTTACTAGTATTATAACTGGTTCTGGAGACTGTCAGACCCACTAAACCTCTCAGTAGAAAGCCTTTATGGCTGTCACTACTTCCACTGGGTAGTTTCTTTTGGAAATGAGGCTTTGTTCTTCCCATAGGAGCTTCTTGGTTCTCTCACTTCTATAATGTTGTTAGCCTTTGCCAGCTTCACCTACTGGAAGCTTTTCTGTTTTGTGGGAGTTAAGAGTATTGGCTCTGATCGGGTCATTGTTCCTGTTTATTGAGAGGGACAAAGTTATTACTGCTGTAGCAGGGAAAGGACAGTCTGTCCCTTAGCAAATACTTTGTCTGGGAAATGAGTGGGGGAAGAAACATGACATTTGGTCTGGATGAGATTTGGGTCTTGGATGGAAATGTGATGGGTTGCAAACTAAGCATGGGATGTGCTCAGCAGTCTGGGCTCAGCACACAAAGGTAATGTTTTCATAGTGATTCTACACAGAAGGGACCAGCATGATTGCTCATCTGACATGCAGTGAGGCTGGAAGTGGAACTGTGAGCTTTGGCAGTAGCTCTAACTTGTATATCTCCCCCTGTCTTTGAAAGAAATGAGAGCCTTTTTTTAACCTATCTTGGGTGTGTTATTTAAGGGTGTGGACTCTTACTCGCAGATTAATTAAGGACACTGTAGCTTGCCTCAAAAGCCAAGTGTCTACATGTGCATGCATTTCTGTCTTGGGGCCCCTGTCTGTTCATAGAATCGTGGAATGGTTGAGGTTGGAAAGGATCTCTGGAGGTCATCTGGTCCAAACCCCCTGCTCAAGCAGGTCCACCTAGAGCTGGTTACCCAGGATCATGTCCAGATGGCTTTTGAATATCTCCAAGGAGGGAGACTCCACAACCCCACCGGGCAACCTGTTCCAGTGCTCAGTCACCCTCACAGTGAAAAAGTGTTTCCTGATTCTCAGACGGAACCTCCTGTGTTTCAGCTTCTGCCCATTGCCCCTTGTCCTGCCACTGGGCACCACTGAAAAGAGCCTGGCTCCACCTTGTTTTCACCCTCCCTTCAGGTATTTACATACATTGATGAGATCCCCCCTGAGCCTTCTCTTCTCTAGGCTAAACAGTCCCAGCTTTCTCAGCCTTTCCTCATAGGAGAGATGCTTCAGTCCCTTAATCATCTTCGTGGCCCTTCGCTGGACTCTCTTCAGTATGTCTGTGTCTCTCTTGTACTGAGGAGCCTGGAACTGGACACAATACTCCAGGTGTGGCCTCACCAGTGCAGAGTAGAGGAGAAGGATCATCTCCCTTGACCTGCTGGCAACATTCCTCCTAATGAAGCCCAGGATACCCTTTGTCCTCTTTGTGGCAGGGCCTTGTACTTCCCCTTGTTGAACTGCATGAGGTTCCTGTCAGCCCATTTCTCCAGTCTGTCCAGGTCCCTCTGGATGGCAGCATGACCCTCTGCCATATCAGCCACTCCTCCCAGTTTTGTGTCATCTGCAAACTTGCTGAGCATGCGCTCCGCCCCATCATCCAGATCATTAATGAAGATGTTAAACAGCATTGACCCCAGTGTTGATCCTGAGGGTACACAGCTAGTTACTGGCCTCCAACTAGACTTCGTGCCACTGATCATCATAGTCTGGGCCTGGCAATTCAGCCAATTTTCAATCCACCTCACTGTCTGCTCATCCAGCCCATACTTAATCAGCTTCTGTATGAGTATTTTATGGGAGACAGTGTCAAAGGCCTTCCTGAAAGCAAGGTAGAAAATATCCACTGCTCTCCCCTCAACCACCAGGCCAGTCATTTAATCATAGAAATTTATCAGTTTTGGTCAGGCATGACTTCCCCTTGGTGAATCCATGCTGGCTACTCCCAATCACCTTCTGGTCCTTTGTGTGCCTGGTTTCCAGGAATAGTTGCTCCATCACCTTCAAAGGGATGGAGGTGAGGCTGACTGGCCTGTAGTTCCCTGGGTCCTCCTTCCTGCCCTTCTTGAAGATAGCAGGGGCATTTGCTTTCCTCCAGTCCTCAGGCACCTCTCCCAATTACCATGATCAAGCAAAGATTATCAAGAGCGGCCTTGCAATGACATCTGCCAGCTCCCTCAGCACTCGTGGGTGCATCCCACCAGGGCCCATGGACTTATGTATGTCCAGGTTGCTGAAGTATTCCCTGACCTGATCCTCTTCCACCAAGGGTACATCTTCCTTGCTCCAGATTTTCCCCCGGTCTCTGGGACCTGGGATTCCTGAAGGCTGGTCTTGCCAGGAAAGACTGAGGTGAAGACCACATTCGGTACCTGAGCCTTTTCCATGTCCAGTGTCACCAGGTCCCCTGCCTCATTCAGCAGCAGGCCCACATTTTCCCTAGTTTTCCTTTTGTCACCTATGTACTTAGAAAAGCCCTTCTATTTGTCTTTGATATCCCTGGCCAGATTCAATTGCATTTGGGCTTTGGCTTTCCTAACCTCAACCCTGCATGCTCAGACAATGTCTCTGTATTCCTTCCAGGTTGCCCATCTGTGGTGGGTCGACCTGGGCTGGCTGCCAGGTGCCCACCAAGCTGCTCTATCGCTCCTCCTCCTCAGCAGGACAGGGGGAGAAAATACAATGAAAAGCTCATGGGTCGAGATAAGGTCAGGGAGATCACTCAGCAATTACCGTCACAGGCAAAACAGACTCGACTTGGGGAAATTAGTTTAATTTATTGCCAATTAAACAGAGTAGGACAATGAGAAATAAGAACAAATCTAAAAACACCTTGCCCCCCCACCCCTCCCTTCTTCCAAGGCTCAACTTCACTCCCAACTCTTCTACCTCCTTTTCCCTCCCTGAGCGGCACAGGGGGCTGGGGAATGGGGGTTGCGGTCAGTTCATAATGCTTTGTCTCTGCCACTCCTTCCTTCTCACACTCTTCCCCTGCTCCGGCATGGGGTCCCTCCCACGGGCTGCAGTCCTTCATGAACTGCTCCAACGTGGGTCCTTCCCACGGGCTGCAGTTCTTCACGAACTGCTCCAACAGCGGTCCGTTCCACAGGGTACAGTCCTTCAGTAACGGACTGCTCCAGTATTTTTTACCCTTTCTTAAACGTTACCAACGTCACTAATTGGCTCAGCTTTGGCCAGCAGTTGGTCCATCTTGGAGCGGGCTGGAACTGGCTCTGTCAGACATGGAGGGCAGCTTCTGGTGTCTTGTCACAGAAGCCACCCCTACAGCCCGCCCCTCCCCCCACCCCGCCCAAACCTTGCCACGTAAACCCAGTACACCGGCCTTGCTTCTACCTTCTGTATGCTTCCTTTTTGTGTTTGAGTTTGGCCAGGAGCTCCTTGTTCATCCACACAGGCCTCCTGGCTTTTTTGCCTGACTTCCTGCTCGTTTGGATAGACCACTCTTGAGCTTCGAGGGGATGATTCTTGAATATTACCGAGCTTTCTTGATTCCCTCTTCCCTTAAGGTCCCTATCCCATGGGACTCTTCCAAGCAGATTGCTGAAGAGGCCAAAGGCTGCTCTCCTGAAGTCCAGGGTTGTGATCTTGCTTTTTGACCTGCTTCCTCCCCTCAGGACCCTGAACTCCACCATCTCATGGTCACTGCAGCCAAGGCTGCCTTTGACCTTCACATCCCCAACAAGCTCCTATTTGTGGTTGAGTATGAGGTCCGGCAGAGCCCACTCTCCTCCTTGGCTCCTCTACCACTTGGATGAGGAAGTTGTCATTGATGCTCTCCAGGAACTGCCTGGATTGCTTATGCCCTGTTGTGTTGTCCCTTCAGCAGATATCGGGGTGGTTGAAGTCCCCCATGAGGACCAGGGCCTGTGAACGTAGGCCCTCTTTTTTTGATTTTGTGATACCTTTCAGTCATATCACTCCATGTCCTTTGCATGTCAACCCTGTCTGTCACTCCCTCACAGGGCTGCTGGTTACTCTCTCCCTCCTCTCTCATTCTTGGTTTAAAGCCCTTCTTATGAGATCAGCCATCCTGCTGGCAAAGATACCTTTGCCCCGCTTAGTGAGGTGGGTCCCATCTCTCCCAAGCAGACGCTGATCTGCAAACAGGGTCCCATGGTCATAGAACGCAAAACCCTGGCGCCAATACCACTTCCGCAGCCAATTATTGACCTGCATTATCAGCGCCCTCTTCCTCACACCCTTTCCCCTCACCAGCAGGATGGAGGAGAACACCGCCTGGGCCCCCATGCCCCTGACTACCACCCCCAGAGCTCTGTATTCACTTTTGATACTGTCCAGGTTTCCCCTAGCTGTATCATTGGTGCCCACATGGAAGAACAGCAGGGGTTAGTAGTCAGAGGGCTGGACAAGCTTCGGCAGTCCCTCCACACCATCCCAGATCCTGGCCCCCAGCAGGCAGCAAGCCTCTCTAGATGATAGGTCAGGTAGGCAGATGGGTGCTTCTGTTCCCTGCAGCAGGGAGTCACCCATTATGATTACTTGCTGCTTCTTCCTGGTAGTCTTGCATGGTTTAGGGTCAGGTGGACCAGGTTCTTTGCTTGTGGGCACATGTGTCTCCTCTTCAACATTGAGGGTGGTGAACCTAGTTTGTAGTTGTAAACCCTTAGGTAGGTCAGGAGCCTTCCTCTGGGTGCCAGAAGTCACCAGCTTCCATCCTTTGCCTTCTCCAGAGTTTGCACTTACCTTAATACTAGGGGTGGACACTGCCTGCGTCTCTACTGCAGTTGGGGTCCAGGCCTCTTCAAGCTGTTGCATCTCAGATAACATCTTGTCTATCTTCCTTTCATCTTCTCTGATGCTGCGCAGCCTGCTCACTTCCTCTCATAACTCCTCCACTTGGTGATGCAGCTCCTCCGAGACAGCATATCTTCTGCAGGAAAGAAGGCTATCTCTCCTGGCATCAGAGAGAGGCCACAGGCACTCCCTGCAGCCTGGGACTTGGAGGGCTGCATCCACCATCTGTTCTGTCTGCAATGAAGCCTCTGCCCTGGCAGGGGCAGCTGCTCCAGCACCTGTTGGAGAAACCACCCTGTGGCATGTCACTACCATACCTGAGACTGTTATGCTGGTACAAATTCAGCTGAGGCCCCCTTCTTTGCACCTTTGTGTGCAAACTGCTCTGTCTGTCAGCTGTACTCGGGCGGTCTCTTATATAGGCCTCTTCTTAGCACCAGCTAAAAGGGTGCTTGACACTCCCTAATCAGGTTACAGTTGTAACAAAGGCTCCAGACACCCTTGGGTCAAGGGCAGCTGATCATGCTTGTTAGAAGCTGCTAGAGCTTCCTCAGACCCACATCCTTGTGGCTCCCCCTACCTCATTCTTACCTGGCAGCAGCAGGCACCCTCATGTTTCTCAGAGGGTTCCCAGGCGTTCCTCGATGATCCTGGATCTTTTCCCCAGAAGATCCAGAAGCTCCCAAAGCAGAACCAAGAGACTGCTGTACAAGCTGCTGCCTCTTTTGGCTGCCTCTGCTGGCTGCACTTTTAGGAAGGAAAAAGGTGATTCTTTGCTATTACACAGAGAAGCCTCAGTCCTGTCAGAGGGTGCTAAACAGTGAATGTGTTTGGTGTTTGCTAACTCTCTTCTAGTTGCATCATTTATTTTCCTCCTCTCTGGCAACCTCAGCTTTACTGCTGGCTGTGCTTTGTTTACCAAAACAAAAGGGAATAGCTTGCTGTGATGAGTTAATTTTATTCCCTCTGTGCTGGTTTTGGCTGGGATAGAGTTAATGTTCTTCATAGTAGCTAGTATGGGGCTATGTTTTGGATTTGTACTGGAAACAGTGTTGATAATACAGGGATGTTTTTGTTATTGCTGAGCAGTGCTTACAGGGAGTCAAGGCCTTTTCTGCTTCTCACACTGCCCCACCAGTGAGTAGGCTCTTCTCTCTGCCCCCCTCCCCCTCTCCCCACCCATGGTCTCAGCCTCTGCCTCTCTCCCTCTTTTGCCCCCCCTGCCTCTCTCTGTGTCTCGTCCGCACTCCCTCTGTCTTTTGCCCTTGACTTCTCTCTCCCCCATCAGCCCATCGGCCTTTCTTAATCTCCCCTTCTCTGTCCCTCTCTCTGCCTCGCCCCCCTCGCCCCCCCCCCCCCCCCCCCCGCCCCTCTGTCTCTCTCTTGGCATCGGCCTCTCTCTTGACCTCTCTTATCCCCCTCTCTCTAAGTGTCCCTTGGGATGTGTGAATATCTCCCTCTCAGTCTTAGCCTCTCTCTCTCTCTCAACCTCGGCCACACCCCCACCTCTCTCTCTCTCGCAGTCGCAGTCCCTCTTTATCTCAGTCTTGCCCTCTCTTGAAGTCTCATGAAGTTCATCAAGGGGAAGTGCCAAGTCCTTCAGTAATGGACTGCTCCAGCAGGGTCACAGTTCCTGCCAGAAAACCTGCTCCTGCATGGGCTCCTCTGCACAGGCTGCAGTTCCTGCCAGGAGCCTGCTCTGGCATGGGCTCTCCACAGGCTGCAGCTTCCTTCAGGGCACATCCACCTGCTCTGGCGTGGGGTCCTCCAAGGCCTGCAGTGTGGATATCTGCTCTGACATGGTACTCCGTGGGCTGCAGAGGGGCAACCTGTGTCACCATGGTCTTCTCCACGGGCTGCAGGGGAATCTCTGCTCTGGCACCTGAAGGACCTCCTCCCCCTCCTTCTTCACTGACCTTGGTGTCTGCAGGGTTGTTTCTCTCACTCCTCTCTCACAGCTGCTGTGGAACATGTTTTTACCCTTTTTTGGTTATCACAGAGGTACTACCAACGTCACTGATTGGCTCAGCTTTGGCCAGCAGTTGGTCCATATTGTAGCCAGCTGGAACTGGCTCTGAAATGGGGGCAGTTCCTGGTGTCTTGTCGCAGAAGCCACCCTGACAGCCCATCCCGTTATCATAATCTTGCCGTGTAAAGCCAATACCAACACCAAGTTGAACATGAGCCAGCAATTGGTATCCTGGGCTTCATTAGGAGGAATGTTGCCAGCAGGTCAAGGGAGATGATCCTTCTCTCTACTCTGCACTGGTGAGGCCACACCTGGAGTATTGTGTCCACCTCCAGGCTCCTCAGTACAAGAGACATGGACATGCTGGAGAGAGTCCAGCAAAAGGCCACAAAGATGATTAAGGGACTGAAGCATCTCTCCTATGAGGAAAGGCTGAGAAAGCTGGGACTGTTTAGCCTAGAGAAGAGAAGGCTCAGGGGGGATCTCATCAATGTATGTAAATACCTGAAGGGAGGGTGAAAACAAGGTGCCCAGTGGCAGGACAAGGGGCAATGGGCAGAAGCTGAAACACAGGAGGTTCCATCTGAGAATCAGGAAACACTTTTTCACTGTGAGGGTGACTGAGCACTGGAACAGGTTGCCCGGTGGGGTTGTGGGACTTCTCAGTTACTGCAGCCCCCTGCAGAGCGAGACGCTCTACCTCTCTTTCTCTGTCATTCTTGGCCATGGCGTCTCTTTGTCTCTGCCTCTCTCTTTCTGCCCCCCTGCTGCCCCCCCCCAGCATCTCCCCCTCTGCCTTGTGACCTCAGTCCCTGTCTCTCAGCAGGTCTCAGTCTCTTGCTTGTTCTTGGTCTCTCTCACTCTTGTTTAGTCTCTGACTCTCTCTGTCCCTCACTCAGTTTCCGCCTCTCTCTCTCAGCCCCCCCCCCCCCCCCCCCCCAGCACATCTCAGTGTCTCTCAGCCTCTCCCCTGCCCCGGAATTTGGATCCCTGCCCCGCTCTCTTTCTCACCCCCTCTTGGCCTCAGCCTCTGTCTCTTGCCCTCCTCCCCTCCCGGCTCTCAGTCTCTCAATCTCTCTCATATTTCCAGCCTTGATCTCTCTCTCTCTCTCTCTCTCTCCCCCCTCTCCCCCCTCCCCTCCTGCTCCCCCCTCCTTTCTTTCTTGCTGTCAGTCTTGGCCTCTCTCGCCCACTCCTTTGCTGTCTCTCTCTGTCTCCCTCTAGCTCTCCCCTTCCCCCCGACACCCTCTCTTGCCCTTGGCATGTCTCAAGCTCTCTTTCTCATCTGGTCTTAGCACCCCACCCTCTTTCCTCCCCTTCCCTCTCTCTCCGTCTCAAGAGTTCTCTCAGCATGTCTCTGTCTCTCTGTCTTAGCCTCTCTCCCTGGTCCTCTCTCTCTCAGCCTCTCTTGAGCACATGGCCTTGCCCTCTCTTTTTTTTTTTTGCCAATCTGTCCCTCTCTCTCTATCTTCCTCTCTCAGTCTCACCACCCCCCTCTTGTTCCCCCCGCCTTTTAAGCCTGCCCACCCCATCTTTGGAGATAGCGCGTGCTCTCTCCCCCGGTCCCTGTCTGTCTCTCTGTGTCACTCTATGTGCATGTTTCTCAATCCCTCTCCCCCTCTTTTGGCCTCAGTCTCAACCTCTCAGTCTCCTGGTATCAGCCTTCCCCTCTCTTTCTCTCTGTTTCGCCCTCTCTCTCATCCCCCAAACACCTCAATCTTTCTCTCTCTCCCCTCAATATAAATCTCTCTGTCTTAGTGCCTCTCCTGCTCTCCCCCTTCCCCTCTACCTATCCCCCCCATCTCAGGTCTCTCTCAGTCTCGCCTCTCTCTGTCCCTCTGCCTCTCAGCATTTGGACCAGTATCTCTCCTTATTGCTCTGTCTCAGCCTCTCTCTCACCCCCCCCCCCCGCACCCCTCGGTCCTGGCCTCTCTCTCACCTTTCTCCCTGTCTCGGCCCCTCTCTAGCTCTATCAGCCTTTGGATTTCTCTCTCTCTCTGTGCTTCTGCCTATGTCTTCTCTCTCTCTTGGCCTCACTATCGCGCTCTCTCTCTGTCTCAGCCTCTTGCTTTCTCTCTCAGTCTAGGTCTCCTACCCTGCCTTTGGATTTCTCATCTCCTCTCCTCTCCCTCTTAATCTCTCTCAGTCTCAGCCTCTCCCTCTGTCTTGGCCTTGGCCTCCCCCCCCTGCAGTTCCCCCCGCTCCGTCTCACTCGCTCTCTCAATATCACCCCGCCCCCTGCTCTATCTTGGTCCTGGCCCCTCTCTCTGCCTCGGCCTCCCTCTTTACCCCTTCTCTCACTCTCTCCACCTCACCCTCTGTCTCTCTCGCTCTATCTTTAAGTCTCGCTTGGCATGTATCAGTCTGTCCTACCCCTGCCACCCTCCACCCCTTGCCTGGGCTCTGTGTGTGTGTCTCTCC
This sequence comes from Pelecanus crispus, assembly GCF_030463565.1. Lineage (NCBI taxonomy): Eukaryota > Metazoa > Chordata > Aves > Pelecaniformes > Pelecanidae > Pelecanus > Pelecanus crispus. The sequence continues at coordinate 17,669,589 of NC_134675.1, forward strand.
CTCCCCTCCCCGGGTCTCTGCCCCTCTCTCTTTAAGCCTTTCTTCCACGTCTCAGTCTCTCTCTCCTTGCCCTCTGCCCCTCTCCCCCAGCCTCACCCTCCCACCCACTTCTTGGTTATGGCCTCTCTCTCATGCAGCGTTCGGACCTCTTCCTCTCTCTACCCAGCCTTTGGCCTTGTCTCTTGCTCATTCTACATCTCTCTCTGTCTTGGCTTCCCCCACTCTCTGTCCTGCCCTCGGCCTGTCTCTGTCCTCCTTTTCTTGCCCCTCCATATGCTCCCCCCATCAGGCTCATCTCCCCACTCAAGCTCTCTCTCTCTCTCTCTTTGCACATAGCAATCTCTCTCTCGGCTACTCACCCGTCTTGCCCTGCCCCTGCTCCCCGCCTTTGATATCTATCTCTGTCTGTCCTGGTTTCGCCTGGGATAGAGTTTATTTTCTTCCTAGTAGCAGGCATAGTGCTGTGTTTTGGATTTAGTATGACAATAATGTTGATAACACACTGATGTTTACTGTGCTTACTCTAGTCAAGGACTTTTTCAGCTTCCCATGCTCTGCCAGGTGCACAAAAAGCTGGGAGGGAGCATAGCCAAGACAGTTGATCCAAACTGACCAACGGGACATTCCATACCATATGATGTCACGCTCAGTATATAAACTGGGGGGAGTTGGCCGGGGGCAGCAATCGCTGCTCGGGGACTGGCTGGGCATTGGTCGGCGGGTGGTGAGTGGTTGCATCACTTGGATTCTTTTTCCCCCTGGGTTTTGTTCCTCTTCTTGTTATTTTCCTTTTTACCATTTTTTAAAATAATAATAAGAATTATAATAATAATAAATTGTTCTGATATATTATAAATGTTAATATATTAATAATTATGTATTATAATATGTTGTGATTGTATAATATATTATCATATCTTATACATTAATATTATAGTTAATTATTATTGTTGTTGTTATTATTATATTTCAATTATTAAACTGTTCTTATCTCAAGCCACGAGTTTTCTTACTTTTACCCTTCCGATTCTCTCCCTCATCCCACCAGGGGGGCGAGGGTGAGCGAGCGGCTGCGTGGTGCATAGTTGCTGGCTGGGGTTAAACCACGACAGTGCTTTTTTGGCACCCAACGTGGGACACGAAAGGTTGAGATAACGACAGATCTGACCGGAGCGTGTTAAAATCAATCTTCTTATAAGCGTTCATTATATTAGTTTAATATTCGCTGGTCGCAATGCTGTTTTATTTGTTCGCATGATTGTATTATGTAATTCCTCACTTACAGTATGCATTCCCTGCGGTGCTGTTTATCACCTCTGGGAGATAGAACAGGATTATCATCTTACTATACAGTGTAATATCGACTTATGATACGATAATATCATTGGTGAAAAAACTCATTTGATATTTGTATTAGGTATTGCTGTCATCTCCGTACCTCGGGCGCCATCTCTCGGAAATTACTAACAATGACACTCTTCACTTTTTCTCCTCCGAGAACCAATCTGTGGAGAAGAGACACGGGGGGGGATGCTTTCCCCCATTCCTTCACCTTCCCTTTCTCCTTCAGGCTAGTTACACCACCTCTCGAGAATTTTGAATAACCTTGGGATGTTCAAACCAGCATGATCCTATTGCTATGCCTCCTGAGTGTGTTTCAGGTCATGTTTAGGTTTAAACAACTATTTAAAAAAATTACCCAGAGATCTGCCTCGAGGCTGGAGGGTCATGGGTGGCATGGCATGTGGGAGAATATGGGCAGGTACTTAGAGAACTTCTCCCCTCCAGTAATCTGGAACTTCACTCCCAAACAATGACAGGAACCTGATGAAGTGATGATGAATGCCGGAAAAGAAAAAGTCGTGGCTATTCCAAAGAGGCATTGCACTGTGCTGGGCCCTGGCTAGTATCTACCAAACACTGCTCAGTATTATGCAGCACCCTTAGGGAGAAGAGAGGGAAGACAAACCGACAGGCACTGCGGCTGCTCCAGCCCTGGCGACAGGCACTGCGGCTACTCCAACCCCAGCGACAGGCACTGCAGTTAAAACAGGGAACCAACTCGTGCCGGTATCAGTCGCCCCCAAACACAAGAAGGAATCATGGAAGCAGAAATCAGATTATTTAGAAAGGGAAGAGGAGGCTCCTCCTAAGAGGGAGCAGGAGGAAGCAGCATACTGTCTTGACAGCAAGGAGACAGACTACACTGGAGCAGGACCACCAGGAGAACAGGAGGAGGAAGACAAAGAACCCATAAATAAGATGGTAACCACCCGACCCCTATCTCTGAGTGAGCTGGGAGATAAGGGAAAACATTTCAGCCGTTGTCCAGGCGAACACATTACCACCTGGCTGCTTCAAAGCTGGGCTAACAGGGCCAGTAGCCTGGAAATAGAGGGTAGGGAAGCTAAGCAGCTGGGATCCCTTTCCAGGGAAGGGGGTACTGACAAAGCAATTGGAAAAGGGGCACAAGTCCTCAGCCCCTGAAGGCGACTCCTGTCAGGCATGAAGGAAAGGTATCCCTTCAAGGAAGATGTTATAAGTCACCCAGGCAAGTGGACCACCATGGAATTAGCCATGGTGGAGGTGATTTATGATGACCTGAACAATGAGCAGTTATCCAAAGATCCAGATGAAGTCTGGTGCACACGACCCATGTGGCAGAAGGTGGTACAGAGCGCACCAGCATCGTATGCCAACTCATTGGCAGTAATGACATGGAAAGACAGAGAGGGACAAATGGTGGATTAATTGGCTGGCCAACTCCGGCAATAGGAAAAAAGTCTCTCTTTCTCCCTCATCTCGGCTGTGGAGAAACTGTCCCGGGAGATCCAGCAAATTGAAGAGGATATGTCCTACTCTCCACCTGTATGGACCAGTACCTCAGCTATTCGGAGTAAGCGTTCTTCTGCTCAAGAGAGAAGATATAGAGGGTACACACCACGGGGCAGCCTGTGGTTTTACCTGTGTGACCACGGAGAGGACATGAGGAAGTGGGATGGAAAATCCACCTCAGCCTTAGAGGCATGGGTGCATGAGTTGCAAGGAAAAACAATCACAAAAGGGGGTTCTTCCAGGAAAATTGCTGCTCCAGTTACCAGTGAGCAGTTCCCTAGATAGAGTAAAAGGACTGATATTACCCCTGATCTCAATAAAGGGACTTCTTATTCATATTTACAAGAAGTGAGCAGCGAATACTGTGACCAGTGTTAGAGGGGCCCTGCCTCCAGCCAGGTGGAGGAAAGGGACAACCGGGTTTACTGGACTGTGTGGGTTCGATGGCCTGGCACATCAGACCCACAGGAGTACAAGGCTCTAGTGGACACCGGTGCACACTGTACCCCAATGCCATCAAGCTATAGAGGGGCAGAACCCATCTGTATTTCTGGAGTGACAGGGGGTTCCCAACAGCTAACTGTATTGGAGGCTGAAGTGAGCCTAACTGGGCTGGAGTGGCAGAAGCACCCCATTGTGACTGGCCCAGAGGCTCCATGCATCCTTGGCATAAGCTGCCTCAGGAGAGGGTATTTCAAGGACCCAAAACGGTACCGGTGGGCTTTTGGTATAGCTACCTTGGAGACGGAGGAAATTAAACAGCTGTCTATCTTACCTGGTGTTGCGTCAAGAGGGCTTTGGAAGGCACCCAATTTATCGTTATAAGTCCGGTCGCGTTCAGTACACTGAACTATCACGATTATGGATGCACAAATAACGTAGGCACCTTTCGTCTAGTCGTGCTGCATGAACTACCACGGCCACACTTAAAGCGTCTGGTCGCGTTCAATGACCACTATCACGGCTAGACCTATAAATCAAAGCAATTTATTAAAGCAACAGACACACAGGTTCTTTGGATTACCGGTGATAAATTCACTGACTGCAAGGCACATGCAAATACCAAAGCTTTGGATAACACAGATGCATCAAAAGACATAAAAGCAACTCTATAGAGGTTTCTAAATTTCCCGGGGAGGCACTTGGTATAACCAAGTGTTAGATTCTTACCCAAAGGCGTCCCGATGGGGGGGAAGAGAGGCTCAGCCCATCGACTGATCCCAGAGGTCAGAGTAGCACGCGATGGTATCTTCCCTAACATCCCCTCTCTCTTAGGCTAATTTATACTATTTTTTACCTTTCAGATGGAGCTTGAGGGACTCTAGTCATACATACTTTGCTATAATTGGTGTAAAACTTTCTTGCTTTGTTTTAAAGGTATAGGCTTGGAAAAATTCAAAGCGCAGGCTCAGTGAGGAGTGGTCTCACCTTAGAGGCAGGCAGTTTTGGGGATGGAGGTGTGTTTTGGTATTATAATGATATTATAATGAGCAAAGTTTACCAAAAGGACAGCATTTTGTCAAAATCATGACAGTTTGTTGGCTCAGGGTATCAATTATGCAGCTTATCGGTGCCGTGGTCCTCTTCTGAGTCCCTTATCACAGAGCTTGGCCGTGGTGTCTCCACACCACTCCTCCCTCTGGGCAACTCCCCTTAGAGCCAGTGCACCAGGCTCCCCTGGTGTTACCGACATCCAAGGTTGAAGGCTTAGGGAACTCCCTGTGGGATAGATTCCTGGCATCCAGCTGCATTCCATCCGGAAAGCTTCTTCAATGCTGTGCCTTTCCTAAAATCTAAGTAAATGTAAGTCTAATGTCTAAGTCACCTCCAGCAATTACTCCACACCTGGTCTCTCAGAGGACCCTTCTGTTGTGGGGTTGCTGAGGGTCGAAGAACAACAGGTACCAATCTCTACCACAACAGTGCACCAGCGGCAATATCACACCAACCAAGACTCCCTGATTCCCATCCATAACCTGATTCGTCGACTGGAGAGGCAAGGAGTGATCAGCAAGACTTGCTCACCCTTTCACAGTCCCATATGGCCAGTGCGAAAGTCTAATGGGGAGTGGAGACTAACAGTGGACTATCGTGGCCTGAACGAAGTTACACCGCCACTGAGTGCTGCCGTGCCAGACATGCTAGAACTTCAATATGAACTGGAGTCAAAGGCAGCCAAGTGGTATGCCACAACTGACATCGATAATGCCTTTTTCTCCATCCCTTTGGCGGCAGAGTGCAGGCCCCAGTTTGCTTTTACCTGGAGGGGTGTTCAGTATACCTGGAACCGACTGCCCCAGGGGTGGAAGCACAGCCCCACCATTTGCCATGGACTGATCCAGATGGCACGGGAACAGGGTGAAGCTCCAGAACACCTGCAGTACATTGATGACATCATCGTGTGGGGCAATACAGCAGAAGAAGTTTTTGAGAAGGGAAAGAAAATAGTCCAAATCCTTCTGAAGTCTGGTTTTGCCATAAAACAGAGTAAGGTCAAGGGACCTGCACAGGAGATCCAGTTTTTAGGAATAAACTGGCAAGATGGATGTTGATATTACAATGGATGTGATCAACAAAATAACAGCCATGTCCCCACCAACTAGCAAAAAGGAAACACAAGCTTTCTTAGGCGTTGTGGGTTTTTGGAGAATGCATATTCCAAATTACAGTCAGATCGTAAGCCCTCTCTATCAAGTGACCCGGAAGAAGAACGATTTCAAATGGGGCCCTGAGCAACAACAAGCCTTTGAACAAATTAAATGGGAAAAACTTCATGCAGTAGCCCTTGGGCCAGTCTGGGCAGGGCAGGATATTACAAATGTGCTCTACACAGCAGCCAGGGAGAATGGCCCTACCTGGAGCCTCTGGCAGAAAGCACCAGGGGAGACTCGAGGTCGACCCCCTAGGGTTTTGGAGTCGGGGATACAGAGGATCCGAGGCCCGCTATACTCCAACTGAGAAAGAGATATTGGCAGCATATGAAGGGGTTCGAGCTGCTTCAGAAGTGGTCGGTACTGAAGCCCAGCTCCTGCTGGCACCCCGACTGCCGGTGTTGGGCTGGATGTTCAAAGGGAGGGTCCCCTCTACAAATCATGCAACTGCTGCTACATGGAGTAAGTGGGTTGCATTGATCACACAATGGGCTTGAATAGGAAACCCCAGTCGCCCAGGAATCTCGGAAGTGATCATGGACTGGCCAGAAGGAAAATATTTCAGAATATCACCAGAGGAGGTGGTGACACATGCTGAAGAGGCCCCACTGTATAATAAATTACCAGAAAATGAAAAGCAATATGCCCTGTTCACTGATGGGTCCTGTTGTCTTGTGGGAAAGCATCAGAGGTGGAAGGCTGCTGTATGGAGTCCTACACGACAATTCGCAGAAACTGCTGAAGGAGAAGGGGAGTCGAGTCAGTTTGCAGAGGTGAAAGCCATCCAGCTGGCTTTAGATATTGCTGAACAAGGAAAATGGCCAGTCTGTTATCTCTATACTGGCTCAGGGATGGTGGAAAATGCCCTGTGGGGGTGGTTGCAGCAATGGCAGCAGAGCAACTGGCAGCGCAGAGGCAAACCCATCTGGGTTGCCGCATTGTGGCAAGATATTGCTGCCTGGGTAGAGAACCTGGATGTAAAAGTTTGTCACGTAGATGCTCACGTACGCAAGAGTCGGGCCACTGAAGAACATCAAAACAACCAGCAGGTGGATCAGGCTGCTAAGATTGAAGTGGCTCAGGTGAAACATTTGTTGTGATCAAACAGGCCAAGCGGTTTGGTATGGAGGATGATGGCTGAAATATAAATATGGAGGGGTCTGGCAGATTGATTATATCACACTCCCACAAACCTGCCAAGGCAAGCGCCATGTGCTCACCATGGTAGAAGCAACCTCCGGATGGCTGGAAACATATCCCGTGCCCCATGCCACCGCCCGGAACACCATCCTGGGCCTCGAAAAACAAGTCTTATGGAGACATGGCACCCCAGAAAGAATCGACTCGGACAATGGGACTCATTTCCGAAACAACCTCATAGACACCTGGGCCAAAGAGCATGGCATTGCGTGGTTATATCACATCCGCTATCATGCCCCAGCCTCCGGGAAAATTGAATGATACAATGGACTGTTAAAGACTACCCTGAGAGCAATGGGTAGTGGGACATTCAAACACTGGGATACACATTTAGCAAAAGCCACCTGGTTAGTCAACACCAGGGGATCTGCCAATCAAAACATTTATGCACTGTAGAAGGGGATAAAGACCCTGTAGTGTACATGAAAAATATGCTGGGGAAGACAGTCTGGGTTACTCCCCCCTCGGGCAAATGCAAACCCATTCGTGGGATTGCTTTTGCTCAAGGACCTGGGTGCACTTGGTGGGTGATGCGAAAAGGTGGGGAAGTCCGATGTGTACTTCAATGGGATTTGATTTTGGGTGAAAATAGCCAATGAACTGAATTGTATGATGTTAATTGCTATATAATACTGTATGTCATCTCTTCTATGGTAGCTATATGCCGTATCAGCGGTATTACAGTAAAAAATCACCCAGATTAATGAAGAATTAACTTTGATGAAACCAAGCTAAGTGCAGCGGTGATGGAACCAGAACTGGCTTCAGCATGCAACAATCCTGTATCACACACAGTCTCTCCTACCTTCAATGACTGTGATGACAGATGGAACCCAAAGTCATGGACTGAATGAACTCAGTGGACATTTTGGAGGGATGGCCCATAGACTAAGGGAATGATATCTGTGTCTATATATCAAAAGACAGGGGAAGTGGTGGTGATTAATTGGAATGTATTGGAAAGGGTAAGACCTGGGCATGACGTAGATGGTATAGAATAAGGGGTCGATACTGTCCTGGTTTCAGCTGGGATAGAGTTAATTTTCTTCCTAGTAGCTGGCATAGTGCTGTGTTTTGGATTTAGGATGAGAAGAATGCTGATAACCCACTGATGTTTTAGTTGTTGCTAAGTACTGCTTATGCTAGTCAAGGACTTTTCAGCTTCCCATGCTCTGCCAGGTGCACAAGAAACTGGGAGGGGGCACAGCCAGAATAGTTGATCCAAACTGGCCAAAGGGCTATTCCATACCATATGATGTCATGCTCAGTATATAAACTGTGGGGGGTTGGCCAGGGAGCAGCGATCGCTGCTCGGGAACTGTCTGGGTATCGGTCGGCGGGTGGTGAGCAATTGCATTGTGCATCACTTGCTTTGTATATTGTTATTATTATTATCATTATTATATTATTATTATCATTTTACCTTATTTCAATTATTAAACTGTTCTTATCTCAACCCAGGAGTGTTTTTTTCACTCTTACTCTTCTGATTCTCTCCCCCATCCCATCGGGGTAGGGGGAGTGAGCGAGCGGCTGCGTGGTGCTTAGTTGCTGGCTGGGGCTAAACCACGACACTATTGCACATCGAGGAGTCTCTTACAGTCTCTCTCTCTCTGTGACTCTCTTTATTTCTCTCACCACCTCGCTCTTTCTCGCTTTCTCTCCCTGTTTCTCCCCATCTCTCTCTTCCTGTCCCCTTTGCTTTTTTTTCTTGGTTTCTATCTCTGTCTCTTTGTCTTTCTTGCTCCCCTTTTCTGTCTGACATTCTCCCTCTGTCTCTTCAGCTTTCTCTCATTCACTCTCTTTGCCTCTCTGTCTCTCCGATTTGTTTTCTGTGCCTTTCCCTCTCTGTCCATCCCCCTCTCCCTCTGTCTCTCTCCCTCTTATTCTGTCTGCCTCTCTATGTCTCTGACTCCCCCCCGCTCTCTCAATAGCTCTCTCCCCGAGTTTGTCTCTTGCTTTTTTCCTCACTCCTCTCATGCTGTCTCTCCATTTATCTCTATGTCTTATTCTATATGTCTCCCTATGCCCCCCCCCCCCCCGCTTGTCTGTCACAAACGCATTCTTTCTCCTGTCAGTGTCACTCACGCTCTCTCCCTCTGTCTCCCTGGATCTCTTTGTGCCTCTGGCTCTCTCTGCACAACCCCCCCCCCCGAGTGCCCCCCCCCTTCCCCTCTCTCCCTTGCTGCCTCTTTCCCTCTCACTGTTTTGATCTCTCTCTCTTTCCTCTTCTCTCTGTCTGCCCTCTATCTCTCTGCTTGTCTCTCTCTCACACGGCCTCTCCCCACTTCTCTCACTCATGCTCTCTCGGTGTCTCTCCCATGCTCCCCGCCCCACATGTGCTCTTGCATGCTCTAGTATGCTCTTGTGCTCTCTCCATCCCTCTCTCCCCCTGTCTCTACCTCCCTGTTTCCCTGTCTCCTCACTCATTCTCTGTCTCTCTCCCCATCTCACTTTCTCTCTAATAATTTCTCTGCCTCTTTCCCTCTTGAACTGCCCCCCTCTCTCTCTCTTCATCTCCCTCCCCTCTCACTCGCTCTCTGCCTCTCTAATTATTTCTCTCACCCTCTGTATTTCTCCCTTTTGGTCTCTCTGCCCCTCTGTCTCTCTCGCTGTCTCTGCCTTCTCATCTCTCTCTCACACACACACTCCCTGTCTCTCTTTATAGCTGTCTCCCTTCCTCTCTCTACCTCTCTCTGTCCTGCGCTCTTGTGCCCATGTGCCCCCCTCTCTTTCCCCTCCTCTGTCCCCCTCTCCCCTTTCTCCTCTCCATCCTTTTTTGGGGAGGGAAGATCCGTTTTAACCATGTCCTCCTGCTTCCTCCCTTGGTCCATCTGAAACACAGCAAGCAAACATACTTGCTTTTAAGATTTAATTGGACTGCATATGTATTGGGTTTGCATGGCAAGGTTTTGGGAGCAGGAGAGCTACAGGGATGGCTTCTGTGAGAAGCTGCTAGAAGCTTCCCCTATGTCCAATAGAGCCAATGCCAGCTGGCTCCAAGATGGACCCACCACTGGCCAAGGCCAAGCCAATCAGTGACAGTGGAAGCACCCCTGTGATAACATATTTAAGAAGGGGGGAAAAAACCTGCACAACTTCAGCCAGAGGCAGGAGTGAGACTATGTGAGAGGAACAACTATGCAGACACCAAGGTCAGTGAAGAAGGTGGGGGAGGAGGTGCTCCAGGCACCGGAGCAGAGGTTCCTCTGCAGCCCGTGGTGAAGACCATGGTGAGGCAGGCTGTCCCCCTGCAGCCCATGGAGGTCCACGGTGGAGCAGATATCCACCTGCAGCCTGTGGAGGAACCCACACCAGAGCAGGTGGATATGCCCAAAGGAGGCTGTGACCCTGTGGGAAGCCTGTGCTGGAGCAGGCTCCTGGCAGGACCTGTGGACCCGTGGAGAGAGAGGAGCCCATGCTGGAGCAGGTTTTCTGGCAGGACTTGTGACCCCATGGGGGACCCACGCTGGAGCAGTCTGCTCCTGAAGGACTGCACCCCGTGGAAGGGACCCATGCTGGAGCAGTTTGTGAAGAACTGTAGCCTGTGGGAAGGACCCACATTGGAGAAATTTGTGGAGGACTGTCTCCCATGGGAGGGACCCCATGCTGGAGCAGGAGAAGAGTGTGAGGAGTCCTCCCCTTGAGGAGGAAGGAGAGGCAGAAACAACGTGTGATGAACTGACCGCAACCCCCATTCTCCATCCCCCTGTGTTCGGGGAGAGAAAATCGGGAGTGAATTTGAGCCTGGGAAGAAGGGAGGGGTGGGGAAAGTGTTTTAAGATTTAGTTTTTATTTCTCATTTTCCTACTCAGTTTCCACTGGTAATAAATTAAACTTATTTTCCCCAAGTCCAGTGTGTTTTGCCCGTGACAGTAATTGGTGAGTGATCTCTACCTGTCCTTATCTTGACCTATGAGCTTTTTCATTATATTTTCTCTCCCCTGTCCAGTTGAGAAGGGGAGTGATAGAGCGGCTTTGGTGGGCACTTGGCATCCAGCCAGGGTCAACCCACCACAGCATGCAACATCAATCCTAAACTTAGAAGCACAGCAGAATAAGCTCATGGCATGATTGATATCCCCAGATGTGAGTGCAGAGACCCCTGAGCTGACTCATTTCAAACCTGGAAGCAGCACAGTCACTTTCACCTGGCCTTATGGCTCAAGTCAGTGGTAACCTACAGATCTCCATGCATTATAGGCAACAGCATCAATGATTTGTTCTCTTTCCCATTGCAGATTGACTAAATTTCTTATTACATAGTTTACATCTGCTTTGCATTATTTGTGTGATCCTGGATAATCACCTGCTGGATGCAGAAGGCACCACCAGCTAACATCTTATACAGCAAAGAGCACTTCACATTCAAAACTATATTTTTAACATGAACTGTGCTTTAACTGCTCCTTATAACAGAGTAAGAAACAGAGAAAACAAGCATTAAAATTTTTATAGAAGCCTTTATTTACAACTTTTTTAACAACTGTACACTTTTCTGTTGCCTTGGAAGCATTAGTTTGTTTGGGGAAAATATTAAATGTTTAATTCTAATGACCATTACCAAGTATTTTTTGTCTATATACAAATATGTATATTGCTACTACTACCACGACAACCTGGTAGTTACAGAAGTCATAGGTGAAGTGAAATGGGAAATTAATTTTTTGACACTGTAGGAATCCAGTCTCTTACAGAAAATATATCACTGGCAATTTCATAAACAGGTATTTTGGTAACTGGTCAACACCTAATTCAGGACTATCAAAGTTTTTATTAAGAAAGTAAAACAGTTTTCTATGCAGCACAAATGAAGTTAGCATATCATAGACATGGTGGAGATCACTGCTCAGTTGTGACTGAAATTTGCAGTCACTTAATGACAGAAATGCTAATCTAATCTAATTAAAATAGCCAGCACAGTTGCTGGAAGTTACTAGTGCCACCCAATGTTTCTCTGCTGCATTAAGTGGACTCAAACAGCTTTTGTCAAGCTAGACTCACTTCCATATAAATGCCTTCAGGCTCAAAAACAACTGCTAGTTGGTCACTAATGCCAGAGACCACTGGAAAAATGAGGTACAACTCTAATATGTCTTGGAACACCCATCAAGATGGCTACAAACAAAGCACAGCCAACCCCTGCCACCCAACACAGAACTATCAGCATCAGGATTCCCACATCCCATGTGACTTGGGGAAAGGGTGAGGTCCTAATGACAGCAGTGTTTGCAAATGGGAAATGCATCACACACCAAACTCCCAAGAAGGAAGAGAACACATTTTCATACAGCTTGCTCTGATACTTAACAAGAGCTCTAGGACTTAAACCGAATCCCAGGCTTGGCATACAGTTTTAGAGACCCACTTGCCTCAGGATTCAGGCTGATCAGAACACCCCCTATCTCTGCTGGTTGAATAAGTGACATGTTACTGTCCAGAACTCAATTACTCCTTAGAGGCCAAGTCACACTCCACTGCCCCTGGATGCTGGGGGATCAGGAAGGACTTGTCTCTGTCTCCTAAACAGTGAGGACCCATCCCAGACTGCTGTCAGCCAGAGAGCATCTGGCAGCCATGGAACTCTCAAATCTCCCAAATTCAGAAGAGAGAACACAGGCCCAGACTGTATACTTCTCTTTCTTCCAAGGCAGCGGTAGGGAGACAAAATGGTCTGGTAACTTACCCTGAGCCTTCTCTTCTCCTACAGTCTGCCTGGAATTCAGTCCTTACCTGCACTTCCCCTTATAATATGGCAGAGACCTTCCCATGAAAAAGGAGGTAAGGACAAGCTGTACCTCCAAATCACTCTGCATATCACTACCTACACAAGTATTAAGGTCCCTGAAGACTAAACTAATGCAGGTATCTCAGCATGAGGTTGCCTAGAGCCTCATTTGATGGGCCAGGGACTAGGCTCATGCTGTGTTTTGTGATTGGAAGTGACTGCAGAGACTAGTGGACACTTATCAGGATAGGATAGGACAGGACAGGACAGGACAGGACAGGATAGGATAGGATAGTTCAGTTGGAAGGGGCCTGCAATGATCATCTAGTCCAATTGCCTGACCACTTCAGGGCTGACCAAATGTTAAAGCATGTTAAGGCCGTTGTCCAAATGCCTCTTAAACACTGACAGGCATGGAGCATCGACCACCTCTCTAGGAAGCCTGTTCCAGTGTTTGACCACCCTCTTGGTAAAGAAATGCTTCCTAATGTCCAGTCTAAACCTCCCCTGATGCAGCTTTGAGCCATTCCCATGCGTCCTATCGCTGGATATCAGGGAGAAGAGATCAGCACCTCCCTCTCCACTTCCCATCCTCAGGAAGCTGTAGAGAGCAATGAGGTCGCTGCTCAGCCTCCTTTTCTCCAAACTAGACAAACCCAGAGTCCTCAGCCGCTCCTCATAGGACATGCCTTCCAGCCCTTTCACCAGCTTTGCTGCCCTCCTCTGGACGCATTCAAGGACTTTCACATCCTTCTTAAATTGTGGGGCCCAGAACTGCACACAGTACTCAAGGTGAGGCCACACAATTACTAAATACAGCAGGATAATCACCTCTTTTGACCGGTTGGTTATACTGTGTTTAATGCACCCCAGGATGCGGTTTGCCCTCTTGGCTGCCAGGGCACACTGCTGACTCATATTGAGCCTACTGTCAACCAGCACCCTCAGATGCCTTTCTGCAGGGCTGCTCTCCTTTGTCCTAGGTGCAGAATCCGTCATTTGGACTTGTTAAATTTCATGCCATTAATCATTGTTCGATGCTCCAATCTATTCAGATCCCTCTGCAAGGCCTCTTGTGCCTTGAGAGAGTCAACAGAACCTCCCAGTTTGGTATCATCAGCAATCTTACTAATGGTGCATTCAACTCCTGCATCCAGATCGTTGATAAATATACTGAACAGAACTGTCTCTAGAATTGAGCCCTGAGGAACATGGGTGGTGACTGGTTGCCAGCCAGATGTAGCCCCATTCCCTACAACCCTTTGAGCCCTGCTGTTCAGGCAGTTCTTCACCCAGCGCACTGTGTACCTGCTCATCTCACAGTTGGACAACTTGTCCAGAAGGATGCTGTGAGGGACAGTATCAAAAGCCTTACTGAAATCCAGAAAAACCACATCCACCACCTTCCCTTCATCCACTAGGCAGGTGACCTTATCAAAGAAGGATATCAAATTAGTTAAACAGGTTGCTCAAGTACAAAATGAATTTACAGTAGTACAAATGTGCAGATATTTAAGAATATTAAATAAATAGGGGTTTTTTTTAATTAATACAGGCAGCACAAAACATTGAGTTATACCACTTAAATACAGCAAAATCTTATAGCAAAGCTTCATAATACAAAGAAATAGCCTTGTTAGTGCAATTGGAAATTAAATAGCTAAAGTAAGGGGGGAAAGAGAGAAAAATAGTACTGGTAAAAGACAATCCAAATTATAAACTAGCAAGGACACTCTGCATAATACTGAAAACGTAGACTGCTTTCATTCTCATTATCACTATTCATGTTCTTTCCTCAGACTGTTTAACAATTGTACACAGATTTAAAAAAAAAGCTTTTGAAAGAAAGTGACAACAGCCACAAATTACAGTGTATATACATAATGCTGAAGCAGGCAGTGTCTGTAAACAAAATAAGGCATGATAGTTTGCCTGGTTCAGAGCTTATTAGATGAACCTAACTCATTTCTCCTGGGAGAACACACCTTCTTGGCTTTACTTTTAATTAAAGACTCCAAGTGAATCCTTTGAGGGTGCAGATGCTTCAAAAATTGTAACAGTAACCAGAGGTGCTTTTTTATGAACCCATTAAGACTATATTTTTTTATAAAATCTTGCAGGAAGTCTGTGTGTTAATGCTGTTAATTAGAAATTGACAGAAAGAAGTAAAATGGAGAGCTGACAGTGCTCTGTCAGCTTGCAGAATGCCTTCTCTGAACTTCTGAATAGTGGGTTTTCTCTCTTTCTAGCCTCATAGGATACTTTTTGTGAAGGCAAAAAAATGGAAGAGGGAAATGGGAAAGCAACTCCCCAAGATGGTAAGCTGCTCTGCAAGTAGACCTCTTTGAAATCATATGCCCATGAGTCTTAGTTGTAGAACTGGTTATGTTTTGGTTATGCAGTCTGGACAGAAAAGCAAGTCATGCACTGAACAGTCCCTGTTATAATAACGCTGCAGGTCATGCAACCACATTACTGCAAATAATAAAAAAAAAATCAAGAAAGTAAAAAATCAACAAACATATTACTGTTAGAACAGATATTTTCAAAGCAGTTTAGTAAAGCTGTCGCTAGTTAGAGTTGTGCAAATTCACAGGGAAAACTTCTTTGTTAGGGTAATTCTTCTGCTTCAAAGGAAGATTACATGCCAAAAATCGAAGCAACAAAAGTGAGCCTTTAACAATGGCTAAACTCAAATAAATTTTAATATTTTTCTGCTACTAGCCTAAAGGGCATCACTCTCAACTAACACAGCTATGAAATTAGTCCACACAGCTATGAAAATACCTTGTGCTTTCTTGCTGAGTGCAATCAGTTAAATAACAAAAATCAAAACCAAGACACAATATGAAGTGAAAGGTCCAATACAATGTATGGCTATCTACAGAAAGACAACAGGGGTTGTAACTCCCCTATATGAGACTTCAAGCTTTGAGCACAAGAGAAAGCTCTTAAAGATTAAGTGCTTATCATCTTTGATCAAAGCCAACCCTGTGTTTGATGTTAAAAATGCAGTGTCATATTACATTGGCAAGCTCTATTCATTTCATAAAAATTAAATTTTTTTCAGCACATGCAAGTTATAGGTATTCCTAATAAAATATGCAGGATAGGAGCCACTGAATAGTCTGCACATCATATCATGGTGCTATATAGCAATACTTAAGCCAGTCTAGGTACAGAACAGCATAGAAGATGTTAGCATACTACTCCATCCTGGCTATTATACCCTCTTTTTCAGCACATGAAATCGGCCAGGTGAAATGCTTTACTACCACAGCTATGGTGCTTTCAGCTCCCCCCACAAACAAATCTCTCTACACAGCACAACATTTTCTGCTAATCCCGATTTTCTCTTGTCTCACTGTGCTGCAAAGAATAAAATGGTTTCACTGGATTGAACTCATATTCTGTGAATTATGGTTATTGTCCCCCCTCTAACTATTGCACTGATCAGGAAACTATTCTAAGCTTGTGTATCCCTCCCTTTCCTCCTTGTCCTCCAACCTAGAAGGCTAACAGTAGTCAAAAAGCACACAGGGAGCCCAGGCATAACAGATCAAATGAAATAAAAATCTCCCCTGTCTGGTGACCAACAATAGGACACAAGGAAATGGAATGAAGCTGTGTCAGGGGAAGTTCAGATTGGACATTAGGAAAAGGTTCCTCACTGAGAGGGTGGTTGGTCACTGGAACAGGCTCCCCAAGGAAGCAGTCACAGCACCAAGCCTGTCAGAGTTCAAGGAGCATCTGGACAACGCTCTTAGTCATATGGTTTAGTTTTAGGTAGTCCCGCAAGGAGCACGGAGTTGGACCCTTATGGGTCCCTTCCAACTCGAGATATTCTATGATTCTATATAAGAGTGCATCTATTCTACTACATATAAATAATTACAGCCTGTCCTCTAGTCTCACTTGGATATGACCCACTTCAGTTCTGCTTTGTGGTAGCATCTCATTAGTCTTGTTGCACATTAACAGAACTGATATTACAATTTTGTCTTTCAGATGTTAGCTCTTTTGAGAAAAAATAAGTTAATCCCGAAAGGGCTAAACCTCTGACAGTCCCTGACTCAGTTTTAGTTATTTGCTGAGCAGAGTACATAAATAGGTCAGATATTTCGAAGAATGTGACTCCTTGTCTGGCACAATCAAAACAGACCTTAGGCAAGCTCATTAGGCTTCCTGTGTAAAGCACTGGTAACATAGACTCAGGACACCTCTGCCAAGATGAGCACTCAAGGAACTGGTTTTGTAACATTCCAAGGCCAAAGGACTGATGAGCTAATTCAGTGACCATATATGGACAAAGGAGGCCCAAAGTTCAGCTAGCGGACAAGTGAGGAAGACTACTGGACACCACCGGAGGACCCCCGAAGACCACCAAAAAGGACGACTATGCATGCAGATTGGACATTTGCATACGTTAATGAGTTCCAGGAAATCTCATGTTTATATGTATGAATTCTCAGAAATCTATGAATATGTATGATTTTATAGTATATAATCTTTGGAAGTTTGCCAAATCGTTGGAGCACTGTAATAAAGGATGCCTGCTTAATAGTAACTTTGTTGCTATTGAGTTTTATTTCGGGAACTTTCTGAATACTCCGTTTCCTCCTACGGAGAGGTTTGGACTTTGAGGAACAGTATCTATGAATTTTTGTTTCAATATCTTGTAAACACTGGACAGTATATTCTCTTTGAAGGATATTACAAAATACCCTGATTCATCGAAGAAGATATTAGTTCTCTTCTGACAAGAAATTTTCTTTCATTCAGAAATGAGAATGTTATATATATTTTTCTTGGATTAAATGGAAAAAGTGCAGGAGTTAGTAGTTAAGAAAGGATCACAGTTAGGAGTGGAAACTAACACATGAGAATTTTAGAATAAGCAAGGTAGTAAATAATGCTTAGGCCAGATAAGAGGAGGGTATTAGCAATGCATGCCTCACTAACGAGTACCTCCTCAAAAGAATACAAATCTGTAGAACTTCAAGGACTGACAATGGGAACATCCTGCTACAAAGAAGGTTGTAAAGATAAGGGAAGGGCACAAATGTGAGGTCAGCAGTGATAAAAGGGAACATCTTGCCCCAGAAGATGCTGAGAAATTGGGCGATTGCCGAAGCATGGTAACTGGGGGAAAGGTAATTCTGGCAGGGGGAGAGTACGACCACCGACTCAATTGAGGGATGAAAGGACTACCCGCCCCCACTCCTTTTGAGCATGCGCAGTAAATTAAAATCACACTGTAGCTTTAAATTTAAGCGAAGAAGATATGAACCGGTAAGAGTCAAGTATGCTTAGCTAATTTAATGATTATGTAGTAGATAGGTGTGGTGTGTTAATTGTAATGTATAAAAGTTAGAGAAAATTTTGGTAGGTGTGCTAGCTTTGTGGAATTACCACCTAGCACCCAAACTTGTGCAACTTTGAGAACAATATCTCGTCTCAGTGTGTGAAGATTGGTTTATTGCACACCGGGTGAATGAGCCCTATTTGGGACAAGTTCAATGATTATGTATTAGATAGGCGTGGTGTGTTAACTGTCATGTATAAATGTCAAAATGAACTTCGTGTGCTTGATTTGTGGAAATATTCCACCTTGCACCCGGTGCTGAATAAAGTAATGCCTGCTTCTTAATACAGAAAGAAAGTGTTGAGGAGTTTTATTCCCGAGTTCGGTGACAAGAACAGAGTGTTTTGTTTCATTTTTCCTTTCAGGAAACACCTGAAATCAATCATTGACTTCAAAAGGAACCTGTTGCAGCAGCAACATTTCAGAGAAGAGAAATGCAAGATGTGAGGGTAGAGCCACAGCTTGCATAACCTGTCATTACTTCTGTGGTTTCATCAGAATATGACAATTTTTCAGCAGAGACTCTATAGAAAAGAGGGATTTTCTCTTATTTGCTTCCCTTGTCAGCACAGAATATTCTGACTGTAAATAACTGAAGTAATGCTGCTATTGTTGCTAGCCTGGGGGATTATTCCTTATTAAGGAATCCCCCTTTGATATTGAGTGTCAAACCTCATTAGCTCTACTTCATTACATGTGGCTATCATTCCTTCAAAAAATCTCAACTTCTCTCTGCTCTTGTGGTTTTTGAATGCACAGAAGTGATATAGACATCTCCAGGCTGTCTCAGCTGCAGAAAAGATGGCAACTTCTCCTTTTCACCACCCTCACCAGCTCTGGAGGTACCTATCCACATGTGCACTATAAAACATGCTTATAGTAGTCTTTCAAACTAAATCAAATGCAAAGAACACTGAACTTCCTGTTTGCTTGTTTCTTTAACCTCCCTCAATTTAATGTAGTTTTGGTCCTAAGAGGGACCAGGATTTGTGTAGCCAATTGTTTGCTGTCCCGAAGTGCCACTGCCACACAATCACTAAAGCAATCAGAGCAATGCCGTCTGTTTACTTTTAAGTCCAGCACTATATGCATTAATTTCCCAAGTATTTCTACCAAGTCTCTGCTCTGAATTAACTGTCTCCAGATTTATTTGCTTGCAGATTTCCTAACTTCATTACTTCCTGGCTTCTACTGTTAAGTCCCCCCTCCCTTCCACCTACCATGGTATTTTACTTTGACTTTTAAAAAGGGCCTCACAACATAATATCCTCTATGGTTGTATTAACACCACCTTGCTTTCTTATAGCTCTTTCAATCTGAGAGCAGAAATTATAAATTCAAAAAAAAATTGGCTTTCCTATGTGTCCTGGTTTCAGCTGGGATAAAGTTAATTTTCCTCCTAGTAGCTGGTATAGTGCTGTGTTTTGGATTTAGTATGAGAATAATGTTGATAATACACTGATGTTTTAGTTGTTGCTGAGCAGTGCTTACACTAAGTCAAGGACTTTTCAGCTTCTCATACTGCCATGCCAGTGAGGAGGCTGGAGGTGCACAAGAATCTGGGAGGGGGCACAGCCAGGACAGCTGACCCAAACTGGCCAAAGGGATATTCCATACCATATGATGTCATGCTGAACAAAAAAATGGGGGGAGTTGGCTGGGGGGGCAGGGCCGCTGCTCAGGAACTGGCTGGGCATCAGTCAGCAGGTGGTGAGCAATTGCATTGTGCATCACTTGTTTTGTATATTCTTTTATCATTATTATTATTATTTTCTCTTCATTTTCTGTCCTATTAAATTGTCTTTATCTCAACCCATGAGTTTTACCTTTTTTCCAATTCTCTCCCCCATCCCACTAGGGGGGAGTGAGCGAACGTCGGTGTGGTGTTTAGCTGCCTGTTGGGTTAAACCACGACACTATGACATGTTCATTACTATTCCAATATTTTGACTGGCATTAATAATGAAAATTCTGCTCATTTAATGATCATACTAACAATTAGTCTTCATGTTAATTTTCTCTTTAAAAAGTTGACTTCATTATTAGGGATTCGATTTCCACTTGCAGAATAACCACTGCCAGAGAAGTAACAAGAAAGCCATTTCTAGTTTGCTTATCTCATACATTACTCCTTACCTGTGGAAATATCTGCTGTTGCAATAGTTCAAATTTGTGCCATGCTACAATAGTTAACAGCTCTTCACAGTGACAATAAATTAGCATGATGTGCTGAGTGTGCATAGTGGTTGAGTAACAGGTAGCCAATGTTGTTTCTGAACTGGGGGCACATTTTCTCACCTAGAAAAGCTGTTGTGTTATGAATTTTGAAACAGATGCAATCTATAAGAAAGTTTTCAAGAACAAACATAGAAATGACACAACAAAAGCAGACCTGGACACAACTGGAGAGCTCACAGCTGGAACCAGAAGTTGGAAATTCCACTTCTGTAAAGACTAAAGTAACCATGTTGCTCTCTCTGAAATACAATAGTCTACCTTTATCTGACAGTCAAGAACCACTTCAAGGCCAAACAATGAATAATGCTGCCACCAAACAGGAAAGGTTTCTTGACTGCCCCGCATTTCCCCTCTATTAGCCACACTTTTCACTTTGTCTGGATCATGCTCCGAGATCAGAGGCAACAGAACAGCACCAAGAGATTTTTCTATGACTGTCAGATAGAATCCACTTTCAGTCTGGAATCAACACAATAGTGCTAAGGAGACTGAAGGCTATGCTATCAGTTTCCCAAATAATTTTGCATATACACAGTAAATGGCAGCAGAGGAATTTCTTGATTTGCTATCCTGGCTAACTAATAGAGAGAACTATTTCAGAGAAACAATGTTCAAACGATGGGAAGCCAAAGCAGCGGCGCCAGCAGCTCTCATGCTGAGAAAACTGCGAGGCTTGTGAGGTCCCTGGGGGGTGTCTGAGGGGGGTTCTGGGCCCCCAGCACCCTTGGGCTGTGTAGGAAAGGGACTGGCCTTCAGGTGACAGGTCTCGCGAGAAGGGCGGGCAAGAGTTGAGCAGAGGCAGCTGTCCCCGCAGCTAGTTCAAACTGCGGGAAGCTGCATATAGCCAGCATGCAAACAGGGAGCGGCATGGTAGTTTGCAATTTGCATGAGAAAGGTAGCGCACTCTACCAGCTGTCAGGCTGCTGCCTGCTCTGCTCACTCGCAGGCTTAGGCTGCAGCCCCGATGGTCACCCCAACGAACTGGTGGCTGTGCAAGCCTACCCAGCAGCTTGAGGTCTCCAGGGAATTAGAAGGGCTTATTAGGCAGTGCTTTGAGGTTGTCAGAAGCATGGTGGTAGAGAACAGGCAAGGACTGCACTCTGCAGCAGACAGGAATCTGCTACCTAGCCATGCTAGCCTGGGATGAGTGGAGGCAGCTACTCAGACAGGGCTTCCTGTCAGGAAAGCTGCTGTCCAGGTGGAGGGCTGCAAAGACTGCACACCCCACCTCCTGGGTGGAGGATGGTGAAAGCTCCACCTGTGCAAGGTGTGCTCAGGTGGAGTCACTCAGGCAGCAGGTGGAGGAGCTGCAGAAGGAAGTTAGCAGGCTATGCTGTTTCAGGGAGGGGGAACAAGAAATAGAGTTTTATTCGACGTGTTGCAAGAAAAAATACTAGGTCCCCATAACGCTGTCCTCCAAGGACTACCGGACAAAGAGTGTCCATAGTGAACAGACAGCACCTTGGAGAAGCACTGCCATGTCCTGAAGGGCAAAGGGGTCCAGGAAGGCTGGGCGTTCTTCAAGAAGGAAGTCTTAAAGGCGCAGGAGTGAGCTGTCCCCATGTGCCGTAAGACAAACCAGTGGGGAAGACAACCGGCCTGGCTGAACAGGGAGCTTTTGCGGGGACTCAGGGAAAAAAGGAGAGTCTACCACCTTTGGAAGAAGGGGCAGGCAACTCAAGAAGAGTACAGGGATCTCGTTAGGTCATGCAGAGAGGAAATTAGAAAGGCAAAAGCCCAGCTAGAACTCAATCTGGCCACTGTTGTAAAACATAATAAAAAATGTTTCTACAAATACATTAACAACAAAAAGAGAGCCAAGGAGAATCTCCATCCTTTATTGGATGCAGGGGAGAACATTGCCACCAAGGATGAGGAAAAGGCTGAGGTACTTAATTCCTTCTTTGCCTCAGTCTTTAATAGCCAGACCAGTTATCCCCAGGGTATTCAGCCCCCTGAGCTGGAAGACAGGGACAGGGACCAGAATGGAGCCCCCATAGTCCAGGAGGAAGCAGTTAATGACCTGCTACGCCACCTGGACACTCACAAGTCTATGGGGCCTGATGGGATCCACCTGAGAGTACTGAGGGAGCTGGCAGAGGAGCTTGCCAAGCCACTCTCCATCATCTATCAGCAGTCCTGGTTAACAGGGGAGGTCCCTGATGACTGGAGGCTTGCCAATGTGACGCCCATCTACAAGAAGGGCCGGAAGGAGGATCTGGGGAACTACAGGCCTGTCAGCCTGACCTCGGTGCCGGGAAAGATTATGGAGCAGATCATCTTGAGTGCGCTCAACAGGCACGTGCAGGTCAACCAGGGGATCGGGCCCAGCCAGCATGGGTTCATGAAAGGCAGGTCCTGCTTGACCAACCTGATCTCCTTCTATGACCTGGTGACCCGCCTGGTGGATGAGGGAAAGGCTGTGGGTGTCATCTACCTGGACTTCAGTAAAGCCTTTGACACAGTCTCCCACAGCATTCTCCTAAGAAAGCTGGCGGCTCATGGCTTGGACAGGCGTACTCTTCACTGGGTAACAAACTGGCTGGGTGGCCGAGCCCAGAGAGTAGTGGTGAATGGAGTTAAGTCCAGTTGGCGGCCGGTCACAAGCAGTGTTCCCCAGGGCTCAGTTTTGGGGCCAGTCTTGTTTAACACCTTTATCAATGATCTGGATGAGGGGATTGAGTGCGCCCTCAGTAGGTTTGCAGATGACACCAAGTTGGGTGGGAGTGTCGATCTGCTCGAGGGTAGGATGGCCCTGCAGAGGAATCTGGACAGGCTGGACTGATGGGCTGAGGCCAACTGTATGAGATTCAACAAGGCCAAGTGCCGGGTCCTGCACTTGGGTCACAACAACCCCATGCAATGCTACACGCTTGGGGAAGAGTGGCTGGAAGACTGCCTGGCCAAAAAGGACCTGGGGGTGTTGGTGGACAGCCAGCTGAACAAGAGCCAGCAGTGTGCCCAGGTGGCCAAGAAGGCCAACAGCATCCTGGCTTGTGTCAGGACTAGTGTGGCCAGCAGGAGCAGGGAGGTGATTGTCCCCCCTGTACTTGGCACTAGTGAGGCTTCACCTGGAATACTGTGTCCAGTTTTGGGCCCCTGAATACAAGAAAGACATTGAGTTGCTGGAGCGTGTCCAGAGAAGGGCAACGAAGCTGGTGAAGGGTCTAGAGAACAAGTATTATGAGGAGCGGCTGAGGGAAAGGGATTGTTTAGGCTAGGGAAGAGGAGGCTGAGGGGAGACCTTATTGCTCTCCACAACTACCTAAAAGGAGGTTGCAGCGAGGTGGGTGTTGGTCTCTTCTCCCAAGTACCTAGCTATCGTGGTTTAGCCCCAGCCAGCAACTAAGCACAACGCAGCCGCTCGCTCACTCCCCCTGCCCCGGTGGGATGGGGGAGAGAATCAGAAGAGTAAGAGTGAGAAACACTCCTGGGTTGAGATAAGAACAGTTTAATAATTGAAATAAAGTAAAATAGTAATGATAATAGTAACAATAAAATAATAATAATAATAATATACAAAGCAAGTGATGCACAATGCAATTGCTCACCACCCGCCGACCAATACCCAGACAGTTCCCGAGCAGTGATCGCTGCTCCCCGGCCAACCCCCCCCAGACCCACCCAGGTGGGTGTTGGTCTCTTCTCCGAACTAGTTAGCGATAGGACAAGAGGAAATGGGCTCAAGCTGCGTCAGGGGAGGTTTAGATTGGATATTAGGAAAAATTTCTTCACAGAAAGAATAGTCAAGCATTGGAACAGGCTGCCCGGAGAGGTGGTGGAGTCACCATCCCTGGAAGTGTACAAAAAACGGGTAGACGTGGCAATTTGGGACATGTTTTAGTGGGCATGGTGGCATTGGGTTGATGGTTGGACTGATGATCTTAGAGGTCCTTTCCAACCTTAATGATTCCTAGTTTTTACTTTCATTAAAAAATAATCCAGCCACCACGCCAGGCAACATGAAATTATGACTCTACCCTTAACTGGTTTAGCGGTGGACTTGGTAGTGTTAGGTTAATGGTTGGACTGGATGATCTTAAAGGTCTTTTCCAACCTAAACGATTCTATGATTCTATTATTCTATGGTCTCTGGTGACCCATGGGAACAGGGTATCATTTCACTCCCCTTCCTCATATGTGCCAATCAGCAACAGATATGAAGCCTTGGCAGTGGACAAAACCAATGAGCAAGATTCACAGAAACCACACCAGCAGCACATACTAAAACCTGCAAAAGGAAGCAGCGAGTACTAGTAGTGGGTGACTCTCTGCTGAGAGGCACTGTGGCACCCATCCGCCGGCCTGATATACAGTCAAGGGAAGTTTGCTGCTTGCCAGGAGCCAAGATCTGGGATGTCACAGAGAGACTGCCACAACTGGTTGAAAGCAGAGGCTACTATCCCCTACTTCTTTTCCATGTGGGCACCAATGACATGGTAAAGCAAAATCTGGACAAGATCAAGCAGGACTTCAGAGCCCTGGGGGCCCACGTGAAAGGGACAGGTGCCCAAGTGATCTCTTCTGTCTTGCCAGTCAGAGATAGGGGTGCAGGCCGAAGTCGATGCATCATGCAGATCAATACCTGGCTGTGTGGCTGGTGGTGTCACCAGGGCTTTGGTTTCTGTAGACACACGATGTTCTTCAGTGAATACAGCCTATTGGGAAGAGATGGAATCCACCTATCTAGAAGAAGCAGGAGAATCTTCGCTAGCAGATTGGCTGACTTTAGTGAATTGTACTTTAAACTAACGAACTTGCGGGGGGTAGGGGCCACAGCTATGACACCTGTATATCCATAAGCAACAGGGTGGATGAGCCACTACTACCACAGTAGTGAGGAACACTCCACAACCCTCTCCAAAGGCAAGAACCCGAAGTCCAGCCTCCTCAAGTGCATGTATACTAGTGCATGTAGTCTGGGCAACAAACAGGAGGAAATGGAGCTCCACACCCAGTCTGAGAGTTATGATGTCATAGGAATCACAGAAACCTAGTGGGAAAACTCACATGACTGGAAGACCACAATGCATGGCTACAAACTCTTTTGGAAACATAGGAAGGGAAGAAGAGGAGCCGGAGTTGCACTTTATGTAAAAGAGAAATTTGAGTGTATGGAGGTGAGCTCTGAAGACCACGAAAGTTCTACTGAATGCCTTTGGATCGAGATTGGAGGGATCGTCACCAAGGGGGATCTTATGTTAGGTATCTGTTACTGACCTCCCAATGAGGATGACGAGGATGACGAAACCTTACTTTGGCTGCTCAAGAAAGTCTCGGGCCAACAGAACCTGGTCCTCATGGGTGACTTAAATTACCTGGACATTTGTTGGGAAAACAACACAGCAGCGCACAAGTCGTCCATCAGGTTCCTGGAACGCATTGAGGACTGCTTCCTGCTACAGATGCTAGACATGCCGACTAGGAATGGTGCATTGCTAGTTTTACTGCTCACAAACCAAGAAGACTTACTTGACAACGTAACTACCAATGGTAGCCTTGGATACAGCGACCACAACACTGTGGAGTTTAAGATCCTGCTGCACATGCTGAAGACCAGTAGTAGGACAAAGATCCTGGATTTTAGAAGAGCCAACTTGAAGATGCTCAGAGCCCGGCTGCAAGGGATTCCATGGGAAGCATCCATGGAGGGCAAAGGAGCTTGTGAGTGCTGGGAGTTATTCTAGAAACAGCCTCCTGAAAGCACAAGAACAGTCCATGCCCTACAAAGGGAAAGGAAGAAGGCAGAACAAGAGGCCACCCTGGCTTAACAAAGAGCTTTTGGGTGTGCTTAAAAGCAAAAAAGAAGCATACCGGCTATGGAAAGGTAGCCAAATAGCCATTGAGGACTACAAGAACGTTGCTAGGGCATGCAGAGATGCAGTCAGGAAGGCTAAGGCTCAGCTAGAACTGAAATTGGCCAAAGATGTCAGGTACATGAGCAGTAAGCAGAAGCACAGGGAAGACAGGGAGTGCGAGCAGGAGATAGACTGGTGGAGCCGCACCCTGCCGTCCCTGGGGCCAGGGCAGCAGGCGGAGGCCCCACAAGGAGCGGAGGATCCCCTGCCCTCTTGCCGGCAAGCAGAAGGAGGGGATCCAGGAGACGGGGGGGAATGGAAACAGGTCCCTGCCCGGGGAGGCAGGCGAATCCCCTCCCGGCCTCCCTCACCTCCCCAGCTGCCCCTACACAACAGATACGGGGCTCTGGAGGTTGAGGGCCAGGCAAGCGGGGAGGGAGGTGTAGGGGAAGGTCCAGCCAGGGGGTTGCCGAGGGTCAGTCAGTCACCCCCACGGATTACGACTGCCCCTGTTAAGAAAAAAAGGAGGGTGATTGTGGTGGGGGATTCCCTCCTGCGGGGAACTGAGGGCCCGATCTGCCGCCCGGACCCATCCCACAGGGAAGTCTGCTGCCTCCCTGGGGCCCGGGTTAGGGACATTACGAGGAAACTGCCTGACCTCGTGAGGCCCTCCGATTATTACCCACTGCTGGTTATACAGGTGGGCAGTGACGAGATTGCAGAGAGAAGTCCTAGGCCAATGAAGAGGGACTTCAGGGCACTGGGGCGATTGCTCGCAGGATCGGGAGCACAGGTTGTGTTTTCCTCTATCCCGTCAGTGGCAGCAAGGAACACTGAAAGGAATGGGAAAACTCACCTGATTAACAGGTGGCTCAGAGGCTGGTGCCATCGCTGGAATTTTGGGTTCTTCGATCACAGGGAGGTCTACACGGCACCGGGCCTGCTGGCGGCTGATGGAGATCGGCTGTCTCCAAGGGGGAAAAGGATTCTCGCCCAAGAGTTGGCGGGACTCATTGAGAGGGCTTTAAACTAGGTTTGAAGGGGGAAGGGGATATAAACAGGCCCGCTAGTAAGGAGCCCAGGGGCGGCATGGCAACATTGGGGGCAAAATCGACAGCCCAGCTTAAGTGCATGTACAGCAATGCACGTAGCATGGGCAACAAACAGGAGGAGCTGGAGGCCCTTGTGCAGCAGGATGGCTATGACATAGTCGCCATCACGGAAACGTGGTGGGACGACTCTCATGACTGGAGTGCTGCACTGGAGGGCTATAAGCTCTTCAGAAGGGATAGGCAGGGTAGGAAAGGCGGTGGGGTGGCTCTGTATGTTAGGGAGTGTTTCGACTGCATAGAGCTTGACAGTGGTGATGACAAGGTGGAATGCTTATGGGTAAGGATGAGGGGGAAGGCTGGAAAGGCGGATGTCCTGTTGGGAGTCTGCTATAGACCACCCAACCAGGAGGTGGAGGTAGATGAGGCATTCTATAAGCGGCTGGCAGAAGTGTCGCAATCGCTAGCCCTTGTTCTCATGGGGGACTTCAACTTGCCAGACATCTGCTGGAAATACCACACAGCAGAGAGGCAGCAGTCTTGGAAGTTCCTAGAGCATGTGGGGGATAACTTTCTAATGCAGCTGGTAAGCGAGCCTACCAGGGGAGGTGCCCCGCTTGACCTGCTGTTTACCAACAGAGAAGGGCTTGTGGGAAATGTCGAGGTCGGAGGCCGTCTCGGGCTTAGCGACCACGACATGATAAAGTTCTCAATTTTGGGTGATGCTAAGTGGAGGGGCACCAAAACTATTACCATGGACTTCCGGAGGGCAGACTTTGCCCTCTTCAGGACCCTGGTTGGGAAAGTCCCTTGGGAGGCGGTCCTGAAGGGCAAAGGGGTCCAGGAAGGCTGGGCCCTCTTCAAGAAGGAAGTCTTAAGGGCGCAGGAGCGGGCTGTCCCCGTGTGTCGTAAGACCAACCGGAGGGGAAATCGACCGGCCTGGCTGAATAGGGAGCTTTTGCGGGGACTCAGGGAAAAAAGGAGAGTCTACCGCCTTTGGCAGAAGGGGCGGGCAGCTCAGGAGGAGTACAGGGATCTTGTTAGGTCCTGCAGGGAGGAAATTAGAAAGGCAAAAGCCCAGCTAGAACTCAATCTGGCCAGTGCTGTAAAAGACAATAAAAAATGCTTTTATAAGTACATCAGCAATAAAAGGAGAGCCAAGGAGGATCTCCATTCTTTGCTGGATGTGGGGGGGAACATTGTCACCGAGGACAAGGACAAGGCTGAAGTACTTAACGCCTTCTTTGCCTCTGTGTTCAACAGCCAGACCGGTCATCCCCAGGGTACTCAGGCCCTTGAGCAAGAGGATAGGGATAGGGACCAGAATGGAGCCCTCACAGTCCAGGAGGAAGCAGTTAATGACCTGCTATGCCACCTGGACGCTCACAAGTCTATGGGGCCGGATGGGATCCACCCAAGAGTACTGAGGGAGCTGGCAGAGGAGCTTGCCAAGCCACTTTCCATCATCTATCAACAGTCCTGGTTAACAGGGGAGGTCCCTGATGACTGGAGGCTTGCCAATGTGACGCCCATCTACAAGAAGGGCCGGAAGGAGGACCCGGGGAACTACAGGCCTGTCAGCCTGACCTCGGTGCCGGGGAAGATTATGGAGAGGTTCATCTTGAGCGAACTCCACAGGCAAGTACAGGTCAACCAGGGGATCAGGCCCAGCCAGCATGGGTTCACAAAAGGCAGGTCCTGCTTGACCAACCTGATCTCCTTCTATGACCTGGTGACCCGCCTGGTAGATGATGGAAAGGCTGTGGATGTCATCTACCTCGACTTTAGCAAAGCTTTTGACACCGTCTCGCATAATATCCTCCTCGGGAAGCTGGCAGCTCACGGCTTAGACAGGCATACTCTTCGCTGGGTAAAGAACTGGTTGGGTGGCCGAGCCCAGAGAGTAGTGATAAATGGTGTTAAGTCCAGTTGGCGGCCGGTCACGAGCGGTGTTCCCCAGGGCTCTGTTTTAGGGCCAGTCTTGTTCAATATCTTTATCAATGATCTGGATGAGGGGATCGAGTGCACCCTCAGTAAGTTTGCAGACGACACCAAATTGGGTGGGAGTGTCGATCTGCTCGAGGGTAGGATGGCCCTGCAGAGGGACCTGGACAGACTGGATCGATGGGCCGTGGCCAACTGTATGAGGTTCAACAAGGCCAAGTGCCGGGTCCTGCACTTCGGTCACAACAACCCCATGCAACGCTACAGGCTTGGGGAGGAGTGGCTGGAAAGCTGCCTGGCCGAAAAGGACCTGGGGGTGTTAGTAGATAGCCGGCTGAACATGAGCCAGCAGTGTGCCCAGGTGGCCAAGAAGGCCAACAGCATCCTGGCTTGTATCAGGAATGCTGTGGCCAGCAGGAGCAGGGAGGTGATTGTCCCCCTGTACTCGGCGCTGGTGAGGCCGCACCTGGAATACTGTGTCCAGTTTTGGGCCCCTCACTACAAGAAAGACATTGAGGTGCTGGAGCGTGTTCAGAGGCGGGCAACGAAGCTGGTGAAGGGTCTGGAGAACAAGTCTTATGAGGAGCGGCTGAGGGAACTGGGGTTGTTTAGCCTGGAAAAGAGGAGGCTGAGGGGAGACCTTATCGCTCTCTACAACTACCTGAAAGGAGGTTGTAGTGAGGTGGGTGTTGGTCTCTTCTCCCAAGTAGCTAGCGATAGGACAAGAGGAAATGGGCTTAAGCTGCGCCAGGGGAGGTTTAGACTGGAAATTAGGAAAAATTTCTTTACGGAAAGGGTGGTCAGGCATTGGAACAGGCTGCCCAGAGGGGTGGTGGAGTCCCCATCCCTGGAGGCGTTTAAAAAACGGGTAGATGTGGCACTTCGGGATATGGTTTAGTCTGGTCTACCCTTGATTAGTCTAGAGTGGGCTTGGTAGTGTAGGTTAATGGTTGGACTGGATGATCTTAAAGGTCTTTTCCAACCTAGATGATTCTATGATTCTATGACAGAGGCCTGTTGCTAAACAGGGCAGGGAAGCTAGTCACTACCAGTGCTGACAAGGCAGAGGTTCTCAGTACCTTCTTTGCCTCTGTATTTACTGGCGTAGCTGGACCCCAGATCACAGGATCAAGTAGCTACAGCAACACATGTGTTGACCCACCAGTAGTGGAGGAAGGGCTGGTCTGCAGCCTCTTGCAAGGGCTCAACCCACATAAATCTACGGGAAGTGGCTGACAGTGTTGCGAGGCCACTGTCCATAATCTTTGAAAAGTTGTGGAGATCAGGGGATATCCCTGATGACTGGAAGAGGGCAAATGTCATACCCATCTACAAGAAAGGCCCAAAAGAGGACCCAGGAAACGACAGGCCCATTAGTCTTACTTCAGTCCCTGGGAAAGTAATGGGACAAATTCTCCTAGAAACTATCACAAGCCAAATGAAGCAGGTGACTGGGAAAAGCCAGCCTGGATTTACCAAGGGCAAATCATGCCTGACTAACCTGGTCACCTTCTACAGCAAAATAACATCTTCTGTCAACATGGGGAGAGCAGTGGATGTTGTTTCCCTGGACTTCAGCAAAGCATTCGACACTGTTTCCCACGGCCTTCTCCTGGACAAACTGGTAGGATACAGATTGGGTGGGTGGTCTGCAAGGTGGGTAGAAAATTGGCTAACAGGCCGCACTCAGGGGGTGGTGGTCAATGGTTTCTACTCAGGCTGGCAGCCTGTCACAAGTGGTGTCCCCCAGGAAGTGATACAGGGCCCCACGCTGTTCAACATCTTCATGAATGATCTGGATGATGGGATTGAAAGCACCTTTGCCATGTTTGCTGATGATGCTAAACTGGGTGGTGGACACTCCAGAAGGGTGAGACATCTTACAGAGATGGCTGGAAGGGTGGGCTAGCAAGAACAGTATGAAGTTTCACAAAGACAAGTGCAAAGTCCTGCACCTCAGTCAGAATAACCAAAATAAAACAAATAACAGGCTAGGATCTGTGTGACTGGGGAGCAGCCTTGCTGAAAGGGACCTGGGGGTCCTGGTGGACAACAAGCTGAACATGAGTCAGCAGTGCGCTGCTGCTGCAGCAACAAAGGCAAATCGGATCCCTGGCTGCATCCACAGGGGCGTTACTATCAGAGATAGAGATGTGATCATCCCACTCTACTCAGCACTTGTCAGGCTGCACCTGGAGTACTGTGTCCAGTTCTGGTCCCCACAGTTCAAGAAAGATGCGGTTCAGAGGAGGACCATGAAAATGATCAAAGGGCTGGAGAACCTGCCCTATGAGGAAAGACTGAAGGAGTTAGGTCTTTTTTCCCTGGAGAAGAGAAGGCTCAGAGAGGACCTCATCACAGTATTCCAGTACTTAAAGGGTGGCTACAAAGAGGACAGAGGCTCTCTCTTCACAACGAGCCCCATGGAGAAGACAAGGGGCAACAGGTGCAAGTTATAATGGGATAGGTTTCATCTCGATATAAGAAAAGAATTTTTTACAGTGAGAACAATAAGTCACTGGAACACCCTCCCCAGGGATGTGGTAGAGTCCCCATCAAGATGCAACTGGACAGGGTGCTAGGTAATCTCATCTAGGCTTCCTTTCCCATGAAAGGTTGGACAAGGTCATCTTTCAAGGTCCCTTCCAGCCTGGGCTATTCTATGATTCTGTGAATCCCATTCCATTAGCAAGGCCCAACAAATAGAGTGTGAAATCTGGGCCCTAAAGAAGAAAAGTATCTACTGGCCTCCACAGATGAGTGTTTCACTGCAGAATTTACCAAGAGTCCCTGCCAAGTCATCAGCTGTGGCTTGATACCAAAACAACTTGTTTGGGAAGCTGCCTTGGTTCTACTGCCATGTGTTCCTTTGATGTCCTGTGGGATTGCGTGCTTTGCCAAGTTTTCTAGGGCTGCACAGAATCATAGAACGGTTGAGGTTGGACGGGATCTCTGGGGTTCATCTTGTCTAACCACCCTGCTCAAGCAGTTGCCCAGAACCATGTCCAGACATGTTTTGAGTAGCTCCAAGGAGGGAGATTCTACAACCCCACTGGGCAAACTGTTCCAGTCTTCAACCACCCTCACAGTCAAGAAGAGTTTCCTTATGAAACTCTTGTCTTTCAGTTTGTGCCCATTGCCTCTTGTCCTGTCACTGGGAACCACTGAAAAAGAGCCTGGCTCCATCTTATTTGCACCCTCTCTTCAGATATTTGTACACATTGATGAGATTCCCTCTGGGCCTTCTCTTCTGTAGACTAAACAGCTCCAGCCCTCTCAGCCTTTCCTCATAGGACAGATGCTCTAGTCCCTTAATCATCTTCGTGGCCCTTGGTTGGACTCTCTCCAGTAGCAGAATGTCTCTCTTGTACTGAGGAGCCCGG
The DNA here is from genome assembly GCF_030463565.1 of Pelecanus crispus. Taxonomy (NCBI): domain Eukaryota; kingdom Metazoa; phylum Chordata; class Aves; order Pelecaniformes; family Pelecanidae; genus Pelecanus; species Pelecanus crispus. Next base: position 17,701,780 of record NC_134675.1, read on the forward strand.
AACTGGACACAATACTCCAGGTCGGGTCTCACCAGTGCAGACTAGAGGGGAAGGATCACCTTCTTCGACCTGCTGGCAACACTCCTCCTAATGCAGCCCAGGATACCATTTGCCCTCTTAGCAGCTGTCATGGTTTAACCCCAGCCAGCAACTAAGCACCACACAGCCGCTTGCTCACTCCCCCTACCCCGGTGGGATGGGGGAGAGAATCAGAAGAGTAAGAGTGAGAAAAACTCCTGGGTTGAGATAAGAACAGTTTAGTAATTTAAATAAAACAAAGTAAAATAGTAGTAGTAATAATAACAATATTATAATAATAGTAATAATAATATAGAAAGCAAGTGATGCACAATGCTATTGCTCACCACCTGCTGACCGATACCCAGACAGTTCCCGAGCAGCAATCGCTGCCCCCCGGCCAACTCCCCCCAGCTTATATACTGAGCATGACGTCATACGGTATGGAATAGCCCTTTGGTCAGTTTGGATCAACTATTCTGGCTGTGCCCCCTCCCAGTTTCTTGTGCACCTGTCAGAGCATGGGAAGCTGAAAAGTCCTTGACTAGCATAAGCAGTACTTAGCAACAACTAAAACATCAGTATGTTATCAACATTATTCTCATCCTAAATCCAAACCACAGCACTATGCCAGCTACTAGGAAGAAAATTAACTCTATCCCAGCTGAAACCAGGACAGTTGGGGAAAAAATTCTCCATAAGAGGAGTGAAATCCAGGTATTGTTTGCTTTGTAGGAAAAAAATTTGAAAGACACATTCAGGATATTCTTCTTCAGAATGACTAACCAAAGGAAAATAAAGTGGTAAGATAATATTTTCTAATTGCCATATCTACAAAGAAAACATCGAGTTAATCAAACCCGTCAAAAATCTTCCAGGAAGTTGCTAAGTGGACAGTATCATATACAAGAGGACTGAGAAAATGCAAAAGCTATTGGCACACATCAAAATACAGGGACCATTAAAATTGCCAAAACCCTCTTGAATTTTCTTGACAATGCTGTGGTATGTGCAAGCTAAGATGTTCATAAAAGAGCAACAGAAGTCGTCAACATTAATTCTTTCATACTCTAATGAATATAAAATTGCTAGTGTCCCTTAAATAGAAAGCTTCAGACAACTTTCAGAACAAGTTTTGTTACCATCTCCAGGTGACAACAGAACTGCAAAGGATTCCCAATTGCTTAACTCCAAGGAGATAAAAGTACCTGAGAGCTGATATGTACTTATGTAATTTTAAAATATTTATAGCTGCGTGCTCTGATATTTTCCTTTGCACTATAAGTGGGATACATATTACCTTTACATTAGATTATTATATTTTGTAGAGCACTTGGAAAATATACAGCATGATACAAGTGGTAAGTGTTGCTATCAGGAAAACAGAGATCATTAATATTCTTTCTTATGATGCCTAATTATATATACAATAGTACCTCAACTCCTCATGGAAGTATACAAACTGGACTGCATACATTCTTGAAGATCAGAAACTAAGCTCCAGCTGCTGGACCATAAACACATTTGTGTGTTTAACTGTTAGCATTAATTGGTATTTAATTCCAGTCTCTGGGAAAGATTCAGCCAGCCAGATCCCAGGAACAGTACTTAGGAATGGCAGTATGTGCTCTTATGAACTATCCACCATTTCTCTCTAACATCTCCCTGCAGGTTTTTTTTTCTTTTTCTTTCTTTCTTTTATTTTTTCTCTCTTCTTTTTCTAAGTTTATCAGGACAGCACATAATGTTGATTTAATAACTAATCATTACAGTTTTGATGTAATTAGTCTTCTGCGCCCCATAAGAAACCCTCTCAAAAATTTATAAGTAGTTATTGTATTGGGAAAATCTGTTTTTCAGCTTTTTTGCTTATATTCTTTTATTACTCAAGATATGAAAAAGAGAGCGTACTCACTAGTAGTTCATCCATACAGCTGCTTACTCCTTGAAGTAACACTCTGAACTCTGTTTCTAATACCAAATTATTTCCAAAGCTACATAACTAGCAAGATTCCTTAACAGAAACGTAATGAAGTTGAATCCTTCCAATAAAGAAATGTTACAGGGAAGGTTCACTGATGCTCACCACCTGCACTGATGAAAACCATCCACACTCAGTAACTGATGTGTGCAACAAATATTAAGAGTGAATGCTTAAGAACAAAGAACGAAATCCTATAGGTTACCATTAAAACATAGAATAAATGACCTCCTGGAACTAACCAGACTATATTCTGTATTTAGAGAATTTTCTACAAGGTCCTAGCATACTTTTTAGAGGTTTAAATGTAACACAAATTCTGGGGAATACAGAATTTCTACAAATTTGGAAGTTCTCAGATAACAAAATATTTATTTGGTCTTACCTGACAATTCTTATGAGCAGCAGTGAAGCATAGATTCAATATTACTCTTTTTGCTCCTACATATACATTATCGCAAAGCTGAAGAGGATTTTTTTTCTTGGAGAGAACCCAGGAAAACACTATAGTATCTAATCTTGTGGGAAAAGGAGGAGGGGAAAAAACCTCAAAACAAGACAAAAGAACAGAGACCCAAGAGACAGAAAAGTAAAAGCCAGAAGGAAAGTTTCTAATGAATGTTTGTTCAGTGTATAACCTGTAAGGGCCTTTGTGACTGAAGCCTTAGCAAAATGGTAACACAAATGATAAAATAATAAGAGCAAGTGGTTTTATTCTAGTGTGGAGTTTCTTTTAGACATCAAATTAATGGCAATAGTAAACTGAATTAGTTGACAAATCAAGGAGATAAAACCTCCTATTAAAGTCTTGGTATCCCTTTCTCTCACAAATTGATTTTGGCAGTTTGGTAACAGACAAGAAGAGCCAGCCAGCCAGCCAAAAGTAAAGAGATAATTTTAAATATTCTTGGGTTTTTTTCCTTTGGATGATATATAAATGCTGTGTTGTCAATCAAGAATGTTAAATTCATTCAGAAAAAATGATTATATTTGCTCCTTTGCACAAAGAGCAATTGTGGTAGACAAACATATACATCAGTGATAAGACTTAAGAAGACATTGTTTGCATTGCTAGAAAAAAATGCAAATGAAAAAGAGTAAAAGTTCTTCAAACACATATTGAATGCAAGTTTTTAGCCTGGATTTGATATGAACAGCTGATGCTTTAAAACAGTTTCTATAAATGCCACTCATCTATACCTATCCTTTAATTCAAGCATGCTGGTTTTAAATGATCCTTTGCCTTTTCCCATGGCATATGTAGATTAAAATATATCTTGGGATGGTTAAAGTAAAAGCTATTGTGTGTTTTATCTGAAGGGGTATATCAAAAGTAAAAGCTTTCACTGGAGAAAGTATTAAAAAAATGTAAAAAAGATAAATTTATAGACTAGACCATGCATATTAGGAGCAAAACAGATTAAATAAAAAGTTCTTTAAGATGAAATTGCCACAAATTGCATGCATATGAAACTCTCCCCTGAGCAAATGTATTACAACCAATAATCAGATGTGCTTTGTATCCAGAACCATCAATTACTTGAAATAAATGATAGGGAGAGTTAAGAATTACTCAGAGGATGCTCAGAATTTTGTAGGACCAGGGCCTAAATTAATAATAGGCACCCTCATCCATTCCACTGACCAACAAAAAGGTGCTACAAGGGTGAGACATTATTAGACAGTTACATGTTTAAAAGGTAGTACAATAAACAAGTCAATTTTCAACAGTTAGCAACAAAGAAACTTGCCTCAAGAAGCTAGTACCATTAGTAAGGCAACTGATATAATCATCCTCTGAATTAATATGTTAAAAATAGATCTTTTAGTAGGGGATAACAATTTGACTATATTAACCTCCACACTACACATTTGGACCTCAATGGATTGATCCATTATGTACTGTTAGTCCATAATTACAAAAGTTAAAAACAAATACCTTCATTTAAATAAATGATGCTGTAGCATATTAAAGCATTTTGAATATTTTAAAACTTTATATTTATTTATTTATATGTGCATACACACACACACACAAACTTCAACATGAGTGGAACAAACCATTTGAAAACATTCACCTGTCAGCAAACATAACAGCAGCTGATAAACAAAAGCAGATAGGAACTATTTTTAGGAACTATTTTTCTTTAAAAGAAAGCCTGCAAAAATTCCACTTCTCTACTAAATGCCAAGCATCAAGAATAAGATCAACCTCTGTATATAGGAGAAGATGGGTGGCGGGTTAGGGGGGGTTTGTTTGTTTTAGGGTTTTGTTTGGGGGGGAATTGTTTGCTTTCTGCTTTTTTTAACTCATAATCATCCTAAATGAGATAGCAAAGGATGTGGCTAGGCTACTCTCATTGCCAATATTAAGTTTTTTGGCTGCAAATACATTTCACAATAACATTATAGGATAATAATACATGTAGGCACAAATATATCAACTGTGACAAATTTGTTTTTGCTATACAGCCTATGTCAGGCTTTTCATACGAGATAAGGCTTCATAGAAATTTTAAAGACTCCATTATTATACATAATTTTCTAGATTTTTTTCAAAACTTTTGCACAATCAAAAAGGCAGTGAGAGTAAGTGACAGAGACTCCAAAAAACATGAACAAAATACATTAGAACAATGAGAAACCATGATAGACCCCCTTTTTGAACTGAGAAATAACAGTGGTTACAAGGGACAAAAAGATAGGATACTGGCTGAGTTTCCAGAAATGTCACGTGCAACAGAAGTGTCCTGGATCACAGGGCAATTTTCTTTCTAAAGGCAAGGCTTCTTTACCTTGCTGTTGCTGGCTGGACATAACCAGGGTAAGATCTCCTTGTGCTTGTGGCTTGCCTTTGTCTAGCCAGGAAGGACTGTCCTGAGCCTGTACTAGCCAGCCTGTCTTCTGCTGCTTTTTTATGCAGAGTCATTCCCTATAAAGAGAAAGTTATCAGTGAATACCAATAAATAACGATGAACAACAATTTATTATTTCTTCTTCACAAATACAAGCTAACCTGGTTTGAATTTCAAGCATTATGTTTTCAAGAATGAGGTTAAGACATTCTTCCTGAGCCTTTTCAATGAGTTTACTTTTTATCATCATGCAAGTTTGCAGTAATTCTTGAGAAAAAGGACTTCCAATGTCCCAGGACTTGAACGTGTATTTCCACACATGAACACATGGTGCTATGACAAACCTTTTGGAAAGCGCCCCCCCCCCCCCCCCCCCAAGTTGAGCTAGATGAGTATTTCTCAATTATATTCACCCTCTGTGAAAATACTAACTTAATAGAAGTGGTTGGAGTATATTTTGGTGCTGGTGGATACCAAGTTGAACGTGAGCCAGCAATGCATGCCTGTGCTAAAGAACGCAAACAGCATCCTGGGTTGCATAAGGAAGAGTGCTGCCAGCAGGTGGAGGGAGGTGATCCTTCTACTCTACTCAGCACTGGTGAATCCACATCTGGAGTCCTGTGTCCAGTTATGGGCTCCCCAGTACAAGAGAGACATGAACATGCTGGAGACAGTCCAGAAAGGGGCCACAAAGATGATTAAGGGACTGGATCATCTTTCATACAAGGAGAGGCTGAGAAAGCTGGGATTGTTTAGCCTGGAGAAGAGAAGGCTCAGGGGGAATCTCATCAATACCTGAAGGGAGGGTCCATAGAAGAGGGAGCCAGGCTCTTTTCAGTGGTGCCCAGTGACAGGACAAGAGGCAATGGGTACAAACGAAAACACAGGAGGTTCCATCTGAACATAAGAACACTCTCCTTGACTGTGAGGGTGGTTGAACACTGGAACAGGTTGCTCAGAGAGGTTGTGGAGCCTCCATCCTTGGAGAGATTCAAAAGCCCTCTGGACATGATCCTGGGCAACCATCTCTAGGTTGCTCTGCTTGAGCAGGGTGGTTGGACCAGATAATCTCCAAAGGCCTTTCCAACCTTAGCTATTCTGTGATTCTCTGTTTCTGAAAGAATCTGTGTCTTTAGCAGAAGTTAGGAGCTATGAAAAATTCCCACTGTTGAATGGCAGGGAAAAGAAGAAAATCACATACTGACTGGAAGACCCTGACCAGTATGAGATGATGGAAGCTATGGTGGGCTGTGGATAAAATCAGAGACTAACTAAAAGGAAGAAGCAGGTGAAGCTATCACTAATCATCTTCATCCACGTGACAGTCAGGCTACTGAACTACATCTCTCAGCTCAGCCTTGCCTTCTGCTTACCAGTGGGACCAACATTATGTAGTTGGAAAAGGGCACCAGGTCACCTGAAAGTGCCTTCAATACCAAAAAGATTCAAATGCTTTTAAATAGAGCCATTTTACTCTCCTACTCATGAACATAGCAGGAACATAAAACAGCAAGAAGGAAACTCTTCCAAGGGAAGACAGAATGAAATGATTTAACACCTATGATGAAACAGATGCATGTTACAGGGGGAGGTCAGGGACTCCTATCAGGAGAGCAGTATCAAAACAGCCTGTGGTGGGTTGACCCTGGCTGGATGCCAAGTGCCCACCAAAGCCACTCTATCACTCCCCTCCTCAGCTGGACAGGGGAGAGAAAATATAATGAAAGGCTCGTGGGTCGAGATAAGGACAGGGAGAGATCACTCAGCAATTACTGTGGCAGGCAAAACAGACATGACTTGTGGAAATTAGTTTAATCTTATTACCAATTAAAATCAGAGTAGGATAATGAGAAATAAAAACTAAATCTTGGAACACCTTCCCCCCACCCCTCCCTTCTTCCCGGGCTCAACTTCACTCCTGATTTTCTCTACCTCCTCCTCCCCCAGCAGTGCAGGGGGACAGGGAATGGGGGTTGCAGTCAGTTCATCACGTTGTCTCTGCCGGTCCTTCTGTCTCAGGGGGAGGACTCCTCACACTCTTCCCCTGCTCCAGCATGGGGTCCCTCCCACAGGAGACAGTCCTCCATGAACTTCTCCAACGTGGGTCATTCCCATGGACTACAGTTCTTCATGAACTGCTCCAGCGTGGGTCCCTTCCACGGGGTGTAGTCCTTCAGGAATGGACCGCTCCAGCGTGGGTCCCCCACGGGGTCACAAGTCCTGCCAGCAAACATGCGTGGGCTCCTCTCTCTCCACGGGTCCTCAGGTACTGCCAGGAGCTTGCTCCAGCATTGGCTTCTCACAGGGTCACAGCCTCCTTCAGGCATCCACCTGCTCCAGCGTGGGGTCCTCCATGGGCTGCAGGTGGATATCTGCTCTGCTGTGGTCTCTCCATGGGCTGCAGGGGGAAAACCTGCCTCACCATGGTCTTCAGCATGGGCTGCAGGGGAATCTCTGCTCCGGCCCCTGGAGCACCTCCTCCCCCTCCTTCTTCACTGACCTTGGTATCTGCATAGTTGTTCCTCTCACATATTCTCACTCCTCTCTTTGGCTGCAGTTGTGCAGGGGTTTTTTAACCCTTTCTTAAATATGTTATCACAGAGGCACTACCACTGTCCTTGATTGGCTCGGCCTTGGCCAGCGGCAGGTCTGTCTTGGAGCTGGCTGGCATTGGCTCTATCAGACATAAGGGAAGCTTCTAGCAGCTTCTCACAGAAGCCACCCCTGTAGCCCCCCCACTACCAAAATTTTGCCACGCAAACCCAATACACAGCCACACCCTATCAAAGGTAAGTCTTGAGCACATTTGCTGAAGGTGAACAATTCCCTACAAAAAGGTCCAATACTGTGTGATTGATATACAATTCCCTTATGCTTTGAACAGTGTAAGTGAGGCTTGACCCTGCACTCTCACCCATTTTCATATGTAGTGAACAGAATGAAAGAACCAAATACATATAGCTTGGTAAATGCCACAAGAAGAGTATCAGGTGTGCACAAAACTACCTGCATTGTCAGTCTAATGAAACAGAAACAAGCAGAAGACTGGAGAGGGGGCAAAGAAGAGAATTAATTTGAGTATTAGAAGACAGTATAACTAAAGGTCTGAAATTACAAAAAAGGAAAAACTGAGGCTTCCTTTCCCCCCCCCATAAAGTGATGCTTCAGGTTTTGAAACTTGAAAATAACAACCACTTTGGTTTCTATATTCTGAACTGAGGCTTACTTTGCTGTTTTTCAGTATGAACTCTGTCAAGCCTTTTACAAGTTTTTTGTTTTCCAGTAGGGGTTAAGTGTTATATAATGATAACTAAATGAGAATGCTTTCATCTGCATATGTATTTGAAAGTACTTTACACACAAAAATATTATAAATAAACGAAGACCTTGATAAACACCACAGAAACAACTAAGATTAACCTTTTTATCATTTTTAAGTTTGGAGATTCTTACCATAGTGTACCAGGCACTAACAATAAACTTCTCTTCCATTTCTCTTTGACTCTTTGTTTTTTCATATTCTTTCTAAAACAAAACAAACCCATATATTTAAAAATGTTTAACTGCAGAGAACAGTAAATATTAGAGAAGCACAGTCTATACCCAAAAATGAGGAAACGCAAAAGATCTACTGGGATACATGGAGATGATTACCTCTAATGAATGGAACATTCTGTCACGTTCCTGCAACTGATTTTTCAGTGCCTGAATCTCAGGAGCTGCACCCTGGTTTTGTTTAGGATCTAAGGTGCGGATAACCTGTGAGAGGAAAAGCACAGTTTGTTTTTAATTCAATGTTGGAAAAGGCATCAAGGCATTATAACCACATAAGGAAGATTAAGAGACATAGAAGTGATTTAAAACATGTAGATATAATAAAGTAAAATGACATTTTAAAATGTCAAACAAAAGAATGCTTAATTTTAAAAGGCTGACATATAATACAGACACATCTCTCCCCTAATAAGACAGAGGCTCTAAACTGTCAACCAGGATGATGGAGACTATCTCTAAACAACAATCATGAAGAGTCACACATCATCTGAAATGTGTTCTAACAGGACTGTCAAACAAAAGTGTTGATAGGAGGAAGCAAGATCTTGGAGGTTCAATATCTTGGACACAAGGAAGCAGTTCCTACCCCCATTCTGCGCTGCCATGGGGCTAGAGCATGTGAAACTTTTCCTTGAAGCCTTTTTCTCTTTATAGTCAAGGTTTACCTATCTGTTACCCCCAACTCACTCCTCACTGTGAACTCAAGCACTACTTCTATCTGGAAAGAGGCTGTGATTCAGGAATCTGGAGTACCAGTAATGCAAATTTTAGAAGGTTCTGCTACAACCAAGAAGAATCCATGTGTGATGTGCATGTGTGATGAAGTTTCTGCCACTAAGTAAGATGAGGGGAACAACTAACTACATTCTTATGTGGCACCCATCAGAGGCAGCATTTGAGTGCTAACATATATTCAAGAATGATTCCAGTAAAGGCCGAGGTTTTTAAATTTGTCCTAGAAAATAGCTGAAATACTTTTTAAAAACATGAGCCCTAGCATGGACATGACTTCAACCAAACTGCATCACTCACTGATGAGCCTGGAAGAACTTCCACCAAGAAACAGGTTATCATAACATCAGGAAGGGGTTAACACCATCTCTGTGTTATCCACCTGCACTTGTGACTCTTAAGGAGTTTTGTCTGGGTAACTCTAATATAAATCTGTATCAGTGGGGTACATATGTGTACAGAAGTAGTACAAAGGGTTTTGGTTAGATAGTAGTCACAAGTACAGATACTTAATTTAGTTTTATTCCTACAGAGTGAAAATGTGGTACAGCCTGTTAGGGGAGGAGTGTTAACTTGGAACCCAGACACTTACACTTTTGGCCTTTTCCAAATACTTTTTGTATCGTTCTTCCATTTGCTTCATTTCTTCATCTTTTTTCCGCAAAGCTTCTTGCAATTCTTCAATTTTGAGTGCTTTATGTCAGGATTAGAGGATAAAATAATTACATTAAATTTATTTACATGCATTTAAACAGACATTAAACCCACAGCTAGGACTTCATTTCAGTTAAGAAAAGCTTACATAAGGAATGAAAAATGCTTATTGATGCAGTGGACACAATAAGTTTAATTCAAAACCTCAGAAACGCATATGAAAAATGGTATATTGTAGGTCAAATGAACAGAAGTTTAACAGCCCTAAGCGACAAACAAGACACTTGCTCATATCTGCCCAAAGGTAGCAATGCACAAAATTCTTCAAAATTGTAACATGAAAACACTCCAATTATGTTTTCTTCACATCATCCCCAAGAAGTGATGCAGACCAACAGGACAGTTTCACTGTACATCCAATTTCCTGTGTTGATTTAAGAATGTGCCAACCACTACTACTTGTGCAAGCTATACATCCTACTTGCATCTCAGAGAAAGATCAAATTTGTCACCATCGATCAAAAAGTATATAACATTGGTGTCTGGTTCTCAGACAATGATAAATATTTGACAACTCTTAATCTATCTGATTTGTAACCTAATTTTTCAATTTTCATTTATGTTTATCTTATTTACAATTTTCTCTCTAAGCATAAGGAAAACACTAAGATGATGACTGGGTAAGATTTATTCTGCTGACCTGTTACAGAACCAATTGCAGGTATTCATCCAGACTATAGAATCTGTTTTTCAAAATTTTGTATAATTCTGGCACAAACTTCTTGGCCATAATTCAGTCCAGTTAAAAGAATCCAAAGAAACAACCCCCACACCATTTATCCTATTCATGGAAAGAAAGGAAGAAGTATAACTACTTTAACTGTTTTTGTCATATCAAAATAGAAGCTTGGCCCAAGATTTTTCACAAACAACTTGCAATTCAAGTAAGCCAAGCAGAGAAGTCTGAATATGCTCTAAATTTAGAGGTTAGGGACTCAGAAAACCAGGCCCCTTTCTGCCCTGCTCCCCACAACTGAGGCATGTTAAGTATGGAAGGATTACATACTCATCAACTATACAGCTCCTGAACTTCATCTCCAGTTGTCTTATCATTTTCTAAAATGTGGAATTTTGTAACATGTAATATTGTTCTGTGGTTTTAACTGGAAACTAATGAAAATTTCTTGGATCTAAAATTTACCTAATGATTATATAATCATTAGGTAGCTGGAAAGCTCCCCAGCTGAAAAGGACCTGAGGGTGTTGGTTGACAGCCGGCTGAATATGAGCCAGCAGTGTGCCCAGGTGGCCAAGAAGGCCAACAGCATCCTGGCTTGTATCAGAAATAGCATGGCCAGCAGGACTAGGGAAGTGATCATCCCCCTGTACTCGGCACTGGTGAGGCCGCTCCTCAAATACTGTGTTCAGTTTTGGGCCCCTCACTATAAGAAAGACATTGAGGTGCTGGAGCGTGTCCAAAGAAGAGCAACAAAGCTGGTGAAGGGTCTAGCAAGCAAGTCTTATGAGGAGCAGCTGAGGGAACTGGGATTGTTTAGCCTGGAGAAGAGGAGGCTGAGGGGAGATCTTATCACTCTCTACAACTACGTGAAAGGAGGTTGTAGTGAGGTGGGTGTCAGTCTCTTCTCCCAAGTAACAAGTGATAGGATGAGAGGAAATGGCCTCAAGTTGTGCCAGGGGAGGTTTAGATTGGATATTAAGAAAAATGTCTTTACCGAAAGGGTTGTCAAGTATTGGAACAGGCGGCCCAGGGAAGTGGTGGAGTCACCATCCCTGGAGGTATTTAAAAGACATGTAGACGTGGCACTTAGGGACATGGTTTAGTGGTGGACTTGGTAGTTTTAGGACACGATGATCTTAAGGGTCTTTTCCAACCTAAATGATTCTATGATTCTATGATTCTTCTAATGAATGCCAAAATGATATTTAAATCTTCCCAGACCATTTAATGAATAGAATTGCTTTGGTGCTTCCAAGAGAAGCTGACCTTGCTACTTGACAAAAGTAAGAGACAATGTATTATTTACCAAGATTAGTCAGTATAAAAAAGGCAAATGCTGGTAGCCATCAGTGATGTACCCTTCAGTCATTTACAACTGGGTGCTGAGGTCTTGCTGTGATATGACCAAAATGGCCCAAAAAGCTACATTCTCATTGACCAGTGTCCAAAAACTTTCTATGGTTAAGTTATAGCACAATTCCACTCTGTAATCTGAAAACATATTGATGTAACATATATTGGGAGTTAAAATAACATGGAGATGGTAACAAGGACTTTTAAACATAAGATATTAGAAGACATAATACTATTTTCAGAAAACAACAGTTGTGAAGAACTGAGTTTAACTCACAGATGATCATCCTTTGCCATGGTGGGCTCTAAAATGTGATCTGCTGCATCTCAAGAATTAGTAGCATGTATTTGGTCATTATAGCTTTCAGAGTAATTAACACCACACATACCACTACCACTTGAAACATATGTTTTGTTTTTCTTACAGCTTTTATAGATATTAAATGAAATATTAATTAAAGATCATTCCCTGCATGCAAAACATTTTACAGGTAAAAGAAATGGAGTGCATATCAGAAAACTCACAACTGTTATTACATCTTGGTTCCAAATCCTCAATAATATCTCGTTTCTTCTGTAGCTCATTGTTAGCTTCATGGAGTTTCTCACTGTTACAAACCATAGAAGCACATATTATTTTTCCAATACTCTTATCCTCTTGAATGAACATTAAGTGATTAAAAAACCCAAACCCTCAGAGTATGGTATATTTCTGGGAGTATAGTTGACTTGGCTGTGAGGCATGAGGACAAATGACAAGCGGGTTGTCATTTTATAAACATGGGAATGTTTATCAAATATACTAAAAAGCATTACTATATATGCAGAGTTATAAAACCAGACAGCTCCATTCTCGGCCCAGAATTATATACTTACTTTAGAATTTACAATAAATTGTACAAAGCATATTTTAAGTGTATAATATCAATAGCTGTGATTTGGGAAGAATGGCTTAACCCCCCCCCCCAAATTTATAGAGAGACTATACTTTGTAGTAAGCCAGTTAACAAGCAAACAATTCTTTAAGTAAAACTTGCAGTTTAAAAAAAGTGTAAAATTAAGAGCAGTGCAGAAATAGTAGAACAGAAAGATCACACTCACTAAAATGTTATCTTTCATTCCATAATGTATACTAAAATGTAAAAATGTCAATATTGTTTATATTAAAATGTTTTCCTCAGAACAAAATTAATTATTCCTCTTAACTTAAGCTTTACACAATTTTAAATAAAGTTTTCTAACCACCAGAAAATGGTGACTCTTTCATAACTCCTTTTAATTTGGCAAAGGCTTTCCATAAGAAATTAAAATAATGCCTCAGTAACAGATTCTCTACATATTCCTGAGCTATCTGCATTTCTCTTTATATATCTTCCAAATGCACTACTGCCTTCCCACTGCTGCTAATGGCTAAGCACCTGCTAAGCATATGGAAAGCAGATCATTTCATATGGCAAGCAAAATATGGAAAGCTTTATTACTTACAGATGTTCTTCAAGTTTCTTTTGCAGAAGCAGCGACTAAAACAGGAAATTAAATGTGTCAGTTATTTTTATACGTTATGGTGCTTAGTATCATTTCAGTTATATTAAAATATATAATTTCACAATTATAACCAGAACATAGCCATTTAATTTCACCCATTTTTAGGTCATAATTGTATAACAGTTTTCTGTAGTAGTTGTCCTTTCCTTGATAGCTGTGGACTTTCCCAAAATCAGAATGCCTTATAACTTCACAAATATTTTCTTGGAATTGGATCAATATAGGAGAGATCCATTAATGACAAAATTGTATTTCAGTTGTTTTAATTGCTTTGTGATTCAGTACTTTTGTAGATTAGACTCAACAAATTTATTTAAAATTAGATAGTGGAAAATTTGCTTAAAGAGCTGTCCAATGCATCAAAGCAAATTCACATAAAGAGTTGAGGTAAAATTCTGTCCCCACAAAAATTAGATGGAGTAGAGTGCCACTGATCAGAGCACAGCAGAAAATTTATCCTCAATTGCTCTGCTTTTCTCTGGTTACACATCTTTCTTTGCCTACAAATATGTAAATATAATATACCTTATGGTGTTCTGATTTCTGGCTAAGTCACATTTAAATAAGCTCTTGGCGGGGGGGTGGGGGGGTGGGGAGCTTCAAAGTAAATATTAGTTTAATCATAAACTCACTTTATATACAGTGAGAATCTTTTAAAAAAAACATAAATGTCTATAAAGTAAAAGTAATGTTAAGTAAACAGAAAGCCATACTCACAATAGCCTTGAGCAGAAACCCATGCCAGGAAACAGAGATGACATATTAGCATAATGCAAAAACAGCAACCAACAGAAGAAACTATTTAGTAACTCATGAACAGAAAAGCTTAAAGCTATGCATTTTTTCCAGACATGCACATTTTTCTTACTTCTCTGTTCTCATCAAAAGTTTAATCCTGTCACATTTTTGGAGAGTTTAGGAAAGCTAGTAAAAATTATCCATACTGTGTTCAAGTCTATGAATGCTTTTCCACTTTCACGCATATGCAAACATCATACTCAAACCAAAATTTCAAAGGAAAGCAGTTGTTATGAAAAGTAATTTTAACATTGAAGTCCTGTTAGTAGCTGTACTGGTTTTGGCTGGGATAAAGCTAAATTTCTTCATAGTAGCTTGTATGGGGCTATGTTTTGGATTTGTGCTGGAAACAGTGTTGATGATACAGGGATGTTTTAGTTATTGCTGAGCAGTGCTTACACAGAGTCAAGGCCTTTTCTGCTTCTCACACCGCCCTGCCAGAGAGTAGGTTGGAGGTGCACAAAAAGTTGGGAGGGGACACAGCTGGGACAGCTGACCCCAACTGACCAAAGGGATATTCCATACCATATGATGTCATGCTTAGCAATAAAAGCTGGGAGAAGAAGAAGGAAAGGGCGGGATGTTCAGAGTGATGGCATCTGTCTTCCCAAGTAACCGTTATGCGTGATGGAGCCCTGCTTTCCTGGAGATGGCTGAACACCTGCCTGCCAATGGGAAGTAGCGAATGAACTCCTTATTTTGCTTTGCTTATACGCACAGCTTTTGCTTTACCTATTAAACTGTCTTTATCTCAACCCACGAGTTTTACCCTTCTGATTCTCTCCCCCATCCCACTACAGGGGGAGTGAGCAAGCAGCTGTGTGGTGCTTAGTTGCCTACCTGGGTTAAACCACAACAGTAGCAAAGCAGCAGACAATATGTAGCCTGTTGGGCTACAATCAACATGTAGAGATACATGTATTTTGATGGAGAGATTATGAATTGGTGTTATTTTCACATGGTTTAAATAAAAGACATTAAATATTGGATATTTAACCCAGACACTACCTTTTTGGTTTGCATTTGTCCAGTACCCATTATAGTGGAGTCCTAGTCTGTGACTGATACTCCAAAGTGCTATCACAATATAAAACAAAATCATCAACAAAATTACTTCATTGTTCTTCCTTTCCATGTTCTTTCAAGAAAAGTTTAAACACAAAGCCAATACAGACAATTTGTATGCAATCCAAGAAAAATTTTTAGCTGGAGTTTAAACACTTAAAAATATTGTTTTTAATCAGATTCCTGAGTTGTGTTGTTTGATTAGTTCAAAGTTGGATTGTCTTTTACACTATGAATAAAGAAGGTAAGAGGTAAAATAACCCAAGTGACCAAGGAGGTAACATAACTCAGTGACTCCACTGAATCCAGAGTTACAGAACTTTACAGTAGCTATGGACCTGCGGGTTTTGGCCATTTGTTTTTTTCCTTTTCCAGTTTTTCTAAGAAATATAGTAACAAATTACACACTCAGAGGAAGGAACACCCTGTTGGCTTCTCCCAAGGCTGTCCCAGGAGAGCATCAGCCCCATGGTCCAGGCATGGAATCCATCAAGATGAGTTAATGCTGGAGCACCTTTCGGACTGAGGGGGAGCTGCTGCCTAGGGGTATAAGACACATTATGGGGAAAAACATTTTGGGATTGCACAGGACTTATTATGGGATATTTAGGGGAGGAACCAAAGGCAGGAAAAGGAAGGGGTTTAAGTGATTTGGGGAGGAACAAGTATGGGAAAATAGAGGGTATGGAGATAAAATGGGCCTGTTTGTGTAAACAGTGGCTGATCAGTACACTTGTGTGGCCATGCCCTGTACCTGATCAGTACAGTTTGTGTTATCTTATTAAATTCCATTTCTAACTCTTTCCCTGGGTGAGGAACTCTATTCTCTGTGTGTGTGTGCGTGTATGGGGATCTGAGTGCCAGTGACTAGAGTTAGACCACAAGTCACAGGGGCTTGTGTGCCTGGGTGCCAGCAACTAGAGAGACCAGAGTGAGTAAAATCAAGTGCCAGCCACTGAAGTGGAACCAGGGGCCAGAGCACCTATGTGCCCATAGCGTCAGAAACTGGAGCAAGTATGGTGGTTGTGTGAGCAAGTGTGTGATTGCTAGCAAATATCAAGCTGGACTAGTCAGCATGTAGGTGAAGTGACCTGGGAGCCAGGAATATGTGTGTGTCTCTAAGGGCAAGACTGGCTATTGGGGGACCAGAGGAGTTCTGGCCACTGCACCAGCAACTGGAGTGGGCCTGCAGCCTCAAGGGCTCTTATGTCTGGGTGCCAAGCAACTGGGGGGACTGGGATCCAGGGGCCAGCTACCGGTCAGACTGAGCATCTGAGCCCTGCTGCTGAAGGCATCGACATTATACATATATACATATACTTGTACTAGTGGACGTCTATCCTGCTCAGCCAGAGAGGGGAGCAGGACAAGGCCATTGGTGCTGTCTGTGTTCATGTGAGTGCTCTGTGTGTCTGTCTGTGATCTGTGTGGCCAGCCATGTATATATGTGCATATGTAGTATATGTGTGCTCTGTGTGCATGTGCTTACTGGGAATACATCTTCAGCCGCGCTATTGGTTGGAACTGGAGACATGAAGCTGTGGCAGCCTCATCTCTCTCGGGCTGATGGATCTGGCCTGATTTCCCCTAACAGATTTAACAGGTTGGCCCCTGCTTTGAGTAGGAAGATGGACGGGTATCCAGACCCCTAAAGGTACCTTCCAACTTAAAGTATTTTGTGATACAACATTTCCTTTTCTGCTCATTTAAGAGTACATGTAGGCAAATATTTAGAACCCAACAAGATAGGTCTAAGGGGGTAGTGCCTATACATCACTGTTAGTGTGATCAAATATATACTGAAGCTAGGAATGCACCTGGTGCATCATGAGCTTCAGCTCTGCCTGGTATCCACAGCAGGCTGTACAGTTCCATGTGAAAATCTGTGCTGGCAGGGTTTTGCTACTAGCAGAACACAAACCAGCTCGGATTATACCTACATGGGCTGTAGTCAGTCCTTTAAGTGCACTGTACACATAACTTACTGTCTAAACCAAAGCTTCAAACAGGGACAGATTTAGAATTACAAAAAATAAGGGGATATCTGATTAGACTGAGATTATTTACAATACCCTCCACATCTGAGAAAAGCTTTCATAAACACATTGCTCAAAAAGTAAATCACAAAACAAAGCTTTATATGTCAGCAGCTAAAAATAAAAAAAACTCATGAGAAAAAAAAATGACCTGTCTTATCAAGAAATGCTTTCTCTGGGTTCCTGTTGTGGTTTAGCCACAGCTGGCAACTAAGCACTACGCAGCCGCTCGCTCAACCTCCCCCCACTGGTGGGATGGGGAGAGAATCAGAAGAACAAAAGTAAGAAAACGCGTGGGTTGAGATACGAACAGGTTAATAATAATAATGATGATGATAAATTGTAATGAAAAGGAAAAAAATTAGAGAGAGAAACAAAACCCAGGAAAACCAAGTGATACAACCACTCATCACCCACCAACGAACACCTAGCCCATCCCCGAGCAGTGATCGCTGCCCCCGGCCAACCCCCCCTCAGTTTATATACTGAGCATGACGTCATATGGTATGGAATACCCCTTTGGTCAGTTTGGATCAACTATCTTGGCTGTGCCCCCTCCCAGCTTTTTGTGCACCTGGCAGAGCATGGGAAGCTGAAAAGTCCCTGACTAGCGTAAGGGCTACTTAGCAAAAACTAAAACATCAGCATGTTATCAACATTATTCTCATACTAAATCCAAAACACAGCACTATGCCTGCTACTAGGAAGAAAATTAACTCTATCCCAGCCGAAACCAGGACAGTATTCACCCCTTATTCTATACCATCTACGTCATGCCCAGGTCTTACCCTTTCCAATACATTCCAATTAGTCACCACCACTTTCCCCGTCTTTTGATATATACACACAGATATCATTCCCTTAGTCTATGGGCCATCCCTCTAAAATGTCCATTGAGTTCATTTAGTCCATGACTTTGGGTTCCATCTGTCATCACAGTCTTTCAGAGCAGGAGAGGTGGTGTGCGATGTTGGACTGTTGCATGCTGAAGCGAGTTCTGGTTCCATCACTGCTACACATTGCTCAGTTTTATTAAAGTTTGTTCTTCATTAATCTGGGTGGTTCTTACTGTAATACCACTGATATGGCATATAGCTACCATAAAAGAGATGACATACAGTATTATAGAGCAATTAACATCACACCATTCAGTTCATTGGCTATTTTCACCCAAAATCAAATCCCCTTGAGGTACACATTGGACTTCCCCACCCTTTCGCATCACCCACCAAGTGCACCCAGGTCCTTGAGCAAAAGCAATCCCACGAATGGGTTTGCCTTTGCCAGAGGCAGGAGTAACCCAGACTGTCTTCCCCAGCATATTTTTCATGTACACTACAGGGTCTTTATCCCCTTCTACAGTGCATAAATGTTTTGATTGGGCAGGGCCAGCTCGATTGGCAGATCCCCTAGTGTTGACTAACCAGGTGGCCTTTGCTAAATGCATATCCCAATGTTTGAATGTCCCATTGCTCTCAGGGTATTCTTTAACAGTCCATTGTGTCACTCAATTTTCCCAGAGGCTGGTGCACGAGAGGGGATGTGATATACCCACTCAGTGCCATGCTCTTTGGCCCAGGTGTCTATGAGGTTGTTTCGGAAATGAGTCCCATTGTCCGAGTCGATTCTTTCTGGGGTGCCATGTCTCCATAAGACTTGTTTTTCAAGGCCCAGGATGGTGTTCCGGGCGGTGGCATAGGGCAAGGAATACGCTTCCAGTAATCTGGTGGTTGCTTCCACCATGGTGAGCACATGGCGCTTGCCTTGGCAGGTTTGTGGGAGTGTGATATAATCAACCTGCCAGGCCTCCCCATATTTATATTTCAGCCATCGTCCTCCATACCAGAGAGGCTTGAACCACTTGGCTTGTTTGATCGCAACGCATGTTTCACATTCATGGATAACCTGTGCAATAGTGTCCATGGGCAAGTCCACCCCTCGATCACGAGCCCATCTATATGTTGCATCTCTTCCTTGATGGCCTGAGGTGTCATGGGCCCACTGAGCTATAAATAATTCACCCTTATGTTGCCAGTCCAGATCCACCTGAGCCAATTCAATCTTAGCGGCCTGATCCACCTGATGGTTGTTTTGATGTTCTTCAGTGGCCCGACTCTTGCGTACGTGAGCATCTACGTGACAAACTTTTACATCCAGGTTCTCTACCCAGGCAGCAATATCTTGCCACGATGCAGCAGCCCAGATGGGTTTGCTTCTGCGCTGCCAGTTGCTCTGCTTCCATTGCTGCAACCACCCTCACAGGGCATTTGCCACCATCCATGAGTCAGTATAGAGATAAAGGACCGGCCCCTTTTTTCGTTCAGCAAATTGAATCGACTCCCCTTCTCCTTCAGTAGTTTCTGCGACTTGTTGTGTAGGACATCGTAAAGCAGCTTTCCATCTCCGATATTTTCACAAAAGACCACCGGACCCATCAGTGAACAGGGCATACTGCTTCTCATTTTCTGGCAGTTTATTATACAGTGGGGCTTCTTCAGCACACGTCACATCCTTCTCTGGCAATATTCCAAAATCTTTGCTTTCTGGCCAGTCCATGATCACTTCCAAGATTCCTGGGCGACTGGGGTTTCCTATTCAAGCCCGCTGTGTGATTAGTGCGACCCACTTACTCCACGTAGCATCAGTTGCATGATGTGTAGAGGGAACCCTCCCTTTGAATATCCAGCCCAGCACCGGCAGTCGGGGTGCCAGCAGGAGATGTGCTTCAGTACCAACCACTTCCGAAGCAGCTCGAACCCCTTCATATGCTGCCAATATCTCTTTCCCAGTTGGAGTATAGCGGGCCTCAGATCCTCTGTATCCCCGACTCCAAAACCCTAGGGGTCGACCTCGAGTCTCCCCTGGTGCTTCCTGCCAGAGGCTCCAGGTAGGGCCATTCTCCCCAGCTGCGGTGTAGAGCACATTTTTTATAGCCTGCCCTGCCTGGATTGGCCCAAGGGCTACTGCATGAACTATCTCCCATGCAGTTTTTCAAAGGCTCAGGGCCCCATTTGAAATTGTTCTTCTTCCGGGCCACTTGATAGAGAGGGCTTACGATCTGACTGTAATTTGGAATATGCATTCTCCAAAACCCCACAATGCCTAAGAATCTTGTTTCCTTTTTGCTAGTTGGTGGGGACATGGCTGTTATTTTGTTGATCACATCCATTGGGATATGACGACGTCCATCTTGCCATTTTATTCCTAAGAACTGGATCTCCTGTGCAGGTCCCTTGACCTTACTTTGTTTTATGGCAAAACCGGCTTTCAGAAGGATTTGGACTATTTTCTCCCCTTTCCCAGAAATATCTTCTGCTGTATTGCCCCACACAATGATGTCATCAATGTATTGCAGGTGTTCTGGAGGTTCACCCTGTTCCCGTGCCGTCTGGATCAGTCCATGGCAAATGGTGGGGCTGTGCTTCCACCCCTGGGGCAGTCGAATCCAGGTGTACTGAACACCCCTCCAGGTGAAAGCAAACTGGGGCCTGAACTCTGCCGCCAAAGGGGTTGAGAAAAATGTATTAGCAATATCAACTCCGGTTCGTGTTGAAACTCTAGCATCTCTGGCACAGCAGCACTCAGTGGTGGTGTGACTTAATTTAGACCATGATGAACCTCATGAGGTTCAACAAGGCCAAGTGCAAGGTCCTGCACCTGGGACGGGGCAACCCCCGGTATCAGTACAGGTTGGGGGATGAAGAGATTGAGAGCAGCCCTGCGGAGAAGGACTTGGGGGTACTGGTGGATGAAAAGCTGGACATGAGCCGGCAATGTGCACTTGCAGCCCAGAAAGCCAACCGTATCCTGGGCTGCATCAAAAGAAGCGTGGCCAGCAGGTCGAGGGAGGTGATTCTGCCCCTCTACTCTGCTCTGGTAAGACCTCATCTGGAGTACTGCATCCAGCTCTGGGGCCCTCAGCACAAGAAGGACATGGACCTGCTAGAGCGGGTCCAGAAGAGGGCCACAAAAATGATCTGAGGGCTGGAACACCTCTCCTATGAGAACAGGCTGAGAGAGTTGGGATTGTTCAGCCTAGAGAAGAGAAGGCTGCGAGGAGACCTTATTGCGACCTTCCAGTACTTAAAGGGGGCCTACAGGAAGGATGGGGAGAATCTTTTTAACAAGGCCTGTTGTGACAGGACAAGGAATAACGGATTTAAACTAAAGAAGAATAGATTTAGACTAGACATTAGAAAGAAATTTTTTACAGTGAGGGTGGTGAAGCTGTGGAACAGGTTGCCCGGAGAGGTGGTAGAGGCCCCATCTCTGGCAACATTCAAGGTCAGGTTGGATGGGGCTCTGAGCAACCTGATCTAGTTAAAGCTGTCCCTGCTCACTGCAGGGGGGTTGGACTAGATGACCTCTAAAGGTCCCTTCCAACCCAAAGCATTCTATGATTCTATGATTCTATGTTAGTCTCCACTCCCCATTAGACTTTCGCACTGGCCATATGGGACTGTGAAAGGGTGAGTGAGTCTTGCTGATCACTCCTTGGCTCTCCAGTTGACGAATCAGCTTATGGATGGGATTCGGGGAGTCTCGGTTGGTGCAATATTGCCGCCCGGTGCACTGTTGTGGTAGTGATCGGCACCTGTTGTTCTTCGACCCTCAGCAACCCCACAACGGAAGGGTCCTCTGAGAGACCGGGCAAGGTGGACAGCTGTTTCATTTCCTCTGTCTCCAAGTCAGCTATCCCAAAAGCCCACCAGTACCCTTTTGGGTCCTTGAAATACCCTCTCCTGAGGTAGTCTATGCCAAGGATGCACGGAGCCTCTGGGCCAGTCACAATGGGGTGCTTCTGCCACTCCAGCCCAGTTAGGCTCACCTCGGCCTCCAGTACAGTTAGCTGTTGGGATCCCCCTGTCACTCCAGAAATACAGTTGGGTTCTGCCCCTGTACAGCTTGATGGCATTAGGGTACACTGTGCACCGGTGTCCACTCGGACCTTCTACTCCTGTGGGTCTGATGTGCCATGCCATTGAATCCTCACAGTCCAGGAAACCCTGTTGTCCCTTTCCTCCACCTGGCTGGAGGCAAGGCCCCTCTAATCCTGGTCATAGTATTCTTTGTTCACTTCCTGTAAATACGAGTCAGGAGTTCCTTTATTAAAATCAGGAGTAAGATCAGCCCTTCTCCCCTGTCTGGGAAACTTCCCACTGGAGACCAGAGCAGCGCTTTTCCTGGAAGAACCCCCATTTGTGATTGTTTTTTCCTTGCAACTCACGCACCTGTGCCTCTACGGTCAAGGTAGAGTTTCCATCCCACTTCCTCATATCCTCTCCATGGTTATGCAGGTAAGACCACAGGGTGACCCGTGGCGTGTATCCTCTATATCCTCCCTCTTGAGCATAAGGACATTGACTCCCAATGGCTGAGGGAAAGAAGGCATTCAGTATCTCTGCCTGTCGTGGTTTAGCCCCAGCCAGCAACTAAGCACCAGGCAGCCGCTCGCTCAGTCCCCCTGCCCCGATGGAATGGGGGAGAGAATTGGAGGAGTAAGAGTGAGAAAAACTCCTGGGTTGAGATAAGAACAGTTTAATAATTGAAAGAAAGTAAAGTAAAATAGTAGTAGTAATAATAACAATATAATAATAACAGTAATAACAATATACAAAGCAAGTGATGCACAATGCAATTGCTCAACACCCGCCGACCGATACCCAGACAGTCCCCGAGCAGCGATTGCTCCCCCCCCCCCGGACAACCTCCCCCCAATTTATATACTGAGCATGACGTCATATGGTATGGAATAGCCCTTTGGTCAGTTTGGATCAACTATTCTGGCTGTGCCCCCTCCCAGTTTCTTGTGCACCTGGCAGAGCATGGGAAGCTGAGAAGTCCTTGACTAGCATAAGCAGTACTTAGCAACAACTAAAACATCAGTGTGTTATCAACATTCTTCTCATCCTAAATCCAAAACACAGCACTATGCCAGCTACTAGGAAGAAAATTAACTCTATCCCAGCCAAAACCAGGACAGCAAGGAAGTGCTTACAAGGCACCATTATGGCTAAATCCCTCAAAGACTTTCTAGGACGTGAACATGTTGGGATGCCTCTCTGAAGTGCCTGTACACTAATGCGTGCAGCATGGGGAATAAACATGAGGAGTTAGAGATCTGTGTGTAGTTGCAGGGCTACAGACTTGTTGGGATCACGGAGACATGGTGGGATGGCTTCCATGACTGGATTGTTGCAATGGAGGGATACAGGCTCTTCAGAAAGGACAGGCTGGGAAGAGAGAGCAGCTGGAGTGCTTGGAGCTCTGTCTGGGGTGGATGACGAGCCACCCGAGAGCTTCTGGGCAAGGATTATAGACAGGGTGGGTAAGGGTGACACTGTAGTGGGTGTCTGCTATAGGCCACCTGACCAGGAAGAACAAGTGGATGAGGCCTTCTACTTGAAGTAGCCCCACGTTCGCAGGCCCTGGTCCTCATGGGGAACTTCAACCACCCTGATATCTGCTGGAGGGACAACACAGCAGGGCATAAGCAATCCAGGCAGCATCAACTTCCTCATCCAAGTGGTAGAGGAGCCAAGGAAGAGAGATGCTCTGCTGGACCTCATACTTACCAACAAGGAGGGGCTCATTGGGGTTGTGAAGGTCAAAGGCAGCCTTGGCTGCAGTGACCATGAGATGGTGGAGTTCAGGGTCCTGACGGGAGGCAGCAGGGCAAAAACCAAGGAAGAGAGACTTTCTTTGTATTCCCGGAGTCAGCCAGACACTTCATCTACCGTTGGTGCCTCATCATCGTTCCAGGTCAATATTGCCAACGAGTTGGCATATGATGCTGGCGCTTTCTGTACAGACTTCCACCACCTGTTGTGTGCACCTGACTTCATCTGGATCTTTGGGTAACTGCTCACGGTTCAGGTCACTATAAATCACCTCCAGCACGCCTAATTCCCTCAGGTACTGGGTACCTTTCTCTATGGTGGTCCATTTGCCTGGGCGGTATATAACATCTTCCTTGAAGGGATACCTTTCCTTCACGCTTGACAGAAGTTGCCTCCAGAAGCTGAGGGTTTGTGCCCCTTTTCCAATTGCTTTGTCAATTCCCCCCTTCCCTAGAAAGGGATCCCAGCTGCTTGGCTTCCTTACCCTCTAAATCCAGGCTACTGGCCCCGTTATCCCAGCATCGGAGCAGCCAGGTGATGATGTGCTCGCCTGGATGATGACTGAAATCTTTTTGCATATCTTGCAGCTCACTTAAGGATAAAGATCATGTGGTTTTCATCTCATTTACGAGTTCTTCCTCTTCCTCCTCCTCTCCTTGTGATAGCCTTGCTTTTTCATCTTCCCTTTCTATACGAGTTTCCAGGATTTCTTCTTGTGTATAGGGGCAACTGATACCGGCATGGGTTATTTCCCTGGAGTAGCCGCACTGCCTGTCGCCAGGGTTGGAGTAGCTGCAGTGCCTGTTGCGGGGTTTGGAGCAGCTGCGGTGCCTGTTGTTTTGTCATCAGATCCAGAGACCTTCTCTTCCCCTTGAGGGTACTGAATAGTGTTGACCACAGCTCGATAGGCATGGGCCAGCCCCCAGCATGTTGCAATGATTTGTGTCTCTCTCGAGTTGCCAGGGTGACAACATCCTTTTTCCAAATACTTTACTAGTTCTTCAGGATTCTGCACTTGTTCAGGGATGAAGTTCCAAAACACTGGAGGTGCCCACTGTCCTAAGCATTTGCCCATGCTATCCCACACACCCTGCCACTCATAACTATCCAGCCTCGGGGCAGATCTCTGGATGATATTCTTAAATT
Source organism: Pelecanus crispus (assembly GCF_030463565.1). NCBI lineage: Eukaryota > Metazoa > Chordata > Aves > Pelecaniformes > Pelecanidae > Pelecanus > Pelecanus crispus. Next base: position 17,726,877 of record NC_134675.1, read on the forward strand.
GCTTATTAACTTTAGACAAAACCAAAACAGTATTCCCAAGAAATACCAATAGACGTATCATAACTGTCCAAAGATATTTAAGATACTGAAAAGCCATTGTAATGAAGGAGGAAACATCATAGAAGAAGGTAGCGAAGGTGCCGTTCTGTATTTCCTCCGCAACAAACCTCTCAGAGGAAGAGGTATGATTGCTAACTCTCTCCATGAGGTAGTACCTGAAGTACAGTTATGGCTTCAGTTCAAAGCTTAAATACCAAATAATGCTCAAGGTCAGTGTTTTAATATCAAATCTCCCAGGCAAAACATCACTAATCACTGCAGAGCAAAGCAAACTGCAAAAACCAACATCAAGCTTTAACATGTACAGCAAAAAAAGGAGCATGGTGCAGATCAGATAAACTAAGATCAAGAAGAGATGACTCAATATCGTGACCCGCAAGTATTAACAGATATAAATTCCTTAATAAGCTCTGGTTAATCTGTTATTATCTCATACCCTTCAGGCCCCACATTGGGCCAAAAAGGACTGTTACAGTTTAGCCCCAGTTGGCAGCCAAGCACCACACAGCCGCTCGCTCACCCTCCCCCCACTGGTGGGATGGGGGAGAGAATTGGAAGAGCAGAAGTAAGAAAACTCGTGGGTTGAGATAAGAACAGTTTAATAATTGAAATATAATAATAATAATAATAATGAATTGTAATGAAAAGGAAAACAACAGGAGAGAGAGAAACAAAACCCAGGAAAAACAAGTGATGCAACCGCTCACCACCTGCTGACCGATGCTCAGCCCATCCCCGAGCAGCGATCACTGCCCCCTGGCCAACTCCCCCCAGTTTATATACTGAGCATGATGTCATATGCTATGGAATATCCCTTTGGTCAGTTTGGGTCAGCTGTCTTGGCTGTTCCCCTTCCCAGTTTCTTCTCGCTGGCAGGGCATGAGAAGCTGAAAAGTCCTTGACTAGTGTAAGCGCTGCTCGTCAACAACTAAAACATCAGTGTGTTATCAGCATTATTCTCATCCTAAATCCAAAACACACCACTATGCCAGCTACTAGGAAGAAAATTAACTCTATCCCAGCTGAAACCAGGACACTTTTCTACAAAGAAAGCTTTTTTTTTTTATTCTAGACAAACATTTCATTTTACATTTCTCATTGAGAAAAATACAGTTTAAATGTAAGGCCATAACAGCACATATGGAAAGCTACCAGAAATCTCCATCTGCATTATTTCTTCATGATGTAACAAGCAGGTGATATTATGTAAAGCTGAAAGGTAGGATAATAGCAATTACCTGAACACAAGTTTTACATACATTTCTACTTACATCTTCAGCTTTTGAACCTTGCTCCTGCAAAGACTTCTGTAGTTCTTCAACCTGGGACTGTACGTCTAGCAGTCTCTGATTTACCAGCCTAGGAAATAGATAAAACTTTACTTTTCAGAAACAATGAATTACAACATGATGAAATCCAAGATGTTTAGTGTCCAGCATTTTCAGGACATCTATGCAAGACATACAACACTATTTCTTTATTTAAAATTGCATTGGGTTTATGTGACAAGGTTTTGGTAGTGGGGGAAGGGGGGCTGCAGAGGTGGCATCTGTGAGAAGAAGCCAGGGGCTGTCCTGTGCTGGACACAGCCAATTCCAGCTGGCTCTGACCACTGGTCAAAGCTAAGACAATCACAGAAGCTGGTGGCACCTCTGAGAAAACATATTTAAGAAAGGGCAAAACACTGCCTTGGGAGTGAGGAGTGAGGAAAAAAAGTGTGAGAAACAATCCTGCAGACACCAAGGTCAGAGAAGAAGGAGGGAGAGGAGGTGCTCCAGGTGTCGGAGCAGATATTCCCCTGCAGCTAGTGGAAAGGACCACAGTGGACCAGGTATTCCCTGCAGCCTGTGGAGAGGACCATGCCAGAGCAGATATCCATACTGCAGCCCATGGAGGACCCCATGCCAGAGCAGGTGGCTATTCCCTGAAGGGCCTGCAGCACAGGAGACATGGGGAATGCAGGGTTGCAGTCAGTCCATAACAGTTCCTCTCTGCTGCTCCTTCCTCCTGACACTTTTTCCCTGCTCCAGAATGAGTCCTTCCACAGGCTGCAGTCCTTCAGGAAAAATCTGCTCCAGAATGAGGTCCTCCATGGGCTGCAGGGGAATCTCTGCTCCAATGCCTGGAGCACGTCCTCCTTCTCTGACCTTGGTGTTTGCACTGGTGTTTCTCACTCTTTTTTCTCTCTTCCTCTGCATGTCGTCATTTTTGCACTTTCTTAAATATGTTTTCACAGAGGTACCACCAACTTTGCTGATTGGCTCAGCTTTGGCCTGCAGTGGGTCTGCTGCAGAGCCAGCTGAACTGGTTGTGACTGGTCTAAGATTTTTTCTGCTGACTTCGTCCTCACTGATCACAGTATTCTGTGGATGAAACAAGACAGCTAAAACCTACTGCATACTACAGTATGAGAAAATTCAGTACATAAAATCATGGAAAAGTTTTTATCACCCTAAACTTTCATAAAATACTCAGTTTTACAAAATCTAGATCATTTTGACAGCAGCTCTAATAGCTGTGAACATACTTTTAAAGAACAAAATAGGAAACAGAAGGGAAGATGGAAAATGTATGGGGAATGAATAGATAGTTACACTTGCTTTACAGAAGGAGAAGCTGAAGTAATACATGGTTCCTTTTGTGAGCCTTTGCATCATTCCAATTGCAATCGATTACAGAATTTTTCAGCCCACATTGCAGGCTCCAGATACTGGAACAGCATTGAATGACTGAGTAGACTCACAGGCTGGTTGAGATACCTTTTGATAGGGCTAACCACATTTTTTTACATGAGGAACTTGGCCCTGACAACAGTCTGCTAAGACAGAAGTGTACGGCATTGTTAGGAAAGTCACTGGAACAGAGAACAATACTTCCTTACCTGTTCTCTGTCTCCAATTCATTCTTCCGTAAATTTGTACCATCGAGCAAGCTCTGCAACAAGGTGATCTTTTCATTGTCAGAATCTTCTTGGTTCAGCTTTAACATCTTGTTTTCATGCTGAAGGCGAATGAGTTGCTCCCTAAACAAATAAAATCTACTAGAAGCAGCTTGCCATTCTCTATAAAGAATAAAACAGTTTACCACAGGATGTATAAAGATAACATAAAAATCTTTATCAGTTTTAGAAATCGATGAAACTACAATTGACTCTTGATCTCCGAATTCAAACTTGATTAAAGAAGCTGCAATTATACAAAACACAGAAGAGGAACATTGCCTGAGGGCCCAGATTAGATCTGAGAAAAAGGTCAGACAGACTGATGGGTAGTAAGCAAAGCTGGGTATCAGGGTATCAAAGGGTAAAGGTTGTAAACTTATCTATTCATAAGCCACTGCATGAACCTGGGCAAGGTTCACATTGGCAAGCTCCCCTGAGCTGGAAGACAGGGACGGGGAGCAGAATGGAGCCCCCATAGTCCAGGAGGAAGCAGTTAATGACCTGCTACGCCACCTGGACACTCACAAGTCTATGGGGCCGGATGGGATCCACCTGAGAGTACTGAGGGAGCTGGCAGAGGAGCTTGCCAAGCCACTCTCCATCATCTATCAGCAGTCCTGGTTAGCAGGGGAGGCCTCTGATGACTGGAGGCTTGCCAATGTGACGCCCATCTACAAGAAGGGCCGGAAGGAGGACCCGGGGAACTACAGGCCTGTCAGCCTGACCTCGGTGCCGGGAAAGATTATGGAGCAGATCATCTTGAGTGCGCTCAACAGGCACATGCAGGTCAGCCAGGGGATCGGGCCCAGCCAGCATGGGTTCATGAAAGGTAGGTCCTGCTTGACCAACCTGATCTCCTTCTATGACCTGGTGACCCACCTAGTGGATGAGGGAAAGGCTGTGGGTGTCATCTACCTGGACTTCAGTAAAGCCTTTGACACAGTCTCCCACAGCATTCTCCTAAGAAAGCTGGCGGCTCATGGCTTGGACAGGCGTACTCTTCGCTGGGTAACAAACTGGTTGGGTGGCCGAGCCCAGAGAGTAGTGGCAAATGGAGTTAAGTCCAGTTGGCGGCCGGTCACAAGCAGTGTTCCCCAGGGCTCAGTTTTGGGGCCAGTCTTGTTTAACACCTTTATCAACGATCTGGATGAGGGGATTGAGTGCGCCCTCAGTAGGTTTGCAGATGACACCAAGTTGGGTGGGAGTGTCGATCTGCTCGAGGGTAGGATGGCCCTGCAGAGGAATCTGGACAGGCTGGACTGATGGGCTGAGGCCAACTGTATGAGATTCAACAAGGCCAAGTGCCGGGTCCTGCACTTGGGTCACAACAACCCCATGCAATGCTACACGCTTGGGGAAGAGTGGCTGGAAGACTGCCTGGCCAAAAAGGACCTGGGGGTGTTGGTGGACAGCCAGCTGAACAAGAGCCAGCAGTGTGCCCAGGTGGCCAAGAAGGCCAACAGCATCCTGGCTTGTGTCAGGACTAGTGTGGCCAGCAGGAGCAGGGAGGTGATTGTCCCCCCTGTACTTGGCACTAGTGAGGCTTCACCTGGAATACTGTGTCCAGTTTTGGGCCCCTGAATACAAGAAAGACATTGAGTTGCTGGAGCGTGTCCAGAGAAGGGCAACGAAGCTGGTGAAGGGTCTAGAGAACAAGTATTATGAGGAGCGGCTGAGGGAAAGGGATTGTTTAGGCTAGGGAAGAGGAGGCTGAGGGGAGACCTTATTGCTCTCCACAACTACCTGAAAGGAGGTTGCAGCGAGGTGGGTGTTGGTCTTTTCTCCCAAGTACCTAGCTATCGTGGTTTAGCCCCAGCCAGCAACTAAGCACAACGCAGCCGCTCGCTCACTCCCCCTGCCCCGGTGGGATGGGGGAGAGAATTGGAGGAGTAAGAGTGAGAAACACTCCTGGGTTGAGATAAGAACAGTTTAATAATTGAAATAAAGTAAAATAGTAATGATAATAGTAACAATAAAATAATAATAATAATAATATACAAAGCAAGTGATGCACAATGCAATTGCTCACCACCCGCCGACCGATACCCAGACAGTTCCCGAGCAGTGATCGCTGCTCCCCGGCCAACCCCCCCCCCCAGTTTATATACTGAGCATGACGTCATATGGTATGGAATGTCCCTTTGGTCAGTTTGGATCAAGTATTCTGGCTGTGCCCCCTCCCAGTTTCTTGTGCACCTGGCAGAGCATGGGAAGCTGAAAAGTCCTTGACTAGCATAAGCAGTACTTAGCAACAACTAAAAACATCAGTGTGTTATCAACATTCTTCTCATTCTAAATCCAAAACACAGCACTGTGCCTGCTACTAGGAAGAAAATTAACTCTATTCCAGCTGAAACCAGGACACTAGCGATAGAACGAGACAAAATGGGCTCAAGCTGCATCAGGGGAGGTTTAGGTTGGATATTAGGAAAAAATTCTTCACGGAAAGGGTAGTCAAGCATTGGAACAGGCTGCCCGGAGAGGTGGTGGAGTCACCATCCCTGGAAGTGTTCAAAAAACGGGTAGACGTGGCACTCTGGGACATGGTTTAGTGGTCATGGTGGTGTTGGGTTGATGGTTGGACTGATGATCTTGGAGATCCTTTCCAACCTTAATGATTCGTAGTTTTTACTTTCATTAAAAAATAATCCAGCCACCAAGCCAGGAAACATGAAATTAATTATTACTCTGCCCTTAATTGGTTTAGTGGTGGACTTGGTAGTGTTAGGTTAATGGTTGGACTGGATGATCTTAAAGGTCTTTTCCAACCTAAACGATTCTATGATTCTATGATTCCAAGTCACTTCCCTTCTCTTGGTCTTCCCCCACCCTGCAGCCCCCATGAATGTCACTGTATTGAGTCTGGCTGGGATGGATTTAACTTTTTTCATACAAGCCCATATGGTGCTGTGTTTTGGATTTGTGGCTCAAACAGTGTTGATAACACACTAATATTTTGGCTATTGCTGGACAGTGCTTGCACAGAGTCAAGGTTTTCTTTTTTTTCCCACTCTGCTCCAGCCCAGCGAGGTTGGGAGAGGACACAGCTGGGACAGTTGACCTGAATTGGACAAAGGGATATTCTATACCGTATAACATCATGATCAGCAATAAAAACTGGGGTAGAGGAAGAAGGGGGTGGAGGGGCGTTTTTGACTTCCAAGGTGGCCATTGTTCGGAGACTGGCTGGGCATCGGTCTGCTTGTGGGAGGTGGTGAGTGATTGCCTTTGCACCACTTGGGGTTTTATTTCCCCTCTTTCCTTCACCTATTAAACTGTCTTTATCTTGACCCATGAGTTTTCTTGCTTTTGCTCTTCCTATACTCTCCCCTTTGGGGCAGGGCAGGGGAGAGTGAGTGAGCGGCTGTGTGGGTGCTTAGCTGCTGCCTGGGGTCAACCCACAACAGTCACTTAACTTGTTTATTTAGAACAAGTCCAACCAACAGCCCATAGACTGAATCCACCTTGTGAAAGAAACACTTTCACCCAGTCTGCAGTTTTTCTCTATGGGATGAGAAAAATGGTTGAACAGAAAATCTTGTCTGAATGGCCAGATACTCTTTTTGCTAGCTTACAGTGGAGAGACCCAAACTCTGTTATTATGGAGAAGATAGGAGAGCAGCAGTAGCTGTTCCTATGGGTGGAAGCCCCCTCCCACCGGTGACAGAGGCTTCCTGCAACCTTCACACTTCATTGGAAGCAGTGGCAGCAGCCCAGCTCTGTACGTCAGGAAGAAGCAGTCTTCCCAGCTCAACCACTGCTACTGTCCATCTTTCTGAAGCAAGCAAGAAGGCCAAGTTTAGCACTTCCAGACAGCCAGCATAGATGTATGTTAGTCTGAAAACCAGCTTCTGGAGCTGCTGAAGGTAAAGAGGCAGTGAACTCTACATGGCCATGCCTGAGTATTTACAGCATTTAGGATCCTGTTCTCTCCTATGCAAATCATTTGAATGTTCATGCAATAACCCCATACTTTTGTAATACTGCCTCAAAGCATTACCCTCCTTCTCTGCTGCTAGAGAACAAAACTGAAAGGAAATACGCTTGCAGCAATGCACAGCAATGCAGCTGGAAGAGAAACAACTTGTTTCTGTTTTTACTTACCTAGCAAGATATCCTTTAACTACTCTAAAAAGTTTCTTGAACCCATATGCAGCTTTCCAAATGTTGGAATAGTTGTACCAACATTTGCAGAGGAAAAAACGAGCTCCTAAAGAGCTTGCAAACTTCTGAGATGTGAGTGGCCCTTAATGACTTCAAGTTACAGTGATACCAGGCACTCTGGCAAAGCTAAACACAGACTGCATTATTTTAAACCATAGTGATTTTCAGTCCTGTCCCTTCTCTTTCTTTCTAATAGTGCATGGCTGTTCTAATGCCATGATGCAAATGCATTTTAAAATCTATTCTTCATTTTGACAATTTTAATGTTTTTTCCCCATACAATAACAATATATCATAGGATCATAGAATCATATCCCATTGTTACAAATATTTTTGTCTGTTAAAGCACATAAGAAGTTGCAATTGTATGAATTCTTTGCAGGAAGGGAAACTAAACTTGAGGATGAAGGGTTTCTTTGTTTCTCCTTTTGAAACAAGACAAACTTGAGAGAGGTCAAGTGAATCTCGTCTATAAGCATAAAGGGTACTGTTGTATGGAAATCCAAAGCGAAGGAGAAGAACAAACATGAATCTTAGAATTTTTCAAACACTGAAAACCAGATGGGAATGGTCATTTATGTGCACATTCTAAGGCTTAGGCAGAATAAAAATATGGGTTAACTTACTTGATTTCAGGAGTAACAATTTCCACTGCTAGACTGTCTGAAGGTTCATGGCTTCCCAGGGGCACCAGTGCTGTGTCAAGAAAAGAGATATAAAGTTTACCAGGAAGAACAGTAACTTTCTTTTAAAAGACCAGGAATAAACTTTGTTCTACAAGTTGATAGATTTAGAGTAATGCTCTTGAGTAATTGGGAAATAATACAAATGTCAGGCCTCTAGCAAGAAGGAAAGACAAGCACAACACAATTTGGAGAACAATCACTGTTCCTTTTTTCACCCATTCTGGAGAAGTGATTTTATGGTGGATGGTTTACTGATTGCTTTATATAAGAATTAAAAAGCTGTGCAACGTAACACGTGGAAATAAATTGCAGCATATGAACAATCATGTAGGCATCAGGAAATTGTTACATAATATCCTTTGGAGATGAGAGAGATGTTGAGCATGACTTCAGAAATCAAATTCCTGGGGTAGGGAGAAACATTTTCTAAACCCACCATATGTGGGAAGAGACTAAACATAAAAAATTTCAGTCAAACTGAAAGTTTCATGAGTTTATATGCATTTGAAAACAAAGTAATACCAAAAGTGGGGTTTGAGTTTAGCTGAATTTTAGGTTTATTATCTGGTAATTAAAGACATATCCAGTATTCTCCAGAAGACCTCTGTGCACTTTAGAAAAGATATATTTAATCTCCTTTTTTGTCTCTTACCTGTAGTGGTGAGTTGACCCTCCTGTGCTTGTACACATCGGAGCTCTTCAATAGTTTCTTTTAAAGAATCTCTTTCTGCTCTTAATCTCTGAATAATAGGAACAACAATAATATTAGTCTTGGCACTACAAATCCATCCTTAACACTAAGCAGATTGCCACAAGGCATAGCATCAACACTTAAAAAAAAAGTTATATGCAACTCAAGAGATGATTTTCATGTCAAGGCATTTCAACTAACTTTCAGAATAGAATACAGACCAACTAGTTCCTGGAAACAGCAATTCTTTAAGAAGGTTTGCTGCTGCATATTACACTTGTTGGGCTAAAGATATCAGAATATAAGCTTACAAAAACACAGAATCACAGAATGGTTGAGGTTGGAAGGGACATCTGAAAGTCATCTGGTCCAATGCCCCTGACCAAGAAGGGCCACTTAGAGCTGGTTTCCCAGGACCATGTCCAGACGGCTTTTGAACATCTCCAGGTATGGAGATTATACAACCTCTCTGGGCAACCTGTTCCAGAGCTCAGTCACTCTCACAGTAAAGAAGTGTTTCCTGATGTTCAAACGGAACCTCCTGTGTTTCCATTTGTGCCCATTGCCTCTTGTCTTGTCACTGGGCACCACTGAAAAGAGCCTGGCTCCATCTGCTTTGCATGCTCCAAGTAGCTCCATATCGTTCTTGTACTGAGGAGCTCAGAACTGGACACAGGACTCCAGGCATGGCCTCACCAGTGCTGAATAAAGAGGAAGGATCATAGAATAGAATCATATAATCATAGAATTGTTTAGGTAGGAAGAGACCTTTAAGATCATCCAGTCCAAACATTAGCCTAACATTACCAAGTCCACCACTAAACCAATTAAGGGTAGAGTAATAATTAATTTCATGTTTCCTGGCTTGGTGGCTGGATTATTTTTTAATGAAAGTAAAACTAGAATAGAAGCATTAAGGTTGGAAAGGACCTCTAAGATCATCAGTCCAACCGTCAACCCAACACCACCGTGCCTACTAAACCATGTCCCAGAGTGCCATGTCTACCCATTTTTTGAACACTTCCAGGGATGGTGACTCCACCACCTCTCCGGGCAGCCCCTTCCAATGCTTGACTACCCTTTCCGTGAAGAAATTTTTCCTAATATCCAATCTAAACCTTCTTAAGGTGTTCCAGGGCCCTTGTTGCATCCTTGGGAATGTAATGTCTTATTGTTATCTAGTTCCCTTAAATTATGTTTAACTCAAGTCAGATTAAGGTAAAAATGCAAGCAGTTATTCATAACACTTAAAATCACAGTATCACATAATGGTTGAGGTTGGAAGGGACCTCTGGAGGTCATCTGGTCCAACCCCCCCTGCTCAAGCAGGGCCACCTAGAGCTGATTGCCCAGGACCATGTCCAGATGGCTTTTGAATATTTCCAAGGATGAAGACTCCACAATTTCTCTGGGCCACCTGTTCCAGTGCACAGTAAAAAAAGTGTTTCCTGATTCTCAGATGGAACTTCCTGTGTTTCAGCTTGTGCCCATCACCTTTTGTCCTGTCACTGGGCACCACTGAAAAGAGCCTGGCTCCCTCTTCTATGGACCCTCCCTTCAGGTGTTTACACACATTGATGAGATCCCTCCCAAGCCTTCTCTTCTCTAGAATAAAGAGTCCCAGCTCTCTCAGCCTTTCCTCATAGGAGAGATGCTCCAGTCCTTTCATCATCTTTGTGGCCCTTCGTTGGACTCTCCAATAGCTCCATATCTCTCTTGTACTGAGGAGCCCGGAACTGAACACAGGACTCCAGGCGTGGCCTCACCAGTGCTGAATAAAGAGGAAGGATCACCTCCCTCGACCTGCTGGCAATACTTTGTCTAATGCAGCCCAGGATACCATTTACCCTTTTTGCTGCTGCCAGGTGCCCACCAAGCCACTCTATCACTCCCCTCCTCAGCAAGACAGAGGGGAGAAAATAAGATTAAAAACTCGTGGGTTGAGATAAAGGCAGTTTAATAAGAAAAGCAAAGGCCGCGCATGGAAGCAAAGGAAACAAACAAACAAAAATTATTCTCTGCTTCCCATCGGCAGGCAATGTCCAGCCACTTCCTGGGAAGTAGGGCCTCAGTACACGTAGTGGTTGCTTCGGAAGACAAACGCCTTAATGATGAATTTCCCCTCCTCCTCCTTCTTTCCCTTAGCTTTTATTGCTGAACACCATGTCATATGGTATGGAATATCTCTTTGGTCAGTTTGGGTCAGCTGTCCCATCTATGTCCCCTCCCAACCTCTTGCCCACCCCCGGCCTACTGGCCTTTGTGGGGGGAGTTTGAAGAGACAGCCTCGATGCTGTGGGAACACTGCTCAGCAGGAGCCAAAACATTGGTGTGTTATCAACATTGTTCTAGCTACAAATACAAAGCACAGCACTATGAGGGCTGCTATGGGGAAAGTTAACTCCATCCCAGCCAGACCCAATACAGGCACATTGCTGGCTCATGTTCAACTTGGTGTCCACCAGGGCTCCCCAGGTCCCTTTCTGCCAAGCTGCTTTCCAGATGGGTGGCCCCCAGCATGTACTGGTGCCTGGGGTTGTTCCTCCCCAGGGGCAGGACTTTGCCCTTCCCCTTGTTGAACTGTCAGCCCATTTCTCCAAAGTCCCTCTGGATGACAGCACGACGTATCAGCCACTCCTCCCACTTTTGTGTCACCAGCAAACTTGCTGAGGGTACACTCTGCCCCATCATCCAGATCATTAATGAAGAGGTTAAACAGGACTGGACCCAGGATTGACCCCTGGGGTACACTGCTAGTCACTGGTGTCCAACTAGACTTTGTGCCACTGATCACCACCCTCTGGGCCCAGCCATTCAGCCAGTTTTCAATCCACCTCACTGTCTGCTCATCCAGCCCATACAGCTTCTCTAAGAGGATCTTATGGGAGACAGTGTCAAAGGCCTTCCTGAAGTCAAGCTAGTCAATATCCACTGCTCTGCCCTCATCCACCAGGCCAGTCATTGAATCACAGAAGTTTTTCAAGTTGGTCAAGCATGACTTCCCCTTGGTGAAGCCATGCTGACTAATCCTGATGATTTTTTTGTCCTTCATGTGCCTGGAAATGGTTTCCAGGATTAGCTGCTCCATCACCTTCAAAGGGATGGAGGTGAGGCTGACCAGCCTGTAGTTCCCAGGATCCTCCTTCTTGCCCTTCTTGAAGGTAGCAGTGTGTACTGGTTTTGGCTGGGATACAGTTACTTTTCTTCATAGTATGGGGCTATGTTTTGGGTTTATGACCAAAACAGTTTTGATAAATCCCCCATGTTTTATTTATTACTGAACAGTGCTTACACAGCGTCAAGAGCTTTTCCGTTTCTCACACTGCCCCGCCAGGGAGTAGGCTGAGGGTGCATGAGAAGTTGGGAGGCGACACAGCTAGGACAGCTGACCCCAACTGACCAAATGGCTATTCCCTACCATATGACATCATGCTCAGCAATAAAAACTGTGGGGAAGGAGGAGGAAGGGGAGATGTTTGAAGTTATGTTGTTTGTCTTCCCAAGTAATCGTTACGCGTGATGAAGCCCTGCTTTCCTGGAAACAGCTGAACATCTGCTTGCTGATGGGAAGGAGTGAATGAATTCCTTATTTTTCTTTGCTGGTGTGGGCAGCTTTTGCTTTCCCTATTTAACTGTCTTTATCTCAATGCACATGCTTTCTCACTTTTACCCTTCTAATTCTCTTCCCCATCCCACTGCAGGGGGATTGAGTGTCTGTGTGGGGCTTAGCCTACCAGGGTTAACTCACAACAGAGTGACATTTGTTTCCCTCTAGTCCTAAGGCACCTCTCCCAATCACCATGATCAAGCAAAGATTTTTGAGAGCATCCTCACAATGACATCTGCCAGCTCCCTCAGCACTCGTGGGTGCATCCCATCAGGGCCCATGGACTTACATATGTCCAGTTTGCTTAAGTATTCCCTAACCTGATCCTCTTCCACCAAGCATATGTCTTCCTTGCTCCAGATTTTACCCTGGTCTCTGGGAAATGGGATTCCTGAAGTCCAAACTTGCTGTTAAAGACTGAGGGAAAGAAGGCATTCAGTACCTCAGCCTTTTTCCATGTCCTGTGTCACCAGGTCCCCCATCTCATTCAGCAGTGGGCCCACATTTTCCCTAGTCTCTTTTTTCACCTATGTACTTAGTGAAGCCCTTCTTGTTGCCTTTGACATCCCTGGCCAAATTCAATTCCATTTGGGCTTTGGCTTTCCTAATCTCATCCCAGAACGCTCAGACAATGTCTCTGTGCTCCTCCCAGGTTACCTGTCCTTGCTTCCACCCTCTGTATGCTTCCTTTTTCTGTTTGCAGTTGGCTAGGAGCTCCTTATTCATCCATGCAGGCCTCCTGGCATTTTTGCCTGACTTCCTAGTCTTTGGGATGGAGCTCTCCGGAGCTTGGAGGAGGTGGTCCTTTAATATTAACCAGCTTTCTTGGGCCCCCGCTTCCCTCCAGGGCCTTATCCCATGGGACTCTTCCAAGCAGATCTTTGAAGATGCCAAAACCTGCTCTCCTGAAGTCCAGGGTTATGAGCTTGGTTTTTGCCCTGCTGCCTCCCGTCAGGACCCTGAACTCCACCATCTCATGGTCACTGCAGCCAAGGCTGCCTTTGACCTTCACAACCCCAATGAGCCCCTCCTTGTTGGTAAGTATGAGGTCCAGCAGAGCATCTCTCTTCCTTGGCTCCTCTACCACTTGGATGAGGAAGTTGATGCTGCCTGGATTGCTTATGCCCTGCTGTGTTGTCCCTCCAGCAGATATCAGGGTGGTTGAAGTTCCCCATGAGGACCAGGGCCTGCGAACGTGGGGCTACTTCAAGTAGAAGGCCTCATCCACTTGTTCTTCCTGGTCAGGTGGCCTATAGCAGACACCCACTACAGTGTCACCCTTACCCACCCTGTCTATAATCCTTGCCCAGAAGCTCTCGGGTGGCTCGTCATCCACCCCAGACAGAGCTCCAAGCACTCCAGCTGCTCTCTCTTCCCAGCCTGTCCTTTCTGAAGAGCCTGTATCCCTCCATTGCAACAATCCAGTCATGGAAGCCATCCCACCATGTCTCCGTGATCCCAACAAGTCTGTAGCCCTGCAACTACACACAGATCTCTAACTCCTCATGTTTATTCCCCATGCTGCACGCATTAGTGTACAGGCACTTCAGAGAGGCATCCCAACATGTTCACGTCCTAGAAAGTCTTTGAGGGATTTAGCCATAATGGTGCCTTGTAAGCACTTCCTTGCTGTCCTGGTTTTGGCTGGGATAGAGTTAATTTTCTTCCTAGTAGCTGGCATAGTGCTGTGTTTTGGATTTAGGATGAGAAGAATGTTGATAACACACTGATGTTTTAGTTGTTGCTAAGTACTGCTTATGCTAGTCAAGGACTTCTCAGCTTCCCATGCTCTGCCAGGTGCACAAGAAACTGGGAGGGGGCACAGCCAGAATAGTTGATCCAAACTGACCAAAGGGCTATTCCATACCATATGACGTCATGCTCAGTATATAAATTGGGGGGAGGTTGTCCGGGGGGGGGGAGCAATCGCTGCTCGGGGACTGTCTGGGTATCGGTCGGCGGGTGTTGAGCAATTGCATTGTGCATCACTTGCTTTGTATATTGTTATTACTGTTATTATTATATTGTTATTATTACTACTACTATTTTACTTTACTTTCTTTCAATTATTAAACTGTTCTTATCTCAACCCAGGAGTTTTTCTCACTCTTACTCCTCCAATTCTCTCCCCCATTCCATCGGGGCAGGGGGACTGAGCGAGCGGCTGCCTGGTGCTTAGTTGCTGGCTGGGGCTAAACCACGACAGGCAGAGATACTGAATGCCTTCTTTCCCTCAGCCATTGGGAGTCAATGTCCTTATGCTCAAGAGGGAGGATATAGAGGATACACGCCACGGGTCACCCTGTGGTCTTACCTGCATAACCATGGAGAGGATATGAGGAAGTGGGATGGAAACTCTACCTTGACCGTAGAGGCACAGGTGCGTGAGTTGCAAGGAAAAAACAATCACAAATGGGGGTTCTTCCAGGAAAAGCGCTGCTCTGGTCTCCAGTGGGAAGTTTCCCAGACAGGGGAGAAGGGCTGATCTTACTCCTGATTTTAATAAAGGAACTCCTGACTCGTATTTACAGGAAGTGAACAAAGAATACTATGACCAGGATTAGAGGGGCCTTGCCTCCAGCCAGGTGGAGGAAAGGGACAACAGGGTTTCCTGGACTGTGAGGATTCAATGGCATGGCACATCAGACCCACAGGAGTAGAAGGTCCGAGTGGACACTGGTGCACAGTGTACCCTAATGCCATCAAGCTGTACAGGGGCAGAACCCATCTGTATTTCTGGAGTGACAGGGGGATCCCAACAGCTAACCGTACTGGAGGCCGAGGTGAGCCTAACTGGGCTGGAGTGGCAGAAGCACCCCATTGTGACTGGCCCAGAGGCTCCGTGCATCCTTGGCATAGACTACCTCAGGAGAGGGTATTTCAAGGACCCAAAAGGGTACTGGTGGGCTTTTGGGATAGCTGACTTGGAGACGGAGGAAATGAAACAGCTGTCCACCTTGCCCGGTCTCTCGGAGGACCCTTCCGTTGTGGGGTTGCTGAGGGTCGAAGAACAACAGGTGCCGATCACTACCACAACAGTGCACCGGGCGGCAATATTGCACCAACCGAGACTCCCCGAATCCCATCCATAAGCTGATTCGTCAACTGGAGAGCCAAGGAGTGATCAGCAAGACTCACTCACCCTTTCACAGTCCCATATGGCCAGTGCGAAAGTCTAATGGGGAGTGGAGACTAACATAGAATCATAGAATCATAGAATGCTTTGGGTTGGAAGGGACCTTTAGAGGTCATCTAGTCCAACCCCCCTGCAGTGAGCAGGGACAGCTTTAACTAGATCAGGTTGCTCAGAGCCCCATCCAACCTGACCTTGAATGTTGCCAGAGATGGGGCCTCTACCACCTCTCCGGGCAACCTGTTCCACAGCTTCACCACCCTCATTGTAAAAAATTTCTTTCTAATGTCTAGTCTAAATCTATTCTTCTTTAGTTTAAATCCGTTATTCCTTGTCCTGTCACAACAGGCCTTGTTAAAAAGATTCCCCCCATCCTTCCTGTAGGCCCCCTTTAAGTACTGGAAGGTCGCAATAAGGTCTCCTCGCAGCCTTCTCTTCTCTAGGCTGAACAATCCCAACTCTCTCAGCCTGTTCTCATAGGAGAGGTGTTCCAGCCCTCAGATCATTTTTGTGGCCCTCTTCTGGACCCGCTCTAGCAGGTCCATGTCCTTCTTGTGCTGAGGGCCCCAGAGCTGGATGCAGTACTCCAGATGAGGTCTTACCAGAGCAGAGTAGAGGGGCAGAATCACCTCCCTCGACCTGCTGGCCACGCTTCTTTTGATGCAGCCCAGGATACGGTTGGCTTTCTGGGCTGCAAGCGCACATTGCCGGCTCATGTCCAGCTTTTCATCCACCAGTACCCCCAAGTCCTTCTCCGCAGGGCTGCTCTCAATCTCTTCATCCCCCAGCCTGTACTGATACCGGGGGTTGCCCCGTCCCAGGTGCAGGACCTTGCACTTGGCCTTGTTGAACCTCATGAGGTTCATCATGGTCTAAATTAAGTCACACCACCACTGAGTGCTGCTGTGCCAGAGATGCTAGAGTTTCAACACGAACCGGAGTTGATATTGCTAATACATTTTTCTCAACCCCTTTGGCGGCAGAGTTCAGGCCCCAGTTTGCTTTCACCTGGAGGGGTGTTCAGTACACCTGGATTCGACTGCACCAGGGGTGGAAGCACAGCCCCACCATTTGCCATGGACTGATCCAGACGGCACGGGAACAGGGTGAACCTCCAGAACACCTGCAATACATTGATGACATCATTGTGTGGGGCAATACAGCAGAAGATATTTCTGGGAAAGGGGAGAAAATAGTCCAAATCCTTCTGAAAGCCGGTTTTGCCATAAAACAAAGTAAGGTCAAGGGACCTGCACAGGAGATCCAGTTCTTAGGAATAAAATGGCAAGATGGACGTCGTCATATCCCAATGGATGTGATCAACAAAATAACAGCCATGTCCCCACCAACTAGCAAAAAGGAAACAAGATTCTTAGGCATTGTGGGGTTTTGGAGAATGCATATTCCAAATTACAGTCAGATCGTAAGCCCTCTCTATCAAGTGGCCCGGAAGAAGAACAATTTCAAATGGGGCCCTGAGCCTTTGAAAAACTGCATGGGAGATAGTTCATGCAGTAGCCCTTGGGCCAATCCAGGCAGGGCAGGCTATAAAAAATGTGCTCTACACCGCAGCTGGGGAGAATGGCCCTACCTGGAGCCTCTGGCAGGAAGCACCAGGGGAGACTCGAGGTCGACCCCTAGGGTTTTGGAGTCGGGGATACAGAGGATCTGAGGCCCGCTATACTCCAACTGGGAAAGAGATATTGGCAGCATATGAAGGGGTTCGAGCTGCTTCGGAAGTGGTTGGTACTGAAGCACATCTCCTGCTGGCACCCCGACTGCCGGTGCTGGGCTGGATATTCAAAGGGAGGGTTCCCTCTACACATCATGCAACTGATGCTACGTGGAGTAAGTGGGTCGCACTAATCACACAGCGGGCTTGAATAGGAAACCCCAGTCGCCCAGGAATCTTGGAAGTGATCATGGACTGGCCAGAAAGCAAAGATTTTGGAATATTGCCAGAGAAGGATGTGACGTGTGCTGAAGAAGCCCCACTGTATAATAAACTGCCAGAAAATGAGAAGCAGTATGCCCTGTTCACTGATGGGTCCGGTGGTCTTTTGTGAAAATATCGGAGATGGAAAGCTGCTTTACGATGTCCTACACAACAAGTCGCAGAAACTACTGAAGGAGAAGGGGAGTCGATTCAATTTGCTGAACGAAAAAAGGGGCCGGTCCTTTATCTCTATACTGACTCATGGATGGTGGCAAATGCCCTGTGAGGGTGGTTGCAGCAATGGAAGCAGAGCAACTGGCAGCGCAGAAGCAAACCCATCTGGGCTGCTGCATCGTGGCAAGATATTGCTGCCTGGGTAGAGAACCTGGATGTAAAAGTTTGTCACGTAGATGCTCACGTACGCAAGAGTCGGGCCACTGAAGAACATCAAAACAACCATCAGGTGGATCAGGCCGCTAAGATTGAATTGGCTCAGGTGGATCTGGACTGGCAACATAAGGGTGAATTATTTATAGCTCAGTGGGCCCATGACACCTCAGGCCATCAAGGAAGAGATGCAACATATAGATGGGCTCGTGATCGAGGGGTGGACTTGCCCATGGACACTATTGCACAGGTTATCCATGAATGTGAAACATGCGTTGCGATCAAACAAGCCAAGTGGTTCAAGCCTCTCTGGTATGGAGGACGATGGCTGAAATATAAATATGGGGAGGCCTGGCAGGTTGATTATATCACACTCCCACAAACCTGCCAAGGCAAGCGCCATGTGCTCACCATGGTGGAAGCAACCACCAGATTACTGGAAGCGTATTCCTTGCCCTATGCCACCGCCCGGAACACCATCCTGGGCCTTGAAAAACAAGTCTTATGGAGACATGGCACCCCAGAAAGAATCGACTCGGACAATGGGACTCATTTCCGAAACAACCTCATAGACACCTGGGCCAAAGAGCATGGCACTGAGTGGGTATATCACATCCCCTCTCGTGCACCAGCCTCTGGGAAAATTGAGTGACACAATGGACTGTTAAAGAATACCCTGAGAGCAATGGGACATTCAAACATTGGGATATGCATTTAGCAAAGGCCACCTGGTTAGTCAACACTAGGGGATCTGCCAATCGAGCTGGCCCTGCCCAATCAAAACATTTATGCACTGTAGAAGGGGATAAAGACCCTGTAGTGTACATGAAAAATATGCTGGGGAAGACAGTCTGGGTTACTCCTGCCTCTGGCAAAGGCAAACCCATTCGTGGGATTGCTTTTGCTCAAGGACCTGGGTGCACTTGGTGGGTGATGCGAAAGGGTGGGGAAGTCCAATGTGTACCTCAAGGGGATTTGATTTTGGGTGAAAATAGCCAATGAACTGAATGGTGTGATGTTAATTGCTCTATAATACTGTATGTCATCTCTTTTATGGTAGCTATATGCCATATCAGTGGTATTACAGTAAGAACCACCCAGATTAATGAAGAACAAACTTTAATAAAACTGAGCAATGTGTAGCAGTGATGGAACCAGAACTCGCTTCAGCATGCAACAGTCCAACATCGCACACCACCTCTCCTGCTCTGAAAGACTGTGATGACAGATGGAACCCAAAGTCATGGACTAAATGAACTCAATGGACATTTTAGAGGGATGGCCCATAGACTAAGGGAATGATATCTGTGTGTATATATCAAAAGACGGGGAAAGTGGTGGTGACTAATTGGAATGTATTGGAAAGGGTAAGACCTGGGCATGACGTAGATGGTATAGAATAAGGGGTGAATACTGTCCTGGTTTCGGCTGGGATAGAGTTAATTTTCTTCCTAGTAGCAGGCATAGTGCTGTGTTTTGGATTTAGTATGAGAATAATGTTGATAACATGCTGATGTTTTAGTTTTTGCTAAGTAGCCCTTACGCTAGTCAGGGACTTTTCAGCTTCCCATGCTCTGCCAGGTGCACAAAAAGCTGGGAGGGGGCACAGCCAAGATAGTTGATCCAAACTGACCAAAGGGGTATTCCATACCATATGACGTCATGCTCAGTATATAAACTGAGGGGGGGTTGGCCGGGGGCAGCGATCACTGCTCGGGGATGGGCTAGGTGTTCGTTGGTGGGTGATGAGTGGTTGCATCACTTTTTTTTTTTCCCCTGTGGGTTTTGTTCCTCTTCTTGTTGTTTTCCTTTTCACCATATTATTTTTATTTATTTTTTATTATTATTATATTTCAATTATTAACCTGTTCGTATCTCAACCCACGCGTTTTCTTACTTTTGTTCTTCTGATTCTCTCCCCATCCCACCAGTGGGGGGAGGTTGAGCGAGCGGCTGCGTGGTTCTTAGTTGCCGGCTGGGGTTAAACCACAACAGCATTTCAGACATGGAAGGAAACTAGTTGTTTCAGACTCAGTCCAAAGACAAGTGAAGAACAGTACTGGACCATCCTCAGGTGTAAATACGTTGACTCTTATGTAGTATCAGGCCTGTATGCTCCCATTTGCCAGTAAGGCAAAGGAAAAGAAGCTACAGGTAGCACCAGGTTAGTAGCCCAAAAGGATCCCAAGACTCCAACATAAGAGGGTGACAATTTATGTAAAAATCAAAGCAGTAATCTGCTCTAGAACTAGGATGTGTCCCATGTCACTAAGTTGTCGGACAGCCCTTAGCTCTGTGTAGGTACAGTTATGTTGGCTGGTAGCTACTCACACCACATACAAGTCAACCCAAATGGATTCAGGACTTGTGATCCCTTTGGCAAACAGCACTTTGGTGAGGTGCATCAGGGGCTTGTGTTGTCTGAACCTTGCATGGTTAATTCTTGTTTAACTGTTGGTTCAACCTGAATATAGTGAGCATGTATGAACAGCCATTTTACAAAACCCTTAGATTATAAAGCTTGGACTGTTTTTACCATTGCAGTAAAAAGAGCTACTCAGCAGGGAACATTGCGGAGTTTGATACTGGTAGACAGGAAATACCTTGAGGTTGATTACTGGAAAACAAGAATATTTTAAACCTGAAAGATCACAAGAGAAACAGGCTGCTGAGAACTTCAAATGTCAGGTAGCAGTTACAGGTACTTAAGTAGTACTTTGAGGAACAAAAAAAGCACTAGGGCTGCAATCAGTGCTAGAAGTGCTTGTGGCAGATACTGAAGAAAAAGTTAATTCACTAAATTGCATGGGTATCTATCAGCCAACACAGCGTATATAGAAAATTCAAAGACAGATTATATTATTAAAGATGTCAATCACATACTATCATACTCTGACAGAACAGACACAAGGGCAAAAATGAGTTCAACAGCTAACTCTAAAGTATAATTGACAAGATATCACAACGTAACTTGTTATCTGTGATGGGCAATTTTAGTCATAGAAGCATAGAATGGTTTGGGTTTGAAGGGACCTTTAAAGATCATCTAGTCCAACCTCCCTGCCACGGGCAGGGACATCTTTCACTAGATCAGGTTGCTCAAAGCCCCCTCCGTCCTGACCTTGAACACCTCCAATCATGGGACAGCCACAACTTCTCTGGGCAACCTGTTCCAGTGTCTCACCACCCTCACTGTAAAAAAATTTCTTCCTTATATCCGTTCTAAATCTACCCTCTTTCAGTTTAAAACCCTTGCCCCTTGCCCTGTCACTATAGGCCCTGGTAAAAAGTCTCTCTCTGTCTTTCTTATAAGCCCCTTCAATATTGAAAGGCCACAAAAAAAAAAACCCAAACCCTGAGTTTAGTTCTAGGGAGATACCGCAAAAAACCTACTTTTAAATAGTTTTTTCAGAATACATTACAGTTATCTTTGGCATTTGTTATCCTTTTCATGGTGAATGGTCAAGAAACAACTTCAGAAACTATATGTGAGGGCTTTTCCTCTTGAAAAATCTGTTGCATGTATTTTAATACAGTCACTTTATCCCATGCAATATAAACATTAAGTTTAAAATTGTATTTGTATACAAACATTAGAAAATTTTAAGTGGAAAATAAAACTTATGAATTCAAAAAGCTCAGTGTAAAAGCTTTTTTTGATAACCATAGCTCTGTGTAATAAAGGAAAAATGGTTGTTTTCACTACTACTACAAAAATAATACAATGAAACTTACATCTTTTTCTTTTTGGAGGCTGTCTACTTTTTCTTTCAACTGTTTGCATTCATAATCTAGTTTATCTGCTTTCTTGGATTCTTCAGATAATCTGTTTTGCAATTCCACTGCCTGTGAGAGCAAAAAGCAATAATTTGTCTGCAATTATTAACATTAAAAGAAAACATATGAAAGAAAGTAGTTAATGACCATGCGCCAGCAGTCAAGTAAGTGAAATATTTACCTACAGGACAGTCTAAAATTCTTTTTCATTAATTGTTATATGTTTCAATATAGAAAATAATTTAAAAAAAAAGAATTCAAATACTAGGCCTTAGTGCAAATAAAAGAAACAACAAAAAGAAGTATCTTTAAAAATTTACATACAAGTGAGATTTACAGGAAAAGCTGTATAATCCTATGAACCAAAGAGTTTAGGACTAGCAGAATAATCCTCCTACTTTCAGAGAAGCCAAGGAAAAGAAAAACTTCTCAAGAAACCTTTTGTCATCTCTTTTTCTACAAACCTCACTCAGAAGTCAGGCTCCAGTTCATGCAATTAGGTAAATTTTCTTGTACTTAGACATTTGTTATTGTTTATTATACACAAACATGAAAATTCAGCTGCAGGCTCATTATCAGTTTTCTTTATTTCAAGGGGCAATATGTTCCTAACAAAATCTTGTAGATATTTTTCAAGCTGTAAGTTAGCAAAGAGCTTTTAAAACTAAAAAAGAAGTTTAAAAGCTTAGCAGAAAAGATCAGTGAGCACAAGACAACTCAGCAAAGTTCTCAGCCTTTACTAGTGTAGACTCAATCTCAGAATGTTAACAACGTAACACAGAGTAAAGACTGACTGGCAAACACATAAACTGAATGAAGACTCAGCTGAAGATATATAATTAATTCTTATAGCAGGACACAGAGTTAGGACTTCTGGAAACTAATTTGTTTGCCACATTTCATATTTATACTTTCTTCATTCATGTTTTGGTCTCAAAGGTGTATTCAGGAGGAGCCCAACTTTATAGACATTGAGGGCAAACAGACTGTGTGTTTGTTCTGAGACAGTGTGGTTAAAATGAAAGAAACTCAAGTCTGCCAGATTAGAGGCCTGGGCTTTATTCCAGTCTCAGCCAGCAGTAAAGTTCCGTACAACACATCAGCTCCTCAGTTGTAAAATCTCATCCATAAAACATTGGGAATGAGGGAGAAGAGATATTATTTGCAGATGCACAGCTTAGACATAAAGAACAAAGTCTCACCTTTAAAAATCTGCATCATCATTGAAATAAGCATGATCAGATGCAAACATCAGGGATAACACAACTGTAATGGGTGCTCTTTGGAAGAATTATTCTTTTTATGAGCAAATGAGATATTAATGCTGTGTGAAAGAGTGTCTCCTATATTTCCTTTTCCCCTTGATTGCATGTTACTTCAGCCTTTTTCTTATCCAAGTTCTGTTTTTTTTCTGGTGGAATCAATTGGACTATAATAACAATCAGCCCAGGGAGGTGCAAGCTAATTGCCCTACTTATCAAGATGGCCAAATGCAGGGAAAGAGCTTTCAAGTTTGAGGGATGCACATCTCTCCAGGGCTTGCAATGCTCTTGGTGCCTGTTTTTTGTATCTTTTTAAATTCTGCTGTGGATTGACATGTAGGGACACCTGTAGTGTGACCATTCAAGGTTAAAGGAAGTCAGAATAAAGACAAGACACTGTTCACATAAATCGAGCTCAAGCTGGCCCTGCAAAAAGGATCTTAGAATGATGGCAGATCAATGTACTGTAGATGCAAAAAGGAGATATGCACACGTCTTCCACCTTTATAGAAATAGTCACATCCCTCTCAGTGAAACAGGAAAATAAACAGATGTTCTCCACTCCTGAGGGCTCTGGTGATACACAAGGTACTTTTCTTGATGCATATATGCAACAAGGATGATATAGAGGAAGGAGGATGTATACTTTCTAGCCACAGATGGACAAATTCAGGTTAGAAACTGAAAGAAAAAAAATCTTACTTAACCACTAGAATAAATTACTAAGGCTATGGTGGATTCCCCACTGCTGGAAATTTTCAAGTGAAAAGTGGATGCTTTTTCTGAGAAAGAAGCTCTAATTCTAGCCCCACTACTGAACTTGAATTAGGAATAATTTGATAAACCTGTTACTTTTTGAGAGGTAAGACTGTTCATTGACAAAAGTAACACAAACTTGACATAATGACCAACAAGCAATGTAGGGAGGGAGGAAGAAAAGTATTTACAAAAGAAGCAAACACAAGGAGTTTTTTTTGTTTGTTTTTTACTTTGAGGTATAAGCCATGTTTCAAAGAAGAAATGTTGAGAAATGCAGAGAATTACTGCACTGATGATGTTCTCACCTGTCTCTTGTATGTCTCCAGCTGGCTACGTGCTGCATTGGCTTTCCTTAGTTCTTCCTCCAGGCTCACAGTGTTTTTCATGTACACTGTATTCTTCTCTTCTAATAGTCTCACTTGCCGCCGCAAATCACCCAGGTCTTCCAGTTTCTTTTTGTATGACTCTACCTGACTTTCTAACTTGGCCACTTTATCAGAAGAATGCCTGGGAAGACAAGATATTGAACATTTGTATCAAATCTGTACTTGGAAGACTAAAAATCAATGTAGAAAACATTCCCAGACATCAAGGGAGCAGAAGAACACGCGCATCCTCACACACTACTAAATGTCTTGGTTTTCAAGCTGTCTGCTCCCCCCCCCATTAGTTGACACAAAGTGCTGTTATCAGAAGTGCTTCTGAATGGCATAATTCTTCCTATAATTTCCTTATCTGCTTCCAATATTAATTAAAAAATAAATTAACACTCCTACAATTGCAACCTATTTCCTTCCAATTCTAAATTCATCCTCAGAAGCCACTGCTTTGCCAGAGTAAAAATAATATTTTCTGCCCTTCACTTTTTTTTTTTAAAGATAACCAGGGATAAACGTGTTCTGAAAAAGGAAATGGCAAATTTATGCTAACAGCTATTATATCCATTTCCCAAGCAGTCATACAGGATTACCATGATAGTTTTGGAGTCTGAATCCTTTTTAACAAAAATGCAAGACAGAGCTCAGTTTATAATACATTCAAACAGAGTTTTCTCAATATTGGATCATTACTTTAAATTGTAACAAACTCCTAAGTAATTCACAGCTTGATTGAAAACAAACTACATTAGGAAAATATCCTCTAATTTGAAAGTTTTCACAAAAATTTCAAACACCCAAAACCTGTAAGCTAACAATAGCAAATGAATCCCCATAGCCATACTCAGCAGTGTGAAACTAGAATGAATTCATCTGAACTGAACTTTTTGGTAATCTGATATCAGACTGCTTGACACACAAGTTAGAACCATCATTTTGATGGCCACAGAGTGGCTTTTACTTACTTGCTTAAGAAGTGTTTTAATACATATCCATCCTTAAAACTATTACACCAAAAGCTAATGAAGACTAAATTTAATTATATGAATTTTACTGTGGATTAAAACCATTTATATATTCTAAAAAAGAAAAAAACAACCCAAAGCTAATGGAACATAGTTTACCTGAGTACATCTATTTCATCCTTCAAAGACTGAGCCTCTTCTGCTAATGTACTAAGCTCTTCAGTCTGTTGTCTCAGTTCTGCAATTTCCTTTTCTAGTTCTTCACAACGTATGCGATAGTCATCTTTGGCAGCTTCTAACCTGTACAATTGAAGTAAAACAGGATGACATGGTTGAGAGCCTCTAAGTAAGGATGAAGGAGAAAGTAAATAAAGCAGATGATGTTGTGGGAGTCTACTATCGACCACCCAGCCAAGACAATGACATCAGTGTATTATTCTATAAGGAATTAAGGGAAATCTCTAGATCAGAAGCCCTTGTTCTTATGGGTGACTTCAACTTCCCAGATGTTAACTGGGACTATCACACAGCAGAAATGAACAAGTCCAGGAAATTCCTGAAGCACATTGAAGATAACTTTTTGATACAGGAACTAAGAGAGTCAACTAGAAAAGGTGCCCTCCTAGATCTGTTGTTTGTAAATAGAGATGGTCTCGTGGTTGATATGATGATTGGTGGCTGTCTTGGCCACAGTGGTCATGAAATGTTTGAGTTTAAAATCTTTGGTGATATGAGAAAAACTGTTAGCAGAGCTATTACCCTGGATTTTGGGAGAGCAGACTTTAGGCTGCTCAAGGAACTAGTTAGTAAAGTCCCCTGGGAGTCTGCTTTCGAGGGTATTGGGGTCCATAAATGCTGGCCACTTTTTAAGAGCCATCTTTTAAAAGTGCAGGAGCAGGCAATTCCAATGTGCTGGAAGTCAAGCAAGCGGGGCAGAAGGCCAGCTTGGATGAGCAGGGATCTCCTGGAACTTAGGAGAAAAAAGAAAGTGTATGGACTTTGGAAGCAAGGTCAGGCTACACAGGAGGACTACAGAGATGCTGTTCACCACTGTGGGGAGAAAATTCATACAGCCAAAGCTCAATTAGAGTTGAAGCCAGCCAGTACTGTGGTGGATAACAAAAAAAGGCTTTTTTAAGTATGCTAACAGCAAAAGGAGGACTGAAGAAAACATTGGTCGGTTACTTGATGAGGTTGGTCACCTCACAAATAGGGACATAGACAAAGCAGAGATGTTTAATGCCTTGTTCGCCTCTGTCTTTAACACTGATGATGGGCCCTGGGACCCCTGGAGCCCTGGGTTGGAGGACTGTGACTCGGGGAGTGAAGCTCCAAGTTGACTTTGAACTTGTACAGGATTTGCTGCTGCAACTGAATGCACATAAGTCTATGGGGCCTGATGGGATTCATCCCAGGATACTGAAAGAGTTGGACAATGTTATTGCGAGATATCTCTCAGTTAGTTATCAACGGTCCTGGGAATCTGGAGAGGTCCCAGAGTCGACTGGAAGCTAACAAATGCTATTCCAATTTTCAAGAAGGGCAAGAAAGAAGACCCTGGTAATTATAAGCCTGTCAGTTTCACTTCAGTGCCTTGTAAAATTATGGAGAAGATTATTCTGGGAGTTACTGAAAAACACTTGAAAGACAATGCAGTCATTGGTCAGAGAAAACATGGGTTCATGAAGAGAAAGTCATGCCTTACTAACTTAATATCCTTTTATGACAAGGTTGCCTGCCTAGTGGATGAAGGGAAGGCAGTGAATGTGGGGTATTTTACTTATTTTAGCAAAGCTTTTGATACTGTCTTTCACAGTATCCTTCTGGACAAAATGTCCAGCATACAGCTAGATATGTATGCAATATGACGGGTGAACAATTGGCTGAAGGGTCAGGCTCAAAGAGTTGTAGTAAATGGGGTAACATCTGGCTGGCAGCCAGCCACTAGTGGTGTTCCCCAGGGCCCAATTTTAGGGGCAGTTCTCTTCAATGTTTTTATCAATGACCTGGACACAGGAGTTGAGCACAGACTAAGTAAGTTTGCCAATGATACTAAATTAGGAGGAGCTGTTGATTGCCTTGAGGATAGAGAGGCCTTACAGAGAGATCTTGATAGATTAGAGTGCTGGGCAATCACCAACCATATGAAATTTAACAAGGACAAACACCGAATTCTGCATCTGGGACAGTGTAATCCTGGACATATATATAGATTGGAGAACAAGAGGCTGGAGTGCAGCCCTGCAGAAAGGGATCTGGGGGTTTTGATTGATGGCAAGCTCAATATGAGTCAACAATGTGCCTTGGCGGCCAAAAGGGCCAACCATATCCTGGGGTATATTAAGCACAGTATAGCTAACCAGTTGAAAGAAGTGATTGTCCCACTATACTCAGCATTGGTGCGGCCTCACATTGAATACTGTGTGCAGTTTTGGGCTCCACAATATAAGAAGGATATAAAAATATTATAATGCATCCAAAGGAGGGCACCAAAGATGGTGAAAGGACTAGAGGGCATGACTTATGAGGAGCGGCTGAGGATACTAGGTTTGTTCAGCTTAGAGAGGAGGAGACTGAGGGGTGACCTCATTGCTGTCTACAACTTCCTTGTGAGGGGTAGCAGAGAGGGAGATGCTGATCTCTTCTCTCTGCTGTGCAGTGATAGGACATGAGGGAATGGCTTAAAGCTGCATAAGGGGAAGGTCAGATTGGATATTAGGAAAAAGTTCTTCACTGAGATGGCGGTCAAGCACTGGAACAAGCTCCCCAGGAAAGCTGTCATGGCCCCAAGCCTGTTGGTGTTCAAGAAGCATTTGGACATTGCTGTTAGATATATGTTTTAACTTTTATGTTGCCCTGTGTGGAGTCAGGAGTTGGACTCGATGATCCTTATGGGTCCCTTCTAACTCAGGATATTCTGATTCTCACCTTGAGCCATTATTACCTTTCTTCATTATCATCATCCTCTCTAGAAACACTAGAAACAAAGCCTTCTGATGTACAGTGAAAAGGAAACAACAGTCCAATGCACAACGCCACACAGAATGGAGTTTTTCTTTCAAATACCTCGCTTATTCAAAAAAATAGAAGCAAATCACTTTTCTGATGCTTCCAATTCAATTACAATGTTTCTACTTTGAAATATCACAAGGAAATGTGTGTCTCAGTTGTGCTGGAAAGAAAGAAATCTGAGATTTCTCTATGATAACACTGGAAGTTCTTGCAGAAGTTTTCACTCCCCCCGTCCCTTTTGGGGCACAGAAAGTTTGAACATGAAAACTTTATCCTAGGGTTTATCTCAGGGTTTTGTTCAGCTGTCCAACTCCCTTATACTGTCATCAATGTTGGCAGCCAGACCTGATCTTCAGATGTTCTGAATGCTGTAGCTCTAACTTAATTTTTATTTTTAGATGCTATGCCTGTTCGGTGCCTCTGAAGAACCAAGTATTTTGACTAGCATGTGAAGAGCACAGAACAAAGTCTCCAGTATGACACACTCTCATCAATATATGTAGGAAAAGTTGCATGAAGTTGGCAGTGAGTGAAGGGAATAATCAAGAGAAACTTTGACAAAACATGGTGAAGGAGTGGAGAAGACAACTTGGTAGCTGTCGTGGTTTAGCCCCAGCCAGCAACTAAGCACCACGCAGCCGCTTGCTCACTCCCCCTGCCCCGGTGGGATGGGGGAGAGAATCGGAGGAGTAAGAGTGAGAAACACTCCTGGGTTGAGATAAGAACAGTTTAATAATTGAAAGAAAGTAAAATAGTAATGATATTAGTAACAATATAATAATAATAATAATAATAATAATAATAGTAATAATAATAATAGTAATAATAATAATATACAAAGCAAGTGATGCACAATGCAATTGCTCACCACCCGCCGACCGATACCCAGACAGTTCCTGAGCAGCGATCGCTGCTCCCCGGCCAACCCCGCACAGTTTATATACTGAGCATGACGTCATATGGTATGGAATAGCCCTTTGGTCAGTTTGGATCAACTATTCTGGCTGTGCCCCCTCCCAGCTTCTTGTGCACCTGGCAGAGCCTGGGAAGCTGAAAAGTCCTTGACTAGCATAAGCAGTACTTAGCAACAACTAAAACATCAGTGTGTTATCAACATTCTTCTCATCCTAAATCCAAACCACAGCACTATGCCAGCTACTAGGAAGAAAATTAACTCTATCCCAGCCGAAACCAGGACAGTAGCACAGAGTGCAAAGTGCCATTGTGAATTTGATCTAAAATTAAAATAAAAAATTAATAAAGATACCCACAAAAGGGGATGCAGTCAAGAAAGAGGTATAGCAGCAGTTAATTCAAGGAGTCAAGTTAATTCAAGCAGTTAATTCAAGGAGAATGGAGACGAGATGGTCAATGGGAGCCTTAAGCCAAAAATTACAAAGGTTTCAATGATAGACTAGAACAGTCAAAAGACACAGAAGGTTGAGAAAACAGCTGCTGCACCACACTGCATATCAACAAAGCTGGACCTAGTAGACCTGTTTGGTTTACTAGAGCTGGAAGAATAAAAAGACAGTCAAGTTGTCATTAGAAATTACAGAGGGAGAATGCAGAGAAAGGAGATAAAGGAGCACTGAAAGACAGAGGTCCAGTGGACAGATGAGAAAGGTTTCAAAAAGTCTCCTAAACCTTGATGTAAAGAGCACAGAGGAAGGTGGAATGCCCACCTTTAGAGGCACTGCAGAAATTAAAGCAAGGGGGTGGGGGAGAGAAGAAGAGAGAAAACCTGTTTAGTAAAAACAGGAAGTGACAATCAGATTGTGGTAGGAATTGTTTCAGATAATTAAGAAAAATATCCTGAGATGAGTTATAAGGGCAATTTATAGTAACATGAATATACTATTTCTTTACAGTGTAGCTATATAGAGACAAGGAAAACGTGCATTAGCTGGAGTGAAAGATGGAGAAGCACAGACTGTTTTTCAAGAAACAAAAGGGAGGGGGTCATAGAATCATAGAATCATAGAATGCTTTGGGTTGGAAGGGACCTTTAGAGGTCATCTAGCCCAACCCCCCTGCAGTGAGCAGGGACAGCTTTAACTAGATCAGGCTGCTCAGAGCCCCATCCAACCTGACCTTGAATGTTGCCAGGGATGGGGCCTCTACCACCTCTCTGGGCAACCTGTTCCAGTGCTTCACCACCCTCACTGTAAAAAATTTCTTTCTTATGTCTAGTCTAAATCTATTCTTCTTTAGTTTAAATCCATTATTCCTTGTCCTGTCACAACAGGCCTTGTTAAAAAGATTCTCCCCATCCTTCCTGTAGGCCCCCTTTAAGTACTGGAAGGTTGCAATAAGGTCTCCTCGCAGCCTTCTCTTCTCTAGGCTGAACAATCCCAACTCTCTCAGCCTGGCCTCGTAGGAGAGGTGCTCCAGCCCTCAGATCATTTTGGTGGCCCTCTTCTGGACCTGCTCCAACAGGTCCATGTCCTTCTTGTGCTGAGGGCCCCAGAGCTGGACGCAGTACTCCAGATGAGGTCTTACAAGAGCAGAGTAGAGGGGCAGAATCACCTCCCTCGACCTGCTGGCCACGCTTCTTTTGATGCAGCCCAGGATACGGTTGGCTTTCTGGGCTGCAAGCGCACATTGTTGGCTCATGTCCAGCTTTTCATCCACCAGTACCCCCAAGTCCTTCTCTGCGGGGCTGCTCTCAATCCCTTCATCCCCCAGCCTGTACTGATATTGGGGGTTGCCCCGTCCCAGGTGCAGGGCCTTGCACTTGGCCTTGCTGAACCTCATGAGGTTCACAGAGGCCCACCTCTCCAGCTTGTCCAGGTCCCTCTGGATGACATCTTGTCTTTCTGGCGTGTCAACCGCACCACTCAGCTTGGTGTTGTCTGTAAATTTGCTGAGTGTGCACTTGATACCACTGTCTATGTCATTGATGAAGATGTTAAACAGCACCGGTCCCAGTACGGACCCCTGAGGGACTCCACTTGTCACCGGTCTCCATGTGGACATCGAGCCATTGACCACAACCCTCTGGATGCGACCATCCAGCCAATTCCTTATCCACCGAACAGTCCACCCATCAAACCCATCTCTCTCCAATTTAGAGAGAAGGATGTTGTGGGGGACTGTGTCGAACGCTTTACAGAAGTCCAAGTAGATGACATCCATTGCTTTTCCCTTGTCCACTGATGCAGTCACTCCTTCATAGAAAGCCACTAGGTTGGTCAGGCAGGACTTGCCCTTGGTGAATCCGTGCTGGCTGTCTCGAATCACCTCCCTGTCCTCCATGTGCCTGAGCATAGCTTCTAGGAGGATCTGCTCCATGATCTTCCCAGGCACAGAGGTGAGGCTGACAGGTCGGTAGTTCCCAGGGTCCTCCTTTCTTCCCTTTTTAAAAATGGGCACAACATTCCCCTTCTTCCAGTCAGCAGGGACTTCACCTGACTGCCATGACTTTTCAAATAATCGCTTCTCGGCCTTTTGGCTAGGATCAAGTGTAGTAGTCATATGTGAACACAAAGTGAGAAGAACTAAGAGAGAGGAAGAAAGCTTGGCAAGAGAAAGTAGAAGGATGGGAAAACTCATGCACAAAAGGTAATAAAAGGTTACAGGAAAGTTGATATCAGAATTACAGAAGGGTGTAGGAAAAGAGGGCAGAAAGAAGAAAAAACAAAAATGTAGGGAGATGTATTGGGTGTACATAGCAAGGTTTTGGTAGCATTGGGGGGGGTGTCAGGGGTGGCCTCTGTGAGAAGAGGTAAGGGGCTGCCCTGTGCCAGACAAAGCCGGTTCCAGCTGGCTCCATCAACAGACCCACCGCAGGCCAAAGCTGAGCCAATTAGAGAAGCTGGTGATGCCTTTGTGAAAACATATTTAAGAAAGGGCAAAACGCCACAGAGGCAGAGAGGAGTGAGGGGGAAAGTGTGAGAAACAACAGTGCAAACACCAAGGTAAGAGAAGGAGAGGGAGGAGGTGCTCCAGATACGGGAGCAGATATTTCCCTGTAGCCTGTGGGAGAGACCATGGTGGAGCAGATATCCACACTGCAGCCCATGGAGGGCCGCACGCTAGAAGCAGGTGGGTATTTCCTGAAGGAACTGCAGCCTGTGGAGAGCCCATACTGGAGTAGTTTCTCCTGACAAGTACTGCGGCCTGTGGAGAACCCACACTGGAGCAGTTTTTGAAGGACTGCAGGCCATAGGAAGGACCCACTCTGGAGCAGGGGAAGAGCATGAGGAGGAAGGAGGGGCGGATAGGAACTGTTATGGACTGACTGCAACCCCCATTCCCCATCCCCCTTGCACTGCTCAGGGTGTGGGGGGAGGTAAGAGGAGTCGGGAATGAAGGAGTGAAGTTGAGCCTGGGAAAAAGTGGGTGTGAGGGAAGGTGTTTTAATTTTTAGTTTTGTTTCTCACCATCCAAATCTATTTTAATTGGCAACATTAAATTAATTTTCCCCAAGTCAAATCTGTTTTGCTCATGATGGTAAGTGATAAGTGATCTCCCTGTCTTTATCTCGATCCACAAGCTTTTTCATCTTATGTTCTCTACCTGTCCTGTTGAAGAGAGGGAATAAGAAAGCGGCTGGGTGGGCATCTGGAAGCCAGCCAAGGTTGTCCCACCACAGGAGACACTCTAGTTTCAATTGAAAGAGAGGGAAAATAGAGGAGCAAGAATGAGAAGGTGAGGGTGAAAGGGACCCACTTCTCTCAGCATCAGCATTGACTTATGCAGTCTGAAAGCGAGGGTGAATAGGGAGTGCTTAGAGATAAATGTGGAAAAATATTTCCATGTATTAGAGGAAATACAGAGGGGGAGTAGAGGTCACTTGAGTATTAAGTGATTTAAAGAGTGGCCACCACTTCCAGCAGCTCCAGCCCAGGATTTCCTCCTGCCTGGCCACTGTAGCCCAGTTGGACCTGCAGCCTCTGTCCAGGCTGAGGGACGCAGCTGCTGCTTTCCCATTTGCAGGTTTAACCAGTAGCGAAGCTGAGCATGTATCCCAGAGACACACACCAACACACAGAACACTGACACAGCCAGCTACACAGACTGCCACAGACAAGGCATTGCCTTCAACAGCACCTACATATAGGTAGCCAAGTCCCCTTCCTCCTCTTTGGCTGGTAGAAATAGAAGGTCACTAGTGAAGGCACACACACAACACTCTCTAGGCTTACAAGCACATGTGCATTCATGGACCCTCCACCTGCCTGATACCCCTGCCAAGACCCAGGGTCTCCTATTGGCCAGCTAGAATACCTTGAAATTTGCTAGTGAACACACACACATACTCCCACACACACCAGGTTTGGGGAAGATACAGACACTCAGCCCCTCCCCAGCAGTCAGCACCAGGCACGTGGGCTATGACCCGCAGTCCCATTCCAGCCGCTGGCACCAAACCCCTCACTCACCTCATTCACACTGGTCCCTCCCAGTAGCTGGGTTTTGGGACACACATTGTTCCCACCCCAGTGGCTGACAGGTGAGACCCCCACCCGCTACAATAGCTGGCACTGAGACTCCCACTCTCTCCAGTCGTTGACACCATTGACCGGGGGCGCCTACACCCTCAGTCTGACTCGAGTAGCTGGCACCAAATCCACACATGCTGGTTCCCCCAGTAGCTCACATTCCAAGCACAAAGTCTGTAGAACCCTCCCTAGATCCAGAGAGCTATGTTCCCTCCAACTACTGACTCTAGGACCCTCACTCGCTCCAGTAGCTGACACCACAGGCCATGGGGTGCCTACAGCCCCAGTCTGACTCCAGTTGCTGGCCCCAAATCCACTCACACCAGTCTCGCCAATAGCTGGCAGTTAGTCCTTGCAGCACACATACACACAGGATAGAGAGTGAGATTACACAGAGAGATAATTAAGAAAAGATTTACTAAGACGACAGAACAGACTGCAGTGATCAGTCACAGGGCATACTGACCAGCCCCATTTTATACCCCTTTCTAACCCCCTCTTTGTTCCTTCCCCCTGCACATTCCTTCATCGATTTGTATAGTTCTATCGATTCCTTCACCCCTCCCAGTCCAGTGTCCAGGATCTCCCCTGGTTTACAGTCTTATCAATTGCAAAGTCCTGGTTGGTCTTCCTGGAAGTGGCAGCTATAGTTTCTTGATAGCCCATCAATTAGTATGACTGGCATGCTTTGCTTCTTGTCGCTGTCTCCATGTTTGTTTTGTCAGGTCTGTGTCGCTGTATATTTGGATTTTTGTCTTCTTTTCTTATCATCCCAATTTAGGAGTTCCTCAATCAGATAACTTTGCTGAAATAAGCATTCTCACACTCTCACATACGCTTATCATTTGGTGTGACTGACCAGGTTTTGTTCTCATCACTGTCTCCCTTATCATTTCTCGGTTAGGTTTGTGTCCCTGTATGTTCTTGTTTATGGTTTCCTCCTTTTCTTATTATCCCTTCTTTGCAGTGAAAAGTTCCTTGACCAGATAACCTTAAAGGAGCAGACACTCTCCTTCCACGTACCCTTACATTAAGGACTGTTTTTATCTTTCAGATAGCAAATAATTTCTTTTCAAACTTATAAAAGGAAATACTTTGCTATTAAAAATACTGTATGTAGTACACTCCATATCAAACTTTCAGCTAGGAATTGCTACAACTTCCAGGGAAGGGGAAGGGGAGTGGAAGCAGCATTTAAGTATTTTTTAAAAAAATCCACATTTTTCAAAGTCTGAGCTTATAAACAGGTAGATCATAACAGAAACTCCACTACTATGGTTATTATGCCACCCATTATAATAATTTAGCATAAATGCCAGTAGAACCAAAAGCATACAAGTCATACTGGCTGTCAACTACAGTTTATCCACCTGTGGCTTTTTTACCTGAATGTTTCTTCTTGGAGGTGCTCTAATTGGGTCTGCATCTGCAAGTGCCTACGACCTGCAGGGCTGTTGGGATCTTCTATAGAATCAGATTGATTCAAACGTTCCATCAGAATCTGGTTCTCAGCAAGTAAAATGCTCTTCTCCTCTTGAAGTGCTGCAACCTGTTGTAATAAAAGAACAGACTGGAATAATGGAGCTGTCAGCTATAAAGAGCAATTTTTTGGTGCACACAGCAAAACATTAACACAGCTCATAACTGGAGACATCAAAGTTCACAAAACTGTATTTCACAGGAACATATTGTAACTTTAATACTTTTTCATTTGATATGTGATGTAACCAATGTACTACAGCATTAGGGACGGGATTTACCATAAAGAAAACAGTGTTCTTACCTTTATTTCTCAGAAATATCTAAAGAAAAATATCTTAGTTATCAAAGAAGATTATGTCACTGTATTAAAGTCTGCCTACTTTTCAAGCACCACCACCTCATGCACACACCCTAGCACCCCATAGTAAGGTTTTTTTAACATGTTTTCCAAAGGAAACAATGTTTATACAATCACACAGAATATTCAAGTCTCTCATGGCCATACCTCTCCAAGAATTTTTTTAATCCAATGGCCAATTGCAAACAGACTTGAAACAGGAACAGAGGTCCCAAAGATGATTAAATTTCTGCCAGCTTTGTGAAAACAGGCAGTGGGGCAGAGAAGCCAAAGTGCTGTGACTCAAAGAACATCTGAAGCACAAGCTCATATTATTAGACACTATACAATCAAAATGCAGGTAGGAGGGGAAAAGAAAGAATATAAATATCCCAAGAGAAAGGAAATTTTTGATCAGAACTTTCATCCAACACAACAAAATCAAGCAACCGTCAAACACAAATCAATAAGGCACAAGGTTTCATTAATTCTGGACATTACTGCTTGGCTAAAAGCCAAATTATACGCCAAAATAGGAATTGATTGAAATGGCTCTTCTGGGTTCCAGGTTAAGTCTGTTGATGCCTTCCAGATCAGATATGCTCAGTTTACAGTAAAACTTAGTTTATGCATAGGTGATAGTCTAGACTAACTTAGATTTGGTTGTAACTTTTTACTGAACTCCTCCTAGGATTTCTGTAACTCATGAGTTGAGCAATGCAGCTCATTTCTTGCTTGAATGCAGAAAAGCTTTGTCAGTACCAATCACCTTAATGCTGACATCATTGAATCAATACAAGTGGGCACACATTTTTTGCTCTGCTAACATGGGTAAAGAAATACAGCAATTGAGGATTTTTTTTTTAAATATAAAAGGTAGATTTCCACAATAATCCCTTTCTTCATCTGTCAAAGAATTAACATACTTTTTTCTCTATTTGAAGATGACCTACCTGCATATCTAACTCATGACATCTCTGGGCAATTTCTTCTTTTGTTGCTAGGGCTTCATTTAATTCTTCTGTAGTTTTCTTCAGCTATCAAAAAACCCAATAATTTTTAGTTTCATAATTATATATCTCTATAAATGATATAGCAAAATTATGAATTATATGATTGTAAGTATTTTTTTTACATTTATGTAATACTGAAGTTTGGGGAAAAAAGAAAAGCAATTCTGCTTCTACAATGAAACAAAGTAACAACTGTAATCATTGTTTAATTTGTCTAACAAAGGTAAATATAGCTGAAGGTGATATTTGGTCTTGAAACAAAACATTGAAGTTATCACATTTATTCTGTAAACTGAGGCCCCCCAAAACCAAACAGCTTAGCTCTGAAGAATCTATTGCCTCTGTACACTAAAAAAAAAAAAGCATCGATACCACTTTTCTTTATGGATGCAAAGAATACATGATTTCAATTTTTAACCTAATTTTCAAATACACAAAAGATTGGGAGGTAGAATACAAGGAATAAACAGTTAAGATAAAACCTGTCTAGTCACTGGGAACTACTCTTACTGTACAACAGGGGAAACAATCAACATTGTGATGGAGAAACCTACCCATCTGAAAAAAGACACTGAATCTTATAAG
Organism: Pelecanus crispus; assembly: GCF_030463565.1. NCBI lineage: Eukaryota > Metazoa > Chordata > Aves > Pelecaniformes > Pelecanidae > Pelecanus > Pelecanus crispus. The sequence goes on from NC_134675.1 coordinate 17,763,498, forward strand.
CAGTGTGGAAACATTCCGTTACATCTCTTTAAGGGACTATATAATAATTAAAAGACTTATATCTTCCAAGTTTCTGTATGAATGTAGTCAGGGAAATAAATACCTACAAGAAAATTGGTCTGATAAAATATGCCCATAGTTAATGCATATGTATATTTTTTATTACACATAATAAGTTTTAGATGGGCCTTCTACTTTTCACAGACAGGTTCATAATCTTTAATTTTTTAAGTTTACAAGGGACAGCTGGCATAAAAATTAATTCCATCTACCAGAATTTATGTACTTCTACACAGATAACTGTAAAAAACAGTCAAGTTTTATTTTGTATCCATTATTCAAATTTTCCACAAAATTCTCCCACAATAGAAAAGGTAGACTGCTTAACAATGAACCATAATGATTAGGCACTGATTTCTTGTGATTAAAGGAAAAGAAACATCTCATTTAGATACCTGCCGTTCAAGGTCAATGTAAGCATCATTTCCAAAAGAGACTGGAGACTCTTTACTCATCAACTGCAATTAGATTACATTGGATTAGAAAAAACATAAGATTTATTTGCATATTAAAGTTAAGTTTCAATGAAAAATTAGGTTCATCTTAACCTTTAGGAAAGCTCTTTTTTCTGACAACAGTAACATTTTTTACTTCATTTTTATATGAGGTATATTAAAAAAGAATTACAGAAAGACATATTCAGGACTTATAATATCTAAAGTATGAAGAACATTACCTTACATAGTCATTCTCTTTTCTGAAATAGCACATTCATTATCTATCATGAAAGCTACACTATCCTTTGCAGAGCACTGTATTGAAGCAGCATTAGACTGGTGGCAGCTATTATGTGGCAGGCAAGATAGGTCTCAAATTGTTCTCTGGCAGTTGTTTTCATCTTTTCCCATTTTGAGAGCCCACATTCTTATTTTTGGTTTTGAAACGTCTGTAGCTCAACTAATTATAAAGAAATGAAGGAGGACCAAGCTTACTGTTCCCGATTTATCTGGAATTTGCAGATTTAAAATTTATACTCTAGAATGAGTATTTTTGAAACAAGCATTAGATTTCTTTGTAATCTGACTAATATATCTGACTAGAAGAATGGTTTGTAATGGTTTTAGTGAGGAAAAAATGATTGTCAAGTCATTACTTTCTTAGAAAGCCCCAGATTGACTGACATGCTTATTGGGGGAAAAATAGTTTTCTTTCAGGAACCTCACCCACTGATCAACTACAACAGATAAATGGCTAGAAATAAATGTAAATATTACAAATATTTTAAGACCAAAGAACCCCCTACCCCCAGCAAACAAATTGTCAGGGCAGGCTCAAAACAAGAGACAAAGACATAAGATTTGAAGGTTCTAGCAAGCAATAGCTCAAACAGGCTGAGCTCTGACTGCCAGCCAGTTTTATTAGTTCCCCTGATAACACACCAAGGGCAGCTGTCGACACAATACTTACAAAACATCATTTCCTTGGAATGGATAGCCAAGTATCCCTGACACCAGTTAAGGTGAAGTTAAGGTTGAAAGCAGTACCATAAGAAATTTTAAATATATATATATATTACAAATATGTTGCAAATAACTCAAAAAGAAATGTTTTTGCTCCCTGAAAAAAAAACCAAAACACAAAACAAAAGTAAACCAGTAAAATATCCCAAAACTTAGGCAGGAAATCCGGCACTTGCCTGTTCCTGACAGCACTGACTTAGAGACAGAAAAAAGAAGCTGATCTAGCAGGAAGTTTAGGGATTTTTTTTAAAATCCTAATTTTAAGAACTCTCGATCTGCAATTTTAGTCCTTGAAATGATTCCATAGTCATCCAATAGGATCCAAGACTGTTAGAATGCAACATGAGTCAAAGAGATAAGTAGCAAAGCCCTCAGGCTCAAGTGACATCTCTTTAGTGACATCTTTTAGAGATGTAACAGAAATAGTGAAATTGCTCTAGTGTTCAACATGGAATTCATCATTCTTGCTCACATTCAGAAGCAATTTGATTACCAGTGAAGGCCTAGGAAGGAAAGGCATATTGACAAAGACATAAGAACTGTTATTTTCTTCTGAACACTTGCCACACTTTCTAGTCAGAAAGTACAGGAAACTATTCCCCTGCAGTAAACCTCCATCATGAAGCCTGACTGAGCACATGAGAAGTTACTCATGGCAACAGAGTGGTGACTAACATTATTCTGTAGTTTTCTTCTTTTATGCTTCCATCTGCATTGTTAGTGTAATTTATCAGTTAAAGATCAAGAAAACTGCATAGAGCAACTCTCCAGGCTAACGACTGCTAAGCAGAGCAGAAGAATGGTCTTTCCCATCTCCATAGTCTTAAAAATAAATCAAGATTCCTATTACTATCCTTAAAACAACATTTTTACAAAATACATTGCAGTGCATTTATTAACATGCTACAAAGTATTATCAGGAATGCCTTAACTAGTCTATTAATCTTGCTAATAAGAGACAAAAGAATGTTTTGCTGAATGTTTCTCTATTTCATTTGTCCAGTTACAACATTTAGTTGTTCAGATTTTTTTTTCCAATTATTAGATAGAAATTTTTAAAAGCTTTTGATACTGTCTCTCACAGTATCCTTCTGGACAAAATGTCCAGCATACAGATAGACAAGTCCATAATATGTTCGGTGAACAACTGGCTGATGGGTCGGGCTCAAAGAGTTATAGTAAATGGGGTTACATCAGGCTGGCGACCAGTTGCCAGTGGGGTTCTCCAGGGCTCAGTTTTAGGGCCAGTGCTCTTTAATGGTTTTATAAATGATCTGGATGCAGGAGTTGAATGTACATTAAGTAAGTTTGCCAGTGATACTAAACTAGGAGGAGCTGTGGACTCCCTTGAGGGTAGAGAGGCCTTACAGAGTGATCTGGATAGACTAGAGAGCTTGGCAATCACCAACCATATGAAATTTAACAAGAGCAAGTGCTGGATTCTGCACCCGGGATGGGGCAATCCTGGTTATACATACAAATTGGGGGATGAGAGGCTGGAGAGTAGCCCTGCGGAAAGACATCTGGGGGTTTGGGTTGATGGCAAGTTGAATAGGAGTCAACAGTGTGCCCTGGCACCCAAAAAGGGCCAACCGTGTCCTGAGGTGTATCAAGCACAGCATGGCTAGCCAGTCAAGGGAGGTGATTGTCTCACTCTACACTGCATTGGTGCGGCCCCACCTCGAGTACTGTGTGCAGTTCTGGGCGCCTCAATACAAGGAGGACATCAAACTATTCGAGTGTGTCCAGAGGAGGGCAACCAAGATGGTGAAAGGTCTCGAGGGCAAGACTTATGAGGAGCGGCTGAGGTCACTTGGTTTGTTCAGCTTGGAGAAGAGAAGGTTGAGGGGTAACCTCATCACAGTCTACAACTTCCTCAAGGGGGGCAGCGGAGGGGGAGGTGCTGATCTCCTCTCTCTGGTGGTCAGCGATAGGACACATGGAAATGGCATGAAGCTGCGTCAGGGGAAGTTCAGACTGGACATTAGGAAAAGGTTCCTCACTGAGAGGGGGGTTGGTCACTGGAACAGGCTCCTCAGGGAAGTGGGGATGGCACCAAGCCTGTCAGAGTTCAAGGAGCGTCTGGACAGTGGTCTTAGTCATAAGGTTTAGTGTTAGGTAGTCCTGCGAGGAGCAGGGAGTTGTACTTGATGATCCTTATGGGTCTTTCCAACTCAAGATATTCTATGATTCTATGATTTTATGAAAAAAACCTACAGTATTTGTTTGCTTATATAAAAGCAGTATAATACACTTCAGGAGCTACACAGCAGGAAAGGTAAAGGAAGGGGAGCCCATTATCAAAACATTCTTTAAGTCAGTGTATTAGGTTTACATGGCAAGGTTTTGGTAGCGGGGGGGGGGGGCTGTAGGGGTGGCTTCTGTGAGAAGACACAAGAAGCTGTCCCCATGTCAGACGAGCCAGTTCCAGCTGGCTACAAGACAGACCCACCACTGGCCAAAGCTGAGCCAATCAGCGATGATGTTAGCACCTCTGTGATAACACAGTTAAGAAAGGGTTAAAAATGATGCGCAACAGCAGATGAGGGAGAAGAGTGAGAATATGTGAAACAACCCTGCAGACACCAAGGTCAGTGAAGAAGGAGGGGGAGGAGGTGCTCCAGGCACCAAAGCAGAGATTCCCCTGTAGCCTGTGGTGAATACCATGGTGATGCAGGTTGTCCCCCTGCAGCTCATGGAGGTCCACATTAGAGCAGACATCCACCCTGCAGCCCGTGGAGGACCCCATACCAGAGCAGGTGGATGTGCCCTGAAGGAAGCTGTGACTCTGTGGAGAGCCCACGCTGGAGCAGGCTCCTGGCAGGACCTGTGACCTCGCAGGGGGCCCACGCTGGAGCAGTCCATTCCTGAAGGAATGCACCTTGTGGAACGGACCCATGCTGGAGGAGCTCTTGAAGAAATGCAGCCTGTGGGAAGGACCTACATTGGAGAAGTTTGTGGAGGACTGTATAGTGTGGGTGGGACCCCACGCTAGAGCAGGGCAAGAGCGTGCGGAGAAAGGAGCGGCAGAGATGAAGTGTTATGACCTGACTGCAACCCCCTATTGCCCATCCCCCTGTGCTGCTCAGGGGGGAGGAGGTATAGAAAATTGGGAGTGAAGTTGAGCCTAGGAAGAAGGGAGGGGTGGGGGGAAGGTGTTTTTAGATTTGTTCTTATTTCTCATTACGCTACTCTCTTTTTAATTGGCAATAAATTAAATTAATTTCCCCAAATCAAGTCTGGTTTACCCACGACAGTAATTGGTAAGTGATCTCCCTGTCCTTATCTTGACCCATGAACCCATTGTATTTTCTCCCCCTGTCCTGTTGAGGAGGGCAAGCGATATAGCGGCTTGGTGGGCACCTGGAGTCTAGCCAAGGTAAACCCATCACAACTGAGGAGATTTAAACTTCTAGAGAAGTGGGGCATGCAACCAAAGTTCTTTGACATGAGGAAGGCTTGCTTGATTTGTTTTTCTAACTCAAAAGAGGAAAATGTTTCTTCTAAAATTGCAAAGTCTGTGCCCCTTTTTTCATCACAGTGGAAAAAAGTATGGCTTTTTGTAATATTGAAAGGCTTAATTTCTAGACACTATGGACACTCTAACATACCTCCTGAATGGCTGTCATGACAACATGTTGAACTGATTCTTCCATCATCATTATGGTTTGTATGTACTCTGAAAATAAGAGCATTCAGGTGTGTTACTATTTAAGCTCGAGAAAGTCACATAGAACATGAGATCAATAGTAGTATCTTTCCTACAAGCTGAGCAGGTGCTACAGATGAGACTGAAATTTATAATTACCTTTCAAGTTTCAGGCCAGCAAACTCAAGAACGCATTATAGAAAAAAAAAGTTTATTCAAACATAAATCAAAGCTCACTGGAACACTGCAACATGTTTTTTGCCTATGATGGCCATTTTTTTCTTCCCCATTACTTCCCAAAAGAACTGTACTCTCCAAGTGCTTTTCTCCCTTTGTTCCCGAATTATTCAGGCAATAGAAGAACAGGATCCAAGGATGGGCTGTCTTTTTCCATGACTTTGACTCCTTGTCCTGCCTTTCTTCAGCACCCTCATTTCACAGAATTTCCATATGAGGTCTTGAGAAAGCACAGAACTAAGAATACAATAAATCCTCTCCACATTTTCTCTTCATTTTCTATATATAGATGTGACCTGTATTGGAAGCATGCTGCAAGAGGATTGAGTGGTTAGAATGTCAAATTCTGATGTTTAGACTGAGTCAGAATTTGTGACTTGTCCAATATCATATGCATCCCAGCCAGGTACCATGACCCTTTTTTTTTTCCCAAATGCCATGCATATCATTGTTATGATTTGTCTAAGAGGAAGATGTTGGGAATCAGCCACCTCAAAGTAATTTAGAAGAGGCATGACAGTAAATAATCAAACTACATATAACTAGATTATACATCTATGTATCATATATTTTTAATGTTTAGACTGACAGAATATGTAATGTTCAGGGAAAGATACATTCCTCACTAATAAATGCCAAGCAGCTACCAAAATAAAGAATGAGAAATTTACACTTCTGTGACCAACCAACACACCCCCCCACAGTGGAAGAAGGATCAGAGGAATCATAGAATCATTTAGGTTGGAAAAGACCTTTAAGATCATCAAGTCCAACCGTAAACCTAACACTGCAAGAATGCTGAGCTCAGGGAAGAATGTAAGGAATGATCGCCAATTATTGTAAAGAAAGCTGAACTTACCTCAACACAAGGGGGACTGGAGGGTAGCCTTTGTTTTAGCTATAGGGCTGTACCAGTGGGTCATCAGGTTGTATAAACAGCCTTCCCTGAGTAATCAGTAGAGAGTAATGGCTTCCTGAGATAGCCAGATTAGCGGGGGGGGGGGGAGTGTATATGTGCCTCAGCCCAACATAATGTAGAAAAACCGGACAATTAATAAAATGAACTTTGAGGAGAGCAACGGGCTCGAGCTAACTTCAAGACACGTATTCCTTCCAGGCAACTGGGGACACCCAGTGTTGCAATGGTGAGCATAGAGAGATCGGTAATGGGAATCACATTTGTACCGTGATTCAACTGTATGTTGCAATTGCTATATTATGCTTGTATTGTGATTTCAGTATATTGCTGTATCACTCTGCTAAATCAAAATCCCATGTAACATCAAATATCTTAAAATAAGTAAATTTTATATTAAGCATTAAACCCTCCTCGTGTTGAAAGGGCTAAACCTCTGACAGTCCCTGACTCAGTTTTAGTTATTTGCTGAGCAGAGTACATAAATAGGTCAGATATTTCGAAGAATGTGACTCCTTGTCTGGCACAATCAAAACAGACCTTAGGCAAGCTCATTAGGCTTCCTGTGTAAAGCACTGGTAACATAGACTCAGGACACCTCTGCCAAGATGAGCACTCAAGGAACTGGTTTTGTAACATTCCAAGGCCAAAGGACTGATGAGCTAATTCAGTGACCATATATGGACAAAGGAGGCCCAAAGTTCAGCTAGCGGACAAGTGAGGAAGACTACTGGAGACCACCGGAGGACCCCCGAAGACCACCAAAGAGGACAACTATGCCTGCGGATTGGACATTTGCATATGCTAATGAGTTCCATGAAATCTCATGTTTATATGTATGAATTCTCAGAAATCTATGAATATGTATGACTTTATAGTATATAATCTTTGGAAGTTTGCCAAATCGTTGGAGCACCCCAGTGCTGCCCAGCGCTGTAATAAAGGATGCCTGCTTAATAGTAACTTTGTTGCTATTGAGTTTTATTTTAGGAACTTTCTGAATACTCCGTTTCCTCCTACGGAGAGGTTTGGCCTTTGAGGAATAGTATCTGTGAATTTTTGTATCAGTGTGGAATATCTAAAAGAACTTGGTCAGAGAGTATTTGACTGATAACTTCAGAGATGTTAACTAAGCAGTCAAGTGGAAGAGAGGTGGCTTAAATTAATAGTTATTTATGTACTTACAGAAGGGAAAACATTTGTATTCTAAATAAGAGGATGGCCAGACTTTCTCCTGCTTAAGGGAAGAATAAAAGTAGTTTCAGGATGAGACATTAAAGCAATTTAGAACCCTGAGAAAACTGGAAAGGGGAAATTAGCTTAAAAGCTAAGATACACAATACAAGAAGACGACAACAATCTTGAAAACCGAGCTGCCATTTTGCCAGAAAGGAAACAGAAGTGAGGTGTATTAGGGAGAAACAGCCTTTGATAGAACCTTAGTGTAAATACAGAAGGCATAGCTTTTTCTTTCACTTATCCACCTACATTTTTTATGAAGACTCTTGCAACTTACCCCAATATCTGCTGGAGGGACAACACAACAGGGCATAAGCAATCCAGGAGGTTCCTGGAGTGCATCGATGACAACTTCCTGACTCCAATGAAAGAGGAAACAATGAGGAGAGGTGCTCTGCTATACCTCATACTCAAAACCAAGGAGGGACTCATGGGGGATGTGAAGGTCAAAGGCAGCCTTAGCTGCAGTGACCATGAGATGGTAGAGTTCAGGACACTGAGAGGAGGGTAAAAAACAAGATCACAAGACTGGACTTCAGGAGAGCAGACTTTGGTCTCTTCAGGGATCTGCTTGGTAGATTCCCATGGCATTATTCCAGGGTCTGGAGGGAAACAGGGGCCAAGAAAGTTGGTTGATACTGAAGGATTGCTTCCTACAAGCTCGAGAGCTCCATCCCAACAAATATGGAGTCAGGCAAAAATTCCAGAAGACCTGTATGGATGAACAAGGAGATCCTGACAAAACTCAAACACAAAAACAAAGTATACAGAAGGTGGAAGCAGAGACAGGTACCTTGGGAGGAATACAGAGACATTGTCTGAGCATCCAGGGATGAGGTTAGGAAAGCCAAAGTCCAAATGGAATCGAATCTGGCCAGGGATTTCAAAGGCAACAAGAAGGGTTTCTCGAAGAACCTAAGTGGCAAAAGGAAGACTAGGGAAAATGTGGGCCCACTGCTGAATGGGGCAGGGGACCTAGTGACAAAGGACATGGGAAAGGCGGTGTCTTGGTTTTGCCTGGGATAGAGTTAATTTTCTTCCTAGTAGCTGGCATAGTGCTGTGTTTTGGATTTAGGATGAGAAGAATGTTGATAACACACTGATGTTTCAGTTGTTGCTAAGGACTGCTTATGCTAGTCAAGGACTTTTCAGCTTCCCAGGCTCTGCCAGGTACACAAGAAACTGGGAGGGGCACAGCCAGAACAGTTGATCCAAACTGACCAAAGGGCTATTCCATACCATAGGACATCATGCTCAGTATATAAACTGAGGGGTTTGGCCGGGGAGCAGCAATCACTCCTCAGGAACTGTCTGGGTATCGGTCGGCGGGTGGTGAGTAATTGCATTGTGCATCACTTGCTTTCTATATTATTATTATTGTTATTATTATATTGTTATTATTACTACTACTATTGTACTTAATTTTGTTTCAATTATTAAACTGTTCTTATCTCAACCCAGGAGTGTTTCTCACTCTTACTCCTCCGATTCTTTCCCCCATTCCATCGGGGCAGGGGGAGTGAGCGAGCGGCTGCGTGGTGCTTAGTTGCTGGCTGGGGCTAAACCACGACAGGCAGAGATACTGAATGCCTTCTTTCCCTCAGTCCTTAACAGCAAGATCAGACTTCAGGAAACCCATTTCCCAGAGACCAGGGGAAAATCTGGAGCAAGGAAGACATACGCTTGATGGCAGAAGATCAGGTCAGGGAATACTTAAGCAAACTAGACATACAGAAGTCCATAGGATGTGATGGGATGTACCCACGAGGGCTGAGGGACCTGGCTGATGTCATTGCGAGACCACTCTCGATAATCTTTGATCAATCATGGTGACTAGGATAAGTGCCTGAGGACTGCAGGAAAAAAAATGATCTTTGGGTAACTGCTCATTGTTCAGGTCACTATTAATCATCTCCAGCACACCTAATTCCCTCAGGTACTGGATACCTTTCTCTGTGGTGGTCAGTTTGCCTGGGCAGTATATAACATCTTTCTTGAAGGGATACATTTCCTTCATGCCTGGCAGTAGTCGCCTCCACAGGCTGAGGGTTTGTGCCCCTTTTCCAATTGATTTGTCAATGCCCCCTTCCCTGGAAAGGGATCCCAGCTGCTTGGCTTCCTTACCCTCTAATTCCAGGCTACTGGCCCAGTGATCCCAGCTTTGGAGCAGCCACGTGACAATGTGCTCGCCTGGACGGTGACTGAAATCTTTTCGCATATCTCGCAGCTCACTCAGGGATAGGGATCGGATGGTTACCATCTCATTTATGGGTTTTTCCTCCTCTGGTTCTCGTGATGACCCTGGTTCATCTTCATCCCTTACTAAACGAGCTGATTTTCTTGTGTATTTTTTCTTCTGTATAGGGGCAACTGATACCGGCACGGGTTGGTTCTCTGGTTTAGCCACGGTGCCTGTCACTGGGGTTGGAGTGGCTGCAGTTCCTGTGGTGGGGGTTTGAGTAGCCACAGTGCTTGTTGTTTTGTCATCAGATCCAGAGACCTTCTCTTTCTTTTGAGGGTACTGAATAGTGTTGACCACGGCTTGATAGGCATGGGCCAGCCCCCAGCATGTTGCAATGATTTGTGTCTCTTTGGAGTTGCCAGGGTGACAACATCTTTTTTCCAAATACTTTGCTAGTTCTTCAGGATTCTGCACTTGTTCAGGGGTGAAGTTCCAAAACACGGGAGGTGCTCACTGTCCCAGGTCTTGCCCATACTATCCCACACACCCTGCCACTCTTAACTATCCAGCCTTGGGGCAGATCTCTGGATGATATTCTTAAACTGCTTACTAACCTTTGTCAAAACCAAAACAATATTCCCAAGAAGTATCAATAGATGTATCTTAACTGCTCAAGGATGTTCAAGATACAGAAAAGTTGTTGTAATGAAGGAGGAAACATCATCGAAGAAGGTAGCAAAGGTGCCATTCTGTATATCCTCCACAACAAACCTCTCAGAGGAAGAGGTATAATTGCTAACTCTCTCCATGAGGTGGTACCCGAAATACAGTAATGACTTCTGTATGAAACCCAAATACCAAAGAATGCTCAAGGTCAGGGTTTTGATAAGGAGCCTCCCAAGCAAAAGATTATTAATCACTGCAGAGCATAGCACACTGCACAAACCAACACCAAGCTTTAACATGTACTGCAAAAAAAAGAACATGGTGCAGATCAGATGAACTAATATCATGACCAACAACTGTTAACAGACTCCTTAATACACTCTGGTTAATCTGTTATTATCTCAAACCCTTTGTGCCCCACGTTGGGCATCTCTGGCACAGCAGCACTCAGTGGTGGTGTGACTTAATTTAGACCATGATGAACCTCATGAGGTTCAACAAGGCCAAGTGCAAGGTCCTGCACCTGGGACGGGGCAACCCCCGGTATCAGTACAGGTTGGGGGATGAAGAGATTGAGAGCAGCCCCGCAGAGAAGGACTTGGGGGTACTGGTGGATGAAAAGCTGGACATGAGCCGGCAATGTGCGCTTGCAGCCCAGAAAGCCAACCGTATCTTGGGCTGCATCAAAAGAAGCGTGGCCAGCAGGTCGAGGGAGGTGATTCTGCCCCTCTACTCTGCTCTGGTAAGACCTCATCTGGAGTACTGCGTCCAGCTCTGGGGCCCTCAGCACAAGAAGGACATGGACCTGCTGGAGCGGGTCCAGAAGAGGGCCACAAAAATGATCTGAGGGCTGGAACACCTCTCCTATGAGAACAGGCTGAGAGAGTTGGGATTGTTCAGCCTGGAGAAGAGAAGGCTGCGAGGAGACCTTATTGCGACCTTCCAGTACTTAAAGGGGGCCTACAGGAAGGATGGGGGGAATCTTTTTAACAAGGCCTGTTGTGACAGGACAAGGAATAACGGATTTAAACTAAAGAAGAATAGATTTAGACTAGACATTAGAAAGAAATTTTTTACAGTGAGGGTGGTGAAGCTGTGGAACAGGTTGCCCGGAGAGGTGGTAGAGGCCCCATCTCTGGCAACATTCAAGGTCAGGTTGGATGGGGCTCTGAGCAACCTGATCTAGTTAAAGCTGTCCCTGCTCACTGCAGGGGGGTTGGACTAGATGACCTCTAAAGGTCCCTTCCAACCCAAAGCATTCTATGATTCTATGATTCTATGTTAGTCTCCACTCCCCATTAGACTTTCGCACTGGCCATATGGGACTGTGAAAGGGTGAGTGAGTCTTGCTGATCACTCCTTGGCTCTCCAGTTGACGAATCAGCTTATGGATGGGATTCGGGGAGTCTCGGTTGGTGCAATATTGCCGCCCGGTGCACTGTTGTGGTAGTGATCGGCACCTGTTGTTCTTCGACCCTCAGCAACCCCACAACGGAAGGGTCCTCCGAGAGACCGGGCAAGGTGGACAGCTGTTTCATTTCCTCCGTCTCCAAGTCAGCTATCCCAAAAGCCCACCAGTACCCTTTTGGGTCCTTGAAATACCCTCTCCTGAGGTAGTCTATGCCAAGGATGCACGGAGCCTCTGGGCCAGTCACAATGGGGTGCTTCTGCCACTCCAGCCCAGTTAGGCTCACCTCGGCCTCCAGTACGGTTAGCTGTTGGGATCCCCCTGTCACTCCAGAAATACAGATGGGTTCTGCCCCTGTACAGCTTGATGGCATTAGGGTACACTGTGCACCGGTGTCCACTCGGACCTTCTACTCCTGTGGGTCTGATGTGCCATGCCATTGAATCCTCACAGTCCAGGAAACCCTGTTGTCCCTTTCCTCCACCTGGCTGGAGGCAAGGCCCCTCTAATCCTGGTCATAGTATTCTTTGTTCACTTCCTGTAAATACGAGTCAGGAGTTCCTTTATTAAAATCAGGAGTAAGATCAGCCCTTCTCCCCTGTCTGGGAAACTTCCCACTGGAGACCAGAGCAGCGCTTTTCCTGGAAGAACCCCCATTTGTGATTGTTTTTTCCTTGCAACTCACGCACCTGTGCCTCTACGGTCAAGGTAGAGTTTCCATCCCACTTCCTCATATCCTCTCCATGGTTATGCAGGTAAGACCACAGGGTGACCCGTGGCGTGTATCCTCTATATCCTCCCTCTTGAGCATAAGGACATTGACTCCCAATGGCTGAGGGAAAGAAGGCATTCAGTATCTCTGCCTGTCGTGGTTTAGCCCCAGCCAGCAACTAAGCACCAGGCAGCCGCTCGCTCAGTCCCCCTGCCCCGATGGAATGGGGGAGAGAATTGGAGGAGTAAGAGTGAGAAAAACTCCTGGGTTGAGATAAGAACAGTTTAATAATTGAAAGAAAGTAAAGTAAAATAGTAGTAGTAATAATAACAATATAATAATAACAGTAATAACAATATACAAAGCAAGTGATGCACAATGCAATTGCTCAACACCCGCCGACCGATACCCAGACAGTCCCCGAGCAGCGATTGCTCCCCCCCCCCGGACAACCTCCCCCCAATTTATATACTGAGCATGACGTCATATGGTATGGAATAGCCCTTTGGTCAGTTTGGATCAACTATTCTGGCTGTGCCCCCTCCCAGTTTCTTGTGCACCTGGCAGAGCATGGGAAGCTGAGAAGTCCTTGACTAGCATAAGCAGTACTTAGCAACAACTAAAACATCAGTGTGTTATCAACATTCTTCTCATCCTAAATCCAAAACACAGCACTATGCCAGCTACTAGGAAGAAAATTAACTCTATCCCAGCCAAAACCAGGACAGCAAGGAAGTGCTTACAAGGCACCATTATGGCTAAATCCCTCAAAGACTTTCTAGGACGTGAACATGTTGGGATGCCTCTCTGAAGTGCCTGTACACTAATGCGTGCAGCATGGGGAATAAACATGAGGAGTTAGAGATCTGTGTGTAGTTGCAGGGCTACAGACTTGTTGGGATCACGGAGACATGGTGGGATGGCTTCCATGACTGGATTGTTGCAATGGAGGGATACAGGCTCTTCAGAAAGGACAGGCTGGGAAGAGAGAGCAGCTGGAGTGCTTGGAGCTCTGTCTGGGGTGGATGACGAGCCACCCGAGAGCTTCTGGGCAAGGATTATAGACAGGGTGGGTAAGGGTGACACTGTAGTGGGTGTCTGCTATAGGCCACCTGACCAGGAAGAACAAGTGGATGAGGCCTTCTACTTGAAGTAGCCCCACGTTCGCAGGCCCTGGTCCTCATGGGGAACTTCAACCACCCTGATATCTGCTGGAGGGACAACACAGCAGGGCATAAGCAATCCAGGCAGCATCAACTTCCTCATCCAAGTGGTAGAGGAGCCAAGGAAGAGAGATGCTCTGCTGGACCTCATACTTACCAACAAGGAGGGGCTCATTGGGGTTGTGAAGGTCAAAGGCAGCCTTGGCTGCAGTGACCATGAGATGGTGGAGTTCAGGGTCCTGACGGGAGGCAGCAGGGCAAAAACCAAGCTCATAACCCTGGACTTCAGGAGAGCAGGTTTTGGCATCTTCAAAGATCTGCTTGGAAGAGTCCCATGGGATAAGGCCCTGGAGGGAAGCGGGGGCCCAAGAAAGCTGGTTAATATTAAAGGACCACCTCCTCCAAGCTCCGGAGAGCTCCATCCCAAAGACTAGGAAGTCAGGCAAAAATGCCAGGAGGCCTGCATGGATGAATAAGGAGCTCCTAGCCAACTGCAAACAGAAAAAGGAAGCATACAGAGGGTGGAAGCAAGGACAGGTAACCTGGGAGGAGCACAGAGACATTGTCTGAGCGTTCTGGGATGAGATTAGGAAAGCCAAAGCCCAAATGGAATTGAATTTGGCCAGGGATGTCAAAGGCAACAAGAAGGGCTTCACTAAGTACATAGGTGAAAAAAGAGACTAGGGAAAATGTGGGCCCACTGCTGAATGAGATGGGGGACCTGGTGACACAGGACATGGAAAAAGGCTGAGGTACTGAATGCCTTCTTTCCCTCAGTCTTTAACAGCAAGTTTGGACTTCAGGAATCCCATTTCCCAGAGACCAGGGTAAAATCTGGAGCAAGGAAGACATATGCTTGGTGGAAGAGGATCAGGTTAGGGAATACTTAAGCAAACTGGACATATGTAAGTCCATGGGCCCTGATGGGATGCACCCACGAGTGCTGAGGGAGCTGGCAGATGTCATTGTGAGGATGCTCTCAAAAATCTTTGCTTGATCATGGTGATTGGGAGAGGTGCCTTAGGACTAGAGGGAAACAAATGTCACTCTGTTGTGAGTTAACCCTGGTAGGCTAAGCCCCACACAGACACTCAATCCCCCTGCAGTGGGATGGGGAAGAGAATTAGAAGGGTAAAAGTGAGAAAGCATGTGCATTGAGATAAAGACAGTTAAATAGGGAAAGCAAAAGCTGCCCACACCAGCAAAGAAAAATAAGGAATTCATTCACTCCTTCCCATCAGCAAGCAGATGTTCAGCTGTTTCCAGGAAAGCAGGGCTTCATCACGCGTAACGATTACTTGGGAAGACAAACAACATAACTTCAAACATCTCCCCTTCCTCCTCCTTCCCCACAGTTTTTATTGCTGAGCATGATGTCATATGGTAGGGAATAGCCATTTGGTCAGTTGGGGTCAGCTGTCCTAGCTGTGTCGCCTCCCAACTTCTCATGCACCCTCAGCCTACTCCCTGGCGGGGCAGTGTGAGAAACGGAAAAGCTCTTGACGCTGTGTAAGCACTGTTCAGTAATAAATAAAACATGGGGGATTTATCAAAACTGTTTTGGTCATAAACCCAAAACATAGCCCCATACTATGAAGAAAAGTAACTGTATCCCAGCCAAAACCAGTACACACTGCTACCTTCAAGAAGGGCAAGAAGGAGGATCCTGGGAACTACAGGCTGGTCAGCCTCACCTCCATCCCTTTGAAGGTGATGGAGCAGCTAATCCTGGAAACCATTTCCAGGCACATGAAGGACAAAAAAATCATCAGGATTAGTCAGCATGGCTTCACCAAGGGGAAGTCATGCTTGACCAACTTGAAAAACTTCTGTGATTCAATGACTGGCCTGGTGGATGAGGGCAGAGCAGTGGATATTGACTAGCTTGACTTCAGGAAGGCCTTTGACACTGTCTCCCATAAGATCCTCTTAGAGAAGCTGTATGGGCTGGATGAGCAGACAGTGAGGTGGATTGAAAACTGGCTGAATGGCTGGGCCCAGAGGGTGGTGATCAGTGGCACAAAGTCTAGTTGGACACCAGTGACTAGCAGTGTACCCCAGGGGTCAATCCTGGGTCCAGTCCTGTTTAACCTCTTCATTAATGATCTGGATGATGGGGCAGAGTGTACCCTCAGCAAGTTTGCTGGTGACACAAAAGTGGGAGGAGTGGCTGATACGTCGTGCTGTCATCCAGAGGGACTTTGGAGAAATGGGCTGACAGTTCAACAAGGGGAAGGGCAAAGTCCTGCCCCTGGGGAGGAACAACCCCAGGCACCAGTACATGCTGGGGGCCACCCATCTGGAAAGCAGCTTGGCAGAAAGGGACCTGGGGAGCCCTGGTGGACACCAAGTTGAACATGAGCCAGCAATGTGCCTGTATTGGGTCTGGCTGGGATGGAGTTAACTTTCCCCATAGCAGCCCTCATAGTGCTGTGCTTTGTATTTGTAGCTAGAACAATGTTGATAACACACCAATGTTTTGGCTCCTGCTGAGCAGTGTTCCCACAGCATCGAGGCTGTCTCTTCAAACTCCCCCCACAAAGGCCAGTAGGCCGGGGGTGGGCAAGAGGTTGGGAGGGGACATAGATGGGACAGCTGACCCAAACTGACCAAAGAGATATTCCATACCATATGACATGGTGTTCAGCAATAAAAGCTAAGGGAAAGAAGGAGGAGGAGGGGAAATTCATCATTAAGGCGTTTGTCTTCCGAAGCAACCACTACGTGTACTGAGGCCCTACTTCCCAGGAAGTGGCTGGACATTGCCTGCCGATGGGAAGCAGAGAATAATTTTTGTTTGTTTGTTTCCTTTGCTTCCATGCGCGGCCTTTGCTTTTCTTATTAAACTGCCTTTATCTCAACCCACGAGTTTTTAATCTTATTTTCTCCCCTCTGTCTTGCTGAGGAGGGGAGTGATAGAGTGGCTTGGTGGGCACCTGGCAGCAGCAAAAAGGGTAAATGGTATCCTGGGCTGCATTAGACAAAGTATTGCCAGCAGGTCGAGGGAGGTGATCCTTCCTCTTTATTCAGCACTGGTGAGGCCACGCCTGGAGTCCTGTGTTCAGTTCCGGGCTCCTCAGTACAAGAGAGATATGGAGCTATTGGAGAGTCCAACGAAGGGCCACAAAGATGATGAAAGGACTGGAGCATCTCTCCTATGAGGAAAGGCTGAGAGAGCTGGGACTCTTTATTCTAGAGAAGAGAAGGCTTGGGAGGGATCTCATCAATGTGTGTAAACACCTGAAGGGAGGGTCCATAGAAGAGGGAGCCAGGCTCTTTTCAGTGGTGCCCAGTGACAGGACAAAAGGTGATGGGCACAAGCTGAAACACAGGAAGTTCCATCTGAGAATCAGGAAACACTTTTTTTACTGTGCACTGGAACAGGTGGCCCAGAGAAATTGTGGAGTCTTCATCCTTGGAAATATTCAAAAGCCATCTGGACATGGTCCTGGGCAATCAGCTCTAGGTGGCCCTGCTTGAGCAGGGGGGGTTGGACCAGATGACCTCCAGAGGTCCCTTCCAACCTCAACCATTATGTGATACTGTGATTTTAAGTGTTATGAATAACTGCTTGCATTTTTACCTTAATCTGACTTGAGTTAAACATAATTTAAGGGAACTAGATAACAATAAGACATTACATTCCCAAGGATGCAACAAGGGCCCTGGAACACCTTAAGAAGGTTTAGATTGGATATTAGGAAAAATTTCTTCACGGAAAGGGTAGTCAAGCATTGGAAGGGGCTGCCCGGAGAGGTGGTGGAGTCACCATCCCTGGAAGTGTTCAAAAAATGGGTAGACATGGCACTCTGGGACATGGTTTAGTAGGCACGGTGGTGTTGGGTTGACGGTTGGACTGATGATCTTAGAGGTCCTTTCCAACCTTAATGCTTCTATTCTAGTTTTACTTTCATTAAAAAATAATCCAGCCACCAAGCCAGGAAACATGAAATTAATTATTACTCTACCCTTAATTGGTTTAGTGGTGGACTTGGTAATGTTAGGCTAATGTTTGGACTGGATGATCTTAAAGGTCTCTTCCTACCTAAACAATTCTATGATTATATGATTCTATTCTATGATCCTTCCTCTTTATTCAGCACTGGTGAGGCCATGCCTGGAGTCCTGTGTCCAGTTCTGAGCTCCTCAGTACAAGAACGATATGGAGCTACTTGGAGCATGCAAAGCAGATGGAGCCAGGCTCTTTTCAGTGGTGCCCAGTGACAAGACAAGAGGCAATGGGCACAAATGGAAACACAGGAGGTTCCGTTTGAACATCAGGAAACACTTCTTTACTGTGAGAGTGACTGAGCTCTGGAACAGGTTGCCCAGAGAGGTTGTATAATCTCCATACCTGGAGATGTTCAAAAGCCGTCTGGACATGGTCCTGGGAAACCAGCTCTAAGTGGCCCTTCTTGGTCAGGGGCATTGGACCAGATGACTTTCAGATGTCCCTTCCAACCTCAACCATTCTGTGATTCTGTGTTTTTGTAAGCTTATATTCTGATATCTTTAGCCCAACAAGTGTAATATGCAGCAGCAAACCTTCTTAAAGAATTGCTGTTTCCAGGAACTAGTTGGTCTGTATTCTATTCTGAAAGTTAGTTGAAATGCCTTGACATGAAAATCATCTCTTGAGTTGCATATAACTTTTTTTTTAAGTGTTGATGCTATGCCTTGTGGCAATCTGCTTAGTGTTAAGGATGGATTTGTAGTGCCAAGACTAATATTATTGTTGTTCCTATTATTCAGAGATTAAGAGCAGAAAGAGATTCTTTAAAAGAAACTATTGAAGAGCTCCGATGTGTACAAGCACAGGAGGGTCAACTCACCACTACAGGTAAGAGACAAAAAAGGAGATTAAATATATCTTTTCTAAAGTGCACAGAGGTCTTCTGGAGAATACTGGATATGTCTTTAATTACCAGATAATAAACCTAAAATTCAGCTAAACTCAAACCCCACTTTTGGTATTACTTTGTTTTCAAATGCATATAAACTCATGAAACTTTCAGTTTGACTGAAATTTTTTATGTTTAGTCTCTTCCCACATATGGTGGGTTTAGAAAATGTTTCTCCCTACCCCAGGAATTTGATTTCTGAAGTCATGCTCAACATCTCTCTCATCTCCAAAGGATATTATGTAACAATTTCCTGATGCCTACATGATTGTTCATATGCTGCAATTTATTTCCACGTGTTACGTTGCACAGCTTTTTAATTCTTATATAAAGCAATCAGTAAACCATCCACCATAAAATCACTTCTCCAGAATGGGTGAAAAAAGGAACAGTGATTGTTCTCCAAATTGTGTTGTGCTTGTCTTTCCTTCTTGCTAGAGGCCTGACATTTGTATTATTTCCCAATTACTCAAGAGCATTACTCTAAATCTATCAACTTGTAGAACAAAGTTTATTCCTGGTCTTTTAAAAGAAAGTTACTGTTCTTCCTGGTAAACTTTATATCTCTTTTCTTGACACAGCACTGGTGCCCCTGGGAAGCCATGAACCTTCAGACAGTCTAGCAGTGGAAATTGTTACTCCTGAAATCAAGTAAGTTAACCCATATTTTTATTCTGCCTAAGCCTTAGAATGTGCACATAAATGACCATTCCCATCTGGTTTTCAGTGTTTGAAAAATTCTAAGATTCATGTTTGTTCTTCTCCTTCGCTTTGGATTTCCATACAACAGTACCCTTTATGCTTATAGACGAGATTCACTTGACCTCTCTCAAGTTTGTCTTGTTTCAAAAGGAGAAACAAAGAAACCCTTCATCCTCAAGTTTAGTTTCCCTTCCTGCAAAGAATTCATACAATTGCAACTTCTTATGTGCTTTAACAGACAAAAATATTTGTAACAATGGGATATGATTCTATGATCCTATGATATATTGTTATTGTATGGGGAAAAAACATTAAAATTGTCAAAATGAAGAATAGATTTTAAAATGCATTTGCATCATGGCATTAGAACAGCCATGCACTATTAGAAAGAAAGAGAAGGGACAGGACTGAAAATCACTATGGTTTAAAATAATGCAGTCTGTGTTTAGCTTTGCCAGAGTGCCTGGTATCACTGTAACTTGAAGTCATTAAGGGCCACTCACATCTCAGAAGTTTGCAAGCTCTTTAGGAGCTCGTTTTTTCCTCTGCAAATGTTGGTACAACTATTCCAACATTTGGAAAGCTGCATATGGGTTCAAGAAACTTTTTAGAGTAGTTAAAGGATATCTTGCTAGGTAAGTAAAAACAGAAACAAGTTGTTTCTCTTCCAGCTGCATTGCTGTGCATTGCTGCAAGCGTATTTCCTTTCAGTTTTGTTCTCTAGCAGCAGAGAAGGAGGGTAATGCTTTGAGGCAGTATTACAAAAGTATGGGGTTATTGCATGAACATTCAAATGATTTGCATAGGAGAGAACAGGATCCTAAATGCTGTAAATACTCAGGCATGGCCATGTAGAGTTCACTGCCTCTTTACCTTCAGCAGCTCCAGAAGCTGGTTTTCAGACTAACATACATCTATGCTGGCTGTCTGGAAGTGCTAAACTTGGCCTTCTTGCTTGCTTCAGAAAGATGGACAGTAGCAGTGGTTGAGCTGGGAAGACTGCTTCTTCCTGACGTACAGAGCTGGGCTGCTGCCACTGCTTCCAATGAAGTGTGAAGGTTGCAGGAAGCCTCTGTCACCGGTGGGAGGGGGCTTCCACCCATAGGAACAGCTACTGCTGCTCTCCTATCTTCTCCATAATAACAGAGTTTGGGTCTCTCCACTGTAAGCTAGCAAAAAGAGTATCTGGCCATTCAGACAAGATTTTCTGTTCAACCATTTTTCTCATCCCATAGAGAAAAACTGCAGACTGGGTGAAAGTGTTTCTTTCACAAGGTGGATTCAGTCTATGGGCTGTTGGTTGGACTTGTTCTAAATAAACAAGTTAAGTGACTGTTGTGGGTTGACCCCAGGCAGCAGCTAAGCACCCACACAGCCGCTCACTCACTCTCCCCTGCCCTGCCCCAAAGGGGAGAGTATAGGAAGAGCAAAAGCAAGAAAACTCATGGGTCAAGATAAAGACAGTTTAATAGGTGAAGGAAAGAGGGGAAATAAAACCCCAAGTGGTGCAAAGGCAATCACTCACCACCTCCCACAAGCAGACCGATGCCCAGCCAGTCTCCGAACAATGGCCACCTTGGAAGTCAAAAACGCCCCTCCACCCCCTTCTTCCTCTACCCCAGTTTTTATTGCTGATCATGATGTTATACGGTATAGAATATCCCTTTGTCCAATTCAGGTCAACTGTCCCAGCTGTGTCCTCTCCCAACCTCGCTGGGCTGGAGCAGAGTGGGAAAAAAAAGAAAACCTTGACTCTGTGCAAGCACTGTCCAGCAATAGCCAAAATATTAGTGTGTTATCAACACTGTTTGAGCCACAAATCCAAAACACAGCACCATATGGGCTTGTATGAAAAAAGTTAAATCCATCCCAGCCAGACTCAATACAGTGACATTCATGGGGGCTGCAGGGTGGGGGAAGACCAAGAGAAGGGAAGTGACTTGGAATCATAGAATCATAGAATCGTTTAGGTTGGAAAAGACCTTTAAGATCATCCAGTCCAACCATTAACCTAACACTACCAAGTCCACCACTAAACCAATTAAGGGCAGAGTAATAATTAATTTCATGTTTCCTGGCTTGGTGGCTGGATTATTTTTTAATGAAAGTAAAAACTACGAATCATTAAGGTTGGAAAGGATCTCCAAGATCATCAGTCCAACCATCAACCCAACACCACCATGACCACTAAACCATGTCCCAGAGTGCCACGTCTACCCGTTTTTTGAACACTTCCAGGGATGGTGACTCCACCACCTCTCCAGGCAGCCTGTTCCAATGCTTGACTACCCTTTCCGTGAAGAATTTTTTCCTAATATCCAACCTAAACCTCCCCTGATGCAGCTTGAGCCCATTTCCTCTCGTCCTATCGCTAATTACATGGGAGAAGAGACCAACACCCACCTCACTACAACCTCCTTTCAGGTAGTTGTGGAGAGCAATAAGGTCTCCCCTCAGCCTCCTCTTCCCTAGGCTAAACAGTCCCAGTTCCCTCAGCCGCTCCTCATAAGGCTTGTTCTCCAGTCCCTTCACCAGCTTCGTTGCCCTTCTCTGGACACGCTCCAGCACCTCAATGTCTTTCTTGTACTGAGGGGCCCAAAACTGGACACAGTATTCCAGGTGCGGCCTCACCAGTGCCAAGTACAGGGGGATGATCACTTCCCTGCTCCTGCTGGCCACACTAGTCCTGACACAAGCCAGGATGCTGTTGGCCTTCTTGGCCACCTGGGCACACTGCTGGCTCATGTTCAGCCGGCTGTCCACCAGCACCCCCAGGTCCTTTTCGGCCAGGCAGTCTTCCAGCCACTCTTCCCCAAGCCTGTAGCGTTGCATGGGGTTGTTGTGACCCAAGTGCAGGACCTGGCACTTGGCCTTGTTGAATCTCATACAGTTGGCCTCAGCCCATCAGTCCAGCCTGTCCAGATTCCTCTGCAGGGCCATCCTACCCTCCAGCAGATTGACACTCCCACCCAGTTTGGTGTCATCTGCAGACTTACTGAGGGCGCACTCAGTCCCCTCATCCATATCGCTGAAAAAGATATTAATATGCATGTTGAAAGCAAAACCAGTTCCACATTTCCAGCCTGTAAACTTAGTAAAGCTCATAATATAACAGCTTTTATTGTCTGTAAAATAGTGTTATGATTTAGAAAAAGTAAATTTGTCTCTCATAGTAACCTCTCATAGTAATCTTTTTCCCTCAGTTATTTAAAAAGCAAGTTAGATTTTCATTAACTACCCTGGAAGCAAAATATACTTTCAAAATTTAATACCTTGCTTCTGTTCACAATTCACAGCACATCCCAAAATAAGCTGAAGCATTCTCCCAAGCTCTGCAGCATCAGCGTGCTCTCCAATCAGGTTAACATCAGGAAGAGTGAAGTCGTTAATCTGTTGCCCTAGAATCTGCATACATATGTACATCACTATATATACATACACATACATTACAAAATACAAAGATGATTCAGAGGCACTAGGAAGCACTTACTCTAATTTGGCATAGTTTTCAAATCCATCTTTAAAACAAACTAAAGAAATTGCACCAGCTCATATACATATTTCAAAAGATAAAACCATCCATATCACTTGACACAACTGACATTTGGAAAGCTGTCTCAACTAATAACAAAGTATTAGTTTCAAACTTATCAAGAACAAGATTTGTTCTTCCAGGTAAGGAAACGTAGGTAGGCGTAAAAAATCTGATCAACGACACTCGCTGAATTAATTATTTTTATTAATTTTTTTCATTAAAAAAATCTAATGCCTAAAAGTTTTCCATCTGGAATAAATAAGTCTGAATTTCTAAATCATACCATTGCAAAGTCAGAAATTAAATGTTTTAGTTCAATAAAAAACATCTAGCATGAATGGATAACAAATCTCTGTAAAACACTTGGTCTAACAGTTTTGTAGGTGTAATCTAAGGATACTTAGCAAGTCCAGAGCCAAAACAACTAATTTCTCATCCATGAGAAAAGGACCTGACCTAGTGGTACAACATGCAATTAAAGAGAGCAAATGTAAATATGAAAAGAATTAAGAGAAAGAAAGCATGAGAGGGTGAGAGAGAGAAGGCACCTGTGCAAAGGGGAGCGGAACTGTGAGAGTGAGAGAGGTGGTGAGGGCAAGAGAGCCAGAGCGAGAGAGAAGGTGAGGGAAAGAAGGCAAGAGAGAAGGCAAAAAGGTAAGAGAGGGGTGAGAAGGAGACTAAGAAGGCAAGAAGACGTGAGAGAGGGAAGGCAAGAGAGAGAAAGGGAGTGAGGAAGAGAGAAGGGGAGGGGGAGCTAGGAAAAGAAGGCAGAGAGAGAGAGAAGGTGGGCTAGAGAGAGAACACAGGCAAGTGAGTGAGAGGGAGATATGTGGTGAGAGAG
The DNA here is from genome assembly GCF_030463565.1 of Pelecanus crispus. Taxonomy (NCBI): domain Eukaryota; kingdom Metazoa; phylum Chordata; class Aves; order Pelecaniformes; family Pelecanidae; genus Pelecanus; species Pelecanus crispus. Next base: position 17,787,169 of record NC_134675.1, read on the forward strand.
AGAGGGCACGTGAAATGAGAGAGGGTGAGCAAGTGTGCAAGTGGCAGAGGGAAGAGAGAAGGCGAGAGAGATGTAGAGGGTGAGCAAGAGAAATATACGGCAAGAGAAGGGGGAGCAAGAGAGGGGGAAAGAGAAAAGGGGGAGGGAGATAGGGGAAGGGAGACGGGGGGAAGGAAGAGGGAGAGGGAGAGAGAGAGGAAGGGAGACAGACGGGGAAGGGAGAGGGGAAAAGGACATGAGCAAGGGGATGGGGCATGGGAGGGGGTGCAACTGGAGGAGCAAGAGAGAGGGGGAAATGAGGTGCAGGAAGTGAGAAAGGAGGTGAAGCTAGAGGAGGGGAAATGAGTGAAGAGGAGGGGAAGCAAGAGGTGGAGGGAAGGGGGGGGAGAGATAGTGAAAGTGAGGGCGGAAGGATGTGCATGAGCAAGAGAGAGCACATGAGAGTGCAAGAGAGAATGAGCAAAAGTGTGAGCCAGATAACATTAGTGCAAGCAAGTGCAGGAAAACCTATGAACGAGAAACCAAACAAGAATATAAGTTGTCTCTAAGAAAAGAAAACTATATGAGAATTATTGGAAAATGCTTTGCAATTAGGAAGAATTTACATTAATGATTATCTGTAGAAGTAATTAAACATTTCTGCTAGACTGTTCTGCAAGCTTTCAGGGAGCTGAAAATATGAATATATAATGTGCAATTAAACACAATTCTGAAACTTTAATTGTAGACAAAAAGAAACTGCCAATTATAAAGAAGGTTTAATAGAGAAACAATGACTATGGAAGGAATCACTCATTCATTTTCTGAATATTGGTTTTGCTTAATATGCAGAACAGGTCAAGGTATTCACATGAAAATTGTTGAACAGATGTAGAAATCAAGTTGTTGAAAAGTTTCCAGGATTGGGCTTTGGAGGAATCATGAGGTGGTTGGGGTTTCTTTGCTTGTTTGTTTGGATTTGTTTGTTTTTTAAGGACTTGCTCAAAGAATGAACACAGACACTACTAAAAATCTGACTATTTTAAAGATTTCAGGTCCACTTTTCAATTAAAATTACTCCTTTTTTGTCATTGATAAGAAAATAAGAATTCTATGGAAGCATCAAGTACAACAGAAAATGTTACTATTATATAAAATGAAACAATGAAATCAAACATAGCATTTTTGAACAGTCTAAGTTTGATTCACATTTACATTTCAACTTGTATTGCCTGTATTTTTAATGCAATGCTGGTTTTTCTATTAATGATAATACAGTTGCTTTGTAAAAGTTGTTGGGAGAAGCTGAAGAGGTATATTAGCTTGTACCATAAAGAAGTGGGGAAAGCGAAGAAGTAAATTTAGGATTATGAAATAAATGTAACAGACAATTTTAATACTGCAACAAAACTCAATGAGATATACAACAAAAGGAAGGTTAGGCTCCAGAATAAATGTCTTGTGATGAAAGCAGACACCTTTCATTTATTTGAGGAAAATAAATAGTCGAACATTTTACAAAAAGAATGAAAGTTTGGATTCCAAAACAGCAAGATTCCAGGGGCCTCCTTTAGCTTGTTGTTCTTCCATATTATAATAAGACAACCAGTGTAGGACAGCTACTGAGAGACTGTTCTCTTGAAAGCAACAAATTATGATGTTTCTCTAAAATGAAATAAATTGTCAGAAAAACTCTTCAAAGGTTTTTAGCTACACCAGGTAAAATCCAAGCATTTATCTCACCTATACTTTGTAAAAGGGCTTTGCCAGAGGCAGGGGGGAAGACCTAACAAAAGTATAAATAGGGCTAGTAGCAGAATCAAGTACATCTCTGCTGTTGCTAAAATCATCACTTCAGCAGGGGGCGCGCGTGTGTGTCACGCTTAGCACACATAGATGTAATTTATATTTGTACAATTTAGTAAATCAGTCATTATTGCCTGTCGCTTGCTGACTTAGGTAATAAAGTTGTCACATCAGACTCCTAACAATCATATATACCAACTAGCTGAAAAGGAGCTGCCATCATTTTGTCATAGCCATACTAACATTCTATGACAGAATGATTTTATTATAATGTATCGGTACTCATTAATCCAGAAGCTATAAAGAAACTGTTCTTTAGTAGTCTTCAAAGAAAAAATATCTGTCAAAAGACTATAATGAAAGATCCTTTTAAACTTTAAATGAAAAGTCAAAGTAGTTACAGACTTTGTGCACATACTGAATAAGTATAAGGACACATACTGAAAAACTTATGTCAAAAAACACAAAAATCTAATTCTAAAATGTACTTATGGCCTTCTAATAAGGTTAGCTATGATCAGATAAGTCAGGACATAAAACATTTGCTCAAACATCAGTTCTCAAAATGGTGACTTCAGCATGGATATTCAGCACTTGGAGGGGTAACCATTTACTGAATATGGACTTATGAATCTAACTTCAGGTACTCAGTTTTTTAGAAAAATCTGTTTGTTCTAAAGCACTTCACTGTATTTGCAGTCATCTTCCTCATAGTATTTATAAGAAGTGAATATTGTTTCTTGGGACGAGCAATATCCCCATGCAATGAACATGAATGAACAGACTATGCATCACACTGCTAACCAACTTACTACAAAACATCACTCAAACTAGAAGCAAATTTTAGAGCTGAAGATTCACCATTGAAGAATTAAAACATTTTAATTAAAAATTACAATGTGGAGATGGTAAAAGTGCTCTTTCCTCCAAAGTGCTCTTTCCTCTTCCTCTTCTCTTCCCAGGGAAGCGGGGGAGAAAGAAGCAGTCTTTGGTTGGAACACAGGAGAAAAATTAGAGGCACTGTTTAAGGCCATCACCAAAACACAGTATCAAAAATGTCTCCTGTTGGTATTCCAAAATTTAAATATCAGACTAACATGGAAGCTCTGACAGAATATTTGCACCAGGAACAAGCAGGAAGATGACCTCCTTTCAGGGAAGGCATCAGAACCAGCTGAGCCTCAACCAACTGTCCACACGAAGAAAATAAGAAGGGTGATAATTACTGGAGGCTCTCTCCTGCAGGGGATGGAGGTGTCCATCTGCAGACCTGATGATATCTTGGCAGGTTGGTTGCTTGCCAGACTCAGGTCTCTGAGGGGAACAGAGGTGTTCTCCTCAATCCCTCCAGTGAGGGAATAAGGCTCACGTATGAGTGGATGCACACAGAAGGTCAAAACCTGGTGTTGCAGGCAGGGCTTTCATTTTTATGACCACGAGACCCACTTTGAGGAATGATGACTGCTGAGCAGGTACAGGATCCATCTGACAAATCGGGGCAAAAGAGTCTTTGCCAATAGGCTCACTAAGATAGTGAAGAGGACTTTGTTAGGTATGTCAGGGAAGGATTACCATAACCTGAAGTCATGGCATGGGGGACAGTATGATGGGAAAGGCACAGAGAAGTGGGGGGCTAGCTCATATGACTGGAGTACTGCCATGGATGCTCTATGCAGCTTGAATGCATGGAGCTTTGCCTTGGAATGAGTGATGAACCAGTTGGTCAAGATGAGCAGACAGACCAACACAGGTGACATTGTGGTAGGTGTCTGCTACAGACAGCCTGATTAAGAAGAGAAAGTATATGAAGCCTCTTTCAGAAAGCAAAAAGCAACCTCATAATCACAGGCCCTGGTACTGTGAGACTTAAAACACCCATATATCTGCTGGAAGGGCAACATGTCTAGATGCAAGCAATCCAGAAGATTTTTAGAGTGTAGTGAAAACAATTTTCTTGATGCAGATGACTGATGAACCAACTAGGGGAGATGTTCTCCTGGACCTGTTACTTACAAACAAGGAAAAACTGTTAAGGGATGTGAAAGTCAAGGGCAGACTTGGCTGCAGTGACCAAAAAATGGTGGAGCTAAAAATCCTGACAGAAATGAAAAAGAGAAGTAGAAGAATCACAGCCCTGGACTTCAGGAGAACAGATTTCAGCTTGTTCAGGTATCTGCTTCCAGGAAGACTGCCCTGGAAGGCAAAGGGGCCCAGGACAGCTGATTGGTCTTCAAGGACAACCTTCTCAAAGCACAGCAAATGTCCATTCCAACATGCAAGAAGTTGAGCAAGCATGGAAGGCCACTATGGATGAACAGGGAACTCATGACTACAGGGAAAGCAGTGGATGTCTTTTACCTTGACTGTAACAAGGTCTTTGACACGGTCTCCCATGGTATCCTTTCAGCCAGATTGGTGAGATATGGACTGGATAAGTGGACAATAGGGTGGATGGAAAACTGGCCAGACTGTTGGGCTAAGAGGGTTGTGATCAGTGGTACAAAGTCCAACTGACAGATGGTTACTAGCAGCATCCCTAAGGGATGGATACTGGGGCCAGTACTGTTTAATATCTTTACTAACAACCTGAATGATGGGATGGAGTACACTCTCAGTAAGTTCACAGACAATACCAAATTGGGGGAAATGATCAATATGCTGTAAGGCAGGGCTTCTATTCAGAGGGACCTTGACAGGCTGGAGAAATGGGCTGGCAGGAACTTCATGAAATACAAGGATAAATGCCAAGTCCTGCACTTGGGGAGGAATAACACTCTGCACCAGTACAGGCTGGGGCCAACTGGCTAGAAAGCAACGTTGCAGAAAAGGACCTGGGGGTCCTGGTGGACAACAAGTTGAACAGAAAGCAGCAGTGTGTCCTTGCAGCCAAGAAGGCCAACCACATATTAGCAAGAGCGCAGCCAATGCATCATGGGAAGTGATTCTTCCCCTCTATTCAGCATTTGTAAGACCACACCTGGAGTCCTGTGTCTAGTTCTAGGCTCCTCAGTAAAAGACAGATATGGACATACTGGACATGAGTCCAGTGGGGGCCACCAAGATGATCAGAGGGGCTGGAGCATGTGATGTACAAGGAAAAGCTGAGACCTGGGTTTGTTCAGCCTTGAGAAGAGAAGGCTCAGGTGAGATTTTTATTGCTGTCTAAAACTACCTAATGGGAGGGTGTAGAGAAGATGGAGCCAGCCTCTTCTCAAGGATGTACAGTGATAGGACAAGAGGCAACAGACACAAGTTGCAACAGAGGAAATTCTGATTTGATATAAAGAAAAACCTTTTTCCCCATGAGGGTGGTTAAATGCTGGAACTCCAGCCCAGAGAGGCTGTGGGATCTCCATCCTTGGAGGTATTCAAACCTCAGCTGGACAAGGCCCTGAGCAACCAGCTCTTGTTGGCCCTGCTTTAAGCAGAAGGTTGGATTACATGACCTCTGGAGGTACCTTCCAACATACATGATTGTATGGTAATGTGGGCAATCAATTTTGAGAGGGCTAACACATGAGAACAGGCTACAAGACTCCTTGAGTGCCCAGCACTGAAAAAGTCCAGACCTAAAAATCAGCAGACTATATTGTACATTGAAGAGAATAACAAAAGAAAAGTGAATGTAGATTACTTAAGACTGCTCTTACCTCATGGTTATAATCCAGTATCCCTTTTAAAATTTTCTTCAAGTTGCTTACCTATGACAGGAAAAGGAAGTAAATATGTTAAAAATGCAGGGAACACCTAAATAGATGATAAGTTACACAAATACTATGTGGTCAAAGAGTAGACAATCACACAAAAAAACCCTCCCACACCCCACCATCAAGAATTGTGCAATATGCATCTATTTAAGTTCCCATGAGAATTTCTGTCTGAACAGTTTAAATTAGCATAAAGTAAGTTATGCAGTGGTCCCTTGTGATCAAATTTCTAGATGTTATCACAAGTCCACATGAAACAATGGAACCCAATTAAGTCTATGAAAAGACCACCATCCCCCCTGAAAATTACACACCACATTGTCTTGGATGGGTTTTAGATCAGACACTATGATTTTCTAAATGAAGTCTTCTCTAGGGTACTTGTTAATCTTCAGATGTTTTTATACTTAAAAAATAAAATTTTCTTTTCCTCTCTGCTTTTCTTGAAATAACCTGGTGAATCTTCTTACTCTCTAGAAACATACACCACCAAGCCAAAACCCCTAATAAGCTCATATTTCACTGTTCAATCATACTCCTTCCTCTCTAAGCTACAGAAAGTTATTTTTTCATGTTCGCATTAATTATTTCTCCTGGTTCCTACATTTTTTCATTGCTGATCTATGACTTCTTGTTGTGGTTTAACCCAGCAGGCAGCTAAACACCACACAGCTGTTCACTCACTCCCCCCCTAGTGGGATGGGAGAGAGAATTGGAAAAAAGGTAAAACCCATGGGTTGAGATAAAGGCAGTTTAATAGGACAGCAGAGGAAGGGAAACTAATAATAATAATGATAAAAGAATATACAAAACAAGCGATGCACAATGCAATTGCTCACCACCTGCTGACCGATGCCCAGCTAGTTCCTGAGCAGTGGCCACGCCCCCCCCCAGCCAACCTCCCCAGGTTTTTTTGTTCAGCGTGACATCATATGGTATGGAATATCCCTTTGGCTAGTTTGGGTCAGCTGTCCTGGCTGTGTCCTCTCCCAGCTTCTTGTGCACCTCCAGCCTCCTTGCTGGCAGGGCAGTATGAGAAGCTGAAAAGTCCTTGACTAGTGTAAGCACTGCTCAGCAACAACTAAAACATCAGTGTGTTATCAATATTATTCTCATCCTAAATCCAAAACACAGTACTATACCAGCTACTAGGAAGAAAATTAACTCTGTCCCAGCTGAAACCAGGACACTTCTTTACAATTAAACGCCTGCCTTAGAATAATCAAGACAAAATCCCACATTTCTTGGCAGCGTCTTCAATCCCATGCAAAGATAACTACTGTAACACTTGCACAACCAACACCAAAGTTAAATTCCATATAAGCAGGAGGCTTGTATTTATGCCAGATTTCTCTAGTACTGAAGGGTTTCAGCTCACTTTCTGCTGAAAATTAATTTAGAACAAGTATCAAATAGAGCATGTATTAAAAATTATGAAGATACTGTATGGAACTCATAGGTTAAATTTAGAATAAACAAATCTTCTCGTTGAAAATTACTTCTACAGATTCTCAGCCTATTAGTGTCATAAAGTACTTAGCAAAGAATTTAAACAATGGAAGCAATATGTAATCTCATTTGACAAGAAGTTTAAATAAATAACTTCTGTAAAGACTTCCTGAAGAGGGATGGAGAGAATGATTAGAAAGTTGAATTTTCCTGGGTAATCATGTCCCAGTTCAATTCATCTTATCTCAGACTGAAATAGCATACTGTCCTATGACAAAGTTTTACACCACAGGTGATTACACTTCACAAGATGCATACTACTGACAACATCATACAAGTTGTGACATGAAATGCAAAACTATAGCAGAGGGAGGAGGGAGAGGAAATGAAACAGAATGCCCAAATTTTTATTTTCTTTAAAACAAGCGATATTAATATATATAATAAATGTTTGACATTGGACAGCCTCTTTAAGTTATCTATCTTCCAAAAAGATATGAGAACACACAGCAGAAAATAAATTAGGAAGCACTATACTGATATTCAAGGACAAATTATGAACTCCAGCATAGCCAAAATGAGAGCTGCTGAAAGCTAAACTCAGTTTCTCTCCAAAGAAAAGTTCAAGAATGCAACAGGCTATTCATCCCAAAAAATAAAGGAGAGCCCTGAACTTAAAAATGGTAATGGTCTGACCATTTCATTCTTACTAAACCCACCCCTTACAGAAGCAGGAGTCAAAACCTGACCCACTACAAGCATATATAAAACATCCCTGGGAAATGTTCATCATTGTCTTTGTAATCATCGAACCTAAAGTTATACTGAAACATTCACCTAAACATCTAAAAAGACATACCAAACACTCTGGCAACCTAAAGTAAGAAATAGAGATGCTACATGACAATCTGCAGACAACAGCTGTCCCTGTATCTCTTTTAATTGGATGTACACAAATCATTACTTTATCTCCAGGTTTAACTCCCCTCTCCTGCCATCAAACACACCATTTTTGGTCTAAGAACTTCAAAAATTTCCTAGATGATTGCCAAATGATCCAGGCCCCACGACCTCTCTCAGTGATCATGCACTGTCATAACCAAAGTCTACAGCAAATTTAAGAATTATATCAATTGATTTTCATATCATTGCAAAGAATACTGTACTGATTGGAATATCAGTTTCAAACTTGATTCATTAAAAACCTTCCAGTTTGTAATTTGCCTCAGGCTGCTGCAGAAAGCACCACAGAAAACAATGGGCCATGTTTCTCCTCTATCTTCTCACTGCACTGCTTTGCAGTTTTAGTTTCCTGCTCTGTTTAGTTTGCCATTCCCTCTCCCACATCCACCTGGTAGCTTCTAGACTGTTGACTCCATATTAGAACAAACATGATAGATAATAAGCAAATAACAGTCATTTTAAGACCTTTTATTTCAGTCAGATACCTTAATCTGGGGATTTTAAACATATATCTTACTTGGGCATAAAAGAGCCTTATCAATTTGATGTGTTTTAAGTGCAGTCTGTTTATATGGAATGTAATAAACCCATTTTATCAGTAGAATTAGCTAGTACAGACTCCCTCATTGCAGTTAGGCTGAGAGCATACTTTTGAGAAACCTAATTTTCATCACTTATACAGAAAAAAAACCCCACCAATATTTGCATTTCAGTTACGCTTAGAGCAATAAGCAGCCATTTGGATAAATAAGAGTCATGTCATACATTTTATCTGCCTGTACTATACATTTTATATCCTTCAGCTGGAAAAATGGGCAAAGCTTCGAAGGAAGAACACACACACCCAAGAACACCAGCTTTGGGGAAGATAGACACTCCAGCCTCCCCCCAGCAGCTGGCACCAGGCACATCGGCTTGTGACAGGTGTTGCACAGGCAAGGGCAGGACTCGGGATGACCTAGCCCATCAAGAAGGAACTACCTTTAGGGTGCTCTCAAAGGGTAGAATCCCTGGGTATGTCACAGCTCGAGGCACTGCACTGTGTAGGTTGACCAAAGTCCCACTGTGACAGCCTGCGGCCTGGCAGTTCACCCCGCCCAATTCTATTGAGCAAGCTGACACCACAGACTCACACAGAGGTAAGAAGTGAAAAATGCAAGTCTGTACAAGCTCAAGGATGACAATACATGATAACAACGAACGGAATAGCCAAAAAAGGGAAGTACCTTGAATATTCATTTGTAATTGGAACATGAGCTGAGCAGGAGCTCATCACGATTACTAGATTCATGCCTGATTGGTTTGAAAGGGCCAAGCATGGGGTGTAAGGAATAAAGAAAAAAGCTACATACTCTCTGTGCGGACATGGACTCACTGTCAGCTGGCCTGCGGACCGCCAACCCACCCATCAGCAGGGACGCCCCTGATGCCAACTGCGAGGGAAGATGCAATTTGACCTGGCGCAGTTCCCATTCCAGGGGAAACTAATACCAGAGGGGTGGCTCATAGGACATGGGTGAGAGCAATAATTCGTGCACCCGTGTTATTTGAAATAAGGCCTTAAAGTATTGATCAATTGTAAATATCTATCTAGCTGCAGTAGAGAAGAAATAAATAAAATTTTTACTTCTTTTTACTTTTTCGCGTGGCATACATTTCTTCTGAGTGCTTGCTTGGTTAGTCCTGGAATTGGAAAGAAATCCTGGATGCTCCTCTGTTGGGGCATCACAGCTTGTGACCCATGGCCCCACTCCAGCTGCTGGCACAAAGACCCTCACTTGCTTCACTGTCCTGGTTTCGACTGGGATAGAGTTAATTTTCTTCCTAGTAGCAGGCATAGTGCTGCGTTTTGGATTTAGCAGGAGAAGAATGTTGATAACACACTGATGTTTTTAGTTGTTGCTAAGGACTGCTTATGCTAGGCAAGGACTTCTCAGCTTCCCATGCTCTGCCAGGTGCACAAGAAACTGGGAGGGGGCACAGCCAGAATAGTTGATCCAAACTGACCAAAGGGCTATTCCATACCATATGACGTCATGCTCAGTATATAAACTGGGGGGGGTTGGCCGGGGGGCAGCAATCGCTGCTCGGGAACTGTCTGGGTATCGGTCGGCGGGTGGTGAGCAATTGCATTGTGCATCACTTGCTTTGTATATTATTATTGTTATTATCATTATTATATTGTTATTATTATCATTACTATTTTACTTTATTTCAATTATTAAACTGTTCTTATCTCAACCCAGGAGTGTTTCTCACTCTTACTCCTCCGATTCTCTCCCCCATCCCACCGGGGCAGGGGGAGTGAGCAAGCGGCTGCGTGGTGCTTAGTTGCTGGCTGGGGTTAAACCATGACAGTCCTTTTTGGCACCCAACGTGGGGCTCGAAAGGTTTGAGATAATAACAGATTAACCAGAGTGTATTAAGGAATCCGTTAACAGTTGCCGGTCACAGTAAGAGTTCATCTGATCTGCACCATGCTCCTTTTTTTGTTGTACATGTTAAGGATTGGTGTTGGTTTTTGCAGTTTTCTGTGCTCTGCAGTGATTAGTGATGCTTTGCCTGGGAGATTTGTTATTAAAACACTGACCTTGAGCATTATTTGGTATTTAAGCTTTGAACTGAAGCCATAACTGTACTTCAGGTACTACCTCATGGAGAGAATTAGCAATTATACCTCTTCCTCTGAGAGGTTTGTTGTGGAGGATATACAGAATGGCACCTTTGCTACCTTCTTCTATGATGCTTCCTCCTTCATTACAACAATTTTTCAGTATCTTCAACACCCCTGGGCAGTTAAGATACTTCTATTGGTATTTCTTGGGAATATTGTTTCGGTTTTGACAAAGGTCAGTAAGCAATTTAAGAATATCATCCAGAGATCTGCCCCAAGGCTGGATAGTTAAGAGTGGCAGGGTGTGTGGGATAGTATGGGCAAGTACCTGGGACAGTGGGCACCTCCAATGTTTTGGAACTTCACCCCTGAACAAGTGCAGAATCCTGAAGAACTAGTAAAGTGTTTGGAAAAAGGATGTTGTCACCCTGGCAACTCCAGAGAGACACAAATCATTGCAACATGCTGGGGGCTGGCCCATGCCTATCAAGCCGTGGTCAACACTATTCAGTACCCTCAAAAGAAAGAGAAGGTCTCCGGATCTGATGACAAAACAACAGGCACTGTGGCTTCTCCAACCCCCACCGCAGGAACTGTAGCTACTCCAAACCCAGCCACAGGCACTGCGGCCACTCCAACCACAGCCACAGGCACTGCAGCCATACCAACTCTGGGGACAGGCACCATGGCTAAACCAGAGAACCAACCCGTGCCGGAATCAGTTGCCCTTATACATAAGAAAAAATACACAAGAAAATCGGCTCGTTTAGTAAGGGATGAAGATGAACCAGGGCCATCACAGGAACGGGAGGAGGAAGAGGCAGAACCCATAAATGAGATGGTAACCACCCGATCCCTATCCCTGAGTGAACTGCGAGATATGCGAAAAGATTTCAGTCGTCATCCAAGCGAGCACATCATCACCTGGCTGCTCCGATGCTGGGATAATGGGGCCAGTAGCCTGGATTTAGAGGGTAAGGAAGCCAAGCAGCTGGGATCCCTTTCTAGGGAAGGGGGCATTGACAAATCGATTGCAAAAAGGAGCACAAGCCCTTAGCCTCTGGAGTCAACTTCTGTCAAGCGTGAAGGAAAGGTATTCCTGTCCTGTCAGTAGGCATCATGAGAAGAGTCTGGCTCCCTCTTCTTCTCTCCCTCCCATCAGGTATTTATATACATTTATAAGTCATGTTCCCCCCCCAAGTCTTCTCCAGGCTGAACAGTTGCAGCTCTCTCAGCCTCTCCTCATAGGAGAGATTGCTCCAGTGCCTTAATCACCTTTGTGGCCCTGTGCTGGACTCACTCCAGTAGCTCCATATCCTTCTTGTAGTGGGGAGCCCAGAACTGGATACAATAATCCAGATGCAGCCTCACCACTTCTGAGTAGAGAGGAAGGATTACCTCCTTTGACCTGCTGGCAACACTCCTCCTAATGCAGCCCAGGATACCTTTTGCCCTCTTTGCAGCAAGGCCACGTTGCTGGCTCATGTTCAACTTGGTGTCCACCAGGACTCCCCAGGTCCCTTTCTGCCAAGCTGCTTTCCAGATGGGTGGCCCCCAGCATGTACTGGTGCCTGGGGTTGTTCCTCCCCAGGGGCAGGACTTTGCCCTTCCCCTTGTTGAACTGCATGAGGTTCCCATCAGCCCATTTCTCCAGCCTGTCCAGGTCCCTCTAGATGACAGCATGACCCTCTGGTGTATCAGCCACTCCTCCCACTTTTGTGTCACCAGCAAACTTGCTGAGGGTACACTCTGCCCCATCATCCAGATCATTAATGAAGAGGTTAAACACTATTGGCCCCAGTATCGACCCCTGGGGTACACGTCTAGTGACTTGCCTCCAACTGCACTTTGTGCCACTGATCACCACCCTCTGGGTGTGGTTGCTCAGCCAATTCTTAGTCCACCTCACTGTCCATTTATCTAACCTGTACTTTGTCAACTTCTCTATGAGGATATTAAGGGAGACAATGTCAAAGGTTTTACTAAAGTCAAGGAAAACAACACTTACTGCTCTCCCTTTGTCCACCAAGCTATTCACTTCACTGTAGAAGGCTATCAGGTTGGTCAGGCATGATTTCTCCTTCATAAATCCATGCTGACTACTCCCGATCACCTTCTTGTCCTTCATGTGCCTGTAACTGGTTTCCAGGATTAGCTGCTCCATCACCTTCCCAGGGATCAATGTGAGGCTGACTGGCCTGTAGTTCCCTGGGTCCTCTTTCCTGCCCTTGAAGATAGGAGGGACGTTTGCTCTCTTCTAGTCCTCAGGAACCTCTCCCAGTCACCACAACCTTTCAAAGACAATTGAGAGTGTCCTCGCAATGATATCAACCAGCTCCCTCAGCACTCATGGGTACAACCCATATCCCATGGTATTCTTCCAAGTAAATACCTGAAGAAGCCAAAGTCTGCTGTCCTGAAGTCCAGGTTTGTGGTCCGGCTTTTTACTCTTCTCCCTCTTAGGATCCTCTTAGGAGTTCACTCCAACATCTCATGGTCACTGCAGTCAAGGCTACCTCCAACTTTTACAACCCCAACCAGTTCTACCTTGTAAGTATGAAGTGCAGCAAAGCACTTTTCCTTGGCTCCTCAGTCACCTGTGTCAGGAAGTTGTCATCAATGCACTCTAGAAATCTCCTAGAATTCTTGTGCCCTGCTGAGTTGCCCTTCCAGCAGATATCAGGGTGGTTACAGTCCCCCATGAGGCCAGGACTTGTGAACATGAGGCTTCTTCAGTTGTCTAAAGAAGGTCTCATCTATTTCTTCTTCCTGATTAGGCAGTCTGTAGCAGACACCCATCACAACATCACCCATGTTGTTCTGCCCTCTAATCCTGACCCATAAGCTCCCAACTGGCTCCTGACTGGTCCCAAGTCATCTGTCTCCACAATTCCAATGGCCTACATTAGGGTTTCTGCTCTGAACTGCATTCTGCAGGAATCTTTGTCTCTCCACTTAAAATATAGGGGGCCAAAAAAGACACCAAACTATTAGCTTTGGGACCCACCACACCCTGACCACACACACAATGTCTTCCATGAAAAGAAATCCTAAGAACATGCCTGTATCTTTGCTTGGCATGGGCAGCTACGGGCACTTGAGTTTAATTGGAAACCAAGATATATTTTCAAAGGAGGTAGCTCTGAACACATTTCCAGATTACACTTATGTTGGGACATAGAGTGCCTCAGAAGTTAAAGACACAGAAACAGAAAGAGCTATGTTAGTTACTAATTATCTTCTTGATGTTAGGTGAATATCAGGCCAAATTCGACAGCCCAAGAGACGCGAGGCTGCCCCAGCTCCATGCCCCCAGGTCCAATCAGTAGCGAGGCTGAAGATGTATTCCCAGTAGGCACGCGTATACATATAAACCACATATATACACAGATAGACACACTCAGCACTCACACAAATACAAAGAACACCAATGGCCTCATGCTGTTCCCTTCTGGCTGAGCAGGACAGAGGTGCATTAGCGGGAATGTATGTACATATGTATAATGTGGATCCCTCCAGCAGTAGGGCTCAGGTATTCAGTCTGCCCAGTAGCTGCCCCTGGATCCCAGTCTCCCCAGTTGCTGGCACCTGGACATATGAGCCACTGAGGCTGCAGCCCCACTCAAGTTACTGGTAGAGATCATCTCACTCGCACGCACATGCACAGAGCTGTCTGAAACGCTCCTGGTTCCCTAGTAGCCAACCCCCCATAGTCTCACCCTTACAGACACACACATACACAAGTGGGTTTCACCCTTAGAGACACCCAGACCCTACAGTCTCTCCGGCAGCTGGCTGGGACTCCCCTGGTCCCTCTGATAGCCAGCTCCTACCATGGGCTCACCCTCAGAGACACACACACGCCCCTGAATACCAGGTCAATTCATCTAGTACCTGGCTAGTCTACTGTTGTGGTTTTGGCTGGGATAGAGTCAGCGGGTGGTGAGCAATTGCATTGTGCATCACTTACTTTGTATATTATTATCATCATTATTGTTATCCCTTCCTTTTCTGTCCTATTAAACTGTCTTTATCTCAACCCACAAATTTTACTTTTTTTTTTTTCCCCTATTTTCTCCCCCATCCCACTGGGGAAGGGGGGGAATGAGTGAACAGCCGTGTGGTGTTTAGCTGCCTACCAGGTTAAACCACAACAGTCCTTTCTGGCACCCAACATGGGGCCCAAAGGGTTCGAGATAACAACAGGTCTGACCAGAGCATGTTAAAACAAATTTGTGATATGCATTCATTGTATTAGTTTAATAGTCACTGGTCCCAATGTTGATTCATTTGCTCTCAGAGTTGTTGTGCTTGTTCTCAGAGTTGTGCTATGTAACACCTTACTTGCCATATGCACTCCCTGTGGTGCTGGTTATCTCTTCTCGGAGCTGGATTAAAGTTATCGCTTTGCTGTACTGTGTAACACTGGCTTACGGTATGATAAAATTATCGGTCATGAGATTGTACTCAGCACTGCCATCATCCCTGTACTTTGGGAGCCATTTCTCAGAAACTATTAATAATTACACTTTTTACCTCTTCTCCTCGGAGAACCGATCTATTGGGGAGACAGAGGGGGGCACTTTCCCTTGCTCCTTCACCTTCCCTTTCTCCTTCAGGCTACTTACAACAGCTCTTGAGAATTTTGAATATCCTTGGGACATTCAAACCAGCATGTTCCTATTGCTATGTCTCCTGAATGCGGTTCAGGTCTTGTTTAGGGTTAAACAACTATTTAAGAATATCATCCAGAGATCAACCCCCGCGACAGGCACTGCGGCCACTCCAACCACCGCGACAGGCACTGCCGCCACTACAACCACCGCAACAGGCACTGCAGCTGCTCAAACGGCCGCGACAGGCACTGCGCCTACTCAAACCCCAGTGACAGGCAATGCGGTTACTCAAACCACCGCGACATGCACTGCAGCTACTCAAACCCCAGCGACAGGCACCACAGCTAGTCCAGCCCTGGCAAAAGGCACTGCGGCTACTCAAACTCCCGCGACAGGCAACGCGGTTACTCAAAACCCCGGCGAAATGCATTGCAGCTACTCCAACCACCGCAATACACAATGCAGCTACTCAAACCTCGACGACAGGTGCTGCAGTGACTCTAACCCTAGTGACAAACACTGCAGCTACTCAAACTCCAGCGAAAGACACTGCCGATGAACTAGAGAACCAACCCATGCCAGTATCGGTCACCCCTATACACAAGAAGAAATACACAAAGAAGATTGGCTCGTTTAGTAAGGGATCAAGATGAACCAGGGCCATCACGAGACGAGGAGGAAGAGGCATAACGCATAAATGAGATGGTAACCACACGATCCCTATCCCTGAGTGAACTGCAAGATATGCTAAAACATTTCAGCCCTCATCCAGGTGAGCACATTGTCACCTGGCCGCTCCAATGCTGGGATAACAGGGCCCGTAGCCTGGAATTAGAGGGCAGGGAAGCCAAGCAGCTGGGATCCAGCTGGGACGCCAGCGACAGGCACCACAGCTAGTCCAGCCCTGGCAAAAGGCACTGCAGCTACTCCAACCCCGGCAAAAGGCACTGCGCCTACTCAAACCCCAGCGACAGGCAATGCGGTTACTCAAACCACCGCGACAGGCACTGCAGCTAGTCCAGCCCTGGCAAAAGGCACTGTGGCTACTCAAACCCCCACGACAGGCACTGCAGCTACTCAAACTCCAGTGACAGGCACTGCGGATGAACTAGAGAACCAACCAGTCCCAGTATCAGTCACCCCTATACACAAGCAGAAATAGAATCATAGAATCATAGAATGCTTTGGGTTGGAAGGGACCTTTAGAGGTCATCTAGCCCAACCCCCCTGCAGTGAGCAGGGACAGCTTTAACTAGATCAGGTTGCTCAGAGCCCCATCCAACCTGACCTTGAATGTTGCCAGGGATGGGGCCTCCACTACCTCTCTGGGCAACCTGTTCCAGTGCTTCACCACCCTCATTGTAAAAAATTTCTTCCTTATATCCAGTCTAAATCTACCCTCCTTTAGTTTAAAACCATTACTCCTTGTCCTATCACAACAGGCCTTGTTAAAAAGATTCTCCCCATCCTTCCTGTAGGCCCCCTTTAAGTACTGGAAGGTCGCAATAAGGTCTCCTCGCAGCCTTCTCTTCTCCAGGCTGAACAATCCCAACTCTCTCAGCCTGTTCTCATAGGAGAGGTGTTCCAGCCCTCGGATCATTTTTGTGGCCCTCTTCTGGACCCGCTCCAGCAGGTCCATGTCCTTCTTGTGCTGAGGGCCCCAGAGCTGGACACAGTACTCCAGATGAGGTCTCACCAGAGCAGAGCAGAGAGGCAGAATCACCTCCCTCGACTTGCTGACCACGCTTCTTTTGATGCAGCCCAGGATACGGTTGGCTTTCAGGGCTGCAAGCGCACATTGCCGGCTCATGTCCAGCTTTTCATCCACCAGTACCCCCAAGTCCTTCTCCGCAGGGCTGCTCTCAATCCCTTCATCCCCCAGCCTGTATTGATACTGGGGGTTGCCCCGTCCCAGGTGCAGGACCTTGCACTTGGCCTTGTTGAACCTCATGAGGTTCACACAGGCCCACCTCTCCAGCTTGTCCAGGTCCCTCTGGATGACATCTTGTCCTCCTGGTGTGTCAACCGCACCACTCAGCTTGGTGTTATCTGCAAACTTGCTGAGGGTGCACTCGATCCCACTGTCTCTGTCATTGATGAAGATATTAAACAGCACTGGTCCCAGTACGGACCCCTGAGGGACTCCACTTGTCACCGGTCTCCATGTGGACATCAAGCCATTGACCACGACCCTCTGGATGCGACCATCCAGCCAATACCTTATCCACCAAACAGTCCACCCAAGAATGCATTGGACCTGGGCATAACATAGATGGTATAGAATAAGGGGTGGATACTGTCCTGGTTTTGGCTGGGATAGAGTTAATTTTCTCCCTAGTAGCTGGCATAGTGCTGTGTTTTGGATTTAGGATGAGAAGAATGTTGATAACACAATGATGTTTTAGTTGTTGCTGAGTACTGCTTATGCTAGTCAAGGACTTTTCAGCTCCCCAGGCTCTGCCAGGTGCACAAAAAGCTGGGAGGGGGCACAGCCAGGACAGCTGTCCCAAACTGGCCAAAGGGCTATTCCATACCATATGATGTCATGCTCAGTATATAAATTGAGGGGAGTTGGCTGTGAGGCAGTAATCACTGCTTGGATATGGGCTGGGCGTCGGTCAGCAGGTGGTGAGCAATTGCATTGTGCATCACTTGTTTTGTATATTCTTTTATCATTATTATTGTTACTTTCTCTTCCTCTGCTGTCCTATTAAACTGCCTTTATCTCAAGCCATGGGTTTTACTTTTTTTTTTTCCCAATTCTCTCCCCCATCCCACTGGGGAGGGGCGAGGGAGTGGCTGTGTGGTGCTTAGTTGCTGACTGGGGTTAAGCCAGGACACATTATCATTATTATTATTGTTTTCCCTTCCTTTTCTGTCCTATTAAACTGTCTTTATCTCAACCCACAAATTTTACTTCTTTCTTTTCCCCCAGTTCTCTCCCCCATGCCACTGAGGAGGTGGGGAGTGAGGGAAGGGCTGTGTAGTGTTTATCTGCCTACCAGGTTAAACCACAACATAAACACATTGTCAGAAAAAAAAACACAACCAGTGTTAATCTTCTAAAAGGCTCTTGAGGAAATCTAGATAACAACATAACCCAAAGAATAATACCACTGTGGGGCAGTCTAAGGCCTCTTCCTGGCAACAAGGCCTGGATTAGAACCACTGATAGGATAGGGATGCGAGTGTAACAGTGGGTGTGAATGGGACACCCACAACTGTCTGAGAGGGCATTTGCCCCAAACTGATAACAATGAAGAGGATGATGCCCATCAGATGGATTAAACAGTAACTAGGGAATCACAAAAGAGACTTGGCACAAAGTGGGGGCAGGTTGTGTCAGGTTAAAAAAGAATTAGAAAAGCAGCAGTAAAATTTTGCAAATGTAGAACAGAGAAACAGTGAAACTAGGTTTGATGCTGCCAGAAGCGGCCCTGCTGGCATTGTAACCTCCAGCTAGGCCTAGCAAAGCAGCCTCCTCCCTCATGAGTAGCCTGCATCCAGCTACTGGGCTGGCAGTACAGGGTGCACCAAGTAGGGGTCCACCCCTCAGAGTGCAAAGGTGACCTCTTGGTGGGCTTTCTCACTGGCATGTGCATCAGCAGTTTGTAGGGAGCAGCATGGGCACACCTAAAGCTGCAGCACCCACATGTTCCACGAGGGGTGTGCAAGTAGGGTAACCCACACTACCAGTAGGGGAGGTATGCTTGTTGCCTTGGGCAGGTGTGCGTGTGCGATTAGTTCAGGAGTAGCAACAGAAGCATATTTAGAATTTTGTAGGTGTGTCTTAACATTTTGTAGGTGTTTAGTATTGTGGTTTATCTGTTGTATTATTGATATGGATTCTGAATGTATAGTTCAATTATTGCTGTTTAATCATGTATTGTTAATAAAACAATAAAACACTTTGATCCTCATTTGATTTAAATTATGTGAGTTGAAAAGTTTAATCTATCAAAAATAATGCAACTATTCTCTAAAAGCAGACATTGGTTTATGTGGCAGAATAGCATTCATAGTAGTTCAGATTTAAACACATTTCAAACATGTCAAAAAGCATAGATGAACACAAACAAGAGTTGTGCCCCTGCAGAATAAAGAAGTAATTTGAAGCCCAAAACTCCACCGTCTTGCAGGTATAGCTTAGATGAAAAGCGACATCTTTATTGACAGATGGAATAAAGAACTCTTCCCCCAAAGGTATTGTGGTGGGTGTCAGGGACTGAAAGAGTTAATACCTCAAACATTGTGGTGAGGCAAGTTGAGGTCTGCAAAGAAACAAGTTAAGGTCTCCATAGTGATAAATTGGGGTCTGCATAGCACCACAGGTGAGAAACCGATTGATGCAGAGTTGGCACAGAGCCGGGAGGCGCGTGGGAGGACTCGCAGTTCTGCTCTCTGATGGCCAAAGGTCATGCAGAGTTCATTTGAGGAAGGGGCTCACGGCCACCCGAAAGACCCCTCGCGACCACACCCCAGTGGCGCCTGTGCAGAAGCCGGAGAACATTCTGGAACAAGCCTCAAGGGGGGCGGGACTAGAGGCGGGGACCGGCCTATAAAACACACAGCTCCGAGGAGCCATATGGCACACCCCCGCCACCGGAGAACGCCCGCCCCCCCCCCCCCCCCCAGTTTCTCAGACCTCTTTGCAAAGCCTTATCTCCTCAAAGCATTGACAAAACAGTTGATGCACTTCATTATGGATGTGAATTGCTTTTACAAGCAATCCAGGAGGTTAAACCAGTTCTTAAGAACAAACAGTTTTTCCAGCACAACAGATCTCAGATGACCAGTCTTTTCTAAGCTGTAACAGCTCTTTTGCCATCTAAATGAGCAGTTTCCCAGGAAGCATTATGGGACTTGAGGGAAGAGACAGACAAAGAAAAGTTTTATTTATTTATATTACCCATTTCACTTGGATTAAAAAGAAAAAAACCAAACCAAACCAAACCCCTCAAGGTTTCTTTTGCAAGTTTCATGTCTTGCAGTTTAAGGGCAGATGCATTCCAGCCGATCAAGTGTAAAATCAGCTCAGCCAAAACAGTTTTTAAATCCAGGTAGGGACAGAACAAAAGCTAATTCTGAAACTTTTTTTTTTTTTAAATTGAACTGAGCCATTTTCAAAGCCACATTCACACAAAAATATTGAAATGGCTAAAATAGCAAAAAACCCCACACATTCACCTAAGAAACACAACTGTGTTGACTAATTCTAATGCAATTTAAGAATTATTTACAAATATTTCTGCTAACCAAAACCAGAAGAAGCTAGGTCAGCACGCAAAGAATGGGGAAAAAAAATGTAAAGGGCATAGATTAGTTGGAATATTTAAATAAATGGTCTATGGGGTGCTAGACTTCAGGGATACTGCTTGGCCCATCTCTGTGGACCACTCCTACAGAGATGGACAAGGATCCATCTGCACAGATGCAATTTCATATTTACCACTGAACAAAATAATTGCCTCATCTTCAAATTTGAAACATGCCAGGGACAATCACTAGTTGGTTCCAATACTTTTCAGTGCCATGCAAGGAAAAAAAAAAAAATTTTTTTTTTTCCTAACAGTTCAAAAGCAGATTTCATCTAGATATATTGGTCCTCATCCCCTCCACAAACAAGAACCGTTATTTTATTTTACTTCATTTTTTATCAGCACTATCCCAACTTCTGCTGGACCTGAGCACATGCAAAAGTTGAGCAAGACAACCAGTCCTTTAGAATACATATAGAGCATTGTTTCACATAATATTTAGCTGTACAGAGAAGCCTCCCCTCCCCCAAAGAAGCCTTTGCCTCTAACTATGCATTTTGTTAGTCCCCTAGCTAGTTAGCAAATACTTTAGTGTTATGAAATATTTTTTAGCATTTCTGAAATTTTATTTAAATTAGTTTAAAACCAAATTTGAACAGCATATTTTAAATAACTGTCAGACTATTTCTAGTCCTAAAATCTCTTTAAGAATTATTGACATAGACTTCCATATAGCAGCTTTGCTCTAACAATACAAAGATATTTTAATCAAACCTAAAATTGGATAAGAAGTAGGATCAACAGATCAGATCACTCTTAACAGACCACTATGGTACAAGAGAAAAATAAATAATTACAGTAGCTCACAAGGATATTGGTTGCATGCAGATGATGGGAAGCACAGCAAGAGTTAATTTGTAGGTTATTTGAAAAGTTAAAGAGCCAAGAAGCAATTTGGGATGGGGGAGGGGGGGAAGCATACCTAAAACAACTAAAGCAGGAGCACATGGATGCTAGCAACACATAGCAACAGGTGTCTTTCTATCACCCCCTTGTAAACCTTCCTTCCTTGTACCAGTCTTAAAACAAGCCCCTCACTTGGCTTTTCTTTCCCAGGGTTCATACACACATATGCTTCCTCATGAAGCTCGGCAGTACTCTCATGTCTTCTCCAACATCTGCAGGGGAGGAGAGGGGAAAAAAAATCATAGAGAGCAAAAAGGAGGACAAATAACAACCTTGGTTAAGACACAAGAATTAGCAGGAATGCAAAGGAAAGAGAGACCCTGGTGCAGCTAGGGCATAATATAAACGTCTCTTCCCATAAAATTCAGTCTTGTGTACATTCCAAGCTACCCATTCCCTTTTAACAGGTATTGGATGCCCCTTCCTTATCCACTTCGATTTTCACAGAGAAACCTAAATCATCATTTTCATACCCCCAATAATTTTCATTAACTTCACAGCTTACTCCAGCTCCCACCTTTTACAGGCTAAGTTTCTAAAAGCCAAATGAGTTATTCTTGAGAATAAACAGAAATGCTCCACAATTTCATATAGTAGATATTTACTTGGCAATTTTCTTAATGTGTGTTTGTGAAGCCAATGATTCTAGACAGCTAAACCGGCAAGTTGACTGCTAATGAAATGGCAGTTTCATAATTATGTTACACAGGTATGTTCCATGTCTCAAAATGCAGAGTAGCTGCAAACACAGGTTCAATGTCCGGTAAGTTCTGGCTGTTCTGTGAGTAAAAGCACACCATGAAGCTACTGATGCATGTAGTCCAGGTCGAACGCAGGCAACGGTTAGGAAATACAGTACAAGAACTTCGCAGCCACGAACAGGACAGGCACAAGACACGAGAGGCCGGGGACACACAATCAAAGCAATGGATAACAACTTGCCCACCAAGTCCAGGCACACGACAGGAAGGAAATACACGCCAGACTCTCGGACACACTGAAACCTGCTTACTCCTGTGCAGGCGCGCGCGGAGAGCAAGCTCCTTTGTTTTTCCCGGCAGAAGCAGAGTTAAGGCTATGGAGACCTCTACGTACGGAGATTACGACTCCCCATCCCGCCCCGGGACTTTGGTCAGGCGGGGCAGGTCCACCGGGGCTCCGCCGACCCCAGAAGGACTCAAAACTCAAAAAAAAAGAGCGAGGGTGTGTCCTGGGACACTAGGACTGCGGTGACGGACAGAGACCCCGGAGCCACCCGTAGAGCCGCGGAGAGGAAGACCGGAAAGGGTGGACAGACGCGCACTACAACGGATACCTCCAGCCAGACTACCTTGCTCCAGGCGAGGCGGCCTACTGGGCCCAGGCACTCACCCATGTAAGGAGGCTCTCCCCAAGCTCGGCCCGTTCTAGGCTTTCCACGTTGAACATAGTAGAGCACAGTGATCCTGCAGCCACCAAGGTAACTGTTATAGGCTAGATCAGTAGCCAAAGTGGTACTCGTCGCCTTTTCACCCCGTCTCAAGCCAGGCTGCAGTGCAGATACGTCACTACGACCTACCAAAATCTGCTCGCTGGTTCCGCTTCTGTCACTGCTACTACGTCACGCTAACAAGGGCGGGGCTAAAACTAGCAAATCAGTTATTGCAGTACTCCAGAGAGAGAAGGTTACTTATCGCTCTCCTTTTGGTACTTAGGGAAAGGGGAGTTCGTGGCTTGGGATGTGGTATTGTCCGCTCATTTGTTCAGAGGACGAATCTGTCTTTTTCTCCGTTTACTGGGAAACCCTTTCCTTGGGCATGCGCCGTTTCTTTTTTTTCCGGTTTCGGGGGTAGGTTTGTCTGCTGTTCTGGGCAAGCCCTGCTACTGTGGGGGCACTCGCATTGCTCTGAGGGGGCCCTTGTGGGATTGGTGTCCTGGAGCACCAACATCCTGTCCCCAGGCAGTCACTGAGCACTGGTGGACTTCAGCTCTGCAGGGAAATGAAAGGGGTCTAGGCTCCTCAGGTTGGCCCCTAAAGGTGGACAGCTCTCTGTTTCCAGGGAAGGGGGCATTGAAAAAACAATTGGAAAGGAGGCACAAACCCTCAGCCTCTGAAGGTGACTACTGCCAGGCATGAAGGAAAGATATCCCTTCAAGGAACATGTTATATGTCACCCAGGCAAGTGGACCACCATGGAGAGACATATCCAGTACCTGAGGGAATTAGCCATGCTGGAGGTGATTTATAGTGACCTGTAAAATGAGCAGTTACCCAAAGATCCAGATGAAGTCAGGTGCACATGACCCACGTGGCAGAAGTTTGTACGGAGCACACCGTCATATACAAACTAATTGGCGGTAATGATCTGGAAAGACGGAGAGGAACCAACGGTGGATGAATTGGGAGGCCAACTCCGGGAATACGAAGAAAGTCTCTCTTCCTCCCTACGGGCCTGTGTCTCAGCTGTGGAAAAACTGTCTGAAAAACTGTGCCGAGAGTTCCAGCAACTCAGAGAGGATATGTCCTACTCCCCACCTGTATGGATCAGTGCCTCAGCCATTAAGAGTCAACATCCTTCTGCTCAAGAGAGAGGATACAGAGGATACACACTACGGGTCACCCTGTGGTTTTACCTGCATGATCACGGAGAGGACATGAGGAAGTGGGATGGAACACCTACCTCAATCCTACAGGCACGGATACATGAGTTGCAAGGAAAAACAATCACAAAAGGGGGTTCTTCCAGGAAAACTGCTGCTCCAGTTTCCAGTGGGCAGTTCCCCAGACAGACTAGAAGGGCTTATCTTACCCTTGATCTTAATAAAGGGACTTCTGACTCATATTTACAAGAAGTGAGTAGCAAACACTATGACCAGGACTAGAGGGGCCCTGCCTCCAGCCAGGTGGAGGAAAGGGACAACCGTATTTACGGGACTGTGTGGATTCGATGGCATGGCACATCAGACCCACAGGAGTAGAAGGCTCTAGTGGACACCGGTGCACAGTATTCCCTAATGCCATCAAGCCATACAGGGGCAGAACCCATTTGTATTTCTGGAGTGACAGGGGGATCCCAACAGGTAACCGTACTGGAGACCGAGGTGAACCTAACCGGGAATGAGTGGCAGAAGCACCCCATTGTGACTGGCCCAGAGGCCCCTTGCGTCCTTGGCATAGACTTCCTCAGGAGAGGGTATTTCAAGGACCCAACAGGGTACTGGTGGGCTTTTGGGATAGCTGCCTTGGAGACAGAGGAAATGAAACAGCTGTCCACCTTGCCCGGTCTCTCGGAGGACCCTTCCATTGTGGGGTTGCTGAGGGTCGAAGAACAACAGGTGCCCATCGCCACCACAACCGTGCACCAGTGGGAATATTGCACCAACCGAGACTCCCTGATTCCCATCCATAACCTGATTCGTCGACTGGAGAGCCAGGGAGTGATCAGCAAGACTCGCTCACCCTTTCACAGTCCCATATGGCCAGTGCGAAAGTCTAATGGGGAGTGGAGACTAACAGTACATTATTGGGGCCTGAATGAAGTAATGCTGTCGCTGAGTGCTGCTGTGCGAGACATGCTAGAACTTCAATATGAACTGGAGTCAAAGGCAGCCAAGTGGTATGCCACAACTGACATCGCTAATGCATTTTTCTCCATCCCATTGGCAGCAGACTGCAGGCCCCAGTTTGTTTCACTTGGAGGGGTGTTCAGTACACTTGGAATCAACTGCACCAGGGGTGGAAGCACAGCCCCACCATTTGCCATGGACTGATCCAGATGGCACGGGAACAGGGTGAACCTCCAGAACACCTGCAATACATTGATGACATCATTGTGTGGGGCAATACAGCAGAAGAGGTTTTTGAGAAAGGGAAGAAAATAGTCCAAATCCTTCTGAAGTCTGGTTTTGCCATAAAACAGAGTAAGGTCAAGGGACCTGCACAGGAGATCCAGTTTTTAGGAATAAACTGGCAAGATGGATGTTGTCATATGCCAATGGATGTGATCAACAAAATAACAGCCATGTCCCCACCAACTAGCAAAAAGGAAACACAAGCTTTCTTAGGCGTTGTGGGTTTTTGGAGAATGCATATTCCAAATTACAGTCAGATCGTAAGCCCTCTCTATCAAGTGACCCGGAAGAAGAACGATTTCAAATGGGGCCCTGAGCAACAACAAGCCTTTGGACAAATTAAATGGGAAAAACTTCATGCAGTAGCCCTTGGGCCAGTCTGGGCAGGGCAGGATATTAAAAATGTGCTCTACACTGCAGCCAGGGAGAATGGCCCTACCTGGAGCCTCTGGCAGAAAGCACCAGGGGAGACTCGAGGTCGACCCCTAGGGTTTTGGAGTCGGGGATACAGAGGTTCCAAGGCCCGCTATACTCCAACTGAGAAAGAGATATTGGCAGCATATGAAGGGGTTCGAGCTGCTTCGGAAGTGGTTGGTACTGAAGCACAGCTCCTGCTGGCACCCCGACTGCTGGTGCTGGGCTGGATGTTCAAAGGGAGGGTTCCCTCTACACATCATGCAACTGATGCTACGTGGAGTAAGTGGGTTGCACTAATCACACAACGGAATAGGAAACCCCAGTCACCCAGGAACCTTGGAATTAATAATAGACTGGTCAGAGGGCAAAGATTTTGGAATATCACCAGAGGAGGAGGTGACGTGTGCTAAAGAGTCCCCACTATATAATAAATTGCCAGAAAATGAGAAGCAATATGCCCTGTTCACTGATGGGTCCTGTCGTGTTGTGGGAAAACATCGGAGGTGGAAAGCTGCTGTATGCAGTCCTATACAAGTCGCAGAAACTACTGAAGGAGAAGTGGATTGGAGTCAGTTTGCAGAGGTGAAAGGCATCCAGCTGGCTTTAGATATTGCTGACCCAGTATTCTGGTTTTGCCTGGGATAGAGTTAATTTTCTTCCTAGCAGTGGGCATAGTGCTGTGTTTTGGATTTAGTATGAGAATAATGCTGATAACGCACTGATGTTATAGTTGTTTGTAATTACTGCTTACACTAGTCAAGGACTTTTCAGCTTCCCATGCTCTGCCAGGTGCACAAGAAACTGGGAGCGGGCACAGCCAGAACAGTTGACCCAAACTGACCAAAGGGCTATTCCATACCATATGACATCATGCTCAGTATATCAACTGGGGGGAGTTGGCCGGGGAGCAGCGATTGCTGCTTGGGAACTGTCTGGGTATCAGTCAGCGGATGGTGAGCAATTGCATTGAGCATCACTTATTTTGTATGTTGTTATTATTATTATTATTATTATTATTTTCCCTTCCTTTTCTGTCCTATTAATCTGTCTTTATCTAAACCCACAAATTTTACTTTCTTTTTTCCGATTCCCCATCCCACTGGGGAGGTGGGGAGTGAGCAAACGGCTGTGTGGTGTTTAGCTGCCTGCCGGGTTAAACCACAACATCTGCTTTGATATTCGCTAGTGATTATACACTCACTCACACCCCAGCAGCATTCAGTCCAGTTGCTGGCACTACAGACACACAGGTGCTCTGGTCCCATGTCGCACTCCAGTGGCTGGCACTTGATTTTTCTCACTCAGCTTTCTGCAGTTGCTGGTACCAAGGCACGCAAGCCCTCCAACCCGTGGAGTGACTCCAATTGCTGGCACTCAGACACCCTTACACACACATATGCACGCAGAATAGATAGCCCCTCACCCAGGGAGAGTTAGAAAAGAATTTAATAACAAGATAGGACAGACTGCACTGATCAGGTACAGGGCATGGCCAGACAAGTGTGCTGACCAGGCACTCGTTTACATGCAACCCGCCCTTTTTATCCCCTTACCCCTCTTTTTTCCCCCCACATTTGTTCCTCCTCAAATCACTTAAACCCCTCCCTTTTCCTGCCTTTGGTTCCTCCCCTAAACATCCCATAATAAGTCCTGTGCAATCCCAAAATAGTCTTCCCCTGCATCCCATAATGTGTCTTATACCCCTAGGCAGCAACCCCCCCTCAGTCCAAAAGGTGCTCCAGCATTGACTTATCTTGATGGATTCCATGCTTGGAGCATGGGGCTGACATTCTCCTGGGACAGCCCTGAGAGGGGCCCAGACAGGGTGTTTGTATAGGGTGTATGTGGCAAGGTTTTGGTAGCAGGGGAAGCTGCAGGGGTGGGCTCTGTGTAAGGACATCAGGGGCTGCCCTGTGATGGACACAGCTGGCTCCGCAACAGACCCACTGCAGGCCAAAGCTGAGTCAATCAACGAGGATGGTGGCACCTTTGTGAAAACATATTTAAAAAAGGGCAGAAAACTCCAGGGAGAGAAAGAATCATAGAATCGTTTAGGTTGGAAAATACCTTTATGATCATCAAGTCCAACCATTAACCTAAGATTAGCAAGTCCACCACTAAACCAATTAAGGGTAGAGTAGCAATTTCATGTTTCCTGGCTTGGTGGCCGGATTATTTTTTAATGAAAGTAACAACTAGGAATCATTAAGGTTGGAAAGGATCTCTAAGCTCATCAGTCCAACCATCAACCCAACACCACCATGCCCACTAAACCATGTCCCAAAGTGACATGTCTAGACGGGGCTGAATACCCTGGGGATGACTGGTCTGGCTATTAAAGACTGAGGCAAAGAAGGAATTAAGTACCTCAGCCTTTTCCTCATCCTTGGTGACAATGTTCCCCCCCCACATCCAATAAAGGATGGAGATTATCCATGGCTCTCTTTTTGTTGATAATGTGTTTGTAGAAACATTTTTTATTATCTCTTACAACAGTGGCCAGATTGAGTTCTAGCTGTGCTTTTGCCTTTTTAATTCTCTCCCTGCATGACCTAACGAGATCCCTGTACTCTTCCTGAGATGCCTGCCCCTTCTTGCAAAGGTGGTAGAGTCTCCTTTTTTCCCTGAGTCCCAGCAAAAGCTCCCTGTCCAGCCAGGCCGGTCGTCTTCCCTGCCGGTTTGTCTTAGAGCACATGGGGACAACCTGCTCCTGCGCCTTTAAGACTTCCTTCTTGAAGAAGGACCAGCCTTCCTGGACACCTTTGCCCTTCAGGACTGCCTCCCATGGGACTTTCCCAACCAGTGTTCTGAACAGGCCAAAGTCTGCCCTCTGGAAGTCCATGGTAGTGGTTTTGTTGGCCCCTGTGGAGTAATTGTTGGAGGTGACTTAGAGATTAAACTTAGATTCACAATTTTAGGAAAGGCACAGCATTGAAGAAGCCTCCAGGGTGGAGTGCAGCTGGCATGCAAGGAATCCATTTCATGGAAGTTCCCTGGGCCTGCAACCTTAGACATCGGCAATACCTGGGGAACTTGGTGTGTTGGCTCTAAGAGGAACTGCCCGGAGGGTGGAGCGGTGTGGAGACACCGCGGCCAGGCTCTGTGTGGCACCCCAGATGGGACTGCTGTGAAGCATTCTGCCCAGCCGGGGCAGCTCCTGTGCCCTTGGATTCCCCAGTACACTCTGTCAAGCCCAGAGACCTGGTCTATCTATGGACATGAAAAGACGAAGCATTTGTCGCCTTATTGCTGCTGCTTTTAGTCCCTGTATAGTCCTGACTGTGCCAGAACATGGCAAACAATTTATTGTAGATGTACTTACCAAAGGAACAGAGTGCAGTATAATGGAACACTGCGAGAACTTGGGCAAACGATGGATGAATGAAGAAGGACAATAGGAAAGGGTATAATGGGCCAACAACCTGTCACGGTTTTGACAAAATGCTGCCCTTTGGTAAACTTTGCTCATTATAATATCATTATAATACCAGAACACACCTCCATCCCAGAAGCTACCCGCCTCTAAGGTGCGACCACTCCTCACTGAGCCTGCGCTTTGAATTTTTCCAAGCCTATGCCTTTAAAGCGAAGCGAGAAAGTTTTACCCCAATCATAACACAGTATGTATGACTAGAGTCACTCAAGCTCCACCTGAAAGGTAAAAAATAGTATAAATTAGCCTGAGAGAGGGGATGTTAGGGAAGATACCATCGCGTGCTACTCTGACCTCTGGGATCAGTCGACGGGCTGAGCCTCTCTTCCCCCGCCATCGGGATGCCTTTGGGTAAGAATCTAACACTTGGTTATACCAAGTGTCTCCCCGGAAAATTTAGAAACCTCTATGGAGTCGCTTTTATGTCTTTTGATGCATCTGTATTATCCAAAGCTTTGGTATTTGCATGTGCCTTGCAGTCAGTGAATTTATCGCCGGTAATCCAAAGAACCTGTGTATCTGTTGCTTTAATAAATTGCTTTGATTTATTGGTCTAGCCGTGATAGTTGTCATTGAACGCAACCAGATGCTTTAAGTGTGGCCGTGGTAGTTCATGCAGCATGACTAGACGAAAGGTGCCTACGTTATTTGTGCATCCATAATCGTGATAGTTCAGTGTACTGAACGCAACCGGACTTTTAACGATAAATTGGGTACCTTCCAAAGCCCTCTCTTGACGCAACAGCCCCCCTCCTAACTTCACCAAGAATCGAGAACTGTATCATATCATGGTCGCTAAGCCCAAGATGGCCTCCGACCACGACATCTCCCACAAGTCCTTCTCTGTTTGCAAACAGCAGGTCAAGCGAGGCACCTCCCCTGGTAGGCTCGCTTACCAGCTGCGTCAGAAAGTTATCTTCCACACACTCTAGGAACCTCTGAGACTGTTTCCTCTCTGCTGTGTTGTATTTCCACATAGAATAGATAGGATAGAATAGGGATAGAGTGAATTTTCTTCCAAGTAGCAGGCACAGTGCTGTGTTTTGGATTTAGTAGGAGAAGAATGTTGATAACACACTGATGTTTTAGTTGTTGCTGAGTACTGCTTATGCTAGTCAAGGACTTTTCAGCTTCCCATGCTCTGCCAGGTGCACAAGAAACTGGGAGGGGGCACAGCCAGAATAGCTGATCCAAACTGACCAAAGGGCTATTCCATACCATATGATGTCATGCTCAGTATATAAACTGGGGGGAGTTGGCCGGGGGGCAGCGATCGCTGCTCGGGGACTGTCTGGGTATCGGTCGGCGGGTGGTGAGCAATTGCATTGTGCATCACTTGCTTTCTATATTATTGTTGTTATTATTATTATTATATTGCTACTATTATCATTACTATTTTACTTTATTTCAATTATTAAACTGTTCTTATCTCAACCCAGGAGTGTTTCTCACTCTTACTCCTCCGATTCTCTCCCCCATCCCACTGGGGCAGGGGGAGTGAGCGAGCGGCTGCGTGGTGCTTAGTTGCTGGCTGGGGCTAAACCAAGACACCTTCCTAGGGGTTTGGCTGCCTGTGTTCAAGGCCAGCTCTGATATGGTGCAACTATGCAACCTGGCATCAGAGTGCTGGGAAAGGGTCAGGTGAGAAAGAGCTGGGAGAAGACTCATCAGAGGCCTCCCCACCTTGCTCAGGTGCAGCAGATGCCTCGCCCTTGGGCCTGAGCTATGCTGTAGATATGCTGTGGCCAGCCATGTCCCTCACTAATCCAGACTTGACCCTCTGACTTGACCTCAAACCTGCCTTGTCACTATGGACTTGCCTGGCCATCACTGGACTATTGGCTGAACCTGTCTGCTGTCACCAGACCTGCCCTGCTCTCCTTGCTGTAGGACTGTGCCCTGTCAATGAGGCCACTGCTCCTGCCTGCCTTGCTGTCACCCTTGATTCTAAGCTCACCTGCCCTTGCAGAGCACCCACTTCTGCTGCTCTCTAACATAGCATGATAAAATTAAGCAGAGATAGGCACAAATGTCAATCACAAGTCATTAATTGTTTAAAATTTGTTCTAACATATCAGCATCCCTTGATCACTGAACTATTTTTGTTTAAGGAATTTAATTCTTGTGAAATTTTAGCAACACAATTAAGTTACTTTTTGGTGCTATTTTCTAGTTTCAGTGAAGGCTGTTTTGGTTTTTGTTTTCAAAATGTGTCAGTAGGAAATACTGGTTTGCATACAGTTAAAAAGTGATTATAGGAAGTATTTTGTTCTTAATCAGGAAAGAGTTCTCTCCATATCCATAGATTTCTTTTTGTTAGACACAACATAAAATTATATTTAAGCTAGTAATGAAAAGTAGGGTTTTCATTCCCAAATGGGGAAAAAAAATGAACTGCCTAAGCTTAGTGATTACATAAGTTTTGCCCCTGAAATTCTATCTTCCAGGAAGCAAACTATATCTGTATTAGAACACAATATTTAAATAGAATGGGTCGGTTTTAATATACAGTATATTAACTGGCTGGATGCTTTCTACTCTGACACTTCCTAGAGTTCTAACATTTCCCTTATCCTATCCTATCCTATCCTACCCTATCCTATCCTATCCTATCCTACCCTATCCTATCCTATCCTATCCATTATTCAAATCTCTGAAGCCAAAGTCTGCTCTGAAACCAAGTTTATAATGACCTGTGACTGTACAGATTTATTTGAAAATAGCTGGCCACCAGGCACCCACCAAGCTGCTCTATCACTCCCTCTCCTCAACAGGACAGGGGGAGAAAATACAATGGAAAAGCTCATGGGTCAAGATAAGGACAGGGAGATCACTCACCCATTATCGTCACGGGCAAAACAGACTCGACTTGGGGAAAATAATTTTAATTTATTGCCAATTAACTGTAACAGAGTAGGATAATGAGAAAGAAATAAGAAAAAATCTAAACACACCTTCCCCCCACCCCTCCCTTCCTCCCAGGCTCAACTTCACTCCTGACTTCTCTACCTCCACCTAAGCAGCACAGAGGGATGGGGAATAGGGGGTTGCAGTCAGGTCATAACACTTCATCTCTGCCGCTCCTTTCTCTTCACGCTCTTCCCCTGCTCCAGCGTGGGGTCCCTCCCATGGGATACAGTCCTCCACGAACTTCTCCAACGTGGGTCCTTCCCACAGGCTGCAGTTCTTCACGAACTGCTCCAGCATGGGTCCTTTCCACAAGGTGCATTCCTTCAGGAACGGACTGCTCCAGCATGGGACCCCCATGGGCCACAGGTCCTGCCAGAAAACCTGCTCCTGCATGGGCTCCTCTCCACAGGCTGCACATCCTGCCAGGAGCCTGCTCCTGCATGGGCTCTCCACAGGCTGCATTTTCCTTCAGGGCACATCTACCTGCTCTGGTGTGGGGTCCTCCATGGGCTGCAGGGTGGATGTCTGCTCTGGCATGCTTCTCCATGGGCTGCAGGGGAATCTCTGCCCCTGGAGCACCTCCTCTCCCTCCCTCTTCACTAACCTTGGTGTTTGCAGGGTTGTTTCTCTCACATTTTCTCATTCCTCTCCCTCAGCTGCTGCTGTGCAGTTTTTTTTACTTTTTC
The DNA here is from genome assembly GCF_030463565.1 of Pelecanus crispus. NCBI lineage: Eukaryota > Metazoa > Chordata > Aves > Pelecaniformes > Pelecanidae > Pelecanus > Pelecanus crispus. The sequence goes on from NC_134675.1 coordinate 17,819,804, forward strand.
TTAAATATGTTATCGCAGAGGCGCTACCACCATCGCTGATTGGTTCAGCTTTGGCCAGCAGTGAGTCCGTCTTGGAGCTGTCCGGAACTGGCTCTGTCCAACATGGGGACAGCTTCTGCTGTATTCTCACAGAAGCCACCCCTACAACCCCCCACTACCAAAACCTTGCCATGTAAACCCAATACGGTATAGTAACTGAACAATACTTTTAATAAGACAGTGTCCTTGCAGTTATCAGCAAGTAAACCAAGTAACTAACTGAATAGAAAGATAACTTACAATGCAGGGGGGGGAGGGAGGGGCGGGGCAGGGGAGGAGTGAGCCATGTATCCATGTATTCTTCCATAATTCTCCATACACAAGAACATTCAATCAAAGTTTACAATTGGGTATTTTTCTAAATAGTTGTGTCAATGGTGCCAAGAATATTGCTCAAAGGGAAGGTATCAGAGAAGTGGGACAACAACCCCTGCACATTCTGTCTTGTCACCTATTTTCCATTCTAGGCTGGATTGCTGGATCCTTTATTTGGTTTGTAATACTGACAGCTCATACAAGTGGTTGACTATTACACCATATGATGTTGAATACAGAGAGCGACTCTGTCTAGCAACAAGAATATACCTCAACAAGCTATCAGTTACTTGAAATAAACTGCTCTATGAGCAGCAGAACCAACAGAGCTGGTTTTGGGAGGAATGTCCCTTGTCCCCCAGCCCACCCATACTGCCTCATCAGTTTCCCTCACTTCTGCTGGCAACCCCATTAGTCAAGAGACAGTACATGCTACACATAAGTTCAGAGTTACATATGACTGGCCAGGCGGTGCACACAATACTGACAGGTCTGTTGGCCAAACCAAAACATGTACAACAGCAGTCCTCCCTACCTTTTCATCATAAGACACTTATTTGTGCATCTTCTCTATTAAGCCACTGATGTTCATAAGCCTGTAAGAACTAAAACATCTCAGAATTCTAAGCCCTTTGCTAAACATGGCTGAAACAGATTCAGAAAGGCTTTTGCACACCAGAACAAGGTGAATTTAAGGGACACATGAACTGACAGACAAACCATGCCAGTATTGTTTCCCCAGGAAACTAGGTTGGAAATGGCCTTTTAGGAAGTCACATATATCCTGATTTTCCCATCAAATGTGGTCAGTGTACATTTGAATTTACTTTTTATCTAAAGCTACACTGACATATAAATGGCTAACTGTGTTCTTTCAGGTTTTAAGCCCAAATGCTCCTTAATTACACCAGCGAAACTTCTACTGCCTTGAAGGTTTGCATAAGAAAGAATCAAGAAAAAGTACTAGCATACCAGGTGGCAGAAATGATCTAGCAAATACAGTGTTAACATACATGCTGATTACACATAAAACAGAAGAGCACCACATTTCTCCTCTACAGCTCAATAATTTTGCAGAGCTGTCAAAGTAAAAAGAAACATCATTTTGCTTTTTTATGCAAATAAATTACTTATCACTTTGCTATTTTTATGCAGTCATTTCTCAGAGCACAAACTTTTTTTGAAAGAGTAATTATTTTCACACTTCGCAATAAAAAGAGCAAATCCCTTTATTCACACTTCTCAGGTGCTCAAATGTTAATTTAAACATACAATTTACAATTAAGATTTATTTTTCGTCTTAAGTTATCAAAACTTATTTACAAACTCAACTTTTGTTTGTTTTTTTTTCATTAAAGTACAGGATAACAACTAAAATCATCTTACATTCAATATACTCTATTATAAAGCAAAGTGGTAATTTAAAAATACATCACTATTTAAGCACAAACAATATTGTACTAAGAACTGATAAACAGATTTGCAGGCAAGCAAAACAAACCAAATACCTTTAACCTCCAATTATCTCCTACTTCTGCTTTGATTCTGTTTAACCAGTTTTCATCAAAGTAAGTTGGATCTCTGAAAATACATAAAAAGTTAGAACATTTGTTAAGAACATAAATTTCAAGTACTGATACCTTAGTGACTCAACATCTATTTTAGGCAGATCTAAGTGACTACCTATATAGATATGGTCAGTATACAAAAGTTCAGAATCCTGCTATTATTCATTTATCTAAGTATTTACACCCTGCTCATATCCCAGCTTTATCTGCATGCTATGGGTAGTTAATACTTTTGAGGAAACTGCAACAATTGGAAAGCATCTTGCAAATTTCTTCCATGTCTCTAAGTTGAAAGTGTTCCTTTCTTAATGTTACAGATTATCGGCTAATGCTGGGGCTTAAACTTCTCAGGGGAAACTACCATGTTTGCAACACTTGAAAACATTAGTAAAATTAAGGGTTTTTTTCCACACATCAAGAATTACCATTGCTAGATGCTGGCTGCAACACTCAAACAGGAAAGCTTGAGAGTGAACAAAATATTCTGCCTTCATACACTCAAAAATGTTAAAAGCAGCACTGGAATTAAGTATTTGCTACTGAGAACATACTTATCTGTTATACTTTCTATCAAACATCACAGTTTTTCCAAATATTTCTTCATGGCAATTCTTCACAAAAAGATTTCCCATTACCTTTCTTTAAAGGATTTTCCGTCTTCTGCACTCTGATCAAGCAATCAAGATAGACACGGAAAAAGAGAACACCTATTGCTTGTATAGCATGCTGCTATTTCTATAAACCTCCTTCCTCTCTTGCACATCTTCCGTGAGCTACTTATTTATGACAACTAACACTCACTCCCTCTTGCCCCCCAATTCAGAGACAAGATTAACTAAAAGGGTAACATTTTCTAATGCTCACTGAAGTCATATTTTCCATTCTACAAGTGGTATTAAAGCAATATGCCAACATAAGGAAAGACTCATATTTCAGATGAAAAATAGTCACTACAGTCCAAAAAAGAATGGCATTTTTGAAAGGGTAAGGCTCTCAAGAGTCAATGTAGTAGTCAATCTCCAGACTTCAGTTTCACAAAAAGTAATCCTAATTTCTGGACTTAAACTATATCAGTAGCTGTGATTCCTGAAGGCTGGTCTTGCCAGGAAAGACTGAGGTGATGGCAGCATTGAGTAACTCAGCCTTTTCCATTCCATTTGTCATCAAGTCCCCTGCCCCATTCAGCAGTGGGCCCATGTTTTCCCTAGACTCCCTTTTGCTGTTCATGTACTTGTAGAATCCTTTCTTGTTACCCTTCACATCCCTTGCCAGATTCAACTCCAGCTGGGCTTTGGCTTTCCTAACCCCATCACTGAACACTCAGTGACTCTGTATTCCTCCTGGGTCTCCTTTCCCTGCTACCACTTCTTATGCTTGAGTTTAGTCAGGAGCTTCTTGTTCATCCATGCAGGCCTCCTGCCACCTTTCCTTGATTTCCTGCTCGTTGGGATGGACCATTCTTGAGCTTGGAGGAGGTGATTCTTGAAAAAAAATCAACGAGCTCTCCTAGACCCCTCTTCTCTCCAGGGTCTTATTCCATGGGATTCTTCCAAGCAGATCCCTGAAGAGGTTAAAATCTTCTCTCCCGAAGCCCAGGGCTGTGATCCTGCTTTTTGCCTTGCTCCCTTCATACAGAAGTTCTATTGTTTGATCCTGATTCCCCATGCTGCCCTGCTAATACAACTAAGACATGACCTGGAAAGACTAACTCCAGTTTCAGAGTTATTGTTGATGCCTGTTCAGTATTTGCACTCCCCTCTAATACTCATAAAAATGACAGCAAAAGTGTGAGCAGTAACACAGACAATTTTAAGAGCTTCATCTTTTCTATCTACTGCAATTCTAACGTGATAAAGTGTACTATACCTTCAAACACTGCCCCAAGCTAATAACTTACCTTGCACCAGCTTCAAATGTTTAAAATGAAATTTAAGTTTTGTGAACATATAAGCTCAATTTTAACCCAATTTACTTTTCAATAAGATTAGCACTAGATAAACACCTTGTCCAAGTACTATTTTTAGGCTTATATTAACTGCTGTTAAGATAACTATCTGAAAGTTGGAGAAAAAAGTAGTACCCATATTCCAGATTAAAAGCACTAGCTAAACATCGTTTAGCTGAGTACTTACTGAATACTGGTCAAATTTGAAATAAGAAAATATACTCAAATTCAGACAAATGTACAAGTGATAAACTCGTGCACCAAAAATTGTGAAACAAATTTGTTCTTACATCTTTTGGAGCACCTGAGCCATCACAACCCCATTCGTTAAGTCTTCCACAGTCTGGCATGGTGTTTCAATGTTAAATGTCTGGATCTGAAGAGGAAGGAGAAAAAAAAGTTGTTATTTTCTTCTTTTACTTTTGAAAACCTTTTGGTGCTTATTTTATTTGCTGTTGTTACTTAGAATAAAAAAGTACACATTTATTGTATGAGTAGAGAGGTAGAACATTTTAGATTGAATGGCAATCAGTAAAACAAACTGGAGACACTGCTTAATAGCTTTATTTTTGCAACCAAAAACATTGCAAACTAAGGTACACTCAACTATAGCATATTTCTAACAAAGGGATTTCTGAAAGCATTTTTTAACACACTGAAAAAAGTTGGAAGCCAATGAGACTTGTGTTTTCCCATTTAAGCATTCTGAAAATCCCACTTTCTCAACGTAATGTACATAAGAGAACTGGTTAAAACCAAAACAAAATAAAAAATAACCCAAACCAAAACAATACAACAGTGATCACTCAGAGCTCCTACATGTTCCAGAGAGACGTACTCCAAACCTAACTCCTCTGTAATATGAGATGGAAAAGAGCATAATTCTTTGAGTACTAGCAGGTCTTTATGCTGCTAGTTTTCCAAATATTTTGAAGCACTCAGTTATTACAGTAACAGACACTAAGGGCTGTATACAGTTTCTGGTCTGTAGATGGAGGTTAAGATACAAGCAGTGCTGATTCAGAAACATCGAAAGGGAATGTCAAGGATCATATATATATGATGACCTGGGGCCTGATGGGATGCACCCATGAGTGCAGACGAAGCTGGCAGATATGATAGCAAGGCCAGTCTCAAAAATCTTTGATTGATCATGGTGACTGGGAGAGGTGCCTGAGGACTGGAGGAAAGCAAATGTCACTCCTATCTTCAAGAACGGCAGGAAGGAGGACCCAGGGAACTACGGGCTGGTCTGCCGCACCTCCATACCTAGGAAGGTGATGGAGCAGCTAATACTGGAAACCATTTCCAGGCTGTCCTGGTTTCGGCTGGGATAGAGTTATTTTCTTCCTAGTACCTAGTTCCTTGACTCCCAACTCTTCTACCTCCTTCCCCCGAGCAGCACAGGGGGATGGGGAATGGGGGTTGCGGTCAGTTCATAACGCTTCATCTCTGCTGCTCCTTCCTCCTCGCGCTCTTCCCCTGCTCCAGCGTGGGGTCCCTCCCATGGGATACAGTCCTCCACAAACTTCTCCAACAAGGGTCCTTCCCACAGGCTGCAGTTCTTCAAGAACTGCTCCAACATGGGTCCTTTCCACAGGGTAAAGTTCTTCAGGAATAGACTGCTTCAGCGTGGGTCCCCCATGGGGTCACAGGTCCTGCCAGGAGCCTGCTCTGGCATGGGCTCTCCATGGGTCACAGCTTCCTTCAGGCACATCCACCTGTTCCACCGTGGACCTCCATGGGCTGCAGGGGGATAGCTTGCATCACCATGGTCTTCACCACAGACTGCAGGGAAATCTCTGCTCTACTGCCTGGAGCACCTCCTCCCCCTCCTTCTTCACTGACCTTGGTGTCTGCATGGTTGCTTCTCTCACATTTTCCCACTCCTCTTTGCCAGCTGCTGTGCAGTCTTTTTTATGCTTTCTTAAATATGTTATCACAGCTACCAACATTGCTGATTGGCTCAGCTTTGGCCAGCAGTGGGTCTGTCTTGGAGCCAGCTGGAACTGGCTCTATTGGAAATGGGGGCAGCTTCTTGTGTCTTCTCACTGAAGACACCCCAGCAGACCACCTTGCTACCAAAACCTTGCCACATAAACCCAATACAGATATACACAGAAATATATATGAATATTTCATATTTATACACACTAAATATTGAGACTACAGATTAATCACCACTTGGGGGAAAATTGGGTTCAAAGCAAGTGTAATCGTCTGAATTTTATTAAATAGAGAGCTTGCTGCAGAGGACTGCACATCATTTTCACACAACAGTAATTCTTTAGATCATAGCCCAGTCATTTAAGACCTTTTATTTCAGTCAGATACCTTAATCTGGGGATTTTAAACATATATCTTACTTGGGCATAAAAGAGCCTTATCAATTTGATGTGTTTTAAGTGCAGTCTGTTTATATGGAATGTAATAAACCCATTTTATCAGTAGAATTAGCTAGTACAGACTCCCTCATTGCAGTTAGGCTGAGAGCATACTTTTGAGAAACCTAATTTTCATCACTTATACAGAAAAAAACCCCACCAATATTTGCATTTCAGTTACGCTTAGAGCAATAAGCAGCCATTTGGATAAATAAGAGTCATGTCATACATTTTATCTGCCTGTACTATACATTTTATATCCTTCAGCTGGAAAAATGGGCAAAGCTTCGAAGGAAGAACACACACACCCAAGAACACCAGCTTTGGGGAAGATAGACACTCCAGCCTCCCCCCAGCAGCTGGCACCAGGCACATCGGCTTGTGACAGGTGTTGCACAGGCAAGGGCAGGACTCGGGATGACCTAGCCCATCAAGAAGGAACTACCTTTAGGGTGCTCTCAAAGGGTAGAATCCCTGGGTATGTCACAGCTCGAGGCACTGCACTGTGTAGGTTGACCAAAGTCCCACTGTGACAGCCTGCGGCCTGGCAGTTCACCCCGCCCAATTCTATTGAGCAAGCTGACACCACAGACTCACACAGAGGTAAGAAGTGAAAAATGCAAGTCTGTACAAGCTCAAGGATGACAATACATGATAACAACGAACGGAATAGCCAAAAAAGGGAAGTACCTTGAATATTCATTTGTAATTGGAACATGAGCTGAGCAGGAGCTCATCACGATTACTAGATTCATGCCTGATTGGTTTGAAAGGGCCAAGCATGGGGTGTAAGGAATAAAGAAAAAAGCTACATACTCTCTGTGCGGACATGGACTCACTGTCAGCTGGCCTGCGGACCGCCAACCCACCCATCAGCAGGGACGCCCCTGATGCCAACTGCGAGGGAAGATGCAATTTGACCTGGCGCAGTTCCCATTCCAGGGGAAACTAATACCAGAGGGGTGGCTCATAGGACATGGGTGAGAGCAATAATTCGTGCACCCGTGTTATTTGAAATAAGGCCTTAAAGTATTGATCAATTGTAAATATCTATCTAGCTGCAGTAGAGAAGAAATAAATAAAATTTTTACTTCTTTTTACTTTTTCGCGTGGCATACATTTCTTCTGAGTGCTTGCTTGGTTAGTCCTGGAATTGGAAAGAAATCCTGGATGCTCCTCTGTTGGGGCATCACAGCTTGTGACCCATGGCCCCACTCCAGCTGCTGGCACAAAGACCCTCACTTGCTTCACTGTCCTGGTTTCGACTGGGATAGAGTTAATTTTCTTCCTAGTAGCAGGCATAGTGCTGCGTTTTGGATTTAGCAGGAGAAGAATGTTGATAACACACTGATGTTTTTAGTTGTTGCTAAGGACTGCTTATGCTAGGCAAGGACTTCTCAGCTTCCCATGCTCTGCCAGGTGCACAAGAAACTGGGAGGGGGCACAGCCAGAATAGTTGATCCAAACTGACCAAAGGGCTATTCCATACCATATGACGTCATGCTCAGTATATAAACTGGGGGGGGTTGGCCGGGGGGCAGCAATCGCTGCTCGGGAACTGTCTGGGTATCGGTCGGCGGGTGGTGAGCAATTGCATTGTGCATCACTTGCTTTGTATATTATTATTGTTATTATCATTATTATATTGTTATTATTATCATTACTATTTTACTTTATTTCAATTATTAAACTGTTCTTATCTCAACCCAGGAGTGTTTCTCACTCTTACTCCTCCGATTCTGTCCCCCATCCCACCGGGGCAGGGGGAGTGAGCAAGCGGCTGCGTGGTGCTTAGTTGCTGGCTGGGGTTAAACCATGACAGTCCTTTTTGGCACCCAACGTGGGGCTCGAAAGGTTTGAGATAATAACAGATTAACCAGAGTGTATTAAGGAATCCGTTAACAGTTGCCGGTCACAGTAAGAGTTCATCTGATCTGCACCATGCTCCTTTTTTTGTTGTACATGTTAAGGATTGGTGTTGGTTTTTGCAGTTTTCTGTGCTCTGCAGTGATTAGTGATGCTTTGCCTGGGAGATTTGTTATTAAAACACTGACCTTGAGCATTATTTGGTATTTAAGCTTTGAACTGAAGCCATAACTGTACTTCAGGTACTACCTCATGGAGAGAATTAGCAATTATACCTCTTCCTCTGAGAGGTTTGTTGTGGAGGATATACAGAATGGCACCTTTGCTACCTTCTTCTATGATGCTTCCTCCTTCATTACAACAATTTTTCAGTATCTTCAACACCCCTGGGCAGTTAAGATACTTCTATTGGTATTTCTTGGGAATATTGTTTCGGTTTTGACAAAGGTCAGTAAGCAATTTAAGAATATCATCCAGAGATCTGCCCCAAGGCTGGATAGTTAAGAGTGGCAGGGTGTGTGGGATAGTATGGGCAAGTACCTGGGACAGTGGGCACCTCCAATGTTTTGGAACTTCACCCCTGAACAAGTGCAGAATCCTGAAGAACTAGTAAAGTGTTTGGAAAAAGGATGTTGTCACCCTGGCAACTCCAGAGAGACACAAATCATTGCAACATGCTGGGGGCTGGCCCATGCCTATCAAGCCGTGGTCAACACTATTCAGTACCCTCAAAAGAAAGAGAAGGTCTCCGGATCTGATGACAAAACAACAGGCACTGTGGCTTCTCCAACCCCCACCGCAGGAACTGTAGCTACTCCAAACCCAGCCACAGGCACTGCGGCCACTCCAACCACAGCCACAGGCACTGCAGCCATACCAACTCTGGGGACAGGCACCATGGCTAAACCAGAGAACCAACCCGTGCCGGAATCAGTTGCCCTTATACATAAGAAAAAATACACAAGAAAATCGGCTCGTTTAGTAAGGGATGAAGATGAACCAGGGCCATCACAGGAACGGGAGGAGGAAGAGGCAGAACCCATAAATGAGATGGTAACCACCCGATCCCTATCCCTGAGTGAACTGCGAGATATGCGAAAAGATTTCAGTCGTCATCCAAGCGAGCACATCATCACCTGGCTGCTCCGATGCTGGGATAATGGGGCCAGTAGCCTGGATTTAGAGGGTAAGGAAGCCAAGCAGCTGGGATCCCTTTCTAGGGAAGGGGGCATTGACAAATCGATTGCAAAAAGGAGCACAAGCCCTTAGCCTCTGGAGTCAACTTCTGTCAAGCGTGAAGGAAAGGTATTCCTGTCCTGTCAGTAGGCATCATGAGAAGAGTCTGGCTCCCTCTTCTTCTCTCCCTCCCATCAGGTATTTATATACATTTATAAGTCATGTTCCCCCCCCAAGTCTTCTCCAGGCTGAACAGTTGCAGCTCTCTCAGCCTCTCCTCATAGGAGAGATTGCTCCAGTGCCTTAATCACCTTTGTGGCCCTGTGCTGGACTCACTCCAGTAGCTCCATATCCTTCTTGTAGTGGGGAGCCCAGAACTGGATACAATAATCCAGATGCAGCCTCACCACTTCTGAGTAGAGAGGAAGGATTACCTCCTTTGACCTGCTGGCAACACTCCTCCTAATGCAGCCCAGGATACCTTTTGCCCTCTTTGCAGCAAGGCCACGTTGCTGGCTCATGTTCAACTTGGTGTCCACCAGGACTCCCCAGGTCCCTTTCTGCCAAGCTGCTTTCCAGATGGGTGGCCCCCAGCATGTACTGGTGCCTGGGGTTGTTCCTCCCCAGGGGCAGGACTTTGCCCTTCCCCTTGTTGAACTGCATGAGGTTCCCATCAGCCCATTTCTCCAGCCTGTCCAGGTCCCTCTAGATGACAGCATGACCCTCTGGTGTATCAGCCACTCCTCCCACTTTTGTGTCACCAGCAAACTTGCTGAGGGTACACTCTGCCCCATCATCCAGATCATTAATGAAGAGGTTAAACACTATTGGCCCCAGTATCGACCCCTGGGGTACACGTCTAGTGACTTGCCTCCAACTGCACTTTGTGCCACTGATCACCACCCTCTGGGTGTGGTTGCTCAGCCAATTCTTAGTCCACCTCACTGTCCATTTATCTAACCTGTACTTTGTCAACTTCTCTATGAGGATATTAAGGGAGACAATGTCAAAGGTTTTACTAAAGTCAAGGAAAACAACACTTACTGCTCTCCCTTTGTCCACCAAGCTATTCACTTCACTGTAGAAGGCTATCAGGTTGGTCAGGCATGATTTCTCCTTCATAAATCCATGCTGACTACTCCCGATCACCTTCTTGTCCTTCATGTGCCTGTAACTGGTTTCCAGGATTAGCTGCTCCATCACCTTCCCAGGGATCAATGTGAGGCTGACTGGCCTGTAGTTCCCTGGGTCCTCTTTCCTGCCCTTGAAGATAGGAGGGACGTTTGCTCTCTTCTAGTCCTCAGGAACCTCTCCCAGTCACCACAACCTTTCAAAGACAATTGAGAGTGTCCTCGCAATGATATCAACCAGCTCCCTCAGCACTCATGGGTACAACCCATATCCCATGGTATTCTTCCAAGTAAATACCTGAAGAAGCCAAAGTCTGCTGTCCTGAAGTCCAGGTTTGTGGTCCGGCTTTTTACTCTTCTCCCTCTTAGGATCCTCTTAGGAGTTCACTCCAACATCTCATGGTCACTGCAGTCAAGGCTACCTCCAACTTTTACAACCCCAACCAGTTCTACCTTGTAAGTATGAAGTGCAGCAAAGCACTTTTCCTTGGCTCCTCAGTCACCTGTGTCAGGAAGTTGTCATCAATGCACTCTAGAAATCTCCTAGAATTCTTGTGCCCTGCTGAGTTGCCCTTCCAGCAGATATCAGGGTGGTTACAGTCCCCCATGAGGCCAGGACTTGTGAACATGAGGCTTCTTCAGTTGTCTAAAGAAGGTCTCATCTATTTCTTCTTCCTGATTAGGCAGTCTGTAGCAGACACCCATCACAACATCACCCATGTTGTTCTGCCCTCTAATCCTGACCCATAAGCTCCCAACTGGCTCCTGACTGGTCCCAAGTCATCTGTCTCCACAATTCCAATGGCCTACATTAGGGTTTCTGCTCTGAACTGCATTCTGCAGGAATCTTTGTCTCTCCACTTAAAATATAGGGGGCCAAAAAAGACACCAAACTATTAGCTTTGGGACCCACCACACCCTGACCACACACACAATGTCTTCCATGAAAAGAAATCCTAAGAACATGCCTGTATCTTTGCTTGGCATGGGCAGCTACGGGCACTTGAGTTTAATTGGAAACCAAGATATATTTTCAAAGGAGGTAGCTCTGAACACATTTCCAGATTACACTTATGTTGGGACATAGAGTGCCTCAGAAGTTAAAGACACAGAAACAGAAAGAGCTATGTTAGTTACTAATTATCTTCTTGATGTTAGGTGAATATCAGGCCAAATTCGACAGCCCAAGAGACGCGAGGCTGCCCCAGCTCCATGCCCCCAGGTCCAATCAGTAGCGAGGCTGAAGATGTATTCCCAGTAGGCACGCGTATACATATAAACCACATATATACACAGATAGACACACTCAGCACTCACACAAATACAAAGAACACCAATGGCCTCATGCTGTTCCCTTCTGGCTGAGCAGGACAGAGGTGCATTAGCGGGAATGTATGTACATATGTATAATGTGGATCCCTCCAGCAGTAGGGCTCAGGTATTCAGTCTGCCCAGTAGCTGCCCCTGGATCCCAGTCTCCCCAGTTGCTGGCACCTGGACATATGAGCCACTGAGGCTGCAGCCCCACTCAAGTTACTGGTAGAGATCATCTCACTCGCACGCACATGCACAGAGCTGTCTGAAACGCTCCTGGTTCCCTAGTAGCCAACCCCCCATAGTCTCACCCTTACAGACACACACATACACAAGTGGGTTTCACCCTTAGAGACACCCAGACCCTACAGTCTCTCCGGCAGCTGGCTGGGACTCCCCTGGTCCCTCTGATAGCCAGCTCCTACCATGGGCTCACCCTCAGAGACACACACACGCCCCTGAATACCAGGTCAATTCATCTAGTACCTGGCTAGTCTACTGTTGTGGTTTTGGCTGGGATAGAGTCAGCGGGTGGTGAGCAATTGCATTGTGCATCACTTACTTTGTATATTATTATCATCATTATTGTTATCCCTTCCTTTTCTGTCCTATTAAACTGTCTTTATCTCAACCCACAAATTTTACTTTTTTTTTTTTCCCCTATTTTCTCCCCCATCCCACTGGGGAAGGGGGGGAATGAGTGAACAGCCGTGTGGTGTTTAGCTGCCTACCAGGTTAAACCACAACAGTCCTTTCTGGCACCCAACATGGGGCCCAAAGGGTTCGAGATAACAACAGGTCTGACCAGAGCATGTTAAAACAAATTTGTGATATGCATTCATTGTATTAGTTTAATAGTCACTGGTCCCAATGTTGATTCATTTGCTCTCAGAGTTGTTGTGCTTGTTCTCAGAGTTGTGCTATGTAACACCTTACTTGCCATATGCACTCCCTGTGGTGCTGGTTATCTCTTCTCGGAGCTGGATTAAAGTTATCGCTTTGCTGTACTGTGTAACACTGGCTTACGGTATGATAAAATTATCGGTCATGAGATTGTACTCAGCACTGCCATCATCCCTGTACTTTGGGAGCCATTTCTCAGAAACTATTAATAATTACACTTTTTACCTCTTCTCCTCGGAGAACCGATCTATTGGGGAGACAGAGGGGGGCACTTTCCCTTGCTCCTTCACCTTCCCTTTCTCCTTCAGGCTACTTACAACAGCTCTTGAGAATTTTGAATATCCTTGGGACATTCAAACCAGCATGTTCCTATTGCTATGTCTCCTGAATGCGGTTCAGGTCTTGTTTAGGGTTAAACAACTATTTAAGAATATCATCCAGAGATCAACCCCCGCGACAGGCACTGCGGCCACTCCAACCACCGCGACAGGCACTGCCGCCACTACAACCACCGCAACAGGCACTGCAGCTGCTCAAACGGCCGCGACAGGCACTGCGCCTACTCAAACCCCAGTGACAGGCAATGCGGTTACTCAAACCACCGCGACATGCACTGCAGCTACTCAAACCCCAGCGACAGGCACCACAGCTAGTCCAGCCCTGGCAAAAGGCACTGCGGCTACTCAAACTCCCGCGACAGGCAACGCGGTTACTCAAAACCCCGGCGAAATGCATTGCAGCTACTCCAACCACCGCAATACACAATGCAGCTACTCAAACCTCGACGACAGGTGCTGCAGTGACTCTAACCCTAGTGACAAACACTGCAGCTACTCAAACTCCAGCGAAAGACACTGCCGATGAACTAGAGAACCAACCCATGCCAGTATCGGTCACCCCTATACACAAGAAGAAATACACAAAGAAGATTGGCTCGTTTAGTAAGGGATCAAGATGAACCAGGGCCATCACGAGACGAGGAGGAAGAGGCATAACGCATAAATGAGATGGTAACCACACGATCCCTATCCCTGAGTGAACTGCAAGATATGCTAAAACATTTCAGCCCTCATCCAGGTGAGCACATTGTCACCTGGCCGCTCCAATGCTGGGATAACAGGGCCCGTAGCCTGGAATTAGAGGGCAGGGAAGCCAAGCAGCTGGGATCCAGCTGGGACGCCAGCGACAGGCACCACAGCTAGTCCAGCCCTGGCAAAAGGCACTGCAGCTACTCCAACCCCGGCAAAAGGCACTGCGCCTACTCAAACCCCAGCGACAGGCAATGCGGTTACTCAAACCACCGCGACAGGCACTGCAGCTAGTCCAGCCCTGGCAAAAGGCACTGTGGCTACTCAAACCCCCACGACAGGCACTGCAGCTACTCAAACTCCAGTGACAGGCACTGCGGATGAACTAGAGAACCAACCAGTCCCAGTATCAGTCACCCCTATACACAAGCAGAAATAGAATCATAGAATCATAGAATGCTTTGGGTTGGAAGGGACCTTTAGAGGTCATCTAGCCCAACCCCCCTGCAGTGAGCAGGGACAGCTTTAACTAGATCAGGTTGCTCAGAGCCCCATCCAACCTGACCTTGAATGTTGCCAGGGATGGGGCCTCCACTACCTCTCTGGGCAACCTGTTCCAGTGCTTCACCACCCTCATTGTAAAAAATTTCTTCCTTATATCCAGTCTAAATCTACCCTCCTTTAGTTTAAAACCATTACTCCTTGTCCTATCACAACAGGCCTTGTTAAAAAGATTCTCCCCATCCTTCCTGTAGGCCCCCTTTAAGTACTGGAAGGTCGCAATAAGGTCTCCTCGCAGCCTTCTCTTCTCCAGGCTGAACAATCCCAACTCTCTCAGCCTGTTCTCATAGGAGAGGTGTTCCAGCCCTCGGATCATTTTTGTGGCCCTCTTCTGGACCCGCTCCAGCAGGTCCATGTCCTTCTTGTGCTGAGGGCCCCAGAGCTGGACACAGTACTCCAGATGAGGTCTCACCAGAGCAGAGCAGAGAGGCAGAATCACCTCCCTCGACTTGCTGACCACGCTTCTTTTGATGCAGCCCAGGATACGGTTGGCTTTCAGGGCTGCAAGCGCACATTGCCGGCTCATGTCCAGCTTTTCATCCACCAGTACCCCCAAGTCCTTCTCCGCAGGGCTGCTCTCAATCCCTTCATCCCCCAGCCTGTATTGATACTGGGGGTTGCCCCGTCCCAGGTGCAGGACCTTGCACTTGGCCTTGTTGAACCTCATGAGGTTCACACAGGCCCACCTCTCCAGCTTGTCCAGGTCCCTCTGGATGACATCTTGTCCTCCTGGTGTGTCAACCGCACCACTCAGCTTGGTGTTATCTGCAAACTTGCTGAGGGTGCACTCGATCCCACTGTCTCTGTCATTGATGAAGATATTAAACAGCACTGGTCCCAGTACGGACCCCTGAGGGACTCCACTTGTCACCGGTCTCCATGTGGACATCAAGCCATTGACCACGACCCTCTGGATGCGACCATCCAGCCAATACCTTATCCACCAAACAGTCCACCCAAGAATGCATTGGACCTGGGCATAACATAGATGGTATAGAATAAGGGGTGGATACTGTCCTGGTTTTGGCTGGGATAGAGTTAATTTTCTCCCTAGTAGCTGGCATAGTGCTGTGTTTTGGATTTAGGATGAGAAGAATGTTGATAACACAATGATGTTTTAGTTGTTGCTGAGTACTGCTTATGCTAGTCAAGGACTTTTCAGCTCCCCAGGCTCTGCCAGGTGCACAAAAAGCTGGGAGGGGGCACAGCCAGGACAGCTGTCCCAAACTGGCCAAAGGGCTATTCCATACCATATGATGTCATGCTCAGTATATAAATTGAGGGGAGTTGGCTGTGAGGCAGTAATCACTGCTTGGATATGGGCTGGGCGTCGGTCAGCAGGTGGTGAGCAATTGCATTGTGCATCACTTGTTTTGTATATTCTTTTATCATTATTATTGTTACTTTCTCTTCCTCTGCTGTCCTATTAAACTGCCTTTATCTCAAGCCATGGGTTTTACTTTTTTTTTTTCCCAATTCTCTCCCCCATCCCACTGGGGAGGGGCGAGGGAGTGGCTGTGTGGTGCTTAGTTGCTGACTGGGGTTAAGCCAGGACACATTATCATTATTATTATTGTTTTCCCTTCCTTTTCTGTCCTATTAAACTGTCTTTATCTCAACCCACAAATTTTACTTCTTTCTTTTCCCCCAGTTCTCTCCCCCATGCCACTGAGGAGGTGGGGAGTGAGGGAAGGGCTGTGTAGTGTTTATCTGCCTACCAGGTTAAACCACAACATAAACACATTGTCAGAAAAAAAAACACAACCAGTGTTAATCTTCTAAAAGGCTCTTGAGGAAATCTAGATAACAACATAACCCAAAGAATAATACCACTGTGGGGCAGTCTAAGGCCTCTTCCTGGCAACAAGGCCTGGATTAGAACCACTGATAGGATAGGGATGCGAGTGTAACAGTGGGTGTGAATGGGACACCCACAACTGTCTGAGAGGGCATTTGCCCCAAACTGATAACAATGAAGAGGATGATGCCCATCAGATGGATTAAACAGTAACTAGGGAATCACAAAAGAGACTTGGCACAAAGTGGGGGCAGGTTGTGTCAGGTTAAAAAAGAATTAGAAAAGCAGCAGTAAAATTTTGCAAATGTAGAACAGAGAAACAGTGAAACTAGGTTTGATGCTGCCAGAAGCGGCCCTGCTGGCATTGTAACCTCCAGCTAGGCCTAGCAAAGCAGCCTCCTCCCTCATGAGTAGCCTGCATCCAGCTACTGGGCTGGCAGTACAGGGTGCACCAAGTAGGGGTCCACCCCTCAGAGTGCAAAGGTGACCTCTTGGTGGGCTTTCTCACTGGCATGTGCATCAGCAGTTTGTAGGGAGCAGCATGGGCACACCTAAAGCTGCAGCACCCACATGTTCCACGAGGGGTGTGCAAGTAGGGTAACCCACACTACCAGTAGGGGAGGTATGCTTGTTGCCTTGGGCAGGTGTGCGTGTGCGATTAGTTCAGGAGTAGCAACAGAAGCATATTTAGAATTTTGTAGGTGTGTCTTAACATTTTGTAGGTGTTTAGTATTGTGGTTTATCTGTTGTATTATTGATATGGATTCTGAATGTATAGTTCAATTATTGCTGTTTAATCATGTATTGTTAATAAAACAATAAAACACTTTGATCCTCATTTGATTTAAATTATGTGAGTTGAAAAGTTTAATCTATCAAAAATAATGCAACTATTCTCTAAAAGCAGACATTGGTTTATGTGGCAGAATAGCATTCATAGTAGTTCAGATTTAAACACATTTCAAACATGTCAAAAAGCATAGATGAACACAAACAAGAGTTGTGCCCCTGCAGAATAAAGAAGTAATTTGAAGCCCAAAACTCCACCGTCTTGCAGGTATAGCTTAGATGAAAAGCGACATCTTTATTGACAGATGGAATAAAGAACTCTTCCCCCAAAGGTATTGTGGTGGGTGTCAGGGACTGAAAGAGTTAATACCTCAAACATTGTGGTGAGGCAAGTTGAGGTCTGCAAAGAAACAAGTTAAGGTCTCCATAGTGATAAATTGGGGTCTGCATAGCACCACAGGTGAGAAACCGATTGATGCAGAGTTGGCACAGAGCCGGGAGGCGCGTGGGAGGACTCGCAGTTCTGCTCTCTGATGGCCAAAGGTCATGCAGAGTTCATTTGAGGAAGGGGCTCACGGCCACCCGAAAGACCCCTCGCGACCACACCCCAGTGGCGCCTGTGCAGAAGCCGGAGAACATTCTGGAACAAGCCTCAAGGGGGGCGGGACTAGAGGCGGGGACCGGCCTATAAAACACACAGCTCCGAGGAGCCATATGGCACACCCCCGCCACCGGAGAACGCCCGCCCCCCCCCCCCCCCCCAGTTTCTCAGACCTCTTTGCAAAGCCTTATCTCCTCAAAGCATTGACAAAACAGTTGATGCACTTCATTATGGATGTGAATTGCTTTTACAAGCAATCCAGGAGGTTAAACCAGTTCTTAAGAACAAACAGTTTTTCCAGCACAACAGATCTCAGATGACCAGTCTTTTCTAAGCTGTAACAGCTCTTTTGCCATCTAAATGAGCAGTTTCCCAGGAAGCATTATGGGACTTGAGGGAAGAGACAGACAAAGAAAAGTTTTATTTATTTATATTACCCATTTCACTTGGATTAAAAAGAAAAAAACCAAACCAAACCAAACCCCTCAAGGTTTCTTTTGCAAGTTTCATGTCTTGCAGTTTAAGGGCAGATGCATTCCAGCCGATCAAGTGTAAAATCAGCTCAGCCAAAACAGTTTTTAAATCCAGGTAGGGACAGAACAAAAGCTAATTCTGAAACTTTTTTTTTTTTTAAATTGAACTGAGCCATTTTCAAAGCCACATTCACACAAAAATATTGAAATGGCTAAAATAGCAAAAAACCCCACACATTCACCTAAGAAACACAACTGTGTTGACTAATTCTAATGCAATTTAAGAATTATTTACAAATATTTCTGCTAACCAAAACCAGAAGAAGCTAGGTCAGCACGCAAAGAATGGGGAAAAAAAATGTAAAGGGCATAGATTAGTTGGAATATTTAAATAAATGGTCTATGGGGTGCTAGACTTCAGGGATACTGCTTGGCCCATCTCTGTGGACCACTCCTACAGAGATGGACAAGGATCCATCTGCACAGATGCAATTTCATATTTACCACTGAACAAAATAATTGCCTCATCTTCAAATTTGAAACATGCCAGGGACAATCACTAGTTGGTTCCAATACTTTTCAGTGCCATGCAAGGAAAAAAAAAAAAAATTTTTTTTTTCCTAACAGTTCAAAAGCAGATTTCATCTAGATATATTGGTCCTCATCCCCTCCACAAACAAGAACCGTTATTTTATTTTACTTCATTTTTTATCAGCACTATCCCAACTTCTGCTGGACCTGAGCACATGCAAAAGTTGAGCAAGACAACCAGTCCTTTAGAATACATATAGAGCATTGTTTCACATAATATTTAGCTGTACAGAGAAGCCTCCCCTCCCCCAAAGAAGCCTTTGCCTCTAACTATGCATTTTGTTAGTCCCCTAGCTAGTTAGCAAATACTTTAGTGTTATGAAATATTTTTTAGCATTTCTGAAATTTTATTTAAATTAGTTTAAAACCAAATTTGAACAGCATATTTTAAATAACTGTCAGACTATTTCTAGTCCTAAAATCTCTTTAAGAATTATTGACATAGACTTCCATATAGCAGCTTTGCTCTAACAATACAAAGATATTTTAATCAAACCTAAAATTGGATAAGAAGTAGGATCAACAGATCAGATCACTCTTAACAGACCACTATGGTACAAGAGAAAAATAAATAATTACAGTAGCTCACAAGGATATTGGTTGCATGCAGATGATGGGAAGCACAGCAAGAGTTAATTTGTAGGTTATTTGAAAAGTTAAAGAGCCAAGAAGCAATTTGGGATGGGGGAGGGGGGGAAGCATACCTAAAACAACTAAAGCAGGAGCACATGGATGCTAGCAACACATAGCAACAGGTGTCTTTCTATCACCCCCTTGTAAACCTTCCTTCCTTGTACCAGTCTTAAAACAAGCCCCTCACTTGGCTTTTCTTTCCCAGGGTTCATACACACATATGCTTCCTCATGAAGCTCGGCAGTACTCTCATGTCTTCTCCAACATCTGCAGGGGAGGAGAGGGGAAAAAAAATCATAGAGAGCAAAAAGGAGGACAAATAACAACCTTGGTTAAGACACAAGAATTAGCAGGAATGCAAAGGAAAGAGAGACCCTGGTGCAGCTAGGGCATAATATAAACGTCTCTTCCCATAAAATTCAGTCTTGTGTACATTCCAAGCTACCCATTCCCTTTTAACAGGTATTGGATGCCCCTTCCTTATCCACTTCGATTTTCACAGAGAAACCTAAATCATCATTTTCATACCCCCAATAATTTTCATTAACTTCACAGCTTACTCCAGCTCCCACCTTTTACAGGCTAAGTTTCTAAAAGCCAAATGAGTTATTCTTGAGAATAAACAGAAATGCTCCACAATTTCATATAGTAGATATTTACTTGGCAATTTTCTTAATGTGTGTTTGTGAAGCCAATGATTCTAGACAGCTAAACCGGCAAGTTGACTGCTAATGAAATGGCAGTTTCATAATTATGTTACACAGGTATGTTCCATGTCTCAAAATGCAGAGTAGCTGCAAACACAGGTTCAATGTCCGGTAAGTTCTGGCTGTTCTGTGAGTAAAAGCACACCATGAAGCTACTGATGCATGTAGTCCAGGTCGAACGCAGGCAACGGTTAGGAAATACAGTACAAGAACTTCGCAGCCACGAACAGGACAGGCACAAGACACGAGAGGCCGGGGACACACAATCAAAGCAATGGATAACAACTTGCCCACCAAGTCCAGGCACACGACAGGAAGGAAATACACGCCAGACTCTCGGACACACTGAAACCTGCTTACTCCTGTGCAGGCGCGCGCGGAGAGCAAGCTCCTTTGTTTTTCCCGGCAGAAGCAGAGTTAAGGCTATGGAGACCTCTACGTACGGAGATTACGACTCCCCATCCCGCCCCGGGACTTTGGTCAGGCGGGGCAGGTCCACCGGGGCTCCGCCGACCCCAGAAGGACTCAAAACTCAAAAAAAAAGAGCGAGGGTGTGTCCTGGGACACTAGGACTGCGGTGACGGACAGAGACCCCGGAGCCACCCGTAGAGCCGCGGAGAGGAAGACCGGAAAGGGTGGACAGACGCGCACTACAACGGATACCTCCAGCCAGACTACCTTGCTCCAGGCGAGGCGGCCTACTGGGCCCAGGCACTCACCCATGTAAGGAGGCTCTCCCCAAGCTCGGCCCGTTCTAGGCTTTCCACGTTGAACATAGTAGAGCACAGTGATCCTGCAGCCACCAAGGTAACTGTTATAGGCTAGATCAGTAGCCAAAGTGGTACTCGTCGCCTTTTCACCCCGTCTCAAGCCAGGCTGCAGTGCAGATACGTCACTACGACCTACCAAAATCTGCTCGCTGGTTCCGCTTCTGTCACTGCTACTACGTCACGCTAACAAGGGCGGGGCTAAAACTAGCAAATCAGTTATTGCAGTACTCCAGAGAGAGAAGGTTACTTATCGCTCTCCTTTTGGTACTTAGGGAAAGGGGAGTTCGTGGCTTGGGATGTGGTATTGTCCGCTCATTTGTTCAGAGGACGAATCTGTCTTTTTCTCCGTTTACTGGGAAACCCTTTCCTTGGGCATGCGCCGTTTCTTTTTTTTCCGGTTTCGGGGGTAGGTTTGTCTGCTGTTCTGGGCAAGCCCTGCTACTGTGGGGGCACTCGCATTGCTCTGAGGGGGCCCTTGTGGGATTGGTGTCCTGGAGCACCAACATCCTGTCCCCAGGCAGTCACTGAGCACTGGTGGACTTCAGCTCTGCAGGGAAATGAAAGGGGTCTAGGCTCCTCAGGTTGGCCCCTAAAGGTGGATCGCACAGAGCACTCTACTTGTCACACTGTGCCAGGATGGCTTGGGCACTCTTGTGTTGACAAATGCAAAAGGTGCGCTGCTTGTGTATGTGTGCGCTTTTCAGCTGAGACACTTATTGCATGCATATATTCTGCATAAGAGACCTTAGGAGGTCACTAGTGATATTTAACTGCTATTGGAGCACACGCCTTAGCAAAGATGATGCTATGGTTACTTTTTCCTTTATAGAGTTTGCAATGGCAATTTTGGTTGATTAAAAAGTAAGTTACTTAAGAGGGCTAGAAGTCCTCTGAAGAAATCCTCCACAGGTTGACTTGACTTGCCTTATATCTCTCCTTTGCTGTAGTCCTACAGTCTGAATGCATAAGTAGGAACTGATTTAGTGGGTCTCTGACAGGTTGCTCATAGGGTTAGGAGGGAATCTGTGCTATAATCTAACTTCCAGTAATCTCCAACTTCAGTAATGTGGTTTTGTGAGGACACTGCACCCAAAAAAATTCACTTACTAGTAAGTAGTATAGTTTGACATGTGGAAGGAGTAGTATATTGGGTTTGTGTGGCAAGGTTTTGGTAGCGGGGCTACAGGCATGCTTCTGTAAGAAGCTGCTAGAAGCTTCCCTTATGTCTGATAGAGCCAATGCCAGACAGCTCCAAGACGGACCTGCCGCTGGCCAAGGCTGAGCCAATCAGCGACGGTGGTAGCGCCTCTGTGATAACATATTTAAGAAGGGGGGAAAAAAACCCAATGGGACACAAACTGCAGCTGGAGTGAGAATATGTGAGAGGAACAACTCTGCAGACACCAAGATCAGTGAAGAAGGAGGGGGAGGAGGTGCTCCAGGCACCGGAGCAGAGATTCCCCTGCAGCCCATGGTGAAGACCATGGTGAGGCAGGCTGTCCCCCTGCAGCCCATGGAGGTTAACGGTGGAGCAGATATCCACCTGCAGCCCAGGGAGGACCCCACGCCAGAGAAGGTGGATATGCCCGAAGGAGGCTGTGACCCCGTGGGAAGCCCACGCCAGAGCAGGCTCCTGGCAGGACCTGTGGACCCGTGGAGAGAGAGGAGCCCATGCTGGAGCAGTCTGCTCCTGAAGGACTGCACCCCGTGGAAGGGACCCACGCTGGAGCAGTTCCTGAAGAACTGTAGCCCATGGGAAGGACTCACATTGGAGAAATTCGTGGAGGACTGTGTCCTGTGGGAGGGACCCCACACTGGAGCAGGGGAAGAGTGTGAGGAGTCCTCCCCTTGAGGAGGAAGGAGCAACAGAGACGATGAGTGATGAACTAACTGCAACCCCCATTCCCCATCCCCCTGTGCTGCTTGGGGGGAGGAGGTAGAGAAAATCGGGAGTGAAGTTGAGCCTGGGAAGAAGGGAGGGGTGGGGGGAAGGTGTTTTAAGATTTGGGTTTATTTCTCATTACCCTACTCAGTTTTGATTGGTAGTAAATTAAACTGATTTTCTCCAAGTCGAGTCTGTTTTGCCCATGATGGTAATTGCTGAGTGATCTTCCTGTCCTTATCTTGACCCACGAGCTTTTTGGTTATATTTTCTCTCCCCTGTTCAGTTGAGAAGGGGAGTGATAGAGGGGCTTTGGTGGGCACTTGGCATCCAGCCAGGGTCAACCCACCACAAGTAGCCTTTAAAAGGAGATTTTTTTTTTTATCCTCTGAAAAAGGACATTAACTTTCTCTTAGTAAGATCCTGCTTATCCACCATTAGATTATGTTTGCTTTTCAAAAGGGGTGTGTGTGTAAGGGTATGTGGAATGTGAGAGCATCTGTTTTATTAAGGTTATCCAAACAAGGACCTTTTCAGTGCAAAAGCAGATAACAAGTAAAGATGGAAGCGATAAAGATCACACAGAGACAAGGGATAACAGAGAGAATGCCAAAGACCAAAAGTCTTCAATCACTGATTGATGGGTTATTCGAGGAGGTCCTGTGGGACTATACAAAACTTATTAAGGAATTTTCAGGGGAAGGGGGTAAGGGAGGAACAAAGTGGGGGAAATAGAGAGGAGGGGATATAAAAGGGCCAGTCACATGTAAACTATGGCTGGTCAATGCACTTGTCTGATGAGCTCTGTGCCTGATCACTGCAGTCTATACTATTTTCTTATTAAGTCCTTTCTTAGCTATCTCTCTGTCTACCCCATGTGTATGTATGCTGCAAGGACTAAGTGCCAGCTACTGGTGAGATGGGTATGAGTGGATTTGGTGCCAGCAACTGGAGTCAGACTGGGGGTGTAGATGCCGGATGGCCTGTGGTGTCAGCAGCTAGAGTGAGTGGGAGTCTTAGGGCCAGCAACTGGAGTGGATGGGGGTCTCAGCATAAGTAATTTGAGGGGCCATGGGACTTAGGTGTGTGTGTCCTTGGGTCTTAGGAGTGTGTGTCTGGGATACCAGCTACTCAAGGGGAGGGACTGGCGTGGGTGCATTCAAGGCCAGAAATTGAATTCAGACGGGAGGTGATGGTGCTGGCAACTGGAACAGGTGAGGGTCTTGACTCCAGCCACTGGAACAAGACCACTGTGTGTCCCAGGCGCAGCTCCTGGGGGGCAAGGGTGAGTGAATGTCGTGGTTTAACCCCAGCCAGCAACTAAGCACCACACAGCTGCTCGCTCACTCCCCCTGCCCTGGTGGGATGGGGGAGAGAATTGGAAGAGTAAGAGTGAGAAAACTCCTGGGTTGAGATAAGAACAGTTTAATAATTGAAATAAAATAAAGTAAAATAGTAGTAGTAATAATAACAATATAATAATAATAATAGTAATAATAATATACAAAGCAAGTAATTGTCCTGATTTCGGCTGGGATAGAGTTAATTTTCTTCCTAGTAGCAGGCATAGTGCTGTGTTTTGGATTTAGTAGGAGAAGAATGTTGATAACACACTGATGTTTTAGTTGTTGCTAAGTACTGCTTATGCTAGGCAAGGACTTTTTCAGCTTCCCATGCTCTGCCAGGCGCACAAAAAGCTGGGACAGAGCACAGCCAGGACAGCTGACCCAAACTGGCCAAAGGGCTATTCCATACCATATGACGTCATGCTCAGTATATAAACTGGGGGGAGTTGGCCAGGGGGCAGCGATTGCTGCTCGGGAACTGGTTGGTTATCGGTCGGCGGGTGGTGAGTAATTGCATTGTGGATCACTGTCGTGGTTTAGCCCCAGCCAGCAACTAAGCACCACGCAGCCACTCGCTCACTCCCCCTACCCCGATAGGATGGGGAAGAGAATTGGAGGAGTAAGAGTGAGAAACACTCCTGGGTTGAGATAAGAACAGTTTAATAATTGAAATAAAGTAAAATAGTAATGATATTAGTAACAATATAATAATGATGATAATGATAATAATATACAAAGCAAGTGATGAGAGTACTGCCGAGCTTCATGAGGAAGCATATGTGTGTATGAACCCTGGGAAAGAAAAGCCAAGTGAGGGGCTTGTTTTAAGACTGGTACAAGGAAGGAAGGTTTACAAGGGGGTGATAGAAAGACACCTGTTGCTATGTGTTGCTAGCATCCATGTGCTCCTGCTTTAGTTGTTTTAGGTATGCTTCCCCCCCTCCCCCATCCCAAATTGCTTCTTGGCTCTTTAACTTTTCAAATAACCTACAAATTAACTCTTGCTGTGCTTCCCATCATCTGCATGCAACCAATATCCTTGTGAGCTACTGTAATTATTTATTTTTCTCTTGTACCATAGTGGTCTGTTAAGAGTGATCTGATCTGTTGATCCTACTTCTTATCCAATTTTAGGTTTGATTAAAATATCTTTGTATTGTTAGAGCAAAGCTGCTATATGGAAGTCTATGTCAATAATTCTTAAAGAGATTTTAGGACTAGAAATAGTCTGACAGTTATTTAAAATATGCTGTTCAAATTTGGTTTTAAACTAATTTAAATAAAATTTCAGAAATGCTAAAAAATATTTCATAACACTAAAGTATTTGCTAACTAGCTAGGGGACTAACAAAATGCATAGTTAGAGGCAAAGGCTTCTTTGGGGGAGGGGAGGCTTCTCTGTACAGCTAAATATTATGTGAAACAATGCTCTATATGTATTCTAAAGGACTGGTTGTCTTGCTCAACTTTTGCATGTGCTCAGGTCCAGCAGAAGTTGGGATAGTGCTGATAAAAAATGAAGTAAAATAAAATAACGGTTCTTGTTTGTGGAGGGGATGAGGACCAATATATCTAGATGAAATCTGCTTTTGAACTGTTAGGAAAAAAAAAATTTTTTTTTTTTTTCCTTGCATGGCACTGAAAAGTATTGGAACCAACTAGTGATTGTCCCTGGCATGTTTCAAATTTGAAGATGAGGCAATTATTTTGTTCAGTGGTAAATATGAAATTGCATCTGTGCAGATGGATCCTTGTCCATCTCTGTAGGAGTGGTCCACAGAGATGGGCCAAGCAGTATCCCTGAAGTCTAGCACCCCATAGACCATTTATTTAAATATTCCAACTAATCTATGCCCTTTACATTTTTTTTCCCCATTCTTTGCGTGCTGACCTAGCTTCTTCTGGTTTTGGTTAGCAGAAATATTTGTAAATAATTCTTAAATTGCATTAGAATTAGTCAACACAGTTGTGTTTCTTAGGTGAATGTGTGGGGTTTTTTGCTATTTTAGCCATTTCAATATTTTTGTGTGAATGTGGCTTTGAAAATGGCTCAGTTCAATTTAAAAAAAAAAAAAGTTTCAGAATTAGCTTTTGTTCTGTCCCTACCTGGATTTAAAAACTGTTTTGGCTGAGCTGATTTTACACTTGATCGGCTGGAATGCATCTGCCCTTAAACTGCAAGACATGAAACTTGCAAAAGAAACCTTGAGGGGTTTGGTTTGGTTTGGTTTTTTTCTTTTTAATCCAAGTGAAATGGGTAATATAAATAAATAAAACTTTTCTTTGTCTGTCTCTTCCCTCAAGTCCCATAATGCTTCCTGGGAAACTGCTCATTTAGATGGCAAAAGAGCTGTTACAGCTTAGAAAAGACTGGTCATCTGAGATCTGTTGTGCTGGAAAAACTGTTTGTTCTTAAGAACTGGTTTAACCTCCTGGATTGCTTGTAAAAGCAATTCACATCCATAATGAAGTGCATCAACTGTTTTGTCAATGCTTTGAGGAGATAAGGCTTTGCAAAGAGGTCTGAGAAACTGGGGGGGGGGGGGGGGGCGGGCGTTCTCCGGTGGCGGGGGTGTGCCATATGGCTCCTCGGAGCTGTGTGTTTTATAGGCCGGTCCCCGCCTCTAGTCCCGCCCCCCTTGAGGCTTGTTCCAGAATGTTCTCCGGCTTCTGCACAGGCGCCACTGGGGTGTGGTCGCGAGGGGTCTTTCGGGTGGCCGTGAGCCCCTTCCTCAAATGAACTCTGCATGACCTTTGGCCATCAGAGAGCAGAACTGCGAGTCCTCCCACGCGCCTCCCGGCTCTGTGCCAACTCTGCATCAATCGGTTTCTCACCTGTGGTGCTATGCAGACCCCAATTTATCACTATGGAGACCTTAACTTGTTTCTTTGCAGACCTCAACTTGCCTCACCACAATGTTTGAGGTATTAACTCTTTCAGTCCCTGACACCCACCACAATACCTTTGGGGGAAGAGTTCTTTATTCCATCTGTCAATAAAGATGTCGCTTTTCATCTAAGCTATACCTGCAAGACGGTGGAGTTTTGGGCTTCAAATTACTTCTTTATTCTGCAGGGGCACAACTCTTGTTTGTGTTCATCTATGCTTTTTGACATGTTTGAAATGTGTTTAAATCTGAACTACTATGAATGCTATTCTGCCACATAAACCAATGTCTGCTTTTAGAGAATAGTTGCATTATTTTTGATAGATTAAACTTTTCAACTCACATAATTTAAATCAAATGAGGATCAAAGTGTTTTATTGTTTTATTAACAATACATGATTAAACAGCAATAATTGAACTATACATTCAGAATCCATATCAATAATACAACAGATAAACCACAATACTAAACACCTACAAAATGTTAAGACACACCTACAAAATTCTAAATATGCTTCTGTTGCTACTCCTGAACTAATCGCACACGCACACCTGCCCAAGGCAACAAGCATACCTCCCCTACTGGTAGTGTGGGTTACCCTACTTGCACACCCCTCGTGGAACATGTGGGTGCTGCAGCTTTAGGTGTGCCCATGCTGCTCCCTACAAACTGCTGATGCACATGCCAGTGAGAAAGCCCACCAAGAGGTCACCTTTGCACTCTGAGGGGTGGACCCCTACTTGGTGCACCCTGTACTGCCAGCCCAGTAGCTGGATGCAGGCTACTCATGAGGGAGGAGGCTGCTTTGCTAGGCCTAGCTGGAGGTTACAATGCCAGCAGGGCCGCTTCTGGCAGCATCAAACCTAGTTTCACTGTTTCTCTGTTCTACATTTGCAAAATTTTACTGCTGCTTTTCTAATTCTTTTTTAACCTGACACAACCTGCCCCCACTTTGTGCCAAGTCTCTTTTGTGATTCCCTAGTTACTGTTTAATCCATCTGATGGGCATCATCCTCTTCATTGTTATCAGTTTGGGGCAAATGCCCTCTCAGACAGTTGTGGGTGTCCCATTCACACCCACTGTTACACTCGCATCCCTATCCTATCAGTGGTTCTAATCCAGGCCTTGTTGCCAGGAAGAGGCCTTAGACTGCCCCACAGTGGTATTATTCTTTGGGTTATGTTGTTATCTAGATTTCCTCAAGAGCCTTTTAGAAGATTAACACTGGTTGTGTTTTTTTTTCTGACAATGTGTTTATGTTGTGGTTTAACCTGGTAGGCAGATAAACACTACACAGCCCTTCCCTCACTCCCCACCTCCTCAGTGGCATGGGGGAGAGAACTGGGGGAAAAGAAAGAAGTAAAATTTGTGGGTTGAGATAAAGACAGTTTAATAGGACAGAAAAGGAAGGGAAAACAATAATAATAATGATAATGTGTCCTGGCTTAACCCCAGTCAGCAACTAAGCACCACACAGCCACTCCCTCGCCCCTCCCCAGTGGGATGGGGGAGAGAATTGGGAAAAAAAAAAAGTAAAACCCATGGCTTGAGATAAAGGCAGTTTAATAGGACAGCAGAGGAAGAGAAAGTAACAATAATAATGATAAAAGAATATACAAAACAAGTGATGCACAATGCAATTGCTCACCACCTGCTGACCGACGCCCAGCCCATATCCAAGCAGTGATTACTGCCTCACAGCCAACTCCCCTCAATTTATATACTGAGCATGACATCATATGGTATGGAATAGCCCTTTGGCCAGTTTGGGACAGCTGTCCTGGCTGTGCCCCCTCCCAGCTTTTTGTGCACCTGGCAGAGCCTGGGGAGCTGAAAAGTCCTTGACTAGCATAAGCAGTACTCAGCAACAACTAAAACATCATTGTGTTATCAACATTCTTCTCATCCTAAATCCAAAACACAGCACTATGCCAGCTACTAGGGAGAAAATTAACTCTATCCCAGCCAAAACCAGGACAGTATCCACCCCTTATTCTATACCATCTATGTTATGCCCAGGTCCAATGCATTCTTGGGTGGACTGTTTGGTGGATAAGGTATTGGCTGGATGGTCGCATCCAGAGGGTCGTGGTCAATGGCTTGATGTCCACATGGAGACCGGTGACAAGTGGAGTCCCTCAGGGGTCCGTACTGGGACCAGTGCTGTTTAATATCTTCATCAATGACAGAGACAGTGGGATCGAGTGCACCCTCAGCAAGTTTGCAGATAACACCAAGCTGAGTGGTGCGGTTGACACACCAGGAGGACAAGATGTCATCCAGAGGGACCTGGACAAGCTGGAGAGGTGGGCCTGTGTGAACCTCATGAGGTTCAACAAGGCCAAGTGCAAGGTCCTGCACCTGGGACGGGGCAACCCCCAGTATCAATACAGGCTGGGGGATGAAGGGATTGAGAGCAGCCCTGCGGAGAAGGACTTGGGGGTACTGGTGGATGAAAAGCTGGACATGAGCCGGCAATGTGCGCTTGCAGCCCTGAAAGCCAACCGTATCCTGGGCTGCATCAAAAGAAGCGTGGTCAGCAAGTCGAGGGAGGTGATTCTGCCTCTCTGCTCTGCTCTGGTGAGACCTCATCTGGAGTACTGTGTCCAGCTCTGGGGCCCTCAGCACAAGAAGGACATGGACCTGCTGGAGCGGGTCCAGAAGAGGGCCACAAAAATGATCCGAGGGCTGGAACACCTCTCCTATGAGAACAGGCTGAGAGAGTTGGGATTGTTCAGCCTGGAGAAGAGAAGGCTGCGAGGAGACCTTATTGCGACCTTCCAGTACTTAAAGGGGGCCTACAGGAAGGATGGGGAGAATCTTTTTAACAAGGCCTGTTGTGATAGGACAAGGAGTAATGGTTTTAAACTAAAGGAGGGTAGATTTAGACTGGATATAAGGAAGAAATTTTTTACAATGAGGGTGGTGAAGCACTGGAACAGGTTGCCCAGAGAGGTAGTGGAGGCCCCATCCCTGGCAACATTCAAGGTCAGGTTGGATGGGGCTCTGAGCAACCTGATCTAGTTAAAGCTGTCCCTGCTCACTGCAGGGGGGTTGGGCTAGATGACCTCTAAAGGTCCCTTCCAACCCAAAGCATTCTATGATTCTATGATTCTATTTCTGCTTGTGTATAGGGGTGACTGATACTGGGACTGGTTGGTTCTCTAGTTCATCCGCAGTGCCTGTCACTGGAGTTTGAGTAGCTGCAGTGCCTGTCGTGGGGGTTTGAGTAGCCACAGTGCCTTTTGCCAGGGCTGGACTAGCTGCAGTGCCTGTCGCGGTGGTTTGAGTAACCGCATTGCCTGTCGCTGGGGTTTGAGTAGGCGCAGTGCCTTTTGCCGGGGTTGGAGTAGCTGCAGTGCCTTTTGCCAGGGCTGGACTAGCTGTGGTGCCTGTCGCTGGCGTCCCAGCTGGATCCCAGCTGCTTGGCTTCCCTGCCCTCTAATTCCAGGCTACGGGCCCTGTTATCCCAGCATTGGAGCGGCCAGGTGACAATGTGCTCACCTGGATGAGGGCTGAAATGTTTTAGCATATCTTGCAGTTCACTCAGGGATAGGGATCGTGTGGTTACCATCTCATTTATGCGTTATGCCTCTTCCTCCTCGTCTCGTGATGGCCCTGGTTCATCTTGATCCCTTACTAAACGAGCCAATCTTCTTTGTGTATTTCTTCTTGTGTATAGGGGTGACCGATACTGGCATGGGTTGGTTCTCTAGTTCATCGGCAGTGTCTTTCGCTGGAGTTTGAGTAGCTGCAGTGTTTGTCACTAGGGTTAGAGTCACTGCAGCACCTGTCGTCGAGGTTTGAGTAGCTGCATTGTGTATTGCGGTGGTTGGAGTAGCTGCAATGCATTTCGCCGGGGTTTTGAGTAACCGCGTTGCCTGTCGCGGGAGTTTGAGTAGCCGCAGTGCCTTTTGCCAGGGCTGGACTAGCTGTGGTGCCTGTCGCTGGGGTTTGAGTAGCTGCAGTGCATGTCGCGGTGGTTTGAGTAACCGCATTGCCTGTCACTGGGGTTTGAGTAGGCGCAGTGCCTGTCGCGGCCGTTTGAGCAGCTGCAGTGCCTGTTGCGGTGGTTGTAGTGGCGGCAGTGCCTGTCGCGGTGGTTGGAGTGGCCGCAGTGCCTGTCGCGGGGGTTGATCTCTGGATGATATTCTTAAATAGTTGTTTAACCCTAAACAAGACCTGAACCGCATTCAGGAGACATAGCAATAGGAACATGCTGGTTTGAATGTCCCAAGGATATTCAAAATTCTCAAGAGCTGTTGTAAGTAGCCTGAAGGAGAAAGGGAAGGTGAAGGAGCAAGGGAAAGTGCCCCCCTCTGTCTCCCCAATAGATCGGTTCTCCGAGGAGAAGAGGTAAAAAGTGTAATTATTAATAGTTTCTGAGAAATGGCTCCCAAAGTACAGGGATGATGGCAGTGCTGAGTACAATCTCATGACCGATAATTTTATCATACCGTAAGCCAGTGTTACACAGTACAGCAAAGCGATAACTTTAATCCAGCTCCGAGAAGAGATAACCAGCACCACAGGGAGTGCATATGGCAAGTAAGGTGTTACATAGCACAACTCTGAGAACAAGCACAACAACTCTGAGAGCAAATGAATCAACATTGGGACCAGTGACTATTAAACTAATACAATGAATGCATATCACAAATTTGTTTTAACATGCTCTGGTCAGACCTGTTGTTATCTCGAACCCTTTGGGCCCCATGTTGGGTGCCAGAAAGGACTGTTGTGGTTTAACCTGGTAGGCAGCTAAACACCACACGGCTGTTCACTCATTCCCCCCCTTCCCCAGTGGGATGGGGGAGAAAATAGGGGAAAAAAAAAAAAGTAAAATTTGTGGGTTGAGATAAAGACAGTTTAATAGGACAGAAAAGGAAGGGATAACAATAATGATGATAATAATATACAAAGTAAGTGATGCACAATGCAATTGCTCACCACCCGCTGACTCTATCCCAGCCAAAACCACAACAGTAGACTAGCCAGGTACTAGATGAATTGACCTGGTATTCAGGGGCGTGTGTGTGTCTCTGAGGGTGAGCCCATGGTAGGAGCTGGCTATCAGAGGGACCAGGGGAGTCCCAGCCAGCTGCCGGAGAGACTGTAGGGTCTGGGTGTCTCTAAGGGTGAAACCCACTTGTGTATGTGTGTGTCTGTAAGGGTGAGACTATGGGGGGTTGGCTACTAGGGAACCAGGAGCGTTTCAGACAGCTCTGTGCATGTGCGTGCGAGTGAGATGATCTCTACCAGTAACTTGAGTGGGGCTGCAGCCTCAGTGGCTCATATGTCCAGGTGCCAGCAACTGGGGAGACTGGGATCCAGGGGCAGCTACTGGGCAGACTGAATACCTGAGCCCTACTGCTGGAGGGATCCACATTATACATATGTACATACATTCCCGCTAATGCACCTCTGTCCTGCTCAGCCAGAAGGGAACAGCATGAGGCCATTGGTGTTCTTTGTATTTGTGTGAGTGCTGAGTGTGTCTATCTGTGTATATATGTGGTTTATATGTATACGCGTGCCTACTGGGAATACATCTTCAGCCTCGCTACTGATTGGACCTGGGGGCATGGAGCTGGGGCAGCCTCGCGTCTCTTGGGCTGTCGAATTTGGCCTGATATTCACCTAACATCAAGAAGATAATTAGTAACTAACATAGCTCTTTCTGTTTCTGTGTCTTTAACTTCTGAGGCACTCTATGTCCCAACATAAGTGTAATCTGGAAATGTGTTCAGAGCTACCTCCTTTGAAAATATATCTTGGTTTCCAATTAAACTCAAGTGCCCGTAGCTGCCCATGCCAAGCAAAGATACAGGCATGTTCTTAGGATTTCTTTTCATGGAAGACATTGTGTGTGTGGTCAGGGTGTGGTGGGTCCCAAAGCTAATAGTTTGGTGTCTTTTTTGGCCCCCTATATTTTAAGTGGAGAGACAAAGATTCCTGCAGAATGCAGTTCAGAGCAGAAACCCTAATGTAGGCCATTGGAATTGTGGAGACAGATGACTTGGGACCAGTCAGGAGCCAGTTGGGAGCTTATGGGTCAGGATTAGAGGGCAGAACAACATGGGTGATGTTGTGATGGGTGTCTGCTACAGACTGCCTAATCAGGAAGAAGAAATAGATGAGACCTTCTTTAGACAACTGAAGAAGCCTCATGTTCACAAGTCCTGGCCTCATGGGGGACTGTAACCACCCTGATATCTGCTGGAAGGGCAACTCAGCAGGGCACAAGAATTCTAGGAGATTTCTAGAGTGCATTGATGACAACTTCCTGACACAGGTGACTGAGGAGCCAAGGAAAAGTGCTTTGCTGCACTTCATACTTACAAGGTAGAACTGGTTGGGGTTGTAAAAGTTGGAGGTAGCCTTGACTGCAGTGACCATGAGATGTTGGAGTGAACTCCTAAGAGGATCCTAAGAGGGAGAAGAGTAAAAAGCCGGACCACAAACCTGGACTTCAGGACAGCAGACTTTGGCTTCTTCAGGTATTTACTTGGAAGAATACCATGGGATATGGGTTGTACCCATGAGTGCTGAGGGAGCTGGTTGATATCATTGCGAGGACACTCTCAATTGTCTTTGAAAGGTTGTGGTGACTGGGAGAGGTTCCTGAGGACTAGAAGAGAGCAAACGTCCCTCCTATCTTCAAGGGCAGGAAAGAGGACCCAGGGAACTACAGGCCAGTCAGCCTCACATTGATCCCTGGGAAGGTGATGGAGCAGCTAATCCTGGAAACCAGTTACAGGCACATGAAGGACAAGAAGGTGATCGGGAGTAGTCAGCATGGATTTATGAAGGAGAAATCATGCCTGACCAACCTGATAGCCTTCTACAGTGAAGTGAATAGCTTGGTGGACAAAGGGAGAGCAGTAAGTGTTGTTTTCCTTGACTTTAGTAAAACCTTTGACATTGTCTCCCTTAATATCCTCATAGAGAAGTTGACAAAGTACAGGTTAGATAAATGGACAGTGAGGTGGACTAAGAATTGGCTGAGCAACCACACCCAGAGGGTGGTGATCAGTGGCACAAAGTGCAGTTGGAGGCAAGTCACTAGACGTGTACCCCAGGGGTCGATACTGGGGCCAATAGTGTTTAACCTCTTCATTAATGATCTGGATGATGGGGCAGAGTGTACCCTCAGCAAGTTTGCTGGTGACACAAAAGTGGGAGGAGTGGCTGATACACCAGAGGGTCATGCTGTCATCTAGAGGGACCTGGACAGGCTGGAGAAATGGGCTGATGGGAACCTCATGCAGTTCAACAAGGGGAAGGGCAAAGTCCTGCCCCTGGGGAGGAACAACCCCAGGCACCAGTACATGCTGGGGGCCACCCATCTGGAAAGCAGCTTGGCAGAAAGGGACCTGGGGAGTCCTGGTGGACACCAAGTTGAACATGAGCCAGCAACGTGGCCTTGCTGCAAAGAGGGCAAAAGGTATCCTGGGCTGCATTAGGAGGAGTGTTGCCAGCAGGTCAAAGGAGGTAATCCTTCCTCTCTACTCAGAAGTGGTGAGGCTGCATCTGGATTATTGTATCCAGTTCTGGGCTCCCCACTACAAGAAGGATATGGAGCTACTGGAGTGAGTCCAGCACAGGGCCACAAAGGTGATTAAGGCACTGGAGCAATCTCTCCTATGAGGAGAGGCTGAGAGAGCTGCAACTGTTCAGCCTGGAGAAGACTTGGGGGGGGAACATGACTTATAAATGTATATAAATACCTGATGGGAGGGAGAGAAGAAGAGGGAGCCAGACTCTTCTCATGATGCCTACTGACAGGACAGGAATACCTTTCCTTCACGCTTGACAGAAGTTGACTCCAGAGGCTAAGGGCTTGTGCTCCTTTTTGCAATCGATTTGTCAATGCCCCCTTCCCTAGAAAGGGATCCCAGCTGCTTGGCTTCCTTACCCTCTAAATCCAGGCTACTGGCCCCATTATCCCAGCATCGGAGCAGCCAGGTGATGATGTGCTCGCTTGGATGACGACTGAAATCTTTTCGCATATCTCGCAGTTCACTCAGGGATAGGGATCGGGTGGTTACCATCTCATTTATGGGTTCTGCCTCTTCCTCCTCCCGTTCCTGTGATGGCCCTGGTTCATCTTCATCCCTTACTAAACGAGCCGATTTTCTTGTGTATTTTTTCTTATGTATAAGGGCAACTGATTCCGGCACGGGTTGGTTCTCTGGTTTAGCCATGGTGCCTGTCCCCAGAGTTGGTATGGCTGCAGTGCCTGTGGCTGTGGTTGGAGTGGCCGCAGTGCCTGTGGCTGGGTTTGGAGTAGCTACAGTTCCTGCGGTGGGGGTTGGAGAAGCCACAGTGCCTGTTGTTTTGTCATCAGATCCGGAGACCTTCTCTTTCTTTTGAGGGTACTGAATAGTGTTGACCACGGCTTGATAGGCATGGGCCAGCCCCCAGCATGTTGCAATGATTTGTGTCTCTCTGGAGTTGCCAGGGTGACAACATCCTTTTTCCAAACACTTTACTAGTTCTTCAGGATTCTGCACTTGTTCAGGGGTGAAGTTCCAAAACATTGGAGGTGCCCACTGTCCCAGGTACTTGCCCATACTATCCCACACACCCTGCCACTCTTAACTATCCAGCCTTGGGGCAGATCTCTGGATGATATTCTTAAATTGCTTACTGACCTTTGTCAAAACCGAAACAATATTCCCAAGAAATACCAATAGAAGTATCTTAACTGCCCAGGGGTGTTGAAGATACTGAAAAATTGTTGTAATGAAGGAGGAAGCATCATAGAAGAAGGTAGCAAAGGTGCCATTCTGTATATCCTCCACAACAAACCTCTCAGAGGAAGAGGTATAATTGCTAATTCTCTCCATGAGGTAGTACCTGAAGTACAGTTATGGCTTCAGTTCAAAGCTTAAATACCAAATAATGCTCAAGGTCAGTGTTTTAATAACAAATCTCCCAGGCAAAGCATCACTAATCACTGCAGAGCACAGAAAACTGCAAAAACCAACACCAATCCTTAACATGTACAACAAAAAAAGGAGCATGGTGCAGATCAGATGAACTCTTACTGTGACCGGCAACTGTTAACGGATTCCTTAATACACTCTGGTTAATCTGTTATTATCTCAAACCTTTCGAGCCCCACGTTGGGTGCCAAAAAGGACTGTCATGGTTTAACCCCAGCCAGCAACTAAGCACCACGCAGCCGCTTGCTCACTCCCCCTGCCCCGGTGGGATGGGGGAGAGAATCGGAGGAGTAAGAGTGAGAAACACTCCTGGGTTGAGATAAGAACAGTTTAATAATTGAAATAAAGTAAAATAGTAATGATAATAATAACAATATAATAATGATAATAACAATAATAATATACAAAGCAAGTGATGCACAATGCAATTGCTCACCACCCGCCGACCGATACCCAGACAGTTCCCGAGCAGCGATTGCTGCCCCCCGGCCAACCCCCCCCAGTTTATATACTGAGCATGACGTCATATGGTATGGAATAGCCCTTTGGTCAGTTTGGATCAACTATTCTGGCTGTGCCCCCTCCCAGTTTCTTGTGCACCTGGCAGAGCATGGGAAGCTGAGAAGTCCTTGCCTAGCATAAGCAGTCCTTAGCAACAACTAAAAACATCAGTGTGTTATCAACATTCTTCTCCTGCTAAATCCAAAACGCAGCACTATGCCTGCTACTAGGAAGAAAATTAACTCTATCCCAGTCGAAACCAGGACAGTGAAGCAAGTGAGGGTCTTTGTGCCAGCAGCTGGAGTGGGGCCATGGGTCACAAGCTGTGATGCCCCAACAGAGGAGCATCCAGGATTTCTTTCCAATTCCAGGACTAACCAAGCAAGCACTCAGAAGAAATGTATGCCACGCGAAAAAGTAAAAAGAAGTAAAAATTTTATTTATTTCTTCTCTACTGCAGCTAGATAGATATTTACAATTGATCAATACTTTAAGGCCTTATTTCAAATAACACGGGTGCACGAATTATTGCTCTCACCCATGTCCTATGAGCCACCCCTCTGGTATTAGTTTCCCCTGGAATGGGAACTGCGCCAGGTCAAATTGCATCTTCCCTCGCAGTTGGCATCAGGGGCGTCCCTGCTGATGGGTGGGTTGGCGGTCCGCAGGCCAGCTGACAGTGAGTCCATGTCCGCACAGAGAGTATGTAGCTTTTTTCTTTATTCCTTACACCCCATGCTTGGCCCTTTCAAACCAATCAGGCATGAATCTAGTAATCGTGATGAGCTCCTGCTCAGCTCATGTTCCAATTACAAATGAATATTCAAGGTACTTCCCTTTTTTGGCTATTCCGTTCGTTGTTATCATGTATTGTCATCCTTGAGCTTGTACAGACTTGCATTTTTCACTTCTTACCTCTGTGTGAGTCTGTGGTGTCAGCTTGCTCAATAGAATTGGGCGGGGTGAACTGCCAGGCCGCAGGCTGTCACAGTGGGACTTTGGTCAACCTACACAGTGCAGTGCCTCGAGCTGTGACATACCCAGGGATTCTACCCTTTGAGAGCACCCTAAAGGTAGTTCCTTCTTGATGGGCTAGGTCATCCCGAGTCCTGCCCTTGCCTGTGCAACACCTGTCACAAGCCGATGTGCCTGGTGCCAGCTGCTGGGGGGAGGCTGGAGTGTCTATCTTCCCCAAAGCTGGTGTTCTTGGGTGTGTGTGTTCTTCCTTCGAAGCTTTGCCCATTTTTCCAGCTGAAGGATATAAAATGTATAGTACAGGCAGATAAAATGTATGACATGACTCTTATTTATCCAAATGGCTGCTTATTGCTCTAAGCGTAACTGAAATGCAAATATTGGTGGGGTTTTTTTCTGTATAAGTGATGAAAATTAGGTTTCTCAAAAGTATGCTCTCAGCCTAACTGCAATGAGGGAGTCTGTACTAGCTAATTCTACTGATAAAATGGGTTTATTACATTCCATATAAACAGACTGCACTTAAAACACATCAAATTGATAAGGCTCTTTTATGCCCAAGTAAGATATATGTTTAAAATCCCCAGATTAAGGTATCTGACTGAAATAAAAGGTCTTAAATGACTGGGCTATGATCTAAAGAATTACTGTTGTGTGAAAATGATGTGCAGTCCTCTGCAGCAAGCTCTCTATTTAATAAAATTCAGACGATTACACTTGCTTTGAACCCAATTTTCCCCCAAGTGGTGATTAATCTGTAGTCTCAATATTTAGTGTGTATAAATATGAAATATTCATATATATTTCTGTGTATATCTGTATTGGGTTTATGTGGCAAGGTTTTGGTAGCAAGGTGGTCTGCTGGGGTGTCTTCAGTGAGAAGACACAAGAAGCTGCCCCCATTTCCAATAGAGCCAGTTCCAGCTGGCTCCAAGACAGACCCACTGCTGGCCAAAGCTGAGCCAATCAGCAATGTTGGTAGCTGTGATAACATATTTAAGAAAGCATAAAAAAGACTGCACAGCAGCTGGCAAAGAGGAGTGGGAAAATGTGAGAGAAGCAACCATGCAGACACCAAGGTCAGTGAAGAAGGAGGGGGAGGAGGTGCTCCAGGCAGTAGAGCAGAGATTTCCCTGCAGTCTGTGGTGAAGACCATGGTGATGCAAGCTATCCCCCTGCAGCCCATGGAGGTCCACGGTGGAACAGGTGGATGTGCCTGAAGGAAGCTGTGACCCATGGAGAGCCCATGCCAGAGCAGGCTCCTGGCAGGACCTGTGACCCCATGGGGGACCCACGCTGAAGCAGTCTATTCCTGAAGAACTTTACCCTGTGGAAAGGACCCATGTTGGAGCAGTTCTTGAAGAACTGCAGCCTGTGGGAAGGACCCTTGTTGGAGAAGTTTGTGGAGGACTGTATCCCATGGGAGGGACCCCACGCTGGAGCAGGGGAAGAGCGCGAGGAGGAAGGAGCAGCAGAGATGAAGCGTTATGAACTGACCGCAACCCCCATTCCCCATCCCCCTGTGCTGCTCGGGGGAAGGAGGTAGAAGAGTTGGGAGTCAAGTTGAGCCTGGGAGGAAGGGAGGGCTGGGGGGAAGGTGTTTTTAGATTTGTTCTTATTTCTCACTATCCTACTCTTATTAATTGGCAATAAATTAAATCAATTTCCCCAAGTTGAGTCTGTTTTGTTCATGATGGTAATTGGTAAGTAATCTCCCTGTCCTTATCTCAACCCACGAGCTTTTAATTACATTTTTCTCCCCCTGTCCTGTTGATGGAGGGGGAGTGATAGAGCGGCTTGGTGGGCAGCTGGCATCCAGCCAAGGTCAACCCACCACAGTATTACTACATTTTAGGTGTTGAACGGCTAGTCACCAAACAGAAGTTAACAGTTTGAAGTTACATAATGATTAAGTTATAGAAGGAATAAATTGCCAAGTGTTGATGGTAGTTGTGCTGAGTTTCACTTTCATTGCTGCTGTGGTATATACACTTTTAAGGTGAGAATATATTATTGATAGGAATTATCAATATGAGTATAGCTCAATTTGTCAAGTTTAAATTTGTTCTATTAAATCAACTAGTTGCATTAGCTCTCATTAGAAAGAAGAACCCTCAGTCCCCAGATGGGAGGATGTATGGGTCCCCTTAGCATGATGTTTGACCTGAATGCATGCTCCTATTGCAGGGATTATGGAAAGGTGAGGGCAGAGAATCGTAGGGTACTGGGAGACCAATTACAGAAAGGTTATATGTGCTTATATGAGCACATATAAGGTGAGAAGGGAGAAACACACTGTTTGAATGTAGGGTTGTACATTTGCATACTGAGTTTTAGTGGAAAAAGTATGGAAACTGGAGAAAGAGAAGTATGATTTGGAAAACAAAGCAAGTATGTTAGAACACAGTAATGGGTTGTCAAGAGAAGTTCTGAGAACTGCCCAGCAAGGTCAGGATATAGTGCAGCAAAATGCAAAGAATGCAGTGGTGGAGCTGGCTCACCAAAAGGCCAGAGCACTGGGATTGGGACATCTGGTCTTCCTCCTCCCACTCCGAGGATGAGGGGAACAGCCCATGTCACAGTTATTAAGGAAGAACAAAAGGAAGAGGGGTCAGATGGGTCCACACCAGTGGTTGACCAAGGCATGCAACTGGGCAGGGTAGGACAAGGCAATCTGGCCGCTGCTGCAGAGCTCAGGCAGCCCCAGCAACACATCACCACTTATCCCTATACCTTGCCAGAATTGTGCAATCTGGGCAGGAGACCACAGGTGGCAAATATAAAGGAGTGATTGCATGGTGGTTGTGGTGCTGGGACAGCAGAGCCAGAGGGGTGAAACTAACAGGGGGCAAAGGGCATCAGTTAAGAGCCCTGGCAGGGGATGCCACTATGGATGGGGTAATTTGTTGTGGGGGAAACTTGTGGGAGGCACTGATGCTATGAGTGGGGGCCCAATACCCACAAAACGAAGATTTGCTAAGACAGCAGGACCAGAGCCAATGGCAGAACCCCGAAGAGGGTATATATGCTTGCTGAAAGAAAGAGCAGTAATGCAAGTGGTATATGGACTCAACCCTGACCCCAATTGTCCTGGTTTCGGCTGGGATAGAGTTAATTTTCTTCCTAGCAGCAGGCATAGTGCTGTGTTTTGGATTTAGTAGGAGAAGAATGTTGATAACACGCTGATGTTTTTAGTTGTTGCTGAGTACTGCTTATGCTAGTCAAGGACTTTTTCAGCTTCCCATGCTCTGCCAGGCGCACAAGAAACTGGGAGGGGGCACAGCCAGAATAGTTGATCCAAACTGGCCAAAGGGCTATTCCATACCATATGACGTCATGCTCAGTATATAAACTGGGGGGGGTTGGCCGGGGAGCAGCGACCGCTGCTCGGGAACTGTCTGGGTATCGGTTGTCGGGTGGTGAGCAATTGCATTGTGCATCACTTGCTTTGTATATTATTATTACTTTTATTATTATTATATTGTTGTTATTATTATTTTACTTTATTTTATTTTAATTATTAAACTATTCTTATCTCAACCCAGGAGTGTTTCTCACTCTTACTCCTCCGATTCTCTCCCCCATCCCATCGGGGTAGGGGGAGTGAGCGAGCGGCTGCGTGGTACTGAGTTGCTGGCTGGGACTAAACCACGACAGTCCTTTTTTGGCGCCCAACGTGGGGCTCGAAGGGTTTGAGATAAGAACAGATTAACTAGAGTGTATTAAGGAGTCTGTTAACAGTTGCCGGTCATGATATTAGTTCATCTGATCTGTACCATGTTCTTTTCTTGGCTGTGCATGTTAAAGCTTGGTGTTGGTCTGTGCATTGCGCTATGCTCTGTAGTGATTAAGGATGTTTTGATTGGGAGGTTCCTTATCAAAATCCTGACCTTGAGCATGGTTTTGTATCTGGGTTTTATACACAAGTCATTACTGTACTTCGGGTACCACCTCATGGAGAGAGTTAGCAATTATACCTTTCCCTCGGAGACGTCTGTTGTGGAGGAACTACAGAATGGCACCTTCATTACCTTATTCTATAATGCTTCCTCCCTCATTACAGAAAGTTTTCAGTATTTTGAACATCCCTGGGCAGTTAAGATACTTCTATTGATACTTCTTGGGAATATTGTTTTGGTTTTGACAAAGGTTAGTAAGCAATTTAAGAATATCATCCAGAGATCTGCCCCAAGGCTGGAGAGTTATGAGTGGCAGGGTGTGTGGGATCGTATGCGCAAGTACCTAGGGCAGTGGGGACCTCCAGTGTTTTGGAACTTCACCCCTGAACAAGTGCAGAATCCTGAAGAACTAGTAAAGTATTTGGAAGAAGTATGTTCTCACCCTGGCAACTCCAAAGAGACACAACTCATTGCAACATGCTGGGGACTGGCCCATGCTTATAGAGCCCTGTTCAACACTATTCAGTACCCTCAAGGGAAAGAGAGGGTCTCTGGATCTGATGACAAAAAAACAGGCACTGTGGCTACTCCAACCACAGCCACAAGCACTGCAGCTACT
The DNA here is from genome assembly GCF_030463565.1 of Pelecanus crispus. NCBI lineage: Eukaryota > Metazoa > Chordata > Aves > Pelecaniformes > Pelecanidae > Pelecanus > Pelecanus crispus. Next base: position 17,861,458 of record NC_134675.1, read on the forward strand.
CCAACACCCACCACAGGCACTGCGGCTACTCCAACACCCACCACAGGTACTGCAGCCACTCCAACCCCAGTGGCAGGCACTGCAGCTAAACCAGAGAACCAACCTGCGCCGGTATCAGTTGCCCCTATACAGAAGAAAAAATACACAAGGAAATCAGTTCGTTTAGTAAGGGATGAAGATGAACCAGGGCCATCACGAGAACCAGAGGAGGAAGAACCCATAAATGAGATGGTGACCACCCGATCCCTATCCCTGAGTGAGCTGCGAGATATGCGAAAAGATTTTGGTCGTCATCCAGGCGAGCACATCATCACCTGGCTGCTCCGATGCTGGGATAACGGGGCCAGTAGCCTGGATTTAGAGGGTAGGGAAGCCAAGCAGCTGGGATCCCTTTCCAGGGAAGGGGGCATTGACAAAGCAATTGGAAAAGGGGCAAAACCGCTCAGCCTCTGGAGGCGACTTCTATCAAGCGTGAAGGAAAGGTATCCCTTCAAGGAGGATGTTTTATACCGCCCAAGCAAATGGACCACCATAGAGAAGGGTATCCAGTACCTGAGGGAATTAGGCGTGCTGGAGGTGATTTACAGTGACCTGAATGATGAACAGTTAACCAAAGACCCAGATGAAGTCAGGTGCACACAATCCATGTGGCGGAAGGTGGTACGGAGCGCACCAGCATCGTATTCCAACTCGTTGGCAATACTAGCCTGGAAAGACGACGAGGCACCAACGGTGGATGAAGTGGCTAGACAACTCCGGGACTACGAAGAAAAGCTCTCTTCCTCCCTACGGGCCTGTGTCTCGGCTGTGGAAAAACTGTCTGAAAAAATATGCCAAGAGTTCCAACAACTCAGAGAGGATCTGTCCTACTCCCCACCTGCACGGACCAGTGTCTCAGCCATTAGGAGTCAACGTCCCTATGCTCAAGAGAGAGGATATAGAGGATACACACCACGGGGCACCCTGTGGTTTTACCTGCGTGATTATGGAGAGGACATGAGAAAGTGGGATGGAAAACCCACCTCAACCTTAGAGGCACGGGTGCGTGAGTTGCAAGGAAAAACTATTAGGAAAGGCGGTTCTCCCAGGAAGATTGCAGCTCCAGTTTCCAGTGAGCAGTTCCCGAGACAGAGTAAGAGGGCTAATTTTACTTCCGACCTTGATCAGGGGACTTTTGATTCACATTTACAGGAAGTAAACAGCGAATACTGTGACCAGTGTTAGAGGGGCCCTGCCTCCAGCCAGGTGGAGGAAAGGGACAACCGGGTTTACTGGACTGTGTGGATTCGATGGCCTGGAACGTCAGACCCACAGGAGTATAAGGCTCTAGTGGACACTGGTGCACAGTGCACGCTAATGCCATCAAACTATAGAGGGGCAGAACCCATTTGTATTTCTGGAGTGACAGGGGGATCCCAACAGCTAACTGTACTGGAAGCTGAAGTGAGCCTAACTGGGAATGAGTGGCAAAAGCACCCCATTGTGACTGGCCCAGAGGCTCCGTGCATCCTTGGCATAGACTACCTCAGGAGAGGGTATTTCAAGGACCCAAAAGGGTACCGGTGGGCTTTTGGTATAGCTGCTTTGGAGACAGAGGAAATTAAACAGTTGTCCACCTTGCCCGGTCTCTCAGAGGACCCTTCGATTGTAGGGTTGCTGAAGGTTGAGGAACAACAGGTGCCAATTGCTACCACAACTGTGCACAGGCGGCAATATCGCACCAACCGAGACTCCCTGATTCCCATCCATAAGCTGATTCGTCGACTGGAGAGCCAGGGAGTGATCAGCAAGACTCGCTCACCCTTTAACAGTCCCATATGGCCAGTGCGAAAGTCTAATGGGGAGTGGAGACTAACAGTGGACTATCGTGGCCTGAACGAAGTTACACCGCCGCTGAGTGCTGCCGTGCCAGACATGCTAGAACTTCAATATGAACTGGAGTCAAAGGCAGCTAAGTGGTATGCCACAACTGATATTGCTAATGCATTTTTCTCCATCCCTTTGGCAGCAGAGTGCAGACCCCAGTTTGCTTTTACCTGGAGGGGTGTTCAGTACACCTGGAACCGACTGCCCCAGGGGTGAAAGCACAGCCCCACCATTTGCCATGGACTGATCCAGACAGCACTGGAACAGGGTGAAGCTCCAGAACATCTGCAGTACATTGATGACATCATTGTGTGGGGCAACACAGCAGAAGAAGTTTTTGAGAAGGGAAAGAAAATAGTCCAAATCCTTCTGAAGGCTGGTTTTGCCATAAAACAGAGTAAGGTCAAGGGGCCTGCACAGGAGATCCAGTTTTTAGGAATAAAATGGCAAGATGGACGTCGTCAGATCCCAATGGATGTGATCAACAAAATAACAGCTATGTCCCCACCAACTAGCAAAAAGGAAACACAAGCTTTCTTAGGTGTTGTGGGGTTTTGGAGAATGCATATTCCAAATTACAGCCAGATCGTAAGCCCTCTCTATCAAGTGACCCGGAAGAAGAACGAATTCAAATGGGGCCCTGAGCAACAACAAGCCTTTGAACAAATTAAACGTGAGATAGTTCATGCAGTAGCCCTTGGGCCAGTCTGGGCAGGGCAGGATATTAAAAATGTGCTCTACACTGCAGCCGGGGAGAATGGCCCTACCTGGAGCCTCTGGCAGAAAGCACCAGGGGAGACTCGAGGTCGACCCCTAGGGTTTTGGAGTCGGGGATACAGAGGATCCGAAGCCCGCTATACTCCAACTGAGAAAGAGATACTGGCAGCATATGAAGGGGTTCGAGCTGCTTCAGAAGTGGTTGGTACTGAAGCACAGCTCCTGCTGGCACCCCGACTGCCGGTGTTGGGCTGGATGTTCAAAGGGAGGGTCCCCTCTACACATCATGCAACTGATGCTACATGGAGTAAGTGGGTTGCATTGATCACACAACGGGCTCGAATAGGAAACCCCAGTCGCCCAGGAATCTTGGAAGTGATCATGGACTGGCCAGAAGGAAAAAACCTTAGAATATCACCAGAGGAGGAGGTGACACGTGCTGAAGAGGCCCCACTGTATAATAAATTGCCAGAAAATGAGAAGCAATATGCCCTGTTCACTGATGGGTCCTGTCGTCTTGTGGGAAAGCATCGGAGGTGGAAAGCTGCTGTATGGAGTCCTATACGACAAGTCGCAGAAACTGCTGAAGGAGAAGGGGAGTCGAGTCAGTTTGCAGAGGTGAAAGCCATTCAGCTGGCTTTAGATATTGCTGAAAGAGAAAAGTGGCCAGTCCTTTATCTCTATACTGACTCATGGATGGTGGCAAATGCCCTGTGGGGGTGGCTGCAGCAATGGAAGCAGAGCAACTGGCAGCGCAGAGGCAAACCCATCTGGGCTGCCGCATTGTGGCAAGATATTGCTGCCCGGGTAGAGAACCTGGTTGTAAAAGTTCGTCATGTAGATGCTCATGTACCTAAGAGTCGGGCCACTGAAGAACATCAAAACAACCAGCAAGTAGATCAGGCTGCTAAGATTGAAGTGGCTCAGGTGGATTTGGACTGGCAACATAAGGGTGAATTATTTATAGCTCGGTGGGCCCATGACGCCTCAGGCCATCAAGGAAGGGATGCAACATATAAATGGGCTCGTGATCGAGGGGTGGACTTAACTATGGACAGTATTGCACAGGTTATTCATGAGTGTGAAACATGCGCTGCAATCAAGCAAGCCAATCAGTTCAAGCCCCTTGGGTATAGTGAACGATGGCTGAAATATAAATATGGGGAGGCCTGGCAGATTGATTACATCACGCTCCCACAGACCCGCCAAGGCAAGCGCTATGTGCTCACCATGGTGGAAGCAACCACTGGGTGGTTGGAAACATATCCCGTGCCCCATGCCACCGCCCGGAACACCATCCTGGGCCTTGAAAAGCAAGTCCTGTGGCGACATGGCACCCCAGAAAGAATTGAGTCAGACAACGGGACTCATTTCCGAAACAACCTCATAGACACCTGGGCCAAAGAGCACGGCATTGAGTGGGTGTATCACATCCCTTACCATGCACCAGCCTCCGGGAAGATTGAGCGATACAATGGATTGTTAAAGACTACCCTGAGAGCAATGGGTGGTGGGACGTTTAAACATTGGGATACGCATTTAGCAAAAGCCACCTGGTTAGTCAACACCAGGGGATCTGCCAATCGAGCTGGCCCTGCCCAATCAAAACTTTTACGTACTGTAGAAGGAGATAAAGTTCCTGTAGTGCACATGAAAAATATTCTGGGGAAGACAGTCTGGATTACGTCCCCCTCTGGCAAAGGCAAACCCATTCGTGGGATTGCTTTTGCTCAAGGACCTGGGTGCACTTGGTGGGTGATGCGAAAGGATGGGGAAGCCCAATGTGTACCTCAAGGGAATTTGATTTTGGGTGAAAATAGCTAATGAACTGAATTGTATGATATTAATTGCTTTATAATACTGTATGTTATCTCTTAACTATATGTTATCTCTTAACTGCATGTTAATATAATAATATAGTAGGTTAATATTAAGTATATAATACTGTATATTATGATTGTTATATGCCACATCAATGGTATTGCAGTAAGAATTGCCCAGCTTAATGAAAATGAACTTTGATGAAACCATTTTGGAATGAGAACTGACTTCAGCATGCAACAGTCCAACACTGCACACCACCTCTCCTGCTCTGAAAGACTGTGATGACAGATGGAACCCAAAGTCATGGACTAAATGAACTCAATGGACATTTTAGAGGGATGGCCCATAGACGAAGGGAATGATATCTGTGTGTATATCAAGATAGGGAAAGCGGTGGTGATTAATGGGAACACATTGGAAAGGGGAGGGCCTGTGCATGACTTAGATGGTATAGAATAAGGGGTGGATACTGTCCTGGTTTCGGCTGGGATAGAGTTAATTTTCTTCCTAGCAGCAGGCATAGTGCTGTGTTTTGGATTTAGTAGGAGAAGAATGTTGATAACACGCTGATGTTTTTAGTTGTTGCTGAGTACTGCTTATGCTAGTCAAGGACTTTTTCAGCTTCCCATGCTCTGCCAGGCGCACAAGAAACTGGGAGGGGGCACAGCCAGAATAGTTGATCCAAACTGACCAAAGGGCTATTCCATACCATATGACGTCATGCTCAGTATATAAACTGGGGGGGGTTGGCCGGGGAGCAGCGACCGCTGCTCGGGAACTGTCTGGGTATCGGTTGTCGGGTGGTGAGCAATTGCATTGTGCATCACTTGCTTTGTATATTATTATTACTTTTATTATTATTATATTGTTGTTATTATTATTTTACTTTATTTTATTTTAATTATTAAACTATTCTTATCTCAACCCAGGAGTGTTTCTCACTCTTACTCCTCCGATTCTCTCCCCCATCCCATCGGGGTAGGGGGAGTGAGCGAGCGGCTGCGTGGTACTGAGTTGCTGGCTGGGACTAAACCACGACACCAATCCAGACCACCAACAAATTACGGAAGAAATGTAGAGGAAATCAGTGAAAAAGGGACCCCCATGGTTGGGAGCTGTTCTTTACAGTGCCCAAGTCCCCAGGCTGAGGGTAGAAGAGGCTGTTCAAGTGATCCACTGCACAAGCAAAGCCTTACCTGATGACAAAGGGAGGATCAAAAAAAATTGCAGCATTAATCCAACAAAGGATGGGAAAGGAAACAAAAGATGGACAAAAAATTGACTTCATGTGGTCTGAACAGTAATGGAGTCTGACAACACATTATAAAACAAAGCTTTATTGAGGCAGTAAGAAAGAGGAGCAATGACATGTCCATATGGCAACTCACCCAATCACCAATAGCAAACACAGGATCGTAAGCGATGCCATGGCTCCGGTGGACTGCCAGGGACGCTTGCTGTCCGGGTCATCTGGCAGCAACAGCCAATCATGCAAATGCCTTTTGAATACGGGTAAGAGTCATGCTGCCCCTTGGCTCCACCAATGGCAGTGCGATTTGAGAGAATCATACCTTACATGGAATGTGGGCAGCATCCTGCCTACACTGACAATGTTGGTCAAGGGGCAGGGTCTCAGGGGGCAGAGAGCAGGGTGTCAGCAACCTGTCTACGATGCTGATGATATTGGTCAAGGGGCAGGGTCTCAGGAGACAGGGTGTCACCTCATCAGAAGGAAATTTTGGAGATGACTCAAAGATCGTGGGGAAGAAAGGGAAAAGTGTCACAAATGCCTGACTGATGAGGTAGCAGCCCAAGCCAAGGAGTTAGATGAACAGATCAAGGAACAGCAGAAAACAGAAGCAGACACCAAAGAAAGCTACAGGCCAACCCCTCCTTGAAGGGACTCTTGCAAACAAGTGCTCCACCTTCGCCCAGGAGAAGGAGGGGGACAACCATATTTATTGGACAGATTGGGTATAGTGGCCTGGTACATGCAATCCCATCAAGCATGAAGCTCTCATGAACACTGGTACCCAATGCATCCTATTATCCTCAAACCAAATAGAAGGGATGTCTGTTGTCATCGCTGGATTGACTGGGGATGCAACCAAACTAGTTGTGACGCATGGACAAATTAGTCTTAATGGTGACTGGTAGGAACATGTGCCCATTGTGGCAGGCCCAGAAGTCCCAAGAATTTTAGGAATAGATGACCTGAGGGGCAGATACCACAAAGACTCATAGGGACATCAATGCCTTTGGCATTGCTGCTGTAGAGGGAGGCCTTGTCTTATCTAAACTCTGTAGACTAACTAAATCAGAGGCAGTGGGCCTTTTGCATGTCCCCAAACAACACGTACCAATAGCAATGGAGGTTGTCAACTAAAACCAGCATCAAACCAATTGGGATGTTTGAACCCTCATTTGAACACTGAGAGAGGCAAGGGGTTGTAACACAAACTCATTCCCTCTACAATAGACTGATATGGCCTGCAAAAAAAGCCAATGGGGAGTTAATGATATATTATAGAGCCCTAAATGAAGTGACCCAACCTTTGGCTGCTGCTGTCCCAGATGTGTTGTAGCTGCAGTTGGAACTGGAGACAAAACAAGCAAAATGGTAAGCCACCATTGACATAGCCAATGTCTTCTTTTCTATTACCATAGTGGAAGAATGTAGACCACAGTTTGTTTCCACCTGGGAAGGAATCCAGTACACCTGGATTCAATTACCCCAGGGATGGAAGCATAGTCCCACCATTTGCCATAGACATTCAAGAGACCCTAGAGAAGGGCAGTGCCTCAGAACACTTACAGTACATCAGTGACATCATTCTCTGGGGACAAACAAATGAAGAAGCATTTGAAAAAGATCAAGCTGTTATTGAAAACCTGCTGGAAGCAGGATGTGCAATTGTGGTGGATTGAACTTGACCAGCTGCTAGGCACACATCCAGCTGCTTTCTCACTCCCCTTCCTCAGCAGGACAGTGGGGTAAAATTGAATGAAAAGACTCATGGCTCAAGATAAAGACAGGGAGGTCACTTGTCAATTACCATCATGGGCAAAACAGACTAGACTTGAGGAAAAATAATTTAATTTATTCCCAATTAAAGTAGATTTACATAGTAATAAACAAAGATTAAAAAACCACCTTCCCCCCACCTGCCTTTTTTCTCAGGCTCAACTTCACTCCTTCATTCCCAACTCTTCCACCCCCCCACCAGTATCGGGGGGGTGGGGGGCGGTAACCATTAGTACATAACAGTTCCTCTCTGCTGCTCCTTTCTCACACTTTTCCCCTGCTCCAGCATAGGTCCTCTCCACAGGCTTGTTGTGGTTTAACCCCAGCTGGCAACTAAGCACCACACAGCCGCTCACTCACTCCCCCCAAAAAGGGGATGGGGGAGAGAATCAGAAGAGTAAAAGTGAGAAAACTTGTGGGTTGAGATAAAGACAGTTTAATAAGTAAAGCAAAAGCCGTGCACACAAGCAAAGCAAACCAAGGAGTTCATTCACTCCTTCCCATTGGCAGGCAGGTGTTCAGCCATCTCCAGGAAAACAGGGCTCCATCACGCATAACGGTTACTTGGGAAGACAAAACACCATCACTCCGAACGTCCCCCCCTTCCTTCTTCTTCCCCCAGCTTTATATGCTGAGCATGATGTCATATGGTATGGAATATCCCTTTGGTCAGTTTGGATCAACTGTCCCGGCTGCGTCCCCTCCCAACTTCTTGTGCACCCCCAGCCTACTTGCTGGTGGGGTCGTGTGAGAGGCAGAAAAGGCCTTGACTCTGTGTAAGCACTGCTCAGTAGTAATGAAAACATCCCTGTATTATCAACACTGTTTCCAGCTCAAATCCAAAACATAGCCCCTTACCAGCTACTATGAAGAAAATTAACTCTATCCCAGCCAAAACCAGCACAGGGCTGCAGTCCTTCAGGAAAATCTGCTCCAGTATGGGTTCTCCATGGACTGCAATTCCTTCAGGAAATATCCAACTGCTCTGGCATGGGCTGCAGTGTGAATATCTGTTCCAGCATGGTCTCTTCCGCAGGCTGCAGGGAAATACCTGCTCCGGCACCCTGTGGACAGGGTCTGCCCAGCATGCTGCACGTGAATTGGGGTCTTGTTTGATGCTATACCACTCAGGGTTTTCACCTTCTAAAGGGACTTAAGATTATCTATACTATTCTCTCCTTATAGTGTTAGCTCTAATAAATAGCATTTTAAATGATACCTTACAGAGTCTGAGTGCCTTTCTTACTGGGATCGTAACAGATCAGCACCTCCCGATGCAAAACACAAGCGTGGGAAAATAGAGGGAAAAGGGGATAAAAGTGGCTGATTGATTTAGCAGTTCTCTGCTAAAAACCGAGTACAGTGACCATTTCTGTCCCCAAAGAGCTACTTAAACAGAATACTGACTCTGCTGCCTGCTTTCCATTTCCTACTCCTTTTTATACAATTCCTGCAACCCTACACAGTCTCTCAAGTCTTCTTTCCTCTATCCATACCCAGCACCTGTTTCTACCCATTTTACCCTAGGAGACACACATATACACACACACCTGGCTCCAAAGACACTTCATCTACTCACCAGCTAGTCCAACATGATATTCACTAGTGATGACACACTGACATACATACCCTCACTCACTCCAGTTGCGGGCACCAGAAACACACAGAAACATGATCCATGGTCAGATGCAGTCTAAGTTGCTGGCACTTAGACCTCCATACACACACATGCACACAGAATAGAGAGCCTTCCACTTGTTAAGAACCAACATCAGCAGATCGCAAAGAAAGACTCTCTGACAATGGAAAAGTATTGTGACCCAAGAGGATGTTGACCTAGCAATGAACTCAAGGTTCTCAGAACAGCAACTGACCAGAATCCAGTATAAAACCACTCCACCTGCATGGGACATCAGTTTAGAACAATGAAGATTAACACATGCCGCTGACGATACGTCCACACCACCTGCACGGGACAAGCACGCAGCAGGTTTTCTGGCAGGAACTGCGGCTCATGGAGGACTGATGCTAGAGCAGTTTGTTCCTGAAGGACTGTACCCCATGGAATGGACCCATGCTGGAGCAGTTCTTGAAGGACTGCAGCCCATGGGAAGGACCCACGCTGGAGCAGGGGAAAAGTGTGAGGAGGAAGGAGCAGCAGAGAGGAACTGTTATGAACGGACTGCAACCCCCCATTCCCCGTTCCCCCCTGCGCCGCTGCCTGCACCTACCCAAAATGAGCTTCTCTGCAAGAGCTTCTCTGCATGAGATCTTCTGGACAGACCGGACCCTCACTGGGGATGCCTGGTTGATTCTGGACTCTGTGACATGGATCATCTCTGAAGTGAGACTTTTTCCGTTGGCGATTAGCCCACTTCTGGGAGTGGTTTGGTGAGTGTCGTACCAGTAACACTTCACATAATATATTTATAGGTGCATGCACAGGTAAAGGTTCATAAGTATATATTTGCTTCACTAGTTGGAATTCAGTAATATCTTGTAATATACATATATTTGCTTTACTCTTGTAATATATATATACTTGCTTTCCTAGTGGTAATTTTGTAGTGACTTGTAGTGTGTGTATATATATATATTTGCTTTTACTACTAGTAGTTTTGTAGTAATTTGTAATAAAGAAATTCTCAGAAACCCAGACCTCCGTGTCCTTGTGTATTGTGGAATCCTGAGAACCCCATGGTCATGATCTTTATACACCCACAGGTCGGGTAACCCTCATAGGTCATGACTGTGACTGCTACAGTATGTCCTGTGTTTGTCCTCTGTGTGTGTGTTGTCCCAATGTCCTGGTTTCGGCTGGGATAGAGTTAATTTTCTTCCTAGCAGCAGGCATAGTGCTGTGTTTTGGATTTAGTAGGAGAAGAATGTTGATAACATGCTGATGTTTTTAGTTGTTGCTGAGTACTGCTTATGCTAGTCAAGGACTTTTTCAGCTTCCCATGCTCTGCCAGGCGCACAAGAAACTGGGAGGGGGCACAGCCAGAATAGTTGATCCAAACTGACCAAAGGGCTATTCCATACCATATGACGTCATGCTCAGTATATAAACTGGGGGGGGTTGGCCGGGGGGCAGCAATCGCTGCTCGGGAACTGTCTGGGTATCGGTCGGCGGGTGGTGAGCAATGTGTGCATCACTTGCTTTGTATATTGTTATTATTATTATCATTATTATACTGTTACTATTAGCATTACTATTTTACTTTATTTCAATTATTAAACTGTTCTTATCTCAACCCAGGAGTGTTTCTCACTCTTACTCCTCCGATTCTCTCCCCCATCCCATCGGGGTAGGGGGAGTGAGCGAGCGGCTGCGTGGTGCTTAGTTGCTGGCTGGGGCTAAACCACGACACCCAAATAGGGCTCATTTACCTGGTGTGCAATAAGCCAATCTTCACACACTGAGACGAGATATTGTTTTATTTCACTTCTGCGCAGAGATGGGTGCTAGGTGGCTTTCCACAAAGCTAGCACACCGAATCATCAAGTCAGCCTCTATTTATACACATTCATTACCATATTTAATTCCCTAATACATACATAGTGCTACGATTGGTTAAAATCTCTTCACCTGTATTTAAATTAGTGAGCATGGTCAGTTGTCCTTCAGTTTGAGTCTGGGGTGTAATTGTGGTAGGGGGCTCATGATTTGGTGGTCGTGAAAGGGCTAAACCTCTGACAATACCTGACTCAGATAGTTTTAGTTATCTGCTGAGACAGATATTTCGAAGAATGTGACTCCTTGTCTGGCACGATTAAAACAGACCCTGAGCAAGCTTGTTAGGCTTCCTGTGTAAAACACTGATAACATAGACTCAGGACCCCCGTGCTGAGATAAGCACTCAAGGAGCTGGTCTCGTAGCATTCCAAGGCCAAAGGACTGATGAGCTAATTCGAATGACCATAAATGGACAAAGGAAGCCCAAAAGTTCAACTAGCGGACAAGTGAAGAAGACTATTGGAGACCACCAGAGGACCCCTGAAGACCACCAAAGAGGATGACTACGCCTGCGGATTAGACATTTGCATATGTTAATGAGTTCCAAGAAATCTCATGTTTATGTAGATGAATTCCCAGAAATCATATGAATATGTATAACTTGATAGTATAAAATCTCTGGAAGTTTGCCAAATCGTTGGAGCACTCATGGTGGAACGATCCCCAGTGCTGCCCAGCGCTGTAATAAAGAATGCCTGCTTAATAGTAACTTTGTTGCTATTGAGTTTTATTTCGGGAACTTTCTGAAGACTCCGTTTCCTCTTGAGGAGAGGTTCGGACTTTGAAGAATAGTATCTGCGAGTTTTTGTATCAGTTTTGGCGACCCAGATGGGACCATCTCTGTCCGGCTGCAGGACCCCTGAGTCGGAGACTCCCTTGGCCGGCCCCGGAGAATTCTCTGGAGGGACTCCCTGATTCGGCGGATCCGTGCAGGGGCAGACAAGGACCTCTGGTAAGAATAAGGCATTCTTTTTTTGTTTTGTTTTTCTGTTTTGACCGGTCATTTGGAGCTACTCGTAAGTCGCGGTTCGTGAGAACCCCGCAGGGTGGCATACAATTGCATATATGATTTGTATTAGTCACCTGGTTACTACGTTGCATGGTTGTATTGACCATTTGATTAGTACGGTCATCTGTTTGTGCATTTGTATTTGATTTTGCTTTACATACGCGTGTGTCTGTTTTTCTGGCATACAATTGCATATACGATTTGTATTAATCACTTGGTTACTACGTTGCATGGTTGTATTCACCATTTGATTGGTATGGTCGTCTGTTTGTGCATTTGTATTTGATTTTGGTTTACATACGCGTGTGTTTGTTTTTCTGGCATACAATTGCATATACGATTTGTATTAATCACCTGATTACTACGTTGCATGGTTGTATTGATCATCTGGTTAGTACCGTCGTCTGTTTGTGCATTTGTATTTGATTTCGGTTTATATACGCGTGGGTCATGTAGTTCTAAGTTTGGTGCGCACATATTTGAAAATCTCTGATCATCCTATGTCGACATTTGTTATTGTATCTGTGATAGTAATTGTTAGTTGTGTGTGTTGTTTGTGTCCCAGTCTCTGTCCTTGTCCTTGTGTTTTATAAACTTTAGAATGGTGAACCAACAAGGCGGAGTTCTGAAAAAGAGCCCTTTGGGCTGCATTTTAGCTCACTGGAAAGATATTGGGGGGCCATCTGGAGGGAATGTGAATCGTAAAACCTTGATAAAATATTGTAATCAGTGGTGGCCTTTATATAAGTTGGATGATAGCGAAAATGGCCTTTTAACGGAACTTTAGAGTATAATACTTTGTTGCAACTTATGTTATTTCTAAGACGAGAGAGAAAATGGGATGAAGTGGTTTATGCAGATATGTTTTTCACTTTGCGAAATCACCCTGAATGGCAGAAAGAATGTGGAATTAGTCTAGCGCCCCAGGACCCTATGGTTCTGGCGATAGAAGGAGAGAAAAATAGGCAGGGGAAAGAATTAAAGAGGTATTGCTCGGCGTGTAGCATTGGACAGAGGTGTTTAGAAGTTGGCCCGCAGAATGAAAGGCTGGAGGATTATTTGCCTCCGCTAGAGAGAGAAGGTGATTGGGAGGGAGATGCTGGTGCTGTCGGGGGTGAAGAATCGGAGGCACGAGTCAGGGAAGAAACTAATATCAGATTTTCTCCCATCACTGCCAGAACTCGGAGTAAAGTGGGACCTATTATACAGGCTCCACTAAGGCAGGCAGTGGGAGGACTTGTTAGAATTAAAGTGGCTTTTACTTTAGCAGACTTGGACTGCTGGTGAATTAATTATCGAGATGATCCCAAAAAGGTTGCTAAAGGATTTGAATTGATTGGTGAAAACTCAGGACCCTGATTGGGAGGATGTGGATGCAATGTTGGATGTGGTGTTTAGTGAAGTACAGGCTCTGGTTTTGGTACAGAGAATGGATTGCTTATGATATTAGGAGAAAGTTACAGAAGGTGCAAAGAACGGACGCGAGAGATTTAGAGAAATTGCTGGAGATTGCTTGGCAAGTGTATCGGAACAGAGATAGTCAGAAAGAGAGAATAATGGGTAAAACAATTGCTAATGCTACAGTGGCTGCCTTGCGCACCACAGGGGGTCAGACACCACCCTCTTGGAACTCCTCAGGAAACAATACTAAGGGAGGAGGAGCCATGAGAAGGGGTGTAAGTGCCCCACCCAAAGAAAATCAGCCCCTCTTAAAGAAACCAGTGTGCTTATTGTAAACAAATGGGGCGTTGGAAAAAGGATTGCCCAAGATTGGGCAAATTGGTGAAAGTTGCCAACATGGAAGAAAATTGACGGGGACCAGGGGAATCTTCCCTAGCAGAGCCTTTGGTAAGAGTACAGCTGGGGAAAGAGGAAAAACCTGTAGAATTTCTAGTAGATACAGGTGCCATGTTTTCAGTATTAAATCAAAATTTATTGCCCGTAAGTAGGCAAAATGTTAATATTGTGGGAGCAACTGGACAGGTCGAGAAGGCTTTCTTTTTGAAACCCTTAAAATTCAGAATTGGGAAGAGTGTAGAGATTCACAAATTTCTCTACCTGCCTGAAGTTCCTAGACCACTTTTGGGAAGAGACTTATTAGCTGAAACAAAATTTAACAATGGAGAAATTGTTTTTAAAATACCAGAAGAAATTATACAAGAAATAAAAGACCAGGTATACCCAGGAGTATGGGCCTCGGGAATACCGGGAAAGGCTAAAAATGCAGAATTAATTGTTGTTAAACTCAGAGAGGGAGCACGACCTATTAAAGTAAAACAATATCCCTTGAAATCGGAAGACAGGCAAGGAGTGAAAAGCGTTATAGAAGAATTTATAAGATTCGGATTATTGATTGAATGCTCTTCAGAGTATAACACTTCTATTTTGCCTATCAAAAAGCATGATGGCAAAACATATTAATTGATACAAGGCCTGCGGGCAATAAATAAGATAGTTGAAGATTTACACCCAGTAGTGGCAAACCCATACACTTTATTAACTAGTTTAAAAGAAACCTATGAATGGTTCACAGTACTAGATCTGAAAGATGCATTCTTTTGCCTCACCTTGGCCTCTGAAAGCCGCAATTTATTTGCCTTTGAATGGGAAAACCCTGATTCAAGACGAAAAACCCAACTAACCTGGACAGTGTTACCTCAAGGATTTAAAAATAGCCCCATGATCTTTGAAAAGCAATTAGAGGCCTGGGAAAGACCTCCAAGAAATGGTATCCTTTTACAGTATGTGGATGAAAGAATGGACTGTGAGTTTGTTAAATTTTCTTGGACTAAGGAGTTATCGAGTCTCATTACAGAAAGCCCAGATCCTGAAGAAGGAAGTAATATACCTGGGATTCGTGATTTCTAAGGGACAGAGACAGCTCGGGAATGACCGAAAAGAAGCCATTTGCAGGACTCCAGAACTGACTACGGTAAAAGAACTTCGAACCTTTCTGGGAATGACAGGTTGGTGCAGATTATGGATATATAACTATGGACTTTTGGTTAAACATCTATATGAACTGCTGAAAAACAGCCAGATACAATTAATATGGACTGATGAGGCCAAGAGGGCATTCAAAGAACTAAAATTGGAATTAATGAGAGCTCCAGCTTTGGGCCTGCCCGACGTAACGAAGCCCTTCTGGCTGTTCTCTTATGAAAGGCAAGGAGTGGCTTTGGGAATTCCGGCCCAGAAGATGGGTCCTTATAAACGAGCTGTAGCGTACTTCTCCAAACAATTGGATGAAGTAAGCAAAGGATGGCCAGGATGTCTTCGGGCAGTGGCTGCCGTTGTCTTGATCATCCAGGAAGCCCGAAAATTTACGTTGGGGCAGAAGATGATTGTGCACACTTCCCACACTGTAACCTCCATTTTAGAACAAAAGGGGGGACACTGGCTCTCGCCATCAAGATTCTTGAAATATCAAGCAGTTTTGATAGAACAAGATGATGTAGAAATTGTCACATCTACTGTTATCAATCCTGCTTCCTTTTTAACCAATAAACAGGAAATGGAGGCTGTCGCGCATGATTGCATAGAAACCATTGAGACTGTGTATGCGAGTAGGCCTGACTTGAAGGAGGAGCCGCTAGAAGAAGCTGACCACACCTGGTATACCGATGGGAGCAGTTTTGTAAAGAATGGAGTTCGAATGGCAGGATATGCTGTGACCACCACAGACCAAGTGGTGGAAGCGAAGTCACTCCCTAAGGGCACATCTGCACAACGAGCTGAAATAGTTGCTCTAGTAAGGGCATTAGAGCTTGCTGAAGGATTGCGAGTGAATATCTGGACAGATTCAAAATATGCCTTTGGTGTAGTTCATGCCCATGGGGCAATTTGGAAGGAGCGAGGACTTTTAACTGCTCAAGGAAAAGTCATAAAACACGCTGATATAATTTTGTGACTTTTAGATGCTGTACAGCTTCCGTCAGCTGTAGCGATTATGCACTGCAAAGGACATCAGAGAGGTAACACTGACAGGGAAGTGGGAAATAAATTGGCTGATCATAAGGCAAGGCAAGCTGCGGAACAAGGTGAGATATTAAGTCTAATTCCTGAAAAATCTTTGCCACTACCTGAGGTAGTTGAGTATGATGAAAAGGATCAGAAATTAATTACTGATTTAAAGGCTGAAATTTGCCCATCAGGGTGGGCAATGTTGAAAGATAACAGAATAATAGTTCCCTTTAGAATACTATGGAAATTGGTAAAAACAAAACATGACAAATCTTATTGGGGAACTGAAGCTTTGTATAATTCCCTCACCAAGCAAATAGTAGTCAGAAATCTGTTTCAAACTGTAAGAACTATGGTTAATAGATGTGAAATATGCTTAAAGAATAATCCCAAGGTAGAGAATCGTGTAAAATTTAGAAGTATTGATAAAGGGAATGTTCCAGGTCAGAATTGGCAAATAAATTTTTCGGAGCTCCCTAGAAAAGGGGGGTATAGGTATCTATTAGTATTAACTGATACCTTTTCTGGGTGGCTTGAAGCTTTCCCTTGCAGAACAAATAAAGCCCGAGAAGTAAAGTGCCAGAAGTGATCTCCTCTGATAGGGGACCACACTTGGTGTCACAAGTAGTTCAACAAGTTAGTAGACTTTTAGAAATTAACTGGAAATTACATACAGTTTATCGCCCGCAAGCAAGTGGGCAAGTAGAAAAGATGAATCATTTAATAAATACACAATTGAGTAAAATTTGTCAGGAAACCAATTTAAGATGGGACCAAGCCCTCCCTATTGCATTACTAAGGCTCCGAGTCAAACCAAGAATTGAGTCCATTTGAAATTCTATTTGGGAGACCATTTCAAACTAGATAAATTAATCTACAACAATAACATTCTGTTAACAATTGTAAATGGACGATCCTGTCTCCTAATGTGTTTGAAATGTTTGTAGAAGTTAATGCTAGATATGTGTGTTTAGTGACTAACAATCGATCAGTAGTTGAAGAATACAACGTGACCACCCCATTCATAGGATGCCTTAAGAATATAACCCATCTAACTTGGCATGGCCAAAGGTATTCGTTCTTTGCATATACAGAAGAACAAGTAGCAATTTTTTGGCATTATGAGAGCCTAAAATTAAGCCATGCAAGTTTATCTCTGAGAAAACTAAATGAGATCTTAAACCAATCTCAAGAACTTACACTAGCAGAATCTGTCATTAAAACGGTAATAACTAAAGACAAACTTGTTGGACTGTCTAGTCAAATTGAATCTGATACCACACATCACTGGTGGGATATCTTTTCAGGATACTCACCCTCTGCAGAGAAAACTTTGAATATTTTAGTTCACCCGCTTTTGATATTGTTAGTATTTGTTATAATACTAACAGTTGTCAATTGCCTTTTGTGGTATAAGCTAAAGAAACTGGCCATAAGAGTTTGGGCTCTGCCTAAGATAATGAAATATGAAAATTTAGAAACTTTGTAAAGGAATATACAAAGTTTAAAGAAAAGGGGGGAATGAAAGGGCTAAACCTCTGACAATACCTGACTCAGATAGTTTTAGTTATCTGCTGAGACAGATATTTCGAAGAATGTGACTCCTTGTCTGGCACGATTAAAACAGACCCTGAGCAAGCTTGTTAGGCTTCCTGTGTAAAACACTGATAACATAGACTCAGGACCCCCGTGCTGAGATAAGCACTCAAGGAGCTGGTCTCGTAGCATTCCAAGGCCAAAGGACTGATGAGCTAATTCGAATGACCATAAATGGACAAAGGAAGCCCAAAAGTTCAACTAGCGGACAAGTGAAGAAGACTATTGGAGACCACCAGAGGACCCCTGAAGACCACCAAAGAGGATGACTACGCCTGCGGATTAGACATTTGCATATGTTAATGAGTTCCAAGAAATCTCATGTTTATGTAGATGAATTCCCAGAAATCATATGAATATGTATAACTTGATAGTATAAAATCTCTGGAAGTTTGCCAAATCGTTGGAGCACTCATGGTGGAACGATCCCCAGTGCTGCCCAGCGCTGTAATAAAGAATGCCTGCTTAATAGTAACTTTGTTGCTATTGAGTTTTATTTCGGGAACTTTCTGAAGACTCCGTTTCCTCTTGAGGAGAGGTTCGGACTTTGAAGAATAGTATCTGCAAGTTTTTGTATCAGTCGCGATCTCCCCCTGCTGGAATTACCTTTCCCCTAATTTCCTTCTTGGCAGATCTTAAGTAACTTCTCACGGTTTACTGATCAAGTCAGTAATACATCACCTAGACTTCTGCTCCCGGACAATCTGTTAACTTAAACAAAACCATATTGTATGATTTAGTTAGGGTCACCTTAGACCTCTGCTCTCAGACAATCTGTTAACTAAGCGTAGTTAGGGTAGGGCTTTACAATGGACATCTATAGCAGCATCAGTTTTGGACAACATGTGTATCTCTGGGACATGCGCTCAGCTTTGCTACTGGTTGAACCTGCAAATGGGAAAGTGGCAGCTGCATCCCTCAGCCTAGGCATTGACCCCAGGTCCCCAGGGTCTGGGCTGGGCTCCAGAGGCTGGTCAGAAGGACTCCTGGGCCAGAGCTGCTGGAAGAGGCAGCCACTCCTAACATTCTTTAACAGTTTTGTAGCCGGCAGTATCTGGTTGAGTTGTGAGTATTCCCGAGATTATGTGTATATTACTTATGTGTGAGGGGGGAACTGATCCTTTGCTAATGTGCCTACAGTGATAAATTTGTAACCAACCTTCTAGAGCATTATCCAGGCACCTAAAAGGACCTGTGCTAGTAAATTCTTGGGTTAATTGGAACAATTGGATTGGAAAAAAAGATGTTTACAGAACATTAAAAGGTGTAAATGCCTCAAACTGCAGGCCTAGTGACCCGAATTTGTAGTTTGGGGGATGAAAAGAGTCGCTTACCAGAGTATGTACAAGACCTCCTGTAAGTAACAGATAATTTCCAACTATGAAATCGATAAATGATATTCACTATCAAGCAGGAGGAAATCTGAGAGAATCAGGCTAAGGCTGATCTCTCCACAATTTGAACTTTCAAATTTGTGACGAATCAGGTAGAAAAGGGAAATGCACAGTTGCAAAGGAATAGCCTCAACTTTTAGAAATTTAAACCTGGTGGAGCTGAGTAGTAGAACTGAATATTACAGAGGAAATCTGTGAACTATGGGGGAACAAACATCACTTAACTCTACGAATAATGTACCTAGTGGTGTTACCTAAAATGTAGATATATATTTTTTTTCTTGGATGAAATGGAAATAGTATAGGAATTATTAGTAGTCAAGAAAGGATCACAATTAGGAGTGGAAACTAACACATGAGAATTTGAGAATATTCAAGGTAGTAAATAATGCCTAGGCCAGATAAGAAGGTATTAGCAATGCATGCCTCACTAACGAGTACCTCCTCAAAAGAATATAAATCTGTAGAACTTCAAGGACTGACAATGGAGACATCCTGCTACAAAGAAGGTTGTAATGATAAGAGAAGGCCAAAAATGTGAGGTCAGCAGTGATAAAAGGGAACATTTTGCCCCAGAAGATGCTGAGAAATTGGGCGATTGCCGAAGCATGGTAACTGGGGGAAAGGTAATTCCGGCAGGGGGAGATTGCAACCACCGACTCAACTGAGGGACGAAAGGACTACCCCCCCCTCCTTTTGAGCATGCTCAGTGAATTAAAATCACGCTGTAGCTTTAAAATTAAGCGGAAAAGATACAGACCAATGGAAAAAGAGGATGCTCAGTCGATTCAATGATTATGTATTAGTAGGCGTGGTGTGTTAACTGTCATGTATAAATGTCAAAACGAACTTCAAGAGGTGTGCTTGATTTGTGGAAATATTCCACCTTGCACCGAATAAAACAATGTCTCCTCTCTGAACATACTTTGTGTGTTTCGGGAGTTATTTCAAATTAGAGGTAACAGTGGGAATATAAATCTCTCCTGGCTCCTGTCATTAGACAAATGCATACCATCTTGCTTGTAAACAAAAGGTGGCTGGACAGGACAACCCAGTGTCAGCCAATATAGTTGTCAGTGGCACAAGAGGTCCTTGTGTCCAAGGATGCTGGGATAAGTCCCTGATCCAAGGAGATATGATTTTTCATTTTTTCCTCCCCTAAGGAGCTGGAACCCTTCTAGGGATCTTTAGAAGAGTCTTCCCTTAAGAATGACAATTCGGGCACAGGGGATGGGGGAGGTGACAGTTTCAGTGCAGTCCTGCATAATTCCCGCCCATAGAATTTAAGCGCTAAAGGCAGCAGCGGCAGCAGCACTCAGTGGTGAAGGGGGGGGTCAGCACGGGGGAAGGGGCTGAGATAACGTTCAGACTCTCCCCTATCAGAGAGCCAGAGATATCAAGCTCATTCACCAAAGCAGCAGGAACTCTGCTTTAAATATTTTAGTTAATAGTGAATAGGCTCTAAATTAACTACTCAACCACCACTGACTGAGATTAAATATTTAAGGATGAAGAAGGTGGGGTCAATCAACTGAAACTGAGACACACACCCCCAGCCCCATATAGCTGCTGGGGAGGTGGGGTTGCTCAAGCTTCTGTGATGTGCCCAGGGATTTCTCTCTAAGAGATATTCCTGAGAAGAAAGTAAAGGAGAGGTAGGGAAACTCTCCTATTCCTCAAAAATTTCTCTCCCACCAGGATTTTCAATAGCCTTCTCTTTTACGCCTGTTTCAGGCTATAGTTCACTTGATCACTTCACACTAATTGTACTACAACTACCCAGGAGGCAGGAAGCAACCTGCAGTGAACCTGGCCAGAGGAATTTACTCAGCTCCCTGCAAATTGCTAGCAAAATGGCTTTGGGAGTACAGCAAGAAGAATAACAGATATACCTGCCCTTGCTCATGTACCCATTCAGTGGCCCACACCAGCAAAGGGGGGGATGATTGCAGCTATATGACAGGATTAGTTTGCTCCAAATTTTTCTTGTGCACATATTTTTCAGTTAGTTGTCTATTCTCAACATTATTTTGGAATGGGATGAGAGCAATGGAATGCTTTAGTGAAGTCACTGAGCTAAGGACTACATCGTTAAAATGTTGGTATATCTAGAGATACAGCTAAAATTGGAAAAGGAAAGTTGAAGCACTTTAATATGTGATTTCCCCTTTTTTTTGACAGTCCACATAAATTTAGGGTTTGTATAATTTATACACATTTTTATTTAATCAAATAATTCTATAGCTTGAATGACCAGAAAGGGGCTTTCATTTTGTCAGAAATTAAGGTATAAAGGATTGAAGCTTGTTAGTAAAGTATTGTTCTAATTCTTGAATCTTCATATTGTTAGGACACCTTTTCAACAAAATAATGTAGGACAGCAGGAGAAGACAAGCATAGCTGCACCCCCTAAATTGTGGGAACAATTTGTAAATTTACAAATTGACTTTATTCAAATGCCTAAATGTTGAAATTCTGAATGTGTTTTACATATGTTCTCAGGACAGGTAGAAGGTTATCCTTGTAAACATGCAGATGCAAACACAGTCCTGAAAAAGCTGTTCAAGGAATTAATTCCTTAGTTTAGTATTCCCTTAACACTAGAGAGCAATAGGGGGACCCATTTGACTGGACAAGTAATGCAGAAAATTTGTGCAGCCCTACAAATAGAACCTATTCCATTGTGCCTATCATCCCCAATCCAGTGGGGCTGTAGAAAGAAAAAAACCTCCTATTTGGAAACCAAATCAGCAAAGATTTGTGCAGAGACTGGCCTGAAATGTCCAGATGTGTTACCTCTCCCATTGATGTATATAAGAAGTATTGTGAATAGAAAATGTTGGCTGACACTGATACTGAAAATTACGGCTTATGGAAACTCTCTAAGACTCATTTTGGAGCTTTACAAAGCAGGCATTCTTTAGTTACGGCGCCGGATGCACGGGGGATACTTCCACCTAACGTGCATACTGCACAACCAAAGACATACAATTTATGTAGGACGGAAATATATATATTCATCATATTTCTTGGAAAATATGGTCTTAGGATAATGAATCCCCAGAACTTATTTACATATTCTCTCCCCAGGTATGCATGCTTGGTGATTTGGGTCGGTGGTCCTTGGGGATCCCTAGTGGTCTTTGTAGAGGGGTCTTTCAGTGTCCTTTCCATGAACTCTGGATCCTTTTCCCATATATAGTCATGAGTTGGCTCACTGAGCAGCTTATCACAGCTTTGCTACAATATGTGCTAGTCCTAACTAGTTTCTCTGCACTTATCTTGGGTGATGATGCTCCTAGTTCTTCTGACCTTGGTGTCTGCTGTTTTCAGGCTGTGATTTAAAGAGCTTGTTCAAGGTTTGTTAATCTTACAGTATAGAGATACCGTTTCAAAGAATCTCTAAGCAAGTCCACAGTTTCTCTCCACTGAGAATTAGTCACAGGCCGAACTTTTGATGCAAAAGTATAGATCTTACATTCTGTATCAACACCTCATGAGATTTAATGGGCAGACCCATGTGACTGCCTTACACAGCACCCTGAACTCGTGTACAGGCAAACTTAAAATTGACAGATGATCCTCTTCAAAAATATTGTAAGGCATTAATGAAATGTGTAAGGACTTTCCACACAGAGCTGAAAGAAGCCTTACCTGAACCCACCACTGATGTCTGTCACTCCTTGAAACCAGGAGACTGGGTCTACACTAAAGTATACCAGTGAAAACAGGCACTTCAGCTATGCTGGAAGGGACCTTTATCAGGTACTGTTAATTACTAATACTGCAGTAAAGTGCAAGGGCCTGTTCAACTGGATCTGTGCTTCCCAGTGTAAAAGGGTCACACCACCTTCAGACACAACGCAGAGTGTATCAACTGTCACAGCAGAGCTAAATGATCTGAACAAACTTCCTTTGACCAAAGGTCAACAGAAATACAATCTATGGCCTTGCAAATAGGCTTTGATAACCCTATAGTTATCGCCTGAACTTTTATTGTTTTATTCACTTTGGTTTTGGAAATCATAGCTTTGCTCTGGGATTTTGCATTTGAGATTATATTACTGATCGTATACTAACTTATAAGAATTATTATATAATAAGACCTTAGGGAATGAATGATAGTGGCCCATGAGCAATAATAGAGAACTATTGGGACTTAGAAGTCCCTCAAGGGATTACCATATCATTATTGTTTGTATTCTCTTTTTTGTATTAGTTACTTGTTGGTGCCCTAAAATTTAATCATGCGGTGGAAAATATTTTATTTTCTCCTTGAACTAGTACAAGTTGATAGTTGGAAAAACAATACAGCTATTCGACTGCAGGCTATCACCACTGCTGGCAAAGAGTCCAACTGCTGGTACTGTGTTCATGGTCCCCAGCAGGCAGAAGGCAGCTTTAACTGGAAAGGTTTTTCCCTTGATGCTCTATGGCTGCGAGAGAATACTACTGGCATTCAAGGCTGATTTAACATGCCTGCCTATCAGGCACAGGCACAAGCTATCCCTGTTTACCAACAAACCACAGTTAGACTATGTATCTATAAAATACCAGATCCAAATTCAAATTGTAGGTCTCAATTTATAGGGAATCAAGCTATCTGTAATGCAGCTATATATTACAATTGTACTATAGGACAATATTTTTTCCTTGATCGAAATTGCACAGGTCAACATAATGGCACTTGTGCAGGATATGGGAAAAATTGCACCCAATCTAATGATACTCAGTTTCTGAATTATTTGGAACTAGACATTGAAAATAAAATGGTAAAAATAGATGTCTGAGGACAAATCACCCTGTTAAACTCTAGCAGAGAAATACCTAGGCACCCTTTATGGGCAATAAGAGAAGCCGACCAATGTCAATACTTCTGGAATCACAGTTCCAGTGATTCTAGCAATCTATACCATAAGACTGAAAGAGCTCTTGTACTCACTTGCTAAAATCAATCAAAACCAACCCTTTTAATCCCCACTCACTTTATCCTGGATACTATTGATTATATGGCCCTAATGCTTATAAGGCTTTATCCCCTAAATGGTGTTTTACCTGTACTCTGGGAATTTTATCCCCTGAAAACTTTGGAATTAAAAATCTATCCATTTATACCATGCATAACCATTGGCCAAACAGAGTGAAATGAAATACAAAACAGTCTACTGAATCCACTTGTTATCCAACAATCTGGCTTTCACCAGTTTGCACAAGCATTCCTCCCCTGTCTAGGAGTATAAGAATTAGAAAGGGCTACTGTAAATATATCTGCTGTAACAGAAGAGAAGGAAAAAATGCTTGGACTAATGACTATAAATGATTATAAAAACTAGAGGCAAGAATGGATGATGGGACAGCATGGCACACACAGTGATTCATTCTGGGCTCCCAGGAGTCGTAAGCAGGGCATCTGCAGCCCTTCTACCGTACTCTAGATCTTTAAGAAAATGATGGTGTGAGACAGAAAGTCTCAAAGGGGGGAATGCCAAAGCAGAAATGCTAAGGCTTGAGTGGGCCTCTTGACTGAACTCTCAACTCAGATTGCCGTCTCCTGAAACAATAATCACTGTGCAACCTTGTAGTGGTTTAAACCCAGCTGGCAACTAAGCACCACACAGCCGCTCACTCACTCCCCCCAAAAAGGGGATGGGGGAGAGAATCAGAAGAGTAAAAGAGAGAAAACTTGTGGGTTGAGATAAAGACAGTTTAATAAGTAAAGCAAAAGCTGTGCACACAAGCAAAGCAAACCAAGGAGTTCATTCACTCCTTCCCATTGGCAGGCAGGTGTTCAGCCATCTCCAGGAAAACAGGGCTCCGTCACGCATAACGGTTACTTGGGAAGACAAAACACCATCACTCCGAACGTCCCCCCCTTCCTTCTTCTTCCCCCAGCTTTATATGCTGAGCATGATGTCATATGGTATGGAATATCCCTTTGGTCAGTTTGGATCAACTGTCCCGGCTGCGTCCCCTCCCAACTTCTTGTGCACCCCCAGCCTACTTGCTGGTGGGGTCATGTGAGAGGCAGAAAAGGCCTTGACTCTGTGTAAGCACTGCTCAGTAGTAATGAAAACATCCCTGTATTATCAACACTGTTTTCAGCAAAAGTCCAAAACATAGCCCCATACTAGCTACTACGAAGAACATTAACTATACCCCAGCCAAAACCAGCACAAACCTTCATGATAAATTAGTTCCTGCACTAAAGAAAGCAGACTCCAGACCAGCCTTGAGCAGTTCTGTGGCCTTGTGCATGTAACAGATATGTATAACTCACACCCTGTTATCTGTCATTTGCATAGCACAGAATCATAGAATATCTTGAGTTGGAAAGACCCATAAGGATCATCAAGTACAACTCCCTGCTCCTCGCAGGACTACCTAACACTAAACCTTATGACTAAGACCACTGTCCAGACGCTCCTTGAACTCTGACAGGCTTGGTGCCATCCCCACTTCCCTGGGGAGCCTGTTCCAGTGACCAACCTCCCTCTCAGTGAAGAATCTTTTCCTAATGTCCAGTCTGAACTTCCCCTGATGTAGCTTCATTCTATTTTCATGTGTCCTATCGCTGACCACCAGAGAGAGGAGATCAGCACCTCCCCCTCCGCTGCCCCCCTTGAGGAAGTTGTAGACTGTGATGAGGTTACCCCTCAACCTTCTCTTCTCCAAGCTGAACAAACCAAGTGACCTCAGCCGCTCCTCATAAGTCTTGCCCTTGAGACCTTTCACTATCTTGGTCGCCCTCCTCTGGACACACTCGAATAGTTTGATGTCCTTCTTATATTGAGGCGCCCAGAACTGCACACAGTACTCGAGGTGGGGCTGCACCAATGCAGTGTAGAGTGGGACAATCACCTCCCTTGACTGGCTAGCCGTGCTGTGCTTGATGCACCCCAGGACACAGTTGGCCCTTTTGGGTGCCAGGGCACACTGTTGACTCCTATTCAACTTGCCATCAACCCAAACCCCCAGATGTCTTTCCGCAGGGCTACTCTCCAGCCTCTCATCCCCCAATTTGTATGTATAACCAGGATTGCCCCATCCCGGGTGCAGAATCCAGCACTTGCTCTTGTTAAATTTCATATGGTTGGTGATTGCCAAGCTCTCTAGTCTATCCAGATCACTCTGTAAGGCCTCTCTACCCTCAAGGGAGTCCACAGCTCCTCCTAGTTTAGTATCACTGGCAAACTTACTTAATGTACATTCAACTCCTGCATCCAGATCATTTATAAAACCATTAAAGAGCACTGGCCCTAAAATTAAGCCCTGGGGAACCCCACTTGTGACTGGGTATATAAACCTTGTATCCACTTCAGAGGGACAGAATTCATATCAGCAGAGTCTGTTTCTCTGCTGCTCTGTGATCTCTTCTATAGCCACAGTAAATAAACTGCTTCTGTTCTGACCTGATCAAAAATTTGTATTCCAGTTATTCCCCAAAAGCTGTCATGTTGTGGGAGAATGATATGCCTGGAGAATCCTTGATCTTACTATGAGATGTTCATATACAAAGGTCTGAGTTGTGCTCCTTGCATAATGAAATGCAATATCATCCTAAAAATGGAAGAAGAAAGGCCTGATTAGAAGCATTTATTTGATTTTGAGTTAAAGAAACAAAACCAGACTAAATCACTGAAATAACTCTTATCCAAATCATCTGCCCTGCTTTCAAGACATAAGCTATTTAGGCATTTTGAATTTTTTTTCTAAACTCCCCTTAGAAAGCTGTTCCTTCTGTTAGTTTGCTTATAACACTTTATTAAAAACTGTGTTCATATTTTTTAACACACTCAAACTATTTATTTGTTAATACTTGAAAGCTGTATCCAATTAAATGTTGTACTGGTTTTGGCTAGGATACAGTTAATTTTCTTCATAATAGTGCATATAGTGCTATGTTTTGGATTTGTGACCAAAACAGTGTTTATAACTGTCCTGGTTTCGGCTGGGATAGAGTTCATTTTCTCCCTAGTAGCTGGCATAGTGCTGTGTTTTGGATTTAGTATGAGAAGAATGCTGACAACACACTGATGTTTTAGTTGTTGCTAAGTACTGCTTATGCTAGTCAAGGACTTCTCAGCTTCCCATGCTCTGCCAGGTGCACAAGAAGCTGGGAGGGGGCACAGCCAGAATAGTTGATCCAAACTGACCAAAGGGCTATTCCATACCATATGACGTCATGCTCAGTATATAAACTGTGGGGAGTTGGCCGGGGGGCAGCGATTGCTGCTCGGGGACTGGCTGGGTATCGGTTGGCGGGTGGTGAGCAGTTGCATCACTTGTTTTTCCTGGGTTTTGTTCCTCTTTTTGTTTTCCTTTTCACCACTTTTTTAAAAAAATACTACTACTATTATCATCATCATCATTATTTTATTTCAATTATTAAACTGTTCTTATCTCAAGCCACGAGTTTTCTTACTTTTACCCTTCCGATTCTCTCCCTCATCCCACCAGGGGGGCGAGGGTGAGCGAGTGGCTGCGTGGTGCTTGGTCGCCGGCTGGGGTTAAACCATGACAGTGCTTTTTTGGCACCCAACGTGGGGCACGAAGGGTTGAGATAACGACAGATCTGACCGGAGCGTGTTAAAATCAATCTTGTTATAAGTGGTCATTATATTAGTTTAATATTCGCTGGTCGCAATGCTGTTTTATTTGTTCGCATGATTGTATTACGTAATTCCTCACTTACAGTATGCATTCCCTGCGGTGCTGTTTATCGCCTCTGGGAGATAGAACAGGATTATCATCTTATTATACAGTGTAATATTGACTTATGATGCGATAATATCATTGGTGAAAAAACTCATTTGATATTTGTATTAGGTATTGCTGTCATCTCCGTACCTCGGGCGCCATCTCTCGGAAATTACTAACAATGACACTCTTCACTTTTTCTCCTCCGAGAACCAATCTGTGGAGAAGAGACACGGGGGGGATGCTTTCCCCCATTCCTTCACCTTCCCTTTCTCCTTCAGGCTAGTTACACCACCTCTCGAGAATTTTGAATAACCTTGGGATGTTCAAACCAGCATGATCCTATTGCTATGCCTCCTGAGTGTGTTTCAGGTCATGTTTAGGTTTAAACAACTATTTAAAAAAATTACCCAGAGATCTGCCTCGAGGCTGGAGGGTCATGGGTGGCATGGCATGTGGGAGAATATGGGCAGGTACTCAGAGAACTTCTCCCCTCCAGTAATCTGGAACTTCACTCACAAACAATGACAGGAACCTGATGAAGTGATAGAATGCTTGAAAAGAAAAAGTCGTGGCTATTCCAAAGAGGCACAACTCATTGCACTGTGCTGGGCCCTGGCTAGTATCTACCAAACACTGCTTAGTATTATGCAGCACCCTCAGGGAGAAGAGAAGGAAAACATACTGACAGGCACTGCAGCTACTCCAGCCCCAGCAACAGGCACTGCAGCTAAACCAGGGAACCAACTTGTGCTGGTATAAGTCACCCCCATACACAAGAAGAAACCTTGTAAGTGGAAATCAGATTATTTAGAAAGGGAAGACGAAGCTCCTCCTAAGAGGGAGCAGGAGGAAGAAGCATACTGTCTCGACGGCGAGGAGGCAGACTACTCTAGAGCAGGGCCACCACAAGAACATTAAGAGGAAGATGAAGAACTCATAAAGGAGACAGTAACCACGCGATCTCTATCCCTGAGTGAGCTGCAAGATATGCAAAAGCATTTCAGCCATCATCCAGGCAAACACATTATCACCTGGCTGCTCCGATGCTGGGATAACAGGGCCAGTAGCCTGGATTTAGAGGGTAAGGAAGCCAAACAACTGGGATCCCTTTCTAGGGAAGGGGGCATTGACAAAGCGATTGCAAAAGGGGCACAAATCCTCAGCCTCTGGAGGCGACTACTGTCAGGCATGAAGGAAAGGTATCCTTTCAAGGGAGATGCTATATATCGCCCAGGCAAGTAGGCCACCATGGAGAGAGCTATCCAGTACCTGCACCACTTGGGGGGAAGACAGAGAGAAATCGGGAGTAAAGGTGAGCCTGGAAAGAAGCGAGGGGTGGGGAGAAGGTGTTTTAAGATTTAATTTTTATTTCTCATTATTCTACTCTGATTTGACTGATAATAAATTAAACTGATTTCCCCAAGTTGAGTCTGTTTTACCTGTAACGGTAAATGTTGAGTGATCTCTCCCTGTCCTTATCTTGACCCACAAGCTTTTCATTATATTTTCTCTCCCCTGTCCAGTTGAGAAGGGGAGTGGGAGTGATAGAACAGCTTTGGTGGGCACCTGGCATCCAGCCAGGGTCAACCCACCATAACGGAGAGGGACAAACGGTGGATGAATTGGATGGCCAACTCGAGCAATACAAAGAAAGTCTCTCTTCCTCCCTTGTCTCAGCCATGGAGAAACTGTCCTGGAAGGTCCAGCAACTCAAAGAGGATATGTCCTACTCCCCACCTGTACGGACCAGTATTTCAGCTATTTGGAGTGGGCGTTCCTCTGCTCAAGAGAGAGAATATAGAGGGTACACACCACGGGGCACCCTGTGGTTTTACCTGCGTGATCACGGAGAGGACATGAGGAAGTGGGATGGGAAACCTACCTCAATCCTAGAGGCACGGGTACATGAGTTGCAAGGAAAAACAATCACAAAAGGGGGTTCTTCCAGGAAAACTGCTGCTCCACTTTCCAGTGAGCAGTTCCCCAGACAGAGTAAGAGGGCTAATTTTACTTCCAATCTTAACCAAGGGACTCCTGATTCACATTAACAAGGAGTGAACAATGAATACTATGACCAGGATTACAGGGGCCTTGCCTCCAGCCAAGTGGAGGAAAGGGGCAAACGGGTTTCCTGGACTGTGTGGATTCGACGGCCTGGCACATCAGACCCACAGGAGTAGAAGGCTCTAGTGGACACCGGTGCACAGTGTACCCTAATGCCATCAAGCCATACAGGGGCAGAACCCATTTGTATTTCTGGAGTGACAGGGGGATCCCAACAGCTAACCATATTGGAGGACGAGGTGAGCCTAACCGGGAATGAGTGGCAGAAGCACCCCATTGTGACTGGCCCAGAGGCCCCTTGCGTCCTTGGCATAGACTTCCTCAGGAGAGGGTATTTCAAGGACCCAAAAGGGTACCGGTGGGCTTTTGGGATAGCTGCCTTGGAGACGGAGGAAATGAAACAGCTGTCCACCTTGCCCGGTCTCTCGGAGGACCCTTCCATTGTGGGGTTGCTGAGGGTCGAAGAACAACAGGTGCCCATCGCCACCACAACTGTGCACCGGCAGCAATATCGCACCAACCGAGACTCCCTGATTCCCATCCATAACCTGATTCATCGACTGGAGAGCCAGGGAGTGATCAGCAAGACTCGCTCACCCTTTAACAGTCCCATATGGCCAGTGCGAAAGTCTAATGGGGAGTGGAGACTAACAGTGGACTATCGTGGCCTGAATGAAGTCACGCCGCGACTGAGTGCTGCCGTGCCAGACATGCTAGAACTTCAATATGAACTGAAGTCAAAGGCAGCCAAGTGGTATGCCGCAACTGATATCGCTAATGCATTTTTCTCAATCCCTTTGGCAGCAGAGTGCAGGCCCCAGTTTGCTTTCACTTGGAGGGGTGTTCAGTACACTTGGAACCGACTGCCCCAGGGGTGAAAGCACAGCCCCACCATTTGCCATGGACTGATCCAGACTGCACTGGAACAGGGTGAAGCTCCAGAACATCTGCAGTATATTGCTGACATCATTGTGTGGGGCAATACAGCAGAAGAAGTTTTTGAGAAGGGAAAGAAAATAGTCCAAATCCTTCTGAAGTCTGGTTTTGCCATAAAACAGAGTCAGGTCAAGGGACCTGCAGAGGAGATCCAATTTTTAGGAATAAAATGGCAAGATGGACATCGTCAGATCCCAATGGATGTGATCAACAAAATAACAGCCATGTCTCCACCAACTCGCAAAAAGGAAGCACAAGCTTTCTTAGGCGTTTTTGGTTTTTGGAGAATGCATATTCCAAATTACAGTCAGATCGTAAGCCCTCTCTATCAAGTGACCCGGAAGAAGAACGATTTCAAATGGGGCCCTGAGCAACAACAAGCCTTTGAACAAATTAAATGGGAGATAGTTCATGCAGTAGCCCTTGGGCCAGTCCGGGCAGGGCAGGATATTAAAAATGTGCTCTACACCGCAGCCGGGGAGAATGGCCCTACCTGGAAGCTCTGGCAGAAAGCACCAGGGGAGACTCGAGGTCGACCCCTAGGGTTTTGGAGTCGGGGATACAGAGGATCCGAAGCCCGCTATACTCCAACTGAGAAAGAGATATTGGCAGCATATGAAGGGGTTCTGGCTGCTTCAGAAGTGGTCGGTACTGAAGCACATCTCCTGCTGGCACCCCGACTGCCGGTGCTGGGCTGAATGTTCAAAGGGAGGGTCCCCTCTACACATCATGCAACTGATGCTACGTGGAGTAAGTGGGTCGCACTGATCACACAATGGGCTTGAATAGGAAACCCCAGTCGCCCAGGAATCTTGGAAGTGATCATGGACTGGCCAGAAGGCAAAGATTTTGGAATATCACCAGAGGAGTATGTGACGTGTGCTGAAGAGGCTCCACTGTATAATAAACTGCCAGAAAATGAGAAGCAATATGCCCTGTTCACTGATGGGTCCTGTCGTCTTGTGGGAAAGCATCGGAGGTGGAAAGTTGCTGTATGGAGTCCTGTATGACAAGTCGCAGAAACTGCTGAAGGAGAAGGGGAGTCGAGTCAGTTTGCATAGGTGAAAGCCATCCAGCTGGCTTTAGATATTGCTGAATGAGGAAAGTGGCCCGTCCTTTATCTCTCTACTGACTCATGGATGGTGGCAAATGCCCTGTGGGGGTGGTTGCAGCAATGGAAGCAGAGCAACTGGCAGCGCAGAAGCAAACCCATCTGGGCTGCCGCATTATGGCAAGATATTGCTGCCTGGTTGGAGAACCTGGTTGTAGAAGTACGTCATGTAGATGGTCACGTACCCAAGAGTCAGGCCACTGAAGAACATCAAAACAACCAGCAGGTGGATCAGGTTGCTAAGATTGAAGTGGCCCATGTGTATCTGGACTGGCAACATAAGGGTGAATTATTTATAGCTAGGTGGGCCCATGACGCCTCAGGCCATCAAGGAAGAGATGCAATGTATAGATGTGCTCGTGATCGAGGGGTAGACTTGCCCATGGACACTATTGCACAGGTTGTCCACATTTTAGTTGTTGCTGAACAGGGCTTACACAGAATCAAGTCATTTCTGCCTCTCACACTGCCCTGCCAGCAAGTAGGCTGGGGGTGCACAAGAAGTTGGTAGGGGACACAGCTGGGACAGCTGACTAAAGGGATATTACATACCATATGATGTCATGCTCAGCATATAAAGCTGGGGGAAGAAGAAGGAAGGGGGGAAACATTTGGAGTTGTGGCGTTTTGTCTTCCCAAGTAACCGTTACACGTGATGGAGCCCTGCTTTTCTGGGGATGGCTGAACACCTGCCTGCTTCTGCCCTGCTGTGTTGTTCCTCCAGCATGGCTCAAGTCCCCCATGAGGGCCAGGGCCTGTGAACGTGTGGCCGATCCTAGCTGTCTGTAGAGGGCCTTATCCAGTTCTTCTTCCTGGTCAGGTGGCCTATAGCAGACACCCACTACAGTGTCACCCTTACCCGCCTTGTCTATAATCCTTACCCAGAAGCTCTCAGGTGGCTCGTCATCCATCCCCAGACAGAGCTCCAAGCACTCCAGCTGCTCTCTCTTCCCTGCCTGTCCTTTCTGAAGAGCCTGTATCCCTCCATTGCAACACTCCAGTCATGGGAGCCATCCCACCATGTCTCCGTGATCCCAGCAATAGTGTAGCCCTGCAGCTGCACACAGATGTCTAACTCCTCATGTTTATTCCCCATACTGTGTGCATTAGTGTACAGGCACTTCAGAGAGGCATCCCAGCATGTTGAGTTCCTGGAGAGTGTTTGGGAGATTTCTCCATAATGGTGCCTTGTAGGCACTTCCTTGCTTACATGCAAGCTTAAGCCCTGTTTGGTTGATTTTGTGTTCCCTTCCATTCACATCACCCCGTGCCCTTTGCTCAGCAATCCTGTCTGTCACTCCCTCACAGGGCTGGTGGTTACTCTCTCCCTCCCTTGTCATTCATAGTTTCAAGTCCTCCTTATCATTTCAGCCATCCTGCTGGCATCCTTTGCCCCGCTCAGTGAGCTGGATCCCATCTCTCCCAAGCGTACCTTGATCCTCAGACAGGGTCCCATGGTCATAGAAACAAAAATCCCACTGCCATTGTAAGCTGTGCAATTAATTTTTGACACGTGGTATTGGTGCCCTCCTCCTCACACCCTTTCCCCTTGCTGCAGGTTTGAGGAGAGCACCATCTGGGCCCCTATACTCCTGACTATTGCCCCCAGAACTCTGTAGTCACTTTTTATACTCTCCAGGTTTCTCCTGGCAGTATCATCAGTGCCCACAGGAAAGAACAGCAAGGGGTAACAATCAGAGGGTCAGACAAGCTTTGGTAGTTTCTCCAAAATATCCTGGATCCTGGCCCCAGCAGGCAGCAAGCATCTCTAGATGATAGGTCAGTGTGCTGGTTTTCGCTGGGATACAGTTAATTTTCTTCACAGTAGCTGGTAAGGGGCTATGTTTTGGATTTGTGTTGGAAACAGTGTTGATAATACAGAGATGTTTTCACTACTACTGAACAGTGCTTACACAGAGTCAAGGCCTTTTCTGCCTCTCACACCACCCCACCAGCAAGTAGGCTGGGGGTGCACAAGAAGTTGGGAGGGGACACAGCCAGGACAGCTGACCCCAACTGACCAAAGGGACCCCAACTGAGAGCAGCCCTGCGGAGAAGGACTTGGGGGTACTGGTGGATGAAAAGCTGGACATGAGCCGGCAATGTGCACTTGCAGCCCTGAAAGCCAACCGTATCTTGGGCTGCATCAAAAGAAGCGTGGCCAGCAGGTCGAGGGAGGTGATTCTGCCCCTCTACTCTGCTCTGGTAAGACCTCATCTGGAGTACTGCGTCCAGCTCTGGGGCCCTCAGCACAAGAAGGACATGGACCTGCTGGAGCGGGTCCAGAAGAGGGCCACAAAAATGATCTGAGGGCTGGAACACCTCTCCTATGAGAACAGGCTGAGAGAGTTGGGATTGTTCAGCCTGGAGAAGAGAAGGCTGCGAGGAGACCTTATTGCGACCTTCCAATACTTAAAGGGGGCCTACAGGAAAGATGGGGAGAATCTTTTTAACAAGGCCTGTTGTGACAGGACAAGGAATAACGGATTTAAACTAAAGAAGAATAGATTTAGACTAGACATTAGAAAGAAATTTTTTACAATGAGGGTGGTGAAGCACTGGAACAGGTTGCCCAGAGAGGTGGTAGAGGCCCCATCCCTGGCAACATTCAAGGTCAGGTTGGATGGGGCTCTGAGCAACCTGATCTAGTTAAAGCTGTCCCTGCTCACTGCAGGGGGGTTGGGCTAGATGACCTCTAAAGGTCCCTTCCAACCCAAAGCATTCTATGATTCTATGATATTCCATACCATATGATGTCATGCTCAGCATATAAAGCTGGGGGAAGAAGAAGGAAGGGGGGGGGACGGACATTCGGAGTGATGGTGTTTTGTCTTCCCAAGTAACCATTACATGTAATGGAGCCCTGTTTTCCTGGAGATGGCTGAACACCTGCCTGCCGATGGGAAGCAGTGAATGAATTCCTTGTTTTGCTTGTGTGCGCGGCCTCTGCTTTACTTATTAAGCTGTCTTTATCTCAACCCATGAGTTTTCTCACTTTTACTCTTCTGATTCTCTCCCCCATCCCCTTTTTGGGGGGAGTGAGTGAGCAACTGTGTGCTGCTTAGTTGCTGGTTGAGGTTAAACCACTACAGATGGGTGCCTCTACCACCTGGGCCCCCAAATTCTTGATAATTGCCCCTAGAGCCATGTAGTCACATTTGATGCTTTCCAGGTCATCCCTGGCAGTATCATTGGGGACTATGTGGAAGAGCAGCAGGAGGTAATATGGCTGGACAAGCCTTGGCAGCCTCTACAAAATATCCCAAATGCAAGTCCCCAGCAAGCAGCAAACCTTCCTAGATGACAGGTTGGGTCAGCAGATAGGGACCTCTGCCCCCAACAGCAGGGAGTCTTCTGCTACTGTCACTTGCCACTTACCCTGTGTGGCTCAGACTCAGCTGGAATTAGTGCTCCATTTGACAGTACTCCCAGCTTCTCATCCACTACCAGTGTGGTGAACCTATTCTGTAGTTGCAAGTCTTCAGGTGGAAGAG
The DNA here is from genome assembly GCF_030463565.1 of Pelecanus crispus. Taxonomy (NCBI): domain Eukaryota; kingdom Metazoa; phylum Chordata; class Aves; order Pelecaniformes; family Pelecanidae; genus Pelecanus; species Pelecanus crispus. The sequence continues at coordinate 17,896,674 of NC_134675.1, forward strand.
CCTTCCTTCTGGTGCCAGAAGTCACCAGCTTCCAGCCTTAACCATCATGGGAGTTTCCATTTTCCAACCCAATAGGCACAGACTTTACCTGTCCCTCTGCTATAGTTAGAGATTCAGACTCTTGAAGCTAGAGTGTCTCAGAGAAGATCCAGTTGATCTTTTTCATCCTCTTTGATGCTGCATAGTCTGTTGACCTCGTCCCACAGCTCCTTTACCTAGCAGCACCTCTTGCAGGCTGGAAGACCATCTGCCCCAGCCTCAGTGAGACACCCTAGGCACTGCCTGTGACTTGCAGAGTTGTGTTCTCTTTCTGAAGCTCTGGCTGGGTCAAAACCTACAGTACTGCAGGGACAGATGCTCCAGTAGCTGCTGAGGACCATGCCCTGTGGCACATCACCACCATAGCTGAGAATGTGTATGCTGGTATGAACAAAGTTACTGGCTGCTTCTTTACAAAAAACCTGCTGTATCTGTTCACTACAGTCTGGACCTATGCCTTACATAAACTTCTGACAGTTGTCTGAGCCCTGTGCCTGAACATGGCAGTCTATCCTATCTTCTTAGTAAATCTTTTCTTAACTATCTCACTGCATAATCTCACTTTCTGTCCCATGTGTATGTGTGCTGCAAGGACTAAGTGCCAACTATTGGGAAGACCTGTGTGAGTGGATTTGGTGCCAGGTAGTGGAGTCAGACTGGGGCTGTAGGTGCACCGTGGCCTGTGGTGTCAGCTACTGGAGTGAGTGGGAGTCCCAGTGCTAGCTACTGGAGTGGGTGAGGGTCTTGGCTGCCAGCTACTGGGGTAGGAATGGTGTGTGTCCTGACAAGCAGCTACTGTGAGGGACTGTTGTAAGATGAGTGAGGGGCTCAGCACCAGCCACTGGAGCAGAACCGCAGGTCACAGCCCGTGTGCCTGGTGCTGGCTGCTGGGGAGTGTCTGTATCTTCTCCAAATCTGGTGAGTGGGGGTGTATGTGTGTGTGTAATTTTCTAGCAAACTTCAAGCTGGACTAGCCAGCGAGTAGGAGGCCCTGGATCTAGGCAGGGGTATCAGGCGGGCAGAGGGTCCATGTTGGTATTTGGAGGAACTAGCGAGTGTGGAGTGCCTGTGAGATGAATGTATGAGTGTGTGTGTGTTTGCTAGCGAGCATCAAGCTGGACTATCTAGTGAGTAGGGGACCCATGAAGCAGGTAAGAGGGCCTGGGATCTGGGCAGTGGTACCAGATGGACAAAGAGGGCTGTGCTGGTACTCGGGGGATTGTGAATGTGCATGCTTGTGAATCTAGAGAGTGTCATGTGTGTGCTTTCACTAGTGAACTTCTATCTCTATCAGCCAAAGAGGAGGAAGAAGGGGACTTGGATGTCTATGTTTTAAGTGAGTCCTATATGCAGGTACTGTAGAAGGTAATAACTTGTCTGTGGCAGTCTGTGTGACCAGCCATGTCAGTGTCCTATATGTGTCTGTGTGTGTGTCTCTGGGATATGTAGTCAGCTTCACTGCTGGTTGAACATGCAAATGGGAAAGTGGCAGCTGCATCCCTCAGCCTAAGCAGAGGCCCCAGGTCCCTGAGCACACCAGGCTGGGCTCCAGTGGCCAGGCAAGGGAAAGTCCTGGGCCGGTAGCTGCTGGAGGTGACAGCTACCCTTAACATCCACTAACAGGCTATGGGACCAGGGGAGTTGACCAGTTGACCAGTTGACTCTGGGTGTGAGAGTGCCTGTGTATCTCTAGGGGTGAGAGCACAGGTGGGGGTCAGCTATTGGAAGCTGGAAAGTCCTGGCCAGCTCTGTGTGTGTGTGTGTACGTGTGACGGTCTGTACCAGCGACTGGAGTGGGGCTGTGGCCTTGGGGGCTCGTATGTCCAGGTGCCAGCAACTGGGGAGACTGGGATCCAGGGGCCAGCTACGGGGCAGACTGAGTGTCTGACCCCAGTTGCTGGAGGTATCCACCTTGTACATATGTATATATATTCTCACTAGTGGACTTTCATCCTGCTAAGCCAGAGAGGGGAGCAGGATGAGGCTGTTGGTGCTGTCTGTGTTCGTGTGAGTGCTCTGTGTGTCTGTCTGTGATCTCTGTGGCCAACCTTGTATATATGTAGTGTATATGTGTATTGGGTTTGTGTGGCAAGGTTTTGAGAGCAGTGGGGCTACAGGGGTGGCTTCTGTGAGAAGCTGCTAGAAGCTTCTCCTATGTCCAATAGAGCCAATGCCAGCCGGCTCCAAGATGGACCTGCCACTGGCCAAGGCTGAGCCAATCAGTGACGGTGGTAGCGCCTCTGTGATAACATATTTAAGAAGAGGGGAAAAAAACCAATGGGACACAAACTGCAGCTGGAGTGAAGAGTGAGAATATGTGAGAGGAACAACTCCGCAGACACCAAGATCAGTGAAGAAGGAGGGGGAGGAGATGCTCCAAGGGCCGAAGCAGATTCCCCTGCAGCCCTGTCGTAGTTTAGCCCCAGCCAGCAACTAAGCACCACGCAGCCGCTCGCTCACTCCCCCTGCCCTGGTGGGATGGGGGAGAGAATCGGAGGAGTAAGAGTGAGAAACACTCCTGGGTTGAGATAAGAACAGTTTAATAATTGAAATAAAGTAAAATAATAATGATAATAATAACAAAATAATAATAATATTAATAATATACAAAGCAAGTGATGCACAATGCAATTGCTCACCACCCGACGACCAATACCCAGACAGTTCCCGAGCAGCGATCGCTCCCCCCCCGGCCAACTCCCCCCAATTTATATACTGTGCATGACATCATATGGTATGGAATAGCCCTTTGGTCAGTTTGGATCAACTATTCTGGCTGTGCCCCCTCCCAGTTTCTTGTGCACCTGGCAGAGCATGGGAAGCTAAAACATCAGTGTGTTATCAACATTATTCTCATCCTAAATCCAAAACACAGCACTATGCCCACTACTAGGAAGATAATTAACTCTATCCCAGCCAAAACCAGGACAAGCCCATGGTGAAGACCATGGGATGTGCCTTGAAGGAAACTGCAGCCTGTGGAGAGGAGCCCATGCAGGAGCAGGTTTTCTGGCAGGAACTGAGACTCATGCTGGAGTGATCTTTTCCTGAAGGACTGTAGCCTGTGGAAAGGACCCATGCTGGATCAGTTCATGAAGAACTGTAGTCCATGGGAAGGACTAATGCTGGAGCAGGGGAAAAGTGTGAGGAGGAAGGAGCGGCAGAGATGAAGTGTTATGAACTGACTGCAACTCCCCCATTCCCCATCTCCCCTGCACTGCTCGAGGGAAGGGGAGGAGGTAGAAGAGTTAGGAATGAAGGAGTGAAGTTGAGCCTGGGAAAAAGGGGGTGGGGGTGAGTGAAGGGAAGGTGGTTTAGGTTTTGTCTTTGTTTCTCACCATCCTACTCTATTTTTAATTGGCAATAAATTAAATTAATTTTCCTCAAGTCCTGTCTGTTTTGCTCATGACGGTAATTGGTAAGAGACCTTCCTGTCTTTATCTCGACTGATGAACTTTTTAATCTTGTTTTCTTTCCCTGTCCTGTTGAGGAAGGGGAATGAGAAAGCAGATGGATGGGTGTCTGGCAGCAAGCCAAGTTCAACCCACCGCAGTAGGTTATAGCCTTTTTCTCCCAAATGTGAATACCCACTTGTCAGCATCTAATTAAATGTGTATTTTCACAGTGAAATAATGATAGACAGGGAACTGAGGGGAGGCCACCTGAAATCTTTTGGGAAAGGAGAAATTAGAGATGGAACAAGGGCTTTGTGCTCCCTGCCTGGCAGAGAGCCAGCCTTGTTTTGCACCAGTGGGTTCCTGAGGGCAGGAGGGGGGGAGAGAAGGAGAAAAACATTCACATCAGACACCTGCTTCTGGGGCCAAGACAGCAGTGACCACAATGAGAAAGCCTCGCCTGTGCTATTAAATCTGTTCTAAGAGGCAGGATGCACACAAATTTGTTAAATCTGTTTTGCAAAGGTTGAGGAAGAAGAGACAACCAAGAGAGAAGTGTCCAGGCTGTTAGCCCCACCTTGGTTAGTAGGCACTTGTGATTGAATGTATCCTTGAGTGGAAAGTGGATCCTTTTTTGGGAAACTGCAAAAAACATGTAGGACAGCGGTAAAGTGATAGAAAACAAAAAGGACAGCTATACAGGGGCCTGCTTTCAGTGGGCCTTTCTGTAGCAGTAGGCTACTTGAAAGCCCTAAGTCACTTCATTTTGTTAGGATTGCATTCTGCTACAAGCAAAGACAAAGAGACACTTGGGTTTTTTTTTTTTTTTTTACTTACCTATAGGTGTTAGAGGGGGGGTTTACTTACCTATAGGTGTGTGCGGGGTTGTTACTGTGGAGGGCTGCATTTAATTAATTATGTGTGTAGTTTTATTCCACTGTGCTGTGCCTCCACAAGGACATGCAAATTAGATAAAATTATTAGTTGCATACCACCAGGAGTGCTGCACCTGAAATAATTTGGAAGGCTGCCTAGGGTTTCTCCAGCTTGGCAAAATGCTGCAGAAAGAAGGGGAGGAGGGAGAATGGGTTGATTTGCTTTTTGTCAGATTTCACAATTTTATGGCCTTGAAGGGGAAATTCAAATTGTAACTGCTCAGCAGTGGTAATTTGTGACCAAGGAATGATCTGGCATGGAGGGCAAGAAGGCCCGACTACAAGAAAGGATTAAACTAGCTGGAAGCAGGGATGCCAGAGAGAACGGAGTCCTTGCAAGGGAGTGAAGTTTTCCTTGGTGATGAGATAAGAAACAGCCTCAGCATTGTCTTGTAGCCGTCCTGGAATGCAAGCACTCAGGGGCCACCTTTGGGCAGCAGAGCTGGGCTGGGGGATGGACCCAAGGCCTGGCTGAGGTGCCCCATGCAACCACTCATGGGATCGGTGCTGGGGCAAGTGTATATGAGGAATCTGCTTGTGATGCATCTTTGCAGACTCCTTGTAGAACCGCTTATGGTGGTAGGACTCTGCCCGATGCACTGTTCATTAAATTTTTCTTTTATATTTAAGCACAAACTTGTGTTTAATTCACCTCAAGGGGTACCATCACAATTCTCCAACAGCCTGTTTTGTGACCTGTTCTCTGTGCACGTGTTCCTTTATTCTCCCAAAGTCCTAGGGCTCCTCAGGTCATGTGGCTATATAAGACCTGTCTTTTTCATCTACAAACATCACTCTGGTTCCTAGCACACAGCATTGGGGAAGAAAAGCTTAAAAGTATGGCCCTCCCTTTCCCCCAAAACAGGGCTCTGTAGCCATTTCTTAGGGGAAACAGATGAGGGGAGGAGAGGGCCCAGGAGTGGTTGAGCTGGAAGCGGAGTTGTTCTGTGCTATTTATGCAGCTGACCTGTGGACATGGGTGGGCTCAGAGCTTCTATCCTGCTCCCTCCCACACATGGCTCTCTCACTAGCATGCTCATTTTTGCCATGTACCCCTGAGCTGCCCCTTGGAAGAGTCCTAGTGAAGTGCTCAAGGAGCAAAAGGAAGAGTTTCCAACTCTGTTCTTTCTAAGCTCATGGCCTCAAAAGCTCAGAAATGCAGCCAGCTCCTTCCTGATAACCAGTAGCAGTGGGGGGCAAAAAGCCTGAAGGGGTACCCTACAGGGCCTGAGAGCAAAGAGAGTTCTGCTGAACCTGGGGAAGTTTAGGTAGAGCTAATACCAATGCTAATGCAGACCCCAGGTACTGGAGGGGCTAAGCAGCAGCATTGTAGAAGACCTACTTGGTTTTCATTTGGCACATACCAGGTGTCCTGGTTTCGGCTGGGATAGAGTTAATTTTCTTCCTAGTAGCAGGCATAGTGCTGTGTTTTGGATTTAGTATGAGAAGAATGTTGATAACACACTGATGTTTTAGTTGTTGCTAAGTATTGCTTATGCTAGTCAAGAACTTTTCAGCTTCCCATGCTCTGCCAGGTGCACAAGAAGCTGGGAGGGGGCACAACCAGGACAGCTGACCCAAACTGGCTAAAGGGCTATTCCATACCATATGATGTCATGCTCAGTATATAAACTGGGGGGGTTGGCCGGGGGGCAGCAATCACCACTCAGGGACTGACCTGTGGCCCGTGGAGAGGAGCCCACGCTGGAGTAGTCCGTTCCTGAAGGACTGAAGCCCATAGGAAGGACCCACATTGGAGCAGTTCTTGAAGAACTGTATCCTGTGGGTGGGACCCCACGATGGAGCAGGGCAAGAGCGTGAGGAGGAAGGAGCAGCAGAGATGAAGTGTTATGAACTGACCACAACCCCCATTCCCCATCCCCCTGCACTGCTCAGGGTGGGAGGAGGTAGAGTCGTCAGGAGTGAAGTTGAGCCTGGGAAGAAGGGAGGGGTGGGGGGGAAGGTGTTTTTAGATTTGTTCTTATTTCTCATTTTCCTGCTGTTTAATTGGCAATAAATTAATTTCCCTAAGTTGAGTCTGTTTTGCCCATGAGGTATTTAGTGGCAGCAGGATTAAGATAATTTTTCCAAGACTGCCAACTGAAGTATGCCTTACTCTCAGTTCTTAAATAGATTGGCTACCACTGAACAGTAGGATTTGGCATATCCTCGTAAACAAAGTTATCACTATTGTCAATTTAAGTTACAGTATTCTGCCATACATACCACTAAATTAAGAAACTGTTTTAATCATATGCAAGTTACCAACCAGTGTTCTCCACTTTGTCTCAGTAACAAGTATTTTGATTATAATGCTACATATCTTGTAACAGTAGCCTAAAAAAATTTATTATTATTATTATTATTATTAACAGAATCCTCAGTTGTATTTTATTAGGCCCTGTGGCTTTCATTTATGTAATGAATTTTACATTAGAGGGAAAAAAAAAAAAAATCTGCCAGAAACAGTCAGGAGAGATTTATCAAGAACAAAACCAGAAAATTAGGAGCTTCTCAGTTTTGTTTGGTTGTTATTAATTCAGTCTGTGTACGAGATGTTTGCCAGGATTATTGCTTTCAGAATTCAAAGAAATTCACTTTAACAGCAAATGCTAAATTATTTCTGAGTTCATGCAATTTTTTAATTTATTCTCATTCTACTCATTCTCATTTTTACAGTTGTTCCTGAAAGAGTGTACTGGTTTGGACTGGGATAGAGTTAATTTTCTTCATAGTAGCTCATATGGTGCTATGTTTCGGATTTGTGACCAAAACAGTATTGATAACCGTGGTGGTGCAACATAATCAGCAGGATTCACAAACCTGCATTCGTGACAATTACACACCAATGTTTTAGCTATTGCTGAACAGTGTTTGCACAGCATCAAGGCCTTCTCTGTTTCTCACACTGCCCCGCCAGTGAGTAGGCTGGGGGTGGGCAAGATGTTGGGAGGGGATTGTTGCAGAGGAGGTGCATGAAATCAAATTAGGCAGGTGATGTAACCAAAAATAATATTTATTCTAATCAAAAGTGTTTGGCACTCTGACGAACATTAGTAAACCACAGGATGACAACAGGAATTTAGTACTACACAGCCAACTTAAGAATTCTTAAGCTTCAGAATGATGACTCAAAATGCACAATCACTCACCTGATAAGGTGAGGGCTCTCAACCTTGAGGAGTTACCTTGGGCGATGTCCCGACCCAAGGGGAGAGTCCCCGACCATAGACCCGCTGCTCCGAGGAGGACCAACTCCATTTGCCCCCTGGCGGGACTCCGTTTATACCCTAGTCGAATCTGAGCTGTGGTCATATATGGTCACGTCCTGTTCCTATTGGCCAAAGGCTCTATCTACCTGTGACTGTGTGCAGGGCAACAGCCACAATAGGGCAGTAATGGCACGAAAAGTAACAAAGGCCTGGTCTTTGTCAGGGCGGGTGAATCTGCCAGCAGGGATACAGCTGGGACAGCTGACCTCAACTTACTAAAGGGATATTCCCTACCATATGACATCATGCTCAGCAATAAAAACTGCGGAAAAGAAGGAGGAAGGGAGGATGTTCGGAGTTATGGCATTTGTCTTCCCAAGTAACCGTTACGCGTGATGGAGCCCTGTTTTCCTGGAGATATCTAAACATCTGCCTGCTGATGGTAAGTAGAGAATGAACTCCTTATTTTGCTTTGCTTATACGCACAGCTTTTGCTTTACATATTAAACTGTCTATACCTTGACCATGAGTTTTCTCACTTTTACCCTTCTGATTCTCTCCCCCATCCCACTGGGGAGGAGGGAGCAAGTGACTGTGTGGGGCTTAGCTGCCTACCAAAGTTAACACACAAAAAAAGGGAGAAAAGGGAGATTTAGGAAATATTTATTAGAGGCCTTTTCTATACTATTTAATTTAATGAGGCAGAATAAAAGGTACATAGAAACCCAACTTAAAAGAACCCATAAAAGCATGTAGGCAGACTACCACCCACCTACTAGCTGCGCACGCATTGTTGCAGGAGCTAAAACAAATCTGAACTTCTGTCTCCACTTTTGTTTTTGAACAGCTGTCCTGAAAGAAAGAGCTTCAATGACACATCCAAAGGCCCAGAAAATGTCAGGGAGTAGTAAGACATAGCTGCTCCCTAAGGGACAAGATCCAAGGGGGATCACATGGGCCTCACCAACCAGGGCCCAGTCCCACAGTCCCCATGCAAGATGAGTGGGACAGAGCCAGAGATGGATGACCAGGCAAGGTCATGGTGATGAAGCAGGTCTGAGGTCAAGCCAGGAAGTCAATCTGAAAGTCAGGAACAGGTCTGGTGAGGGTAAACAGGGTCAGACACAGCCCAGTGATCACCAGGCAGGTCCATAGTGACAAGGCAGGACCAAAGTCAAGCTGGAAAGTCAGCCTATGGGTTGGGGTTCATATCAACAGGGACCATGTCTAGGCAGATGTACAGCTGGAGACCAGCACTCCTACAACATAGCTCTGGCAGGGACTGAAGGCGCAAGCCTGAGCTGAAATGGAGTCTATGGGCAGAGGGTGCAGGTGGAGACCCCAAGCGAGGATGGTCAGGGCCATTAAGGCCTATTAGTGCCCTCAGAGCTCTGACAGGAAGTTTGGATTTGAGAGTTATAGGAAGTGATGATTTGTTCACACTTCTGCTTTTGGACAAAAATGGAGTTGGTAGGAATGCTGGTGACTACCTAATAGAGAGGGGCTGCTTCTCCTTTTCAAGACATTCCTTTGGTCAGTTTATTAGCAAGTGGCATGACTGTAATCCCAATGAGGACCACAAGACTCGAGTGATCCTAGCAGCATTCCCAGCACACAATGTTATGGGGTTTATGATACTGTTGAGCATTATGTATTTTGTATGGTATAGAAGAAAACTGAAAAAGTTTAATGAGAACCAGGCACAACAAACAGCTGAAAGCTTTCAAAGCTTGGTCCTGTTTCCCAAAAGTACTCTCCTTTTAGTTGAGAGAAGTCACTGTTCAGTTAATGCAGCTAGGCTGCCTAAAAGACATCTTTCTTAAAAAATGATGGGTTTCAGCTTTACCAGCCTGTTCCTTTGTCACAGGGCTCTGTGATTCAGCACTAGCCATCAGGAACACCACACAGCTAGTGCAGCTTTGGCACCCTAAATCTTGGAAAGGTTTTCAGCCTAGGCAGAAATTTCAGGGAGAACAAGCCAGCCTTAGATTGGCACCTCTGAAAAGAGAACCCACTCTGGAAGAATGCCCCACAATTCCAAGGGCTGTGAAACAAGGAAACTCAAGAGGTACTTCAGCAACTACCCTTATTTAGAAGCAGAGATCCAGTTATCTTTCCCCTTAAGAGCCTTCATGCAGAGAACACAAGCTAGATAGGTTCTAACATAACAACTTGAGTTGCAAGGCTGTGGAGGCTCAGATGGCCATTTGTAAACAGCGCAGCCATGCCACTGCCTGATCTTGAGTTATTTTCCTTCTGACTTTGAAAGGTTGGTAGACCCATTCCTAATTGAACCTCTTATATGATAAGAATACTGGTTGTGGTCAAGAACCACAGGATTTCAGCTTAACAGTGGCCAAAGTCTGATGTGCGAGAGCCATATGCAGACTTGCTCATCATTTTCTACTAGCCAGTAATTTCACAATACTATATTGCAACACTTAAGCTATTCCCCCCTTCCCTGCAAATAGCTAAATGTAATCAAGGTAAAAATCACTCCTGTATAAATAAATCACTTAATAAACAAAAGTATGTTTGTATTAATGGTTCACATGCTGGAACTACCCTAAATGTCTCTGTAATCGATAGTACTTTTCAACAAAGCAAATAAATTCTCCAAAACTTGCTTTTTATTTATTTATTTATTTTAATTAAATTAAACTATTACTGAAGCTTGATTATCTAATACATTACATAAAGAGAAACACTCAAGGGACTCACAAAAACTTGTTTTGCTACATGTTGAGCAAGAATACATGAGAAAGCCTTAAAATCAGAGCAAATGCTTGAAGGCAGGGCATCATTGCAATTTGGAGCTGATCCTTTATGAGCTTCATTTTATTATAGAGGAGAACTTTGCACCATCAGTCATTATTCAAACTAACTTTACTTGATGCCATTTTAGTGTGCTGGTTATCATGGCTTTAAATAAATAAGGAAAGGGTGAAGTCAAACAGAAGAGGAAGGTGCACAGTTTACAGGTTAGACAAGTTTAGAAGACACTCAAGCAATAACAGCAAAATAAGATAAAAAGCATTTTTAAGAGCAATTGAGGTTAGGAAACTCTTCCCTCACCCCCATAAAAATACAGTAAATATTACTATCAAATACTGCATCAAAGATAATGGTTTTATTCCTTTCTTGGTTCAGCAGGTGAGGATTTTTTCAAGTTGCTGATTTGCAGAGCTATTATTTTGGAGGAAGGAATAAAAAAAAAAAAAGAGCTTTTATTATATTCTTTTGACCTGCTGGGACATGTGGTTCCATACTGCACACCACAGATATACCAGCTTGTACTGTGATCCCAGTTATTGGGAGCCAGCCCTAAAGGATTTTCAGGCACTGCAATAAGTTACAGTATCCGTTTAGTAACTGACACAATCTAATCTGATTTAGTAGTCATCTAACACTTGGGCAGCATTTTAGAAGGCATTTTGCAGCTAAAGATGCCGTCTTGCAGTCTATAAATAGAAGAGAGGTCCTGGCTATTTCTGGTCATGGATCATGTGACATAAAGGGTAGACATGGCACTTTGGGACATGGTTTAGTCTACCCTTAATTGGTTTAGTGTGGACTTGGCAATGTTAGGTTAATGGTTGGACTGGATGATCTTAAAGGTCTTTTCCAACCTAAACGATTCTATGATTCTATAACAAATAAGATTGCTTAACTCTCCATTAGTTGACACCTTCACATTATTTTTGTGGTAGTGACTCTCCCATGAAAGATACTAAAAGAAAAAATGGTACACTGAAAATAAAAAACCCCAAGAGCTTTACTTCTGGGTCTGCTCAGTTAAGTGGGGCAGGTTTTAAATCAATATAATTCGAAGATATCAGAGAACAAAGGGAGGCTATCTTAAGTAAATGCCCTTAAACATTTATTGCATTTTGTATTTTACATATCCTGCATTAAAGAAAAATGTGGAGGTTGGAGGGGGGTGACCCTCATCATACAACATCATGTATCACTACAGCTAAAAAACCCTGCAGTTTATCTATTGGGAACACACCTTCTTTATGCATAACAACTTGATAGGTAGTTGCAGGTATTTATGTGCTTCAGAATTTGTTCATAAAGGCTTTTATTTGATGGCTTTCTGATATCAAGGGCTGACATTGAGTTGAAAGGATATCACTTAGATCTAGCATAAGATTTATGCCAGCTGGAGGCACAAGACAAGGATTCAATATTTTTGCAGTTGCAAAAGTAAAAACATCCATTTTCAAAAAATGGCCTTTGTACCAAGATACAGGTCAGTATGATTTCCTTTTTGTCCCCCAACTACTGTTTAATTAGTAGTACCATACTAAGACAGCTAAAATAAGGCATTTTGGTTGCTTTATATGCAGTAGACAGCCTCAGTGTGCAAGAAAGAGATTCATCTTGTAACCATGTTGATTAAGCAGTATGTAGGTAAACCTTCTGGCATGCAATAGCTTTGGAAGAGTCTCCAGCCTAACGTAACCAGCAAGGATCAGTGGCTGAACCAAGTCAATAGAATGGGGTGCTGAAAGCAGCTCAAGCTGTAAATTTTACATGTAGAAGTTCTTAAGAAGGTCTTTTCCAGCAGTGCACAGACTACTTCAGGTTCTCTATTGTGCATTCACTGTTACAGTGTCTTTCAAAACTGACATTCATTGTTTGTCATGCAAAGTGCCTCAGCACAGAAGTTGCTTCTGTCCTTCCTCTTAGTATCAGCCATGAAGAACAGAGAAGTTTGGCAGCACAAACAGTTGCAAGTCATTTCATAGGCAGAATGAAATTAGAGACACTTTTGAAACAACAGAAGTATCTGAGAGTTTACAAAACCTCATCTTCCACAATGTACCATAACAGCCTATGCCTCCATAAATTCAATTTAATACAGCAGTATGTTCCAAGTTAAAAAAAAAAAAAAGTTTCAAACAGGTGCACTAAGCTCATAGGCATCTCAGGTTTCTATATTATGTCACAGGAACATTTCTCATTCTGAACCAGGTACAGCAAATCCTGAAGCTGGTGCAACTGCAAAATTCAGCCAGCATTTCAAGGATTATCACACAGTGAAACCTTTTAAGTCTGATATTTTTTAAGAAAAAACATATACACTTCTTTTGACATGTTAAAAGCCACCACATACAGTGGATTCCCTGACAGATTTTCTATGCCCACCTGTATTGTCCATATGCAGTCAGTGTACACAACACTGATCAAATGAAGTGTCTCACAACTGAACATCAGCAAAACAGCTGATTCAACATTCATTATTGGTTACAGTAAAACACCAAATAAAAGTACTTGGAAAACAACAATGTTTGTGTACAAGTCAAATATGGAGAGAGATCTGTCATATTCCAACTTTTATACTAAACATAGAAAATTACAGAATCAACAAAAGAATAAAATTATTCAGCAGTATTTATACCTGTAGATAATGATAAAGAAAAAAGTGGAACTACTTGTGATTGTTTTTAGACTCACAGTATAGAAGGCCAGATAAAATGCAAATAATGATTTACCTTAAAAGTAGATTATTTTTTTCCCCTGCAGAATAATTTCAGATATAGAGAATCTTTCTCTAATAAGATACTGGATGTAGCAAACCTGACCAGAAGACTACTGTAAACTGAGGAGTTAGTGATACACAACAGTTAACCTGAGTAGGCCCATGCCTGTGCTGTGCATCTCTTGGCTGCAGGATAAACCTGACCAGTTCATTGTAACAGAGGAGCGTGTAGGCAGCTCCCACTTGGCACTGGTGATTATACTCCCTGTGTGTCCTTGCCTTTATCTAAAATTGCAGCAGCAAGTTTTCATGTGCACATCCTTTTTGTTTGACAGTAGAAATGATGAATAGAGTTGTTTCCTTGTGAGAATCACAGAATGACTGAGGATGGAAGGGACCTCTGGAGGTCATCTGGTCCAACCACCCTGCTCAAGCATGGTCACCTAGGGCCAGTTGCCCAGGATCATGTCCAGATGGCTTTTGAATATCTCCCAGGAGGGAGGTTCCACAACCCCACCGGGCAACCTGTTCCAGTGCTCAGTCACCCTCACAGTTTCCTGATGTTCAGACAGAACCTCCTGTGTTTCCATTTGTGCCCATTGCCTCTTGTCCTGTAACTGGACAACACTGAAAAGAGCCTGGCTCTGTCTTCTTTGCATCCTCCCTTCAGGTATTTACATACATTGATGAGATCCTCCTTAAGCCTTTTCTTCTCCAGGCTAAACAGTCCCAGCAATCTCAGTCTTTCCTCATAGGAAAGATGCTCCAGTCCCTTAATCAACTTTGTGGCCCTTCACTGGACTCTCTTCAGTATGTCTGTGTCTCTCTTGTGCTGGGGAGCCCAGATCTGGACACAGGACTCCAGGTGTGGCCTCACCAGTGCTGAGTAGAGGGGAAGGATCACCTCCTTTGACCTGCTGGCAATACTTTGTCTAATGCACCCCAGGATACTGTTTGCCCTCTTTGTGGCAAGGGCACATTGCTGGCTCATGTTCAACTTGGTGTCCACCAGGTCCCCAGGTCCTTTTCTGCCAAGCTGCTTTCCAGCTGGATGGTCTGCAGCATGTACTGGTGCCTGGGGTTGTTCCTCCCCAGGTGCAGGACTTTGCCCTTCCCCTTGTTGAACTTCGTGATGTTCCTGTTAGCCCATTTCTCCAGCCTGTCCAGGTGCCTTTGCATGGCAGCACGACCCTCTGGTGTATCAGCCACTCCTCCCAGTTTTGTGTAATCTGCAAACTTGCTGAGGGTATACTCTGCTCCATCATCCACATCATTAATGAAGATGTTAAACAGTATCCAACCCAATATTGATCCCTGGGGTACACCAAGGTACCTGTGCTACAAGAAAATCCTGTAAGAGCTCGAATGACCAAGATGGGGTAACTCTTCTAAAGACAGGATCTGCATGGTATGTTGTGCCTTGACTGGAGGCCCATTTGATACCATACAACTTGGGGTTCACAGCATCTGAAGGGTCATAAGATTATCTGTACTATCCTCTTTTTCTTTAGCTCAAATAAATAGCTCCAAAACCTAGCTCCAATAAATAGCATTTTAAGAGATACTTCGAATCACAGAATCATAAAATGGTTTGGGTTGGAAGGGACCTTTAAAGATCATCTAGTCCAACCCCCCTGCAGGGGGGATGGGCAGAGACATCTTTCACTAGATCAGGTTGCTCAAAGACCGATCCAACATGATCTTGAACACTTCCAATGATGGGGCATCCACAACTTCTCTGGGCAACCTGTTCCAGTGTCTCACCATCCTCATCGTAAAGAATTTCATCCTTATATCCATTCTAAATCTACCCTCTTTCAGTTTAAAACCCTTGCCCCTTGTCCTGTCACTATAGGCTTTGGTAAAGTCTTTCTCTGTCTTTCTTAGAAGGCCCCTTTAAGTACTGAAAGGACGCAATAAGGTTTCCCCCAAGCCTACTTTACAGAGTCTAAGTGCCTTCCTTACTTGGATCATAACAAGCCAGCACCTCCTGGTGCAAAACACTGGATTAGATACAAGTAGCACTCAACAGATAAGACTCAGGTTATAGCAATCAAATCATTATTTGCAGCATAACTAATAATTCAGGTATATTATTTATTTGTACTTCAAATATCACTTTTACGAATTTGATTAAAAAAAGGCCTCTTAAGACTTTTCATGCAGTAATGAAACAAACACAACCAAGATAATGAAGAATTGTTCTAGGACCAGCTGGGTTAGCTCAGTTGGTTAGAGCATGGTGCTAATAACACCAAGTTCACACGTTCAATCCCTGCTTACTGCAGGGGGGTTGGGCTCGATGATCTCTCAAGGTCCCTTCCAACCTAAAGCATTCTATGATTCTATGACTGTTCTTTCACGTTTGTGTATTTTATTCAATAATGATTTATGACATGATAGAAACCACACAGGCATATCTGCACAGTTTACGTAGTTGAAAGATGTCAGTACACATTTTAAAATGGGTAGCAAATTGATCAGCTTTTCTAGTAATGAAAGCATTTGTATTAGTAGCAGAATACATTGCCTGTATTCATGGAAACCATGGGCAACAACTGTCTGTGGCTCCTCCCTCCCTCTGCCCAAGAAAGGAGTGAACAAGAATCCCTAAACACAAGTACTCCTCCTCTTATAGCCCAAGAGATAAAAGCTTTGATACCAGCTCTGAGGAATGAATATCACCTATGACTCAAACTATTTTACTGTAACACCTAGATAGGAAGATACTCCACATCTCAATGAAGATGGTTGAATTGCCAATGAGCTGCAAATAAAATGTGCAGTGTCCTGGATTCGGCTGGGATAGAGTTAATTTTCTTCCTAGTAGCAGGCATAGTGCTGTGTTTTGGATTTAGTAGGAGAAGAATGTTGATAACATGCTGATGTTTTTAGTTGTTGCTGAGTACTGCTTATGCTAGTCAAGGACTTTTCAGCTTCCCATGCTCTGCCAGGCGCACAAGAAACTGGGAGGGGACACAGCCAGAATAGTTGATCCAAACTGACCAAAGGGCTATTCCATACCACATAACGTCATGCTTAGTATATAAACTGGGGGGGGTTGGCCAGGGAGCAGCGATCGCTGCTCGGGAACTGTCTGGGTATCGGTCGTCGGGTGGTGAGCAATTGCATTGTGCATCACTTGCTTTGTATATTGTTATTACTATTATTATTATATTGTTATTATTATTATTTTACTTTATTTTATTTCAATTATTAAACTGTTCTTATCTCAACCCAGGAGTGTTTCTCACTCTTACTCCTCCGATTCTCTCCCCCATCCCATCAGGGTAGGGGGAGTGAGCGAGTGGCTGCGTGGTGCTTAGTTGCTGGCTGGGGCTAAACCACGACAGTCCTTTTTGGCGCCCAACGTGGGGCACGAAGGGTTTGAGATAAGAACAGATTAACTAGAGTGTATTAAGGAATCTGTTAACAGTTGCCGGTCATGATATTAGTTCATCTGATCTGTACCATGTTCTTTTCTTGGCTGTGCATGTTAAAGCTTGGTGTTGGTCTGTGCATTGTGCTATGCTCTGTAGTGATTAAGGATGTTTTGATTGGGAGGTTCCTTATCAAAATCCTGACCTTGAGCATGGTTTTGTATCTGGGTTTTATACACAAGTCATTACTGTACTTCGGGTACCACCTCATGGAGAGAGTTAGCAATTATACTTTTCCCTCGGACACGTTTGTTGTGGAGGAAATACAGAATGGCACCTTCATTACCTTCTTCTATAATGCTTCCTCCCTCATTACAGAAAGTTTTCAGTATTTTGAACATCCCTGGGCAGTTAAGATAATTCTATTGATACTTCTTGGGGATATTGTTTCGGTTTTGACAAAGGTTAGTAAGCAATTTAAGAATATCATCCAGAGATCTGCCCCAAGGCTGGAGAGTTATGAGTGGCAGGGTGTGTGGGATCGTATGGGCAAGCACCTAGGGCAGTGGGGACCTCCAGTGTTTTGGAACTTCACCCCTGAACAAGTGCAGAATCCTGAAGAACATCAAAACAACCAGCAGGTAGATCAGGCCGCTAAGATTGAAGTGGCTCAGCTGGATCTGGACTGGCAACATAAGGGTGAATTATTGATAGCTTGGTGGGCCCATGACGCCTCAGGCCATCAAGGAAGGGATGCAACATATAGATGGGCTCGTGATTGAGGGGTGGACTTAACTATGGACAGTATTGCACAGGTTATTCATGAATGTGAAACATGCACTGCAATCAAGCAAGCCAAGCGGTTCAAGCCCCTTGGGTATGGAGTACGATGGCTGAAATATAAATACGTGGAGGCCTGGCAGATTGATTACATCACACTCCCACAGACCCGCCAAGGCAAGCACTATGTGCTCACCATGGTGGAAGCAACCACCGTATGGCTGGAAACATATACCGTGCCACATGCCACCGCCCGGAACACCATCCTGGGCCTTGAAAAGCAAGTCCTATGGCGACATGGCACCCCAGAAAGAATTGAGTCAGACAACGGGACTCATTTCCGAAACAACCTCATAGACACCTGGGCCAAAGAGCACGGCATTGAGTGGGTGTATCACATCCCTTACCATGCACCAGCCTCAGGGAAAATCGAGCGATACAATGGACCGTTAAAGACTACCCTGAGAGCAATGGGTGGTGGGACATTCAAACATTGGGATACATATTTAGCGAAAGCCACCTGGTTAGTCAACACCAGGGGATCTGCCAATCGAGCTGGCCCTGCCCAATCAAAACTTTTACGTACCGTAGAAGGAGATAAAGTCCCTGTAGTGCACATAAAAAATATGCTGGGGAAGACAATCTGGGTGACCTCCCCCTCTGGCAAAGGCAAACCCATTCGTGGGATTGCTTTTGCTCAAGGACCTGGATGCACTTGGTGGGTGATGCGAAAGGATGGGGAAGTCCAATGTGTACCTCAAGGGAATTTGATTTTGGGTGAAAATAGTCAATGAACTGAATTGTATGATATTAATTGCTATTTAATACTGTATGTTATCTCTTATTGTATGTTATCTCTTAACTGTATGTTAATGTTAAGTATATAGTACTGTATGTTATGTTTACTATATGCCACATCAACGGTATTACAGTGAGAATTGCCCAGCTTAATGAAAATGAACTTTGATGAAACCGTGTTGGAATGAGAACTGGCTTCAGCATGCAACAACCCAACACTGCACACCACCTCTCCTGCTCTGAAAGACCGATGAAACCCAAAGTCATGGGCTAAATGAACTCAATAGATATTTTACAGGAATGGGCCATAGACGACGGGAATGATATCTGTGTGTATATATCAAGACAAGATAGGGAAACCGGTGGTGATTAATTAGAATTGGAGAGGGAAGGGCCTGTGCATGACGTAGATGGTATAGAATAAGGGGTGGATACTGTCCTGGTTTCGGCTGGGATAGAGTTAATTTTCTTCCTAGTAGCAGGCACAGTGCTGTGTTTTGGATTTAGTAGGAGAAGAATGTTGATAACATGCTGATGTTTTTAGTTGTTGCTGAGTACTGCTTATGCTAGTCAAGGACTTTTCAGCTTCCCATGCTCTGCCAGGCGCACAAGAAACTGGGAGGGGGCACAGCCAGAATAGTTGATCCAAACTGACCAAAGGGCTATTCCATACCACATAACGTCATGCTCAGTATATAAACTGGGGGGGGGGTGGCCAGGGAGCAGCGATCGCTGCTCGGGAACTGTCTAGGTATCGGTCGTCAGGTGGTGAGCAATTGCATTGTGCATCACTTGCTTTGTATATTATTATTACTATTATTATTATATTGTTATTATTATTATTTTACTTTATTTTATTTCAATTATTAAACTGTTCTTATCTCAACCCAGGAGTGTTTCTCACTCTTACTCCTCCAATTCTCTCCCCCATCCCATCGGGGTAGGGGGAGTGAGCAAGCGGCTGCGTGGTGCTTAGTTGCTGGCTGGGGCTAAACCACGACAGCAGACAACCTTCCAAGTAACCAAAACAGATTAGAACAGGGATTGCACAATCTCCAGAGGAAAGATACCTATGGGGAAAAAAGGAAGAGGAACGTTCATTTGTCACAGCTACATATCGAGAATGCAAAATAAGATCAAAAGGGTATGAGAGTAGTCTGTAAATTAAGTCACAAAGTGAGACTCTTCTTCCAGACTAGTCAGTAGCGCACACAAGGGTAACAATGTCTGGTACAGTTTTGAAAGGTGGGAGTGGGGGAGAAACCCACACCACTTAAGTTTCGATGAACTGGATTAATTTTTTTCAGTGAGACAGACATGCAAATGCTTGTAACAACTGAAAATTATGTACATTCATCCAAATCATGTAAATGGATTAGAAAATTTTTACTTGATCTCATTCCTTCTGTCAAAAAAAAATCAGAAAAATAATCTAAAATAGAGAAGAAAAATAGTGCAAAGAACTGAAAAAAGACAAGGCAAACCAAAGAAGTCCTATTTAATGATTTAGGAAACTATAGGGGCCATAGTCAGAGTATTCATACATTTTAGAAGACAATAAAGGAAGAAGCAAAAATGTTGAAGTAATCAAGCCTGAAAGCTATGGCACAAAATTGCTTTCAAATTTGAATTTTGTTATAGTGGTTTAAACAGTAATTTGTTCAAGCTGTCCATTGACACCTTTGCTATGGGGTCACATCTCTAGCAAAATCAATGGAAAGGAACCATATGCCCACATTTTGGTCACATCAGCATTAAGTCCTGCGTCTTAACTACCACATGAAAGGAGGCTTTTATGAAGGTATCAGTCACTCTGTAGCAACTGTTGAGGCATTGGCGTGCATTTTTTTCTGTCAACTCTATCAGAATAGCAACCTCCAGCAGAGAACAGTTACAGCTACACCAGTAACCTTTTGACAAGCACTTTACCAATTTAATAGAGTTGGTCTGTCCACACTTTTCAGGTAGCATTACCTCCCTCCCTTGCTATGGGATGCACATAAATTTAAGTGTGGAGGAAAAAACCTCTTAAGCAGTTTCTGTAGCTTTACAGCATCTTTGCAAACACGTGATGTTTGCTGCATACTAACAACTACTTCATTTTTAATAGACAGCAAGCATAACTAGTGATTGTATTCTATTCAATGCTGAGAGCATTTAGCAAGAAATCTTTAAATGCTGTGTTAAGAGCAAAATAATTTTGCAGCTATTCATTAGTATTTCTAATGTAATTCTAAGAACCAGCAGAAGGTACTGTTGCAATAATTTAAATCACTGAAGTAAGCTCTGGCTACATGACTTAGCAGTTATAAAATCATTAATATGGCCTGGTAGCAAAGAAGGCCAACAGCATCCCGGGCTGGATTAATAAGAGCATAGACAGTAGATTATCCCCCTCTACTCAGCACTCATTATACCACAGCTAAAATATTGCATCCAGTTTTGGGGCCCTGTTGTGGTTTAGGTCAGGACAGACTAAACACACATTAATTACTATGCAATAACTGGATCCATGTGAAGGAGTTTGGATATTTATTGCCCTTGTGAAAGAGTGATTAATAACACAGAGAACACCACAAAGTTAAATAAAAGTGGTTATCCCTACTTCCCCTTTCCTTGCTGACAGGAGCGATGGTTGCCAGAAGTCAGGAGGAGCATGGTGTTAAGTGCATTGGTTCTGACCACATGAGCTTGGTCCCAGGCATCCCTGGAGGTCCTCCACAGTCAGGCATTCCCAAAGGTAGAGTTGTGCCACTCCCCTTCAGCCTGAGGTGGATGAGGTTTACGAGGTGGAGAGCACCTTCCAGGTTGTTTCATCTTTACTGGTTAGACTGCTCTGAGCTGTTGTTCATTGATTGATGTAGTGAATCTCCAGGCAAATATTCTTGTATAAGTTTAGTTCTGCTATTTCTATCAATTGCATGATTTCTTTTTTTCCATAACACCTGCCTAATTGTGCTTTATCTGACAAAAGTTACAACTACACAGCAACATAGTGAAGGACAAACTGAACTACTGACACTGGTCTAATTACTCAAGTGATGTCAGCTCAGTAGGCCAGGACAGCCCCCCAATACAGAAAATACATCAATAAACTAGAGCAAGTTCAGCAGAGGATCACCAAGATGGACAAGGAGATGGAGCATTTGCCCTGTGAGGAGAGGCTGAGAGAACTGGGCTTGTTCAGCCTGGGGAAGAGAAGGCTTATGGGGGACCTAATAGCAGCCTTCCAATACCTGTGAGGAGGTCATCAAGATGACAGAGCCAGTCTCTTCACAGTGGTGCACGGCGGGAGGGCGAGAGACAATGGGCATAAGTTGAAAGAGAGGTTCTAACTGAATATAAAGAACAGCTTTTTTCACCATGATGACAGTCAAGCAGTAGAGAGGTTGATACAGTCTCCATCCTTGGAGGTTTTCAAGACCAGGCTGGAGAAAGCCCTGAGGAACCTGGTCTGACCCCATAGGTGACCCTGCTCTGAACTGGAGGTTGGACTAGAGACCCTTCCAACCTGATTTACCCTGTAATCCACCTTCATGTATTTCAATGCATCTAACCTAGCTGTCATGAGATGTAACATGGATGTTCTACTAAAGGGGTTTAAACAGACCTCAATAAGGGCTTGTGTGCCTAAAGACTCCCATGTTCTCTCCTCTTCAGCTCCCCACACAACCCCTCTGTAGACCAACTGATAAGAAACTACCACATCTCTAAGTTTTGTCTCTGAGTTTAACCACAATTATTGCACAGGGGTTGATGAAAACATTTTTAAAAGTTGCTCAAAATAGTTGTGCAAGTAATAAAAAAGCAAGGTAGACCACAGCATTGAGCAATTGATCTAAAGCATCCAGAAAACCTGAGGCTATCTAATCAAAGACAATATTCCCTTTTCTGTTCTTTACTACTAGTAAAGTCTAGACAAAAAAAACCCCAAATAAAACCAAAACAAAAAAAACCTCTCCAACCCTTCCCAACCAGAAAGTCATTTCACATTTTAACATTGATTCATTTCCTTTCTAGTACTCTAGAGAAAGTTTCTGTAGAATAAAACAAGAAAAACATAGATTTCTTCTGAAAAAAAAATCTAGTTCTCAATAATGTTTCTATGATATATTTGAAAAGATGACAATGAAATTACCTTATAGCATTAAAAAAATCCACCCTTTTCTGTACAGCACTGTTGCTGTACCCCATAAAGAGCAAGCATAATTGGAATATATGCAATGAAAGAAAAAGCATAAGTAAAACTCTTCTGCCAAATAACCACTTCCAAAGCTATGTATCGATAAAAATAAGATCTAGGCAATGCCCCCAAAATGTTCAAGTTTCATTAAATAACCACTGTCTCAGGTTTGCACCAGCATAAGAAATATAAAGCTTAAAGTCTAGAAAAACATTTTCATATGACTGAATCTAAAATAGATTTCTTCCTACTTCAGTATTCCAATAAAATTATTCTCCTCCAAGGCTTGATTTTAAAACTGAAGCCATTCATATGCTTTACTTACAAAAGCATTCATTTATTTGTCTTAACTCTCAATTGCAAATCGAAGCAGTAATGAAAGACAGTATTTTAAAAAAAATCTTTATCAATACTAAGAAAAAAACAATTGCCATGTTATGTTTATATATGTATGTATGCATGTATGTATAAACACACACCTCTTTCAAAAGGTGCATGATTCTGGCTTTTGTCAAGCTTTGAAAAGCTTATTCATAGCTATACACTTCAGTAAGTTGTATTAGGAAATATATTATCCCCCTCCACCCCCAGAAAAAAAAGTTCAATCTTTTTGTAACCAAGAGTTATTTTAGGTCTGTAGGGATTTTGCAATGGAAAGTACTTTGCTTACAAACAACACAACCCACAGAGATCCTTACTTTTAAATGTAGCAAATTGTTTTAAAGCCAGTTTTAAATGTTAAATGCTCAGTATAAAATGTCTTTGTACGTAGCACAACATGAATGTACCTTATAAGACATTTAATACCCAGTTTCTGGAACCTCCTTCTCCAGACTAATATATAAAAAGGGATCTTAAGTCTAAGATACTCAGCATCTTGAACTGTCAGTAATCTCTCCTAGCCCTCTGGACTTCGTCTTCCCTCCTGCACACCCTCCTTTATTGCTTACCCACAATAAAGACAAAAACTGGCCTCTCCCTCCCCAAAAATGCAGCCTGGTGGTGCTGCAAGACAGCTCTTCCAGAGGAAATGCTGCAGATCTCTCCTGCTCCCAGCTCAAGCCTGCATCACTTGAGGATGCAATAGTGATTAAAATCAGATATGGGAGATTTCACCAGCACTTTTGGCTTAGGTCCCCTGCTGAAATATGCTGTGCAGGTGTCTGGATGGAGGGCAGGCATACAAGAAGTGATCAAAGCAGGAGCAAAGGGCCAGTAGGGCCAGCACTCCCTCAGGCCCTCTCCCAACCACAGCCTCTCCAGAAACAGACAAGTGCCCCTGGGCTGACCCTCCACAGTAGGCTGTCCCTCTTCCACGCTGCCCCCATACAAGGCGGTGGGGTCTTCTTGGTTCATCATCATGGTGCAACTCCTCAGCAGGTGCTCATCTCTGGCACAGCAGCCACCTCAGACAGCACGTTGTAGGGCTGCATGACAGCAGGCTCCCACTGCCGGAATTACCTTTCCCCCAGTTACTGTTTTTCGGCAATCGTCCAGTTTTTCTGGCACCTGCTGGGGTAGGATCTTCCCTTTTATCAGTTTCTCAGTACTTCTTCAAGGTCTAGTTGCTCCGGGATGTCTGGTTAAAGGATACTGAATGTTTGTTCTTCTGATTAGGGATGATTAAGTGTCCTTTACTTGCCAGCTTACAAAAACATCTTGGCCTGATACGATGTTAGCTAAGTTTCAGAGTTAGCCTTCAACAATAGTAATACTCGATAATCAGCCCACTAGTCTGCTGTTAATTACCTTTTTGCAAATTGCTGCGCAGCAAGGAAATACTAAGCTTGTATAATGATAGTAAAAAAATATCAGTACATAACATATGGTTTCTCAGCTCACTCAACATAATTCAGGTAATTTCCCTGTGGTGCTTTAGAAATGCGATACTGGGAAGGTGGGCAGTGAAGAGGCAAGGGTTACTGCAACCTTTCCCTCCCAAATTCACTGGACGGCTAAGGTGTAGGAAACTTGCCTTGTTTTAATCAGTGGGTATCCCATATACAATGACTCACAGATGCTTTATCTACAGTATGCTTCCTGCAACAGAAAAATAAATAATATTATGTGTTTCTAAGACTATAGGGAGGTGGTTATGCATTGGATTTTTGATCTGTAATGAAACAGTGCAGGTTAATGTAGAGATCAGGACTTAATGCTTATGGGAAGCCCTACTAACAATTAGATATCATTGAGGAAAAATTTTCCACCACTAAATGCTGATTTGTCAAAACAAAAAAATGTTCACAAGAAAGGTGGATATAACATGTCCTGAAAAAAAATAGAAAAATAGCTGAATTTTCTTTTGCAACATTTTTAAATGTAAAGGTTCTGTTTTTCAAGCTTGTGATTTTGTTTGTTTTACTTTTCATTTTTATTTGAGACAATTTCCTCCCCTCCAATCTCTGAAATTCTTATGGGATGAGAAAATTGTTTCCCACCCAGTCTATTAAAAATCCCCTGTGTCAGGGGATATTTATGTGATCCTGACAGTTGGTGAAAGCTCTTTCTAAGCCACTCCCTTCAGCTTGCTGACTCAATAAACTTGAGGCCTTAGTGGTTGTCGTGGTTTAGCCCCAGCCAGCAACTAAGCACCACGCAGCCGCTTGCTCACTCCCCCTGCCCCGGTGGGATGGGGGAGAGAATCGGAGGAGTAAGAGTGAGAAACACTCCTGGGTTGAGATAAGAACAGTTTAATAATTGAAATAAAGTAAAATAGTAATGCTAATAGTAACAGTATAATAATGATAATAATAATAACAATATACAAAGCAAGTGATGCACAATGCAATTGCTCACCACCCGACGACCGATACTCAGACAGTTCCCGAGCAGCGATCGCTGCTCCCTGGCCAACCCCCCCCCAGTTTATATACTGAGCATGACATCATATGGTATGGAATAGCCCTTTGGTCAGTTTGGATCAGCTATTCTGGCTGTGCCCCCTCCCAGTTTCTTGTGCACCTGGCAGAGCATGGGAAGCTGAAAAGTCCTTGACTAGCATAAGCAGTACTCAGCAACAACTGAAAACATCAGCATGTTATCAACATTCTTCTCCTACTAAATCCAAAACACAGCACTATGCCTGCTACTAGGAAGAAAATTAACTCTATCCCAGCCAAAACCAGGATACCCAGTTGTTACCAGTCAAGGCTGCCACTGCCTAGCCTTGCTTCTTGTGGGCTCTTGCAAGTGTGTCTGAGCCCTAAGTTTTGGGAGTTTCCCATGAATCTGCTATTAAAAGCTTTGCTATCTAAGCTAATGTCACTGATGCTTGCTGTTTGAGCGGCTTAGTGATGGCACAGCTGTTGGGGTTTTTTTGATAACACAAAAACCTGACTTTTCAGAGTCTATACATTTGTGTTTACCATGAAATTTGTTTTTACACAAGGGACTGGCTCTGTAAGTTTTTCTGTTGATAACTAATCTAAGTAATGGTGCAGTAAGTCACAACATCAAAGGTATTTTGGTGTGTGCTTAGCTACAATACTGAACCATGTTCAAAAACTTTTAAGGAAACCTAAGACCTAATCTTTGCAAGAAATGGGAAGCTGCTATTAAAAGGAAAACCTTCAAGCCTACCAAGTATAGTAGTATTTTTTCAGAACACTTTACTCCTGATTGCTTTAAAAGAGAATGCAACAACAAAGTCCTGAAAGAAAATGCAGTGCCCACAGTATTCTGTTATACTGAGCCCAGTGAAAAGGTAAACCTGAAATTCTCTCAGTTCAAGAAACTTGAATATGTATAAGTTGCCTGTATATTTGTATTGCAGGGTTTGAAGGAGAGGAGCAATGCAGAGAAGAGGCAGATTGTAGGTATATCATCTGAACATATGTGCTCAGAAGCACTTGGAGAGCTATGGAAGAGAGAGATGAGGTAGCTAAACAGGTTAATCAGCTGTTTTCAGGAGTGTTTTGAGAGGAAGTGAAAGGCTGGTTGCCTGATGCTTGAGAGAATGTGAATATATCTCTGCAATGTTTTAATGCTCTTCTGTCTGACCTGTTTTTGCACAAAAATTATGGAAGTGTAATTTCTGTTTAAAAAACTTCTGCTAAAATAGATGTAATAGCAACAAAGTAAAGAATTACTGCTGTATAGTTTAAATAAGTTCAATTTTATTTCTTATGTATTGAGTGTCCTTAAGGAGCTCTCAGTAATATTTACAAACTGCATTTTACTCTCAGGCTGACTGGTAGCTGCTACTGGTATTCAAGGTCTTATATACCTTAGTTCTGAGATTTAACAGTCTTCTCTGAAGGACTCTAGCCAGGACTCTGGCCTCTGGTTTAACAGAGATAAGGTGAGATGCAAACAGAAAAGCAACGTAGTAGTTAGTTGCACGTGCTGTCTCTGTTCTTAAACCATCTCTGCCTTGTCTGTAACTTTGTGTTCCCATGAGACTTGTCTGTTACTGCTTCCAAACATCTGATGTTCTCCTGTGAGAAGTATTCCTTTTGTTGTGCTACTAAGCAATTTGCCATAAGAAGACAATGGGTTATTAGTTCATCCTTCTTGACATAATAACCACAAGGTGAGAATTAAGAAGATGGAGTCATAGTTTCTATAAAAGGTATACAGTAGTAAGTCTTTTCCCTCCCTTTGCAGTAGGGGAAGGAGTAAAAGAAAGAATGGGGATTATAGATCTGAGGAATGACAGAAAGCAATGAGGTGGAGTACATAGAAGATGACTGGGATTCCTGCTTGACTGGTTTTTGGTTTTATGTATAACACTGGAAATGATACAACAACAAAGAGGGAATGTAACTGGAGAATGAAAGGCAGCCAATAAGAGAGAAAAGAATAAAGGTACAAGGTATGTAAGGAAAGATAAATAACTTCCAGGTAAATACAGTTCAATTTTTTATTGACTGTATTTCCCCAATAGCTCTACTGCATGCATTTTCTATGTCACTTTAAAGAATCTTTCCAATATAAAAGATGGATGGGGGTATAAGGTTATCTATGAAAACTAGATTGATACATCAGGATCAGTAGCAAGCCATGCTCCCCCACTTCACTACTATGGCTTGATCTGCTAAAACACAAAAGGGTGCCTCTTAATTATGGAGAAAGATTTAATGATATGCAACCTTGTCTCAGAGTAGTTCTTGGTGAACTGCCACATAAGTTCAAGGAATTATTTAGTAATGACATCTGGTGGTAATTATTGCTGGTTTTGTGAGACTGGGTTGAGATTGAGATATATATTATATATATATGAAATGACTTTTTAAAAATCTTCTACTATTATGTAATTTGAAATTATTTTTGCAGGTTTATCTTTTAGGACAACCATTTATTGTCTGTAAGAAATATATCACTGACGTATCATGAGTGAATTTAAGCAATCTGCTCTCTGTGTTCTGTTGCAATAATTAGACCTTTATAAAGATATCATGTGCTATATGAGCTGGAAATAGATGTCTTTGTGTGAGGCCAGCTGTCTGGCAACTATCAGATTTTTGCATGCATTTCCAGAAAGGATGAATTTTTCCTGTGTGAATCACACCCTTGTCTTGTAATCCTCCTTGTAGAGGAGTTTGAAGAGTGATAGCTAATATAGTCAAAATTTTTAGAGTCTTCAAATGTTAATCAGATGGGTACACTGTGAGAATAACAGTGGTTCATTATAGCTGAGACACATGACTGATAATTGTCCGTTTTCGTACTAGTAATGTAATTAGTGATACTTATGAAACTTCCAGTCGATGCACAGAGCAACTGAATAGTTGGTTTTGTTATTGGTGAAATATTGTAGTCAGTGCAGGAGTGATATCTTAACCCACAATTTAAAGTAAGATATTAGGTTGTTTGCATACTATGTCTTATCAACTGACAGATAAGTTAAGGATGGCTTTAATGTCTCAGGAGTTGTTGACAATCCTCAGATTCTGTAATATAAAAAGAACAATCAACACAGAATTTCCTATGCTTTTATGGGTAGTAATAATAGTGAAGATAGTGAAAGAAGTATTGAAGCCAAATTTCTAAGAGTTTCTTAGGTTTTCTGTTTGACAGTCACTGTGCATGCTCTTTTGTTTGGTTTTTGACCCTCATGTGGACAGAAGTGTTTCTGAATGAACCTTATGTTCCTTTGAGGCAAAAAGGATCTAAATTCCTTTCTGACCATTACTTGTGGGACATTTGTGCTGTTTTGAACCAGGCAAGTTCTCAGGTGTGAGGTCCTCCATAGGCTGTAGTGTGGATATCTGCTCCACTGTGATCTATTCCATGGGCCGCAGGAGAATATCTGCTTCGGCACCTGGAGCACCTCCTTCCCCTCCTTCTCTGACCTTGGTGTTGTCTCTACTGTTTCTCACTCTTTCCCCCTCCCCATCTCACTCCTTTGTCTGTCCGGTGGTTTTTGCCCTTTCTTAAATATGTTTTCACAGAGGCGCCGCTAAGTTTGCCGATTGACTCAGCTTTGGCCTGTTGGTGGGTCTGTTGCAGAGACAGCTGGAACCAGCTGTGTCCGGCACAGGGCAGCCCCTGAGCTCTTCTTATAAAAGCCACTCCTGCGGCCTCCCCGCTACCAAAACCTTGCCCCCTCCACACACACCCCACAAGGATGCAGTCTGATGTGCAGCTGATCTGATCTAGTGTTTTGCTGCTGTCAAAAGGAGGTCTGGCTTCTCCTTTCCCCAATCCATCTGCCAGCTGTGTAGTCCTGTTTCTTTGTATCTGCTTCAGTACTGGTCATACCTCTTGCTGAGTTGTTTAACTTATTAAAATGGCAAAAGCTTTTTGGAGGGGAGGGAGGAAGCGCATAGCTTTGTCATTTTATTGACTTGTATTTACCCTTTGTTAAGACAATTTAATAGCTCGTAGAAGCACATGGCTGGGATCAGGGAAAGATACAGCTGTATCTTCCCTTTTCATAGCATTGGTGAGCTCTTTATGTTGGTTCACCATGTCTCATTAAACTGAACACTTAGGCTGCAGTCTCAAAACAGTGAGACTGTCAGGGCCCTGAGTGCACTAATAGGCTTTAATGGCCCTGACCAGCCTCCACCTGCACACTCTGCCCATAGGCCCAGGAGCCCCATTTCAGCCTAGGTCTGATCCTTCAGTCCCTGCCTGAGCTATGTTGTAGGAGTGCTGGTCTCCAGCCACGCCTGTGCCTGGCCATGGATGCTGTTGATCCAGACCCTGACCCATGGTCTGACTTCCCAGCTTGACCTTGGACCTGCCTTGTCACCATGAACTTGCCTGATGATCTGGACTCTTGGTTGAACCTGACTGCCATCCCTGGGTCTGCCCTGCTCCCTTGCTTGGGTATTGTGGGACTGGGCCCTGGCTGGTGAGGTACCTGCCCTGCTGGCTGTGTGACTGTACTCAGCTCCCTGTCTCTTAGTGAGCAGCTCGCACTAGCTGCTGCCTGACAGTCAAATGACTTCTGCTTGTAAAGAGGTGGGTCTTGCTGTGTCCACCTCTCTGCAAGCCTATCAGCCCCCCTCAGTGAGATGATTCTTATTCTAACTCAACAGAAGATTAACCATTTTCTGGATTAGCTTTTTGCTGAAATGGTGAGTTGAATTGGCTCATAGGAATACAAAGTAAGTTTTGGGGGTATGCAGCTAAAAGGAGGAGATATGGCAGTGGCTAGCTCATCCCTTTCCCCCCATCTTATGGAGCTGCAGCCTGACTTCTTACAGCTAGCCCTTATCATGTATGTTGCAGATAAAGGCTTGTTAACAAATTGTATATGTATTTTGGCCCAAGTGTTCTCACAGTAATCAGAAATTGAAGAACTCAGAAATCACTATTACTTTTGCAGTCAGACTTCAGTTTCAGAGAACTTTGAAAACCAGGCTTCTTCAGTATATCTCCAGTTTAGAATCCAGAAAAAATGAGGCCAGATCTCTTTATCAGTTTTGAAAATGTAGACCTTGTGGTTTGTCTTATTAATTTCTCTCCTGGTTGTTTACATCATACTGGAGGCTGCAACTAATCTGTTTATATCATTCTCAAAACAACTACCATAATATGTACTTTTATCTTGCTATTTTAGCCTGAAGAATTTACAGAACAACTGGCATGGCCCAGTTAAAGCAGTAGTTCAATTTAAAAAACAAATAATCTCTAATTCTGTGTGTAAGACAATTGAGGATTTTAAAACAATAAACAAACTGTACTAAAGAGATCAGACTTCTTTTGTTCTTTATAATTTCAGTTGGATACCTTAAAAAATATGCATTGCAAGCACCTCACAATTAGAATCTGCATTTAATTCATAAAATCTGATTTTATTTTCAGCAGGAAAGCATGCAGATTTTAATGCCTTTAAAATGCATGAAAGATTTATGTAGTGGCTGTCTTATGTGTAGAGAGGCAGAACTGAATTTGGCTGAGAGTGAAGTTCATATTGTTGTACGCTCAGGGCAAAGCTTTGCTGTGGTGGGTTGACCCTGGCTGGATGCCAGGTGCTGACCAAAGCTGCTCTATCACTCCCCTTCTCAACTGGACAGGGGAGAGAAAATATAACAAAAAGATCGTGGGTCGAGATAAGGACAGGGAGATCACTCAGCAATTACCGTCACGGGCAAAACAGACTTGACTTGGGGAAAATCAGTTTAATTTACTACCAATCAAAACTGAGTAGGGTAATGAGAAATAAAAACTATATCTTAAAACACCTTCCCCCCACTCCTCCCTTCTTCCCAGGCTCAACTTCACTCCCGATTTTCTCTACCTCCTCCCCCCAAGCAGCACAGGGGGATGGGGAATGGGGGTTGCAGTCAGTTCATCACATGTTGTCTCTGTTGCTCCTTCCTCCTTAGGGGAGGACTCCTCACACTCTTCCCCTGCTCTAGCATGGGGCCCCTCCCACAGGAGACGGTCCTCCACGAACTTCTCCAGTGTGAGTCCTTCCCACGGGCTGCAGTTCTTCATGAACTGCTCCAGCGTGGGTCCTTTCCACAGGGTGCAGTCCTTCAGGAGCAGACTGCTCCAGCATGGGTCCTGCATGGGGGTCACAAGTCCTTGCCAGCAAACCTGCTCCAGAGTGGGCTCCTCTCTTTCCACAGGTTCACAGGTCCTGCCAGGAGCCTGCTCCAGCGCAGGCTTCCCACGGGGTCACAGCCTCCTTCAGGAGCACTCACCTGCTCCGGCGTGGGGTCCTCCATGGGCTGCAGGTGGATATCTGCTCCACCATTAACCTCTATGGGCTGCAGGGGGACAGCCTGCTTCACCATGGTCTTCACCATGGGCTGCAGGGGAATCTCTGCTCCGGCCCCTGGAGCACCTCCTCCCCCTCCTTCTTCACTGACCTTGGTATCTGCAGGGTTGTTTCTCTCACATAGTCTCACTCCTCTCTCCCAGCTGCTGCTGCCCATTCCCCCCCCTTCTTAAATATGTTATCACAGAGGCGCTACCACCATTGCTGATTGGCTTGTCCTTGGCCAGCGGTAGGTCCTTCTTGGAGCTGGCTGGTATTGGCTTTATCAGACATAGGGGAAGCTTCTAGCAGCTTCTCACAGAAGCCACCCCTGTAGCCCCCCCTGCTACCAAAACCTTGCCATGCAAACCCAATACATTTGCCAAGGCATTTAGTTGGCTTTTGGCTTAGTTTGTCCCCTTGAAGTAATTGCAGCAGGAACAGAATTAGGCCAAAACAGAATGTCTGTACACAGCAGCATTTTCAGGCAAAGACAAGACAGTATTTCAGACTGAAACTTTTTAATCTCAGCTTATTATGTCTTCAAAGCACTGCATAAACTAATTCCAGGATTCCTTTGGTGAGGTAGGTAAATGAGCCTTTTCCTATGGAATAACCTGTAGCAATGTGTGTCATGGGGCAAAGGAGGATTTGTTGACATAGTTGAATGGAGTTGTAGGAAAGGCTTTGCTTGGAAGGTTAGGGTAGCTAAAGGCACACCCCTTTCTTTTATCAACTCTGGCGCTATTTGTGTTTTGTTTGTTGTTGCTCGCCTTCCTTATGCTTCCCACCAATTCTGTTGTTTTACTGAACTGCATTGTCTCATGTGGGTACAAATTAAAGGGGTGGGAGTACATAGCCAGTCAAGGAAGGAATCACAGGACCAATCCTTCAGCAGGGGTGTGTTGTTATATTGATTCACCATGTTCTATTGAATCAGTTTTAAATTCCAGAACAGTAAAAACATGTGGTCATACAGCAGACTGTTTCTATTGCTCTACTGGTATAGGCCAACAGCATAGGAATGGTTCTTTAAAATTTCTTTCTCTTCTTACTTCTTGAATGTAAGCATTCCTTAATTTTGCTTTAAGTGAGAGCAATAGCAAGAAGACTCAAGAGCACCAATTTGCACATTTTTGTCTTTTATTTCCAGAGTTTGTGTGGGTGTATGCATGCAAACAAAAACCACCAAGACACAAAAAAACATAATCTGAAAATGCAGAACTTCATGAGGGATATAAGGTCCCTTTGAATGTCAGCATACCCATCTGGTGTATCAACCACTCCTGCCAGTTTTGGATCATCTGCAAACTTGCTTAGGATGCACTCTGTCCCATCATCCAAGTCATTAATGAAGATGTTGAACAGTACTGTCCCCAGACCCCTGAGGTACACCACTAGTGACTGGCCTCCAGCTGGACTTTGAGCTCCCTTTGAGCTCAGCAGTTCAGCCATTTTTCAATCCACCTCACAGTCTGCTTATTTAGTCTGTACTTCATCAGCTTGTCTATGAGGATGTTACAGGTGACAGTGTTGAAAACTTTGCTAAAGTAGAGATAAACATCCACATCTCTCCCATCATTCACTGAGCCAGTCACCTTGACATAGAAGGCTATCAGGTGGGTTAAGCATGATTTCCCCTTTGTAAATCCATATTGACTACTCCCAAGCACCCTCTTGTCATTAATGTTTGGAAATGGTTTCCAGGAGGACTTTCTTTGTCAGCCTGAGGCTGAATGGCCTGTAGTTCTTTGGATTTTCCTTGCTGAAGATGGAGCAACACTTGCTTTCTTCCATTCCTTGGGAATCTTGGGTAGGGACCCAAGATCTGATTGAATGTCACAGAATATCTCAGGACACATGCTGAGCTGTGCAAACTCAAGTTTTTCCTGCTTTTGGGGAAGTGCACTCTTTACTGGCCAAAGCAAAATAAAAAAAAAGAAGACATTATTTGGCTCATCCAAAAGTATGTTTTAAGTTCAGATCTGTGGAGGGGATTGAAGGGAGAATGTTTGCCTTATAATACAGTCTTACTGTCAAGAAGCAGCAAAAGTGGCTGCTCCCCAAGAGAAGACAAACCAGGAGTTGAGGGTGACAGCAAGGCAGGCAGGAGCAGCAAGGTCCAGCTGTTCCCTAAGGGACAGGCAGCTGAGCATAGTAACACAACTAGCAGGAGAGGGACCTCACAAGCCAGGGCCCTGTCCCATAATACCTGAGCAGGGCAGGCCAGGGAATGGCAGCTGGGGTCAGTCAAGAGTCCAGATCATCAGGCAAATTCATGGTGATGAGGCAGGACTGAGGTCAAGCCAGGAAGTCAGTCCACAGGTCAGAGTCAGTTCCAGACACAGCCCAGTGATCACTAGGCAGGTCCATAGTGACAAGGAAGTCAGTTCATGGGTCAGGGTCCAGATCAACAGGGTCTATGGCCAGGCATGGCTGTGACAGAGCTGGAGGCAGACACACCTACAGCATAGCTCAGGCAGAGACTGAAGGATCAGGACTGAGCTGAAATGAGGCTACTGGGCCCATGGGCAGAGGGTGTGGGTAGACAGCCCAGGTAAGGCTGGTCAGGGTCATTAAGGCCTTTTAGTGGACTCAAGGGCTCTGACAGCAGTCTCACCAACAGGGGGCAGTCCTACAGCACTTAAACAAGAAGAGCAGAACAAGTCCAGTGATAGTAACCGGAGTCAGTTACAATCCAGTATTTGCAAGACAAATCCATAGTGATGAGGCAGGTCTGAGGTCCAGACAGGAAGCCAAGTCAACAGGTCAGGATCAACATGATACATTGCTGGGCACCACATAACTACAGCATAGCTCAGGCAAGGCCCAAGGGTGAGGGCCTAAGCATAAATGCAGCTTCTGAGTGAAGAGGGGAGGCCGCCACTGAGGCTTCTCCCAGCACTTTCCCACCGAGCTCTTTCCCAGCAGCCTAATCCCAGGATACATGGCTATACCATATCAGAGCTGAACTTGAGCAAAGGTAGCCAAACCCCTAGGAGAGAAAGAGAGACTGCAGACACTGTTCATGTGCTCAGGGCACTGACAAACTCTTTCATAACAATATGACATACAATGCTAAGATTAGCAAAGTAAACCATTTCTTGATTGTAGAGATGCATTAAAGCTTGGCAAAAGAGAGGTTTGTTAGGAGGGCTCATGTCTATTTTTGGAGCTGTTGATATGTTGGGAGCTGATGGGATTTACCTGACCAAGTGGGGCAAGAGGGTCTTTGCCAACAAGCTGGCCAGACTTATAAGGAGGGCTTTAAACTAGATTTAGTGGGGGAAGGGGGTGGAGTTCTGAGCACCAGACAGGAGCTGCTGATGTATTAGGAACCAACAGGGAAACACCTGTGAAAAGCCTCAAAGGAATTAGGGTGTGTTCCTCTAAAAAGGTGACAAGGTAGGTAGCCCAGCTGAAGTGCCTTGATACCAATGCACACAGCATGGGTAACAAAGAGGAGGAGCTGGAAGCTACTGTGCAGCTAGAAAGCTATGATCTAATTGCTATTGCTGAAATGTGATGGGGCAAATCACATGACTGGAGCACTGCAATTGATGGCTATAGGCTGTTCAGAAGGGACAGGCAAGGAAGGAGGGGTGGGGGGGTTGCCCTCTATGTA
Organism: Pelecanus crispus; assembly: GCF_030463565.1. Lineage (NCBI taxonomy): Eukaryota > Metazoa > Chordata > Aves > Pelecaniformes > Pelecanidae > Pelecanus > Pelecanus crispus. The sequence continues at coordinate 17,931,669 of NC_134675.1, forward strand.
AAAAAAAACAAACTGGATTGACTGCACAGAGCTGTCTTTGAAAAACAGTGATGAACAGGTTGAGAGATTACGGGTAAAAATTAGGGGCCAAGCCAACAAAGGAAACCTTGTGGCTGGTGTTTACTACAGGCTGCGCAATCAAGGGGAGCCTGTTGATGAAGTGTTCTTTCTTCAACTACAGGAAGCATCACGCTTGCAGGCTCTGATCCTGCTGGGGGATTTCAATCAATCAATTTCTTAATGCAGGTGATAGACAGCCCAACCAGAGGAGAAGGGTTACTGGACCTCTTTCTCAGCAACACAGATGAAGTAATTAGAGAGGTTAATATTGGTGGCAGCCTGGGCTGCAGTGGTCAAGCTCTAGTGGAGGGAAGCTTGAGGGATATAGGCTAGGTGAAGAGTAGAGTAAGGACCCTGAATTTTAGGAGAGCAAACTTTCAGTTGTTTAAATAAATAGTGGATGGGAGCCCCTGGGAAACTGCCCTCAGGGATAAAGGAGCAGAAGAGGGCTGGCAGCTCTTTAAGGATATCTTTCTTAGGGCGCAAGAGCTCTTGATTCCCATGTGTAAAAATCAGGCAAGGAAGGCAGGAGACCAGCATGGCTGAGTAAGGACCTCCTGGTCAAACTAAAGTGTATGAAGGAAATGCACAGGCAGTGGAACCAGGGACATGTATCCTGGGAAAAATATAGGGATGCTGCCTGGATGTGTAGAAATGGGACCAGGAAAGCTAAGGTACAGCTGGAGCTGAATTTGGTGAGGGATGCAAAGCACAATAAGAAGGGCTTCTACAGGTACATTGGCCAGAAAAGAAAGATTAAAGAAAATGTACACCCCTGATAAATAAGACACTGGGAGCTGGTGACAACTGACATGGAGAAGGCTGAGGTACTTGATTCAATGGCAAGGTACACTTGATTGTTTACTGCATAGAGGGCATGGTCAGACAAAACTGTCAGGGAGACCCTCCCGTTGAGTCACGAGGTTCAGAAAGGACCCCCTTGCTTTCTAAATTCCTTCCTCAGAGAGGAGTCTAGGTGTGGCTGGATCCAATCCTAGTCCCAGACTCAGTCAATGGTTTATGTCTAAAGGATTATATATGCACAATCAATCCTTTATAGCACTTAGCTAAGATTTCAAAGTTTAGCATGCTATTAGTCACTTACTGAGGTTCTGTTGCGGCAAGGAATCTCTCAACCTCGAGGAGTAACCTTGAGAGGCATCCCTACTCAAGGGGAGATCCTGGCATGCAGCCTGCTACTGTGCAGGAGAGCTCAAAGGGCTCTTGGGCTGCCCACTATTTATGGGGGTAAGATGATTGACTCATTTGCATACTGACCAAGATGTTTAGTTTCTTCACTGTGATTAGGTGGGCGCATTGCACAATAGCCCTTGGCTATTGTGTTGTTATCTGTCTCCTGAATCCACTTTGAGCAAGATGCAGCCATCATGACCAGATGCATCCATTATGTCCATCACTGGCTATTATCACTGGCGATTATTGCATGAGCAGGGTTATGGGAGATAAAGGTCAGGTGGGGGGGAGCACACCACCACAATGTCTGACTGAGCTCTGCACCTGATCATCACAGTCTATTCTATCTTCTCATTAAATCCTTTCTTAACTATCTCTCTGCGTAATCTCATTCTCTATCCCATGTATATGTGTGCTGCAAGGACTAAGTGACAGCTATTGGTGAGACTGGTGTGAGTGGATTTGGAGCCAGCAACTGGAGTCCAACCAGGGGTGTAGGTGCCCTGTGGCCTATGGTGCCAGCAACTGGAGCAAGTGAGGGTCACAGTGTGAGTACTTAGAGGGACCATAGCTTTCTGTATCTAGGGAGGCTCCTACAGATTTTGTGCCCAGATTGCCAGCTACTGTGGGGACAAGCACGAGTGGATACTGGGCCAACAATTGGAGTCAGACCAGGAGTGTAGGTGCCCTGGGCCTGTGGTGTCAGCTACTAGAGCAAGTGGGAGTCTCAGTGCCAGCTACTGGAGTGGATGGGGGTCTCGGCCACCAGCCACTGGGGCAGGAACATTGTATGTCCCGAAAACCAGCTACTGGGAGGGACTGGCATGAGTGAGGGTCTTAGCTGGAGTGGGACCACAGGTCACGGGCCTGTGTGCCTGTTGCCAGCTGCTAGTGGGGGCCAAGTGTCTGTATCTTCCCCAAACCTGGTGTGTGTGTGTGTGTGTGTGTTCATGCATAATTCACTAGCAAACTCCAAGCTGGACTAGCTGGTGAGAGGAGGCCCTGGGTCTGGGCAGGGGTATCAGGCAGGTGGTGGGTCCGTGCTGATATACCCAGGGGGACTTGCAAATATGGTGTGCCTGTGGGACGATTGTGTGTGTCTGCTAACAGTCATCAAGCTGGACTAGATGGCAAGTAGGAGACCCGTGGACCGGGTAAGAGGTCTCAGGATCCAGGCAGAGGTATCAGATGGATCCATAGAATGAATGTGCATGTGCTTGTGAATCTAGAGAGTGTTGTGTGTGTGCCTTCACTAGTGACCTTCTGTCTCTACCAGCTGAAGAGGAGGAAGGGGACTTGGCTGTCTATGTTTATGTTTTATGCTAATCCTATATGTGGGTGCTGTTGAAGGCGGCACCTTGTCTGTGGCAGTCTGTGTGACCAGCCGTGTCAGTGTCCTCTGTGTGTGTATGTGAATCTAGGACGCATGCTCAGCTTTGACCTTGTACTGGGCCTGGCTAGGCTAGAGTTAATTTTCTTCATAGCAGCTCATATGGTGCCGTGTTTTAGATTTTTGACCAAAATAGTAATGATAATGCACTAATGTTCTAGCTTTTGATGAACAGTGTTTGCACAGCATCAAGGCCTTGTCTGTTTCTCACTCTACCCCCCCCCAGTGAATAGATTGGGGGGTGCGCAATAGGCTGTGAGGGGACACAACTGGGCAGATGACCCAAACTAACCAAAGAGATATTCCACACCATATAATGTCATGTTCAGCAATAAAAGGGAAAAGAGTGGAGAGTTTAGGAGGGTTACCCATCTTTTGCTTGGGAACTGGCTGGGCAACAGTCTACCCATGGGAGATGGTGAGTGATTGCCTTTGCATCACTTGTTTTGTTTCACTTATTTTTTGTTTTATCTTGACCCCCAAGTTTTCTTGCTTTTATTCTTCCTTTCCTCTTCCCCCGTCCCACTGGGGGTGGGGGAAGTGAGTGAACAGCTGTGTGGTGCTTAGCTTCCCACTGGAGTTAACCCACAACAAACCTGCAAATGGGAAAGCAGCAGCTGCATCCCTCAGCCTTGGGCAGAAACCGCCAGGTCCCTGGGTGCACTGGGTTGGGCTCTAGCAGCCAAGCAGGAGGAAGTCCTAGGCCCACAGCTGTGGGTGGAAGTGGCTGCTCCTAACATCCCTTAACAGCTAACATGTTTCATTTCCACTTTTCCTTTACAGGAAAATAGATTTGCCTTGCATTCTCAAACAAAAAATAAATTCTTTTGAACTTGTGTCTATGCATCTGGCTTTTGATCCCATCAGATTCACCCTTCATGCAGGCATTTATATGAGACTCCTGAGACAACAAATGCATTTTTCTGACAAGCATTCTACTTATGATGATAACCAATTATGAGGTTTCCTGAAGAAGCTGCACTGTGGAGAATTATCTGTAGACAGCCCTGAACTCACCAGCTTCCATCTCCAGCGATTGCACTTGTATGTATAGAACCTGCAGAGCAGGGGCTAGGTATGGCAAAACAACTTCTGCCTTGTAAATGCTCAACAGATCCAATTAAAAAAAAAAATAAAAACCCAGAACAGAAAATCTTTGAAACCATTTGATCTTCTAAAACATGCTCAGCTAATCCACACAGGAACACAGCAGTTGCCATTATTTATTTATTTATTTATTTATGAAAGTTGGACCCTCCAAAAGGGTATATCAGGATCAGGTTGCCAGGCTTTTAATACAGTGCATGTGAAGAAATTTTAAATACGATGCAGTACACATGAAGTGCCTTAGGATAGAGCTCACAATAGCAATCACACTTTTGCACTCTGGCCCCATGAATCTGAAATTTCTCTGCCTTGTAGAAGAGCTGCAGACACATGCTGGTTGAAAGAAAGTGATTAGACATGGGCTTTCCTCAGATACAAGTGAAGAGAAAAGGACAATACAAGCATCCAACACTGTTCTCCAAGTCTAAGAATGACTTAGGTATTTACATTAAATAGTCATAGGAGAAAAACACACAAATGCTAAACATTCCTGGGCCAGTCCTCCCATGAGTGCCCTAACTGCCTCTTTGGAGGCCCAGTCATAGACACTCCTCGTCTGCCCTGTGAATCTTTTCTTTTCACAAGTGGGGCAGGAGGGTGGGGAAAAAAAGATTCCTGCCCAACAGTTGCAATCTTGGCTTTCTCAGCCTTGAAGGCCGGAAGGGAAAAATTACCAACATTTCTTGTACTGAGTAGCTGATCTTGAAATCCCTGCAGACACAATTCCAGCTGTGGCTACTGAATTGCGGAGGGCATCATGCACCATTTGAGGATCCCAGCTGAGCTTCGGCCCAAAATGCATGTGAGGCACTCAGTCAACACAGAGGCAGGGCTGGACATGCTACAGCTACTTCACCTGCCAATACTTACAGCTGTCAGCAGAGTCTGTGATCTGCAACCTTGGACTTCAGTGGCTACCAGCAAGCGGAGACTCACCTTCAGCACCTGCATCCTTCCACAAGTCTGTCCCATGCTCTCTTCTGAACTGAAAGACACCACCTGAAAGCAATTTCTGCAAGTCCCTGTGAAGCAGAGACTATAGACAACCTTGGAAAGCATAAACAGCATATGCCACAATCTATGACTCAGGGATTATTAGGTTTATTGCTAGAACCCCTCTAATTCCAAGATCACCATGAAATACAAGATTTAAGTGAATGTAAAACTAGGAAATGGGAAAATTAATTTAGCCTTTTCATTTTTCTGTAGTTTCTCTCTTCATGATCCATTTGTAAGTAGTATCTGCTTTGCAGTTTGATGTTCATCTACACTGATTTACAGTGGAGGGAGGGTAGGGAATAAGTTCACTAAGGACAAGTTTCAGAATAAAACTTGTGCCATACAATTGCAGAAAAGCCAAAGTTCAGACAGTTTTATACCCAGCTATTTGATATTATAGTGGGAACGCAGAGTACTGGATATTGCCTTTTGTAGAGCATTATCACCACCAGTTCATAAAGTGTTATGACCTCTCCTGCCCAGCAAGGAGTGTGGAGAAGGTATGAATGAAAAAAGCACTTGTGGCTAAAACACTGTTGATAATACACCAGTGTTTTGGCTACTGTTCAACAGTGACCCAAACTGACCAAAGGGATATTCCATACCATATGACGTTGCACTCAACAATAAAAGCTCAGGGAAAGGAGGAGGAAGGGGGGGGACATTTGTGGTTATGGCGTTTGTCTTCCCAAGCAACCATTACATGTGCTGAGGCCCTGCTTTCCAAGAAGTGGATGGACATCTGCTTGCCGATGGGAAGCAGTGAATGAATCCCTCTTTTTGCTTTCCTTGTGTGCATGCAGCTTTTGCTTTCCCTATTAAACTGTCTGTCCTGGTTTCAGCTGGGATAGAGTTAATTTTCTTCCTAGCAGCAGGCATCGTGCTGTGTTTTGGATTTAGTAGGAGAAGAATGTTGATAACATGCTGATGTTTTCAGTTGTTGCTGAGTACTGCTTATGCTAGTCAAGGACTTTTTCAGCTTCCCATGCTCTGCCAGGCGCACAAGAAACTGGGAGGGGGCACAGCCAGAATAGTTGATCCAAACTGACCAAAGGGCTATTCCATACCATATGACGTCATGCTCAGTATATAAACTGGGGGGGGGTGGCCAGGGAGCAGCGATTGCTGCTCGGGAACTGTCTAAGTATCGGTCGGTGGGTGGTGAGCAATTGCATTGTGCATCACTTGCTTCGTGTATCATTATTATTATTATCATTATTATACTGTTACTATTAGCATTACTATTTTACTTTATTTCAATTATTAAACTGTTCTTATCCCAACCCAGGAGTGTTTCTCACTCTTACTCCTCCGATTCTCTCCCCCATCCCATCGGGGTAGGGGGAGTGAGCAAGCGGCTGCGTGGTGCTTAGTTGGTGGCTGGGGCTAAACCACGACAGTCCTTTTTGGCGCCCAACGTGGGGCACGAAGGGTTTGAGATAACAACAGATTAACCAGAGTATATTAAGGAGTCTGTTAACAGTTGCCGGTCACAATATTAGTTCATCTGATCTGTGCCATGTTCTTTTTTTTGCAGCACACATTAAAGCTTGTTGTCAGTTTGTGTAGTGTGCTATGCTCTGCAGTGATTCATGATCTTTTGCTTGGGAGGCTCCTTATCAAAATCCTGACCTTGAGCATTCTTTGGTATTTGGGTTTCATACAGAAGTCACTACTGTACTTCGGGTACTACCTCATAGAGAGAGTTAGCAATTATACTTCTTACTCTGAGAGGCTTGTTGTGGAGGAAATACAAAATGGCACATTTGCTGCTTTCTTCTATGATGTTTCCTCCTTCATTACAACAACTTTCCAGTATCTTGAACACCCCTGGGCAGTTAAGATACTTCTATTGATACTTCTTGGGAATGTTGTTTCCCTTTTGATAAAGGTCAGTAAGCAGTTTAAAAATATCATCCAGAGATCTACCCCAAGGCTGGATAGTTATGAGTGGCAGGGTGTGTGGGATCGTATGCGCAAGTACCTAGGGCAGTGGGGACCTCCAGTGTTTTGGAACTTCACCCCTGAACAAGTGCAGAATCCTGAAGAATTAGTAAAGTATTTGGAAGAAGTATGTTGTCACCCTGGTAGCTCCAGAGAGACACATTGCAACATGCTGGGGACTGGCCCATGCCTATCGAGCCGTGGTCAACACTAATCAGTACCCTCAAAAGAAAGAGAAGGTCTCTGGATCTGATGACAAAACAACAAGCACTGTCGCTACTCAAACCCCCACTACAGGCCCTGCGGCTACTCCAACCCCCACTACAGGCCTTGCAGCTACTCAAACCCCTGCCCCAGGCACTGTGGCTACTCCAGCCACAGCCATGAGCACTGCGGCTACTCAAACCACAGCCATGGGCACTGCGGCTACTCAAACCCCAGTGACAGACACTGCGGCTAAACCAGAGAACCAACCTGCGCCAGTATCAGTTGCCCCTATACAGAAGAAAAAATACACGAGGAAATCAGTTCGTTTAGTAAGGGATGAAGATGAACCAGGGCCATCACGAGAACCAGAGGAGGAAGAACCCATAAATGAGATGGTGACCACCCGACCCCTATCCCTGAGTGAGCTGCGAGATATGCGAAAAGATTTCGGTCGTCATCCAGGCGAGCACATCATCACCTGGCTGCTCCGATGCTGGGATAACGGGGCCAGTAGCCTGGATTTAGAGGGTAGGGAAGCCAAGCAGCTGGGATCCCTTTCTAGGGAAGGGGGCATTGACAAAGCAATTGGAAAAGGGGCAAAACCGCTCAGCCTCTGGAGGCGACTTCTGTCAAGCGTGAAGGAAAGATATCCCTTCAAGGAGGATGTTTTATACCGCCCAAGCAAATGGACCACCATAGAGAAAGGTATCCAGTACCTGAGGGAATTAGGCGTGCTGGAGGTGATTTACAGTGACCTGAACGATGAGCAGTTACCCAAAGACCCAGATGAAGTCAGGTGCACACAACCCATGTGGCGGAAGGTGGTACGGAGCGCACCAGCATCGTATTCCAACTCGTTGGCAATACTAGCCTGGAAAGACGACGAGGCACCAACGGTGGATGAAGTGGCTAGACAACTCCGGGACTACGAAGAAAAGCTCTCTTCCTCCCTACGGGCCTGTGTCTCGGCTGTGGAAAAACTGTCTGAAAAAATATGCCAAGAGTTCCAACAACTCAGAGAGGATCTGTCCTACTCCCCACCTGCACGGACCAGTGTCTCAGCCATTAGGAGTCAACGTCCCTATGCTCAAGAGAGAGGATATAGAGGATACACACCACGGGGCACCCTGTGGTTTTACCTGCGTGATTATGGAGAGGACATGAGAAAGTGGGATGGAAAACCCACCTCAACCTTAGAGGCACAGGTGCGTGAGTTGCAAGGAAAAACTATTAGAAAAGGCGGTTCTCCCAGGAAAATTGCAGCTCGGGTTTCCAGTGAGCAGTTCCCCAGACAGAGTAAGAGGGCTAATTTTACTTCCGACCTTGATCAGGGGACTTTAGATTCACATTTACAGGAAGTGAACAGCGAATACTGTGACCAGTGTTAGAGGGGCCCTGCCTCCAGCCAGGTGGAGGAAAGGGACAGTCGGGTTTACTGGACTGTGTGGATTCGATGGCCTGGAACGTCAGACCCACAGGAGTATAAGGCTCTAGTGGACACTGGTGCACAGTGCACGCTAATGCCATCAAACTATAGAGGGGCAGAACCCATTTGTATTTCTGGAGTGACAGGGGGATCCCAACAGCTAACTGTACTGGAAGCTGAAGTGAGCCTAACTGGGAATGAGTGGCAAAAGCACCCCATTGTGACTGGCCCAGAGGCTCCGTGCATCCTTGGCATAGACTACCTCAGGAGAGGGTATTTCAAGGACCCAAAAGGGTACCGGTGGGCTTTTGGTATAGCTGCTTTGGAGACAGAGGAAATTAAACAGTTGTCCACCTTGCCCGGTCTCTCAGAGGACCCTTCGATTGTAGGGTTGCTGAAGGTTGAGGAACAACAGGTGCCGATTGCTACCACAACTGTGCACAGGCGGCAATATCGCACCAACCGAGACTCCCTGATTCCCATCCATAACCTGATTTGTCGACTGGAGAGCCAGGGAGTGATCAGCAAGACTCGCTCACCCTTTAACAGTCCCATATGACCAGTGCGAAAGACTAATGGGGAGTGGAGACTAACAGTGGACTATCGTGGCCTGAACGAAGTTACACCGCCGCTGAGTGCTGCCGTGCCAGACATGCTAGAACTTCAATACGAACTGGAGTCAAAGGCAGCTAAGTGGTATGCCACAACTGATATTGCTAATGCATTTTTCTCCATCCCTTTGGCAGCAGAGTGCAGACCCCAGTTTGCTTTTACCTGGAGGGGTGTTCAGTAAACCTGGAACCGACTGCCCCAGGGGTGGAAGCACAGCCCCACCATTTGCCATGGACTGATCCAGACAGCACTGGAACAGGGTGAAGCTCCAGAACATCTGCAGTACATTGATGACATCATTGTGTGGGGCAACACAGCAGAAGAAGTTTTTGAGAAGGGAAAGTAAATAGTCCAAATCCTTCTGAATGCTGGTTTTGCCATAAAACAGAGTCAGGTCAAGGGACCTGCACAGGAGATCCAGTTTTTAGGAATAAAATGGCAAGATGGACGTTGTCATATCCCAATGGATGTGATCAACAAAATAACAGCTATGTCCCCACCAACTAGCAAAAAGGAAACACAAGCTTTCTTAGGCGTTGTGGGTTTCTGGAGAATGCATATTCCAAATTACAGTCTGATTTTAAGCCCTCTCTACCAAGTGACCCGGAAGAAGATGATTTCAAATGGGGCCCTGAGCAACAACAAGCCTTTGAACAAATTAAATGGGAGATAGTTCATGCAGTAGCCCTTGGGCCAGTCTGGGCAGGGCAGGATATTACAAATGTGCTCTACACTGCAGCTGGGGAGAATGGCCCTACCTGGAGCCTCTGGCAGAAAGCACCAGGGGAGACTCGAGGTCGACCCCTAGGGTTTTGGAGTCGGGGATACAGAGGATCTGAAGCCCGCTATACTCCAACTGAGAAGGAGATACTGGCAGCATATGAAGGGGTTCTGGCTGCTTCAGAAGTGGTTGGTACTGAAGCACAGCTCCTGCTGGCACCCCGACTGCTGGTGTTGGGCTGGATGTTCAAAGGGAGGGTCCCCTCTACACATCATGCAACTGATGCTACGTGGAGTAAGTGGGTTGCATTGATCACACAACGGGCTCGATTAGGAAACCCCAGTCGCCCAGGAATCTTGGAAGTGATCATGGACTGGCCAGAAGGAAAAAACCTTAGAATATCACCAGAGGAGGAGGTGACACGTGCTGAAGAGGCCCCACTGTATAATAAATTGCCAGAAAATGAAAAGCAATATGCCCTGTTCACTGATGGGTCCTGTCGTCTTGTGGGAAAGCATCGGAGGTGGAAAGCTGCTGTATGGAGTCCTATACGACAAGTCGCAGAAACTGCTGAAGGAGAAGGGGAGTCGAGTCAGTTTGCAGAGGTGAAAGCCATCCAGCAGGCTTTAGATATTGCTGAAAGAGAAAAGTGGCCAGTCCTTTATCTCTATACTGACTCATGGATGGTGGCAAACGCCCTATGGGGGTGGCTGCAGCAATGGAAGCAGAGCAACTGGCAGCGCAGAGGCAAACCCATCTGGGCTGCCGCATTGTGGCAAGATATTGCTGCCCGGGTAGAGAACCTGGTTGTAAGAGTTCGTCATGTAGATGCTCACATACCCAGGAGTCGGGCCACTGAAGAACATCAAAACAACCAGCAGGTGGATCAGGCTGCTAAGATTGAAGTGGCTCAGGTGGATTTGGACTGGCAACATAAGGGTGAATTATTTATATCTCAGTGGGCCCATGACACCTCAGGCCATCAAGGAAGAGATGCAACGTATAAATGGGCTCGTGATCGAGGGGTGGACTTAACTATGGACAGTATTGCACAGGTTATTCATGAGTGTGAAACATGCGCTGCAATCAAGCAAGCCAAGCAGTTCAAGCCCCTCGGGTATAGTGAACGATGGCTGAAAAATAAATATGGGGAGGCCTGGCAGATTGATTACATCACGCTCCCACAGACCCGCCAAGGCAAGCACTATGTGCTCACCATGGTGGAAGTAACCACCGGATGGTTGGAAACATATCCCGTGCCCCATGCCACCGCCCGGAACACCATCCTGGGCCTTGAAAAGCAAGTCCTGTGGCAACATGGCACCCCAGAAAGAATCGAGTCAGACAACGGGACTCATTTCCGAAACAACCTCATAGACACCTGGGCCAAAGAGAATGGCATTGAGTGGGTATATCACATCCCTTACCATGCACCAGCCTCAGGGAAAATTGAGTGATACAATGGATTGTTAAAGACTACCCTGAGAGCAATGGGTGGTGGGACATTCAAACATTGGGATACGCATTTAGCAAAAGCCACCTGGTTAGTCAACACCAGGGGATCTGCCAATCGAGCTGGCCCTGCCCAATCAAAAATTCCACGTACTGTAGAAGGAGATAAAGTTCCTGTAGTGCACATGAAAAATATGCTGGGGAAGACAGTCTGGGTTACTTCCCCCTCTGGCAAAGGCAAACCCATTCGTGGGATTGCTTTTGCTCAAGGACCTGGGTGCACTTGGTGGGTGATGCGAAAGGATGGGTAAGTCCAATGTGTACCTCAAGGGAATTTGATTTTGGGTGAAAATAGCCAATGAACTGAATTGTATGATATTAATTGCTTTATAATACTGTATGTTATCTCTTAACTGTATTTTATCTCTTAACTGCATGTTAATATAATAATATAGTAGGTTAATATTAAGTATATAATACTGTATATTATGATTGCTATATGCCACATCAATGGTATTGCAGTAAGAATTGCCCAGCTTAATGAAAATGAACTTTGATGAAACCATGTTGGAATGAGAACTGACTTCAGCATGCAACAGTCCAACACTGCACACCACCTCTCCTGCTCTGAAAGACTGTGATGACAGATGGAACCCAAAGTCATGGACTAAATGAACTCAATGGACATTTTAGAGGGATGGCCCATAGACGAAGGGAATGATATCTGTGTGTATATATCAATATAGGGAAAGTGGTGGTGATTAATTAGAACACATTGGAAAGGGGAGGGCCTGTGCATGACGTAGATGGTATAGAATAAGGGGTGGATACTGTCCTGGTTTCGGCTGGGATAGAGTTAATTTTCTTCCTAGCAGCAGGCATAGTGCTGTGTTTTGGATTTAGTAGGAGAAGAATGTTGATAACATGCTGATGTTTTCAGTTGTTGCTGAGTACTGCTTATGCTAGTCAAGGACTTTTCAGCTTCCCATGCTCTGCCAGGTGCACAAGAAACTGGGAGGGGGCACAGCCAGAATAGTTGATCCAAACTGACCAAAGGGCTATTCCATACCATATGACGTCATGCTCAGTATATAAACTGGGGGGGGGTGGCCAGGGAGCAGCGATCGCTGCTCAGGAACTGTCTGGGTATCGGTTGGTGGGTGGTGAGCAATTGCATTGTGCATCACTTGCTTCGTGTATCATTATTATTATTATCATTATTATACTGTTACTATTAGCATTACTATTTTACTTTATTTCAATTATTAAACTGTTCTTATCCCAACCCAGGAGTGTTTCTCACTCTTACTCCTCCGATTCTCTCCCCCATCCCATCGGGGTAGGGGGAGTGAGCGAGCGGCTGCGTGGTGCTTAGTTGCTGGCTGGGGCTAAACCACGACACTGTCTTTATCTCGATCCATGATTCTTCTTGCATTCCTTCTACTTTCTCCTCGTCCTGTGGGAGAGGGGAATGGGTGAGAGGTAGGGTGGTTGTTAGGCTGCTGTCCGTGGTCAACCCACCACAGCCCTTTTTGATGCCCAAAGTGGGGCACAAGTGTATTGGGTCTGGCTGGGATGGAGTTAATTTTCCCCGTAGCAGCCCTCATAGTGCTGTGCTTTTTATTTGTAGCTAGAACGGTGTTGATAACACACCAGTGTTTTGGCTCCTGCTGAGCAGTGGTCCCACACATCAAGGTTGTCTCTCCAACATCCCCTGCCCCCAAAGGCCAGTAGGCCGGGGGTTTGCAAGAGGTCAGGAGGGGACATAGCCGGGACAGCTGACCCAAACTGATCAAAGGGATATTCCATACAATACCAGGAGGGGGTGCTTGGTGGGCACCTACCACAACAAGATAAGGACAGCTTTGATCTGAGCTGCTATAGCTGTTGTAGTTGTTAATTGGCAGGCTTCTGTGCTGGTCATAGAGCTTGCTTGCTTTACTGTATAATAGAGTCTAAGACTTGTTAGTGGCTGCTTTTGGCTCTTGCTGTTTGCTGCATTGCTTATCTCTGTAACCTTGCTGTGCCCAGGAAAATTTTGATAAAAACAATGACCGTGTGCTATGGGCGGCATACCGCCCTGCCATTGATGCCATTCCTGTGTTGGGTGAGCTATAGAATCATAGAATCATAGAATTGTTTAGGTTGGAAAAGACCTTTAAGATCATCCAGTCCAACCATAAACCTAACACTACCAAGTCCACCACTAAACCATGTCCCTATGTACCACATCTACATGTCTTTTAAATATCTCCAGGGATGGTGACTCAACCACTTCCTGGGCAGCCTGTTCCAATGCTTGACAATCCTTTCAGTGAAGAAATTTTTCCTAATATCCAATCTAAACCTCCACTGGCACAACTTGAGTCCATTTCCTCTTGTCCTATCGCTTGTTACTTGGGAGAAGAGACAGACACCCACCTCGCTACAACCTCCTTTCAGGTAGTTGTAGAGAGTGATAAGGTCTCCCCTCAGCCTCCTTTTCTCCAGTCTAAACAACCCCAGTTCCCTCAGCCACTCCTCATAAGACTTGTGCTCCAGACCCTTCACCAGCTTTGTTGCCTTTCTTTGGACATGCTCCAGCACCTCAAAGTCTTTCTTGTATTGAGGGGCCCAAAACTGGACACAGCATTCCAGGTGTGGCCTCACCAGTGCCGAGTACAGGGGGACAATCACTTCCCTGCTCCTGCTGGCCACGCTATTCCTGATACAAAATCTTGTGGAGAGAATGAGGGATTACACCTCCCTCTTTTCCTCTGGGATTGGCTGGGCTAGGTTTGTTGCATGGGCTCCCAAGTTTCTCGCACATCCTTATATAAGCTCTTTGATCCTAGTTCCACCTATCTAAAAGAGGCAGAGGAATCTTCACCAGCAGATTGGCTGACTTAGTGAATTGTACTTTAAACTAACGAACTTGGGCGGGGGGGGGTGGGGTAGGGGCCACAGCTATGACACCTGTATATCCATAAGCAACAGGGTGGATGAGCCACTACTACCACAGTAGTGAGGAACACTCCACAACCCTCTCCAAAGGCAAGAACCCGAAGTCCAGCCTCCTCAAGTGCATGTATACCAGTGCATGTAGTCTGGGCAACAAACAGGAGGAAATGGAGCTCCACACCCAGTCTGAGAGTTATGATGTCATAGGAATCACAGAAACCTAGTGGGAAAACTCACATGACTGGAAGACCACAATGCATGGCTACAAACTCTTTTGGAAACATAGGAAGGGAAGAAGAGGAGCCGGAGTTGCACTTTATGTAAAAGAGAAATTTGAGTGTATGGAGGTGAGCTCTGAAGACCACGAAAGTTCTACTGAATGCCTTTGGATCGAGATTGGAGGGATCGTCACCAAGGGGGATCTTATGTTAGGTATCTGTTACTGACCTCCCAATGAGGATGACGAGGATGACGAAACCTTACTTTGGCTGCTCAAGAAAGTCTCGGGCCAACAGAACCTGGTCCTCATGGGTGACTTAAATTACCTGGACATTTGTTGGGAAAACAACACAGCAGCGCACAAGTCGTCCATCAGGTTCCTGGAACGCATTGAGGACTGCTTCCTGCTACAGATGCTAGACATGCCGACTAGGAATGGTGCATTGCTAGTTTTACTGCTCACAAACCAAGAAGACTTACTTGACAACGTAACTACCAATGGTAGCCTTGGATACAGCGACCACAACACTGTGGAGTTTAAGATCCTGCTGCACATGCTGAAGACCAGTAGTAGGACAAAGATCCTGGATTTTAGAAGAGCCAACTTGAAGATGCTCAGAGCCCGGCTGCAAGGGATTCCATGGGAAGCATCCATGGAGGGCAAAGGAGCTTGTGAGTGCTGGGAGTTATTCTAGAAACAGCCTCCTGAAAGCACAAGAACAGTCCATGCCCTACAAAGGGAAAGGAAGAAGGCAGAACAAGAGGCCACCCTGGCTTAACAAAGAGCTTTTGGGTGTGCTTAAAAGCAAAAAAGAAGCATACCGGCTATGGAAAGGTAGCCAAATAGCCATTGAGGACTACAAGAACGTTGCTAGGGCATGCAGAGATGCAGTCAGGAAGGCTAAGGCTCAGCTAGAACTGAAATTGGCCAAAGATGTCAGGTACATGAGCAGTAAGCAGAAGCACAGGGAAGACAGAGGCCTGTTGCTAAACAGGGCAGGGAAGCTAGTCACTACCAGTGCTGACAAGGCAGAGGTTCTCAGTACCTTCTTTGCCTCTGTATTTACTGGCGTAGCTGGACCCCAGATCACAGGATCAAGTAGCTACAGCAACACATGTGTTGACCCACCAGTAGTGGAGGAAGGGCTGGTCTGCAGCCTCTTGCAAGGGCTCAACCCACATAAATCTACGGGAAGTGGCTGACAGTGTTGCGAGGCCACTGTCCATAATCTTTGAAAAGTCATGGAGATCAGGGGATATCCCCGATGACTGGAAGAGGGCAAATGTCATACCCATCTACAAGAAAGGCCCAAAAGAGGACCCAGGAAACGACAGGCCCATTAGTCTTACTTCAGTCCCCGGGAAAGTAATCATAGAGTGATAGAATTATAGACCAGTTTGTGTTGGAAGGGACCTTAAAGATCATCTAGTTCCAACTCCCGTGCCATGGGCAGGTATACCTTCCACTAGATCAGGTTGCTCAAAGCCCCATCCAAGCTGGCCTTGAACACTTACAGGGAGGGGGCATCCACAACTTCTCTGGGCAACCTGTTCCAGTGTCTCACCACCCTCACAGTAAAGAATTTCTTCCTAATACCTAAGCTAAATCTACCCTCTTTCAGTTTAAAACTGTTGCCCCTCATTCTATCTCTACAAACCCTGATAGAGTCCCTCCCCATTTTTCCTGTAGGCCTCCTTTAAATACTGGAAGGCCGCTATGAGGTCTCCCCTGAGCCTTCTCTTCTCCAGGCGGAACAACCACAACTCTCTCAGCCTGTCCTCATAGGGGAGCTGTTCCAGCCCCTTGATCATCTTTGTGGCCCTCCTCTGGACCTGCTCCAACAGGTCCATGTCTTTCCTGTGCCAAGGGCTCCAGAGCTGGACGCAGTACTCCAGGTTGGGTCTCATGAGAGCAGAGTAGAGAGGGAGAATCACCTCCCTCGACCTGCTGACTACGCTTCTTTTGATGCAGCCCAGGATGCAATTGGCTTTCTGGGCTGCAAGCACACATTGCTGGCTCATGTCCAGCTTTTCATCCACCAGTACCCCCAAGTCCTTCTCCGCAGGGCTGCTCTCAATCCACTCACCACCTAGCCTGTATCCATGTTTGGGATTGCCCCGTCCCAGGTGCAGGACCTTGCACTTGGCCTTGTTGAACTTCATGAGGTTCATAGAGGCCCACCTCGCTAGCCTGTCAAGGTCCCTCTGGATGGCATCCCTTCCCTCTAGAGTATCAACCACACCACTCGGCCTGGTGTCATCTGGAAACTTGCTGAGGGTGCACTCAATCCCACTGGAATGAGTCCTCCTAGAAACTATCACAAGCCAAATGAAGCAGGTGATTGTGAAAGGCCAGCCCAGATTTACCAAGGGCAAATCATGCCTGACTAACCTGATCACCTTCTACAGCAAAATAACATCTGCTGTCAACATGGGGAGAGCAGTGGATGTTTTTTACCTGGACTTCAGCAAAGCATTCGACACTGTTTCCCACAGCCTTCTCCTGGACAAACTGGTAGGATACAGATTGGGTGGGTGGTCTGTGAAGTGGGTAGAAAATTGGCTAACAGGCCGCACTCAGGGGGTGGTGGTCAATGGTTTCTACTCAGGCTGGCTGGGGTCCCCCAGGAAGTGATACTGGCCCCCACGCTGTTCAACATCTTTATGAATGATCTGGATGATGGGATTGAAAGCACCTTTTCCATGTTTTCTGATGATGCTAAACTGGGTGGTGAGGTGGACACTCCAGAAGGGTGAGCCATCTTACAGAGAGACCTGGACAGGCTGGAAGGGTGGGCTAGCAAGAACAGTATGAAGTTTCACAAAGACAAGTGCAAAGTCCTGCACCTCAGTCAGAATAACCAAAGAGCCAAGTACAGGCTAGGATTTGTGTGGCTGGGGAGCAGCCTTGCTGAAAGGGACCTGGGGGGTCCTGGTGGACAACAAGCTGAACATGAGTCAGCAGTGCGCTGCTGCTGCAGCAACAAAGGCAAATTGGATCCCAGGCTGCATCTGCAGGGGCATTACTAGCAGAGATAGAGACGTGGTCATCCCACTCTGCTCAGTGCTTGTCAGGCTGCACCTGGAGTACTGTGTCCAGTTCTGGTCCCCACAATTCAAGAAAATTCCATTCTTGGGGCAGCAGGCGAACCCCCTCCTTGCCCACCTCACCTTCCCAGGTGCCTCTGTACAATGTGTATGAGGCTCTGGATGTGGAAGGCCAGTCAATGGATGATGTGGATGATGGTCCATCTATATCAGAGGTGTTTCCAAAGTCAGAAAGGCCTACCCCCCGTATCACGACCACCTCCATGAGGAAGAAAAGACGGGTTATAGTTGTAGGCGACTCCCTTCTGAGGGGAACAGAGGGTCCAATATGCCGGACAGACCTTCCTCTTAGGGAAGCCTGCTGCCTCCCTGGGGCCCAGGTTAAGGACATTACTAGGAAACTTCCTAGCCTGGTATGGCCCTCAGACTATTACTCATTATTGCTCTTCCATGTGGGTGGCGATGAAGCCGCAATGCGTAGTCCAAGGGTGATTAAAAAAGACTTCAGGGCCTTGGGATGGTTGGTAAGGGAATCTGGAGCACAGGTTATTTTTTCCTCTCTCCTTCCAGTTGTGAGCAGCAACATTGGAAGAAACAGATGGACTCAATCTATTAATATATCACTCCGTGGCTGGTGTCACCACCACAGTTTTGGTTTTTTTGATAATGGGATGGCCTACATGGCACCAGGCTTGCTGGCATCAGATGGGATTCACCTTTCTCAAAGGGGGAAGAGGGTCTTTGCTCACAAGCTATTGGGAGTCATTGTCAGAGCTTTAAATTAGACTTGAAGGGAGAGGGGGATAATATCAGGCTTGCCCATAACAAGCTGTGGGGCAACACGCCAAGGTTAGAGGGGCGGGGTGCTAGTGAGAGCCCTCAGCCTGTTGCTCTGAGACGTGCTGGCTACACTGGAGCACACTCGAAGTCTTACAAAGATGAGCCAGGGGCTCCTGAGGTAATAAGAGCCAACAGGGAAACACCAGTGACATACCTCAAAGGAATTAAGGGGTGTTCCTCTAAGAAGGTGACACGGCCAACAGCCCAGCTGAAGTGCTTCTACACCAATGCATGCAGCATGGGCAACAAACAGGAGGAGCTGGAAGCCACCATGCTGCTAGAAAGCTATGACCTAGTTGCCATTACTGAAACTTGGTGGGATGAATCCCATGACTGGAGTGAGGCTATCAGTGGTTACAGGCTGTTCAGAAGGGACAGGTAAGGAAGGAGGGGTTGCCCTCTACATCAAGAAATGGATAGAGTATGAAGAGCTGTCTCTGAAGAATAGCCACGAGCAGGTTGAAAGCTTACAGGTAAGAATCAGAGACAGAGGCAACAAAGGGAACCTTGTGGTGGGTGTCTACTACAGGCTGCCCGATCAAGGGGAGCCTATTGACGAAGCCTTCTTACTCCAGCTACAGGACGCATTGCGCTTGCAGGCTTTTATCCTACTGGGTGACTTCAACCACCCCGACATCTGCTGGAAAAGTAGCACGGTGAGCTGGAGGCAATCCTGGAGACTCCTGGAATGCTTTGAGGATAACTTCCTAAGCCAGGTAACAGACAGCCCTACCTGAGGGGATGCGATACTAGACCTGATGGTCACCAATGCAAGTGAGCTCATCGGTGATGTCAAGACTGGAGGCAGCTTGGGCTGCAGTGATCATGCACTGGTGGAGTTTGCAGTCCTGAGGGATATGGGTCAGGCAAAGAGTAAAGTCAGGACCCTGAATTTTAGGAAAGCAAACTTCCAGCTCTTCAAGGAGTTAGTCAGTAGGACCCCCTGGGAAACTGCCCTCAGGGACAAGGGGACAGAAGATAGCTGGCAGATCTTTAAGGACACTTTCCATAGAGCACAAGAGCTCTCGATCCCCAGGTGTAAGAAATCAGGAAAGGAAGGCAAGAGACAGGCATGACTGAGTCGAGACCTGCTGGTCAAACTAAGGAGCAAGAAGGAAATGCACAGTGGAAGCAGGGACAGGTATCCTGGGAAGAGTATAGGGACGCTGCCTGGTTGTGTAGGGATGGGGTCAGGAAGGCCAAGGCGCGGCTGGAGCTGAACTTGGCAAGGGATGCAAACAATAATAAGGGCTTCTACAGGTATGTCAGCCAGAAAAGGAAGGTCAAAGAAAGCATATCCCTCCCAATGAACACGACTGGCGAACTGGTAACAACGGACGAGGAAAAGGCTGAGCTACTCAAGACTTTTCCCTCAGTCTTCACTGGCAACCTCTCTTCCCACACCTCTCGAGTGGCTGGACCTCAGGACGGGGACTGGGGGAGAAAAGTCCCTCCCTTCGTAGGAGAAGATCAGGTTCATGGACACCTGAGGAACCGGAACATACATAAGTCTATGGGACCTGATGAGATTCATCCCAGAGTTCTGAGGGAACTGGCTGATGTAGTTGCCAAGCCGCTCTCCATGATATTTGAAAAGTCATGGCAGTCAGGTGAAGTCCCTGGTGACTGGAAGAAGGGGGATGTTGTGCCCATTTTAAAAAAGGGAAGAAAGAAGGACCCTGGGAACTACCGACCTGTCAGCCTCACCTCTGTGCCTGGGAAGATCATGGAACAGATCCTCCTAGAAGCTATTCTAAGGCACATGGAGGACAGGGAGGTGATTTGAGACAGCCAGCATGGCTTCATCAAGGGCAAGTCTTGCCTGACTAATCTAGTGGCCTTCTGTGATGGAGTGACTACATCAGTGGACAAAGGAAGAGCTACGGATGTCATCTACCTGGACTTCTGTAAGGCTTTTGATATGGTCCCCCACAACATTCTTGCCTCTAAACTGGAGAGATATGTGTATGATGGATGGACTGTTAAGTGGATAAGGAACTGGCTGGATGGCCACATCCAAAGAGTTCTAGACAATGGCTCAGTGTCCAAGTGGAAAACAGTAACGAGTGGTGTCCCTCAAGGGTCCGTACTGGGACCAATACTGTTTAATATCTTCATCAGTGGCACAGACAGTGGGATTGAGTGCACCCTCAGCAAGTCTGCAGATGACACCAAGCTGAGTGATGCAGCTGATATGCCAGAGGGAAGGGATGCCATCCAGAGGGACCTTGAGAGGCTCGAGGAGTAGGCCCATGTGAATCTCATGAAGTTCAACAAGGCCAAGTGCAAGGTCCTGCACCTGGGTTGGGGCAACCCCCAGTATCAATACAGGCTGGGGGATGAAGGGATTGAGAGCAGTCCTGCAGAGAAGGACTTGGGGATACCGGGGGATGAAAAACTGGACATGAGCTGACAATGTGCGCTCGCAGCCCAGAAGGCCAACTGTATCCTGGGCTGCATAAAAAAAAGCGTGGCCAGCAGGTCGACGAGGTGATTCTGCCCCTCTACTCCACTCTGGTGAGACCCCGCCTGGAGTACTGCGTTCAGCTCCGGAGCACTCAGCACAGGAAAGACATGGACCTGTTGGAGCGGGTCCAGAGGAGGGCCACAAAGATGATCAAGGGGCTGGAGCACCTCCCCTATGAGGAAAGGCTGAGAGAGTTGTGGTTGTTCCAGCCTGAAGAAGAGAAAGCTCCAGGGAGACCTTATTATAGTCTTTCAATATTTAAAGGGGGCTTATAAGAAAGATGGGGACAAACTTTTTAGTAGGGCCTGTTGCGATAAAACAAGGGGCAACAGTTTTAATCTAAAAGAGGGTAGATTTAGACTAGATATTGGGAAGACATTTTTTACAATGAGCTTGGTGAAACACTGGAACAGGTTGCCCAGAGACGTGGTAGATGCCCCATCCCTGGAAACATTCAAGGTCAGGTTGGACGTGGCTCTGAGCAACCTGATCTAGTTAAAGCTGTCCCTGCTCATTGCAGGGGGTTTGGGCTAGATGACCTCTAAAGGTCCCTTCCAACCCAAACTATTCTATCATTCTATGAAAGACGCAGACAGACGCAGGAGAGGGTCCAAAGGAGGGCCACGAAAATGATCAAAGGGCTGGAGAACCTGCCCTATGAGGAAAGACTGAAGGAGTTAGGTCTTTTCTCCCTGGAGAAGAGAAGGCTCGGGGGGGCCTCATCACAATATTCCAGTACTTAAAGGGCAGCTACAAAGAGGACAGAGGCTCTCTCTTTACAAGGAGCCACATGGAGAAGACAAGGGGCAACGGGTACAAGTTGTACCGGGAGAGGTTTCATCTTGCTATAAGAAAGAAATTTTTTACAGTGAGAACAATCAATCACTGGAACAACCTCCCCAGGGACATGGTAGAGTCCCCATCACTGGAGGTTTTCAAGATACAATAGGACAGGGTGCTAGATAATCTCATCTAGGCTCCCTTTCCCACAAAAGGATGGAACAGATGATCTTCTGAGGTCACTTCCAACCTGGGCTGTTCTATGATTCTATGATCTAACACTGTTGGCTTTTTCTCAGGTTTGTGGAACCTAGTTTCATCTTGTCATAAGAGGAGACATTGTTGCTGAGGTGACAAAGAAACATGACACACCACCTGATAGAAGGATGCCTTGCCTACCCCCATGAAACCCAGCAGCTCCTAGCACCGTACTGGGGCTTTTTCTGTGCCTATCGAGCCTTCATTCAGCACCATCAGAGGAGCATGGCTGAGACAGGGACCCAAACCACATCTGAGGACACCATGGTTGAGACAGGGACCCAAACCCCAGCTACAGAAAATAAAAGGAATGCGAGAAGAATCATGGATCGAGATAATGACTGTTTAATAGGGAAAGCAAAAGCTGCATGCACACAAGGAAAGCAAAAAGAGGGATTCATTCACTGCTTCCCATCGGCAAGCAGATGTCCATCCACTTCTTGGAAAGCAGGGCCTCAGCACATGTAATGGTTGCTTGGGAAGACAAATGCCATAACCACAAATGTCCCCCCCTTCCTCCTCCTTTCCCTGAGCTTTTATTGTTGAGTGCAACATCATATGGTATGGAATATCCCTTTGGTCAGTTGGGGTCAGCTTTCCTGGCTATGTCTACTCCCAACCTTTTGCCTACCCCCAGCCTATTGGCCTTTGGGTGAGGGGGTTGGAGAGAAAAGCCTTGATGCTGTGCAAGCACTGCTCAGCAATAGCCAAACCATTGGTGTGTTATCAACACTATTTTAGCCACAAATGCAAAGCACAGCACCATATAGGCTGCTATGAAGAAAGCTAACTCCATCCCAACCAGACCCAGAACAAACTGGTAGAGAATACATCATGAGCCTAAAATATGTTCAAGATGCATGCTTCTTTCCATTACAGTGTGGTCAAATGTTAGTCTCTTCTTTTGAGGATTCAAAGCTAGTTAGTGGCTTGATTTTGCTCTTCCGTCACTTATGTTTGCAGAATATTAGAACACTGCAAGCTGCAGGAGCTATGTTATTAGAAAACTACAGCACAATTTTTCTAATTATTCTGTACTCTCAACAGAGCTATTCTTTAGTCTGGATGCATTTCTGAAGACTCTAGCAGCAGTGCTTTTAGTGTGACAGACTTGTAAGGAATTGAGGGAGGTGGAGGAAGACTTGGCTAACGATGAAACTGCATTAAAGGAGAGCTCTGTGGGTTGCAGGTTTAATGGTGTCTGCATGTGACATTGATTTGCGTTTTCTCTGTGGTTATCTGTATTTTGTCCTTTGAGGTAAAAAGGGCATAGCTGTAATTCGGATCATATCAGTGATGTTGTGTTTTAACATTTCTTATAACTAGAACATGACTTGAAGGAGGACTGAAATCTGGCTGCAGAGTAGCCTCGGTGAGTGTGTGTGATGGGGACCACACAGCCCTTCCAAACTTTTTTAATATTAGCATCTTGTAATCCTTACACTTCTGAAACTTCACACCCATTGTCCTGTGATCATCCTGTCTCCATTCTGATTAAGTGTGACTTATTGCAGGTTTCCTTAGACCTACACTGGCTTGGGGGTAGATCCACCAAAGATCTTAAATATGAGAACATTTGGCTTTTGAGTACCCCGTGGTCCTTGGCCTGAGTTAAGCCTCTGAGCTCCCTGAGCATGGAGGTGGTAGAAAGTTAGGGACGCAGGAGCAAGGTTCACAAGAAGTCAGCAAACTGAATGGGCCACTAACTCAGCCAGTAAGTTGAATATGCTGGAGGGGAGAAATCCATACTTTAAAACAACCCATCCCCCCAATCTCTAATGTCAGGCTGAATGCAGGCACATCCTTCTGCTTGGAGTCCTCAGCCATGAGCCCTTTCTCTCCTTCATTTAACAAAAACAATGTATCTGCCAAACTTTGAGGAAAGTTTTGTACCCGAACCGCAAAACATCTTTTCAGGCGTACTATTAGGATCTAAAAGGGAGGGAGGTATGCCTGTCACTTGCAAAGAAAAAGAACTAACCTAGCTTTGACATGCAAACTGTGGGTTTTAGATTGGATTGGGATAAAATTGGATGGATGCAAGCACTGCTATCCATTGTCAACACTTTTGTACCCAAATGTCTTCTATGTGAAGTTTCACCAGTTTTACAGTATCTGCTGGGTTAGGACACACAATTCAGGTAGGTAGGAAAAATCCCAAGCGGAAAATCTTGCTTGAACTGCAATGCGAAATGAAGCTTTATGGCTGTGTTGGATTTAGGGCCCTAGGTGGTCCAGTACAGGACCATTTTGACACTGCAGGCTGTCAGGTTTGTTAGGGGAAGACATGCCTGAGTGGTTAAATTGGACATCTCAAGAACATTGAAATGTTGGGATCTGCCATTTAAAGCAAAACTTAGATGCCTAATGTGCTTTGGGATCTTATGAGAAGTCTTATGAACATTATCTTTTAAACTGCAAGTTTAAACCTACTTCTAAGCTGTACAAAAATTAGGACTGCACAAAGGCCCTGATCATTTGGAGGTTCCTCTTCTTTCTTTAGGCTCATTCCTAATTAACTACTGTGATGCTTCAAATCAGAAGATTCAATGGCTCTGTGAGGCTCAGTGTTTGGCTATAGCAGATTTTCAAGAATGTTTTTATTATTTGGAGACCAGGCATCAATGAGCAGAATAGATTTAGTTGCAGGAATATTCTCTGAAATTATCTTGCTAATAATTTAGTGTCTCAGCAGAATTCTACCAGAGTCTACATGCAACCCAATGCTGCATTGTCTTCTGTTCAACATAGATCAGTAAATTTGGATTTACATCTCTCTCATTTGTGATTCTTGGGAGACTGTGGGGAAAACTACCCAAGTTTATAAGAGTGAGCAGCAGTATTTTTTTCGGGGGGGGGGGGGGGGGGGGGGGTGTCGGGGGGGGATGTAATAGGCACCTTAGTCCCTCTTAAAAGCCAGTGTCAGAACTTAGCTTCTTTGCTAACCCTTTCTTCAGTCAGGCACTATATCTTGCAAATTCCAGTTTTGTGCCAGCACATAGTGCTTACCTAACGCTGTGTAATGGTGAAAGTACACAAAAGCCTGTTTTTCCACCTGTTGTTATGTGTTTAAACAACGTGCATCTGCAGAAAAAGTTCTTTCAATGGGGTATTCATACCTTACACTAACCATGAGCTCTTGGAAGATTTCATTAAAACATTTTTAAAGCACAATAGTTTGGATTTTTTTTCTACCCAAGTCATAATTTTGGTATCTCAGTCTTTATATTAACACTAAGAAGGGATTATGGAAATCAAAGAACTTGCATCAAAGCATGGTAAAAATGGCAGTAATTACAGAGCTTGGGTTTGTTCTAAGTAAAGCATAAAGTGGCTTTAAAGAAACTAGTTTAAAACCAAACTAACATTTAAAATACAAGTAATATGAATAAGAATTTTTTTTTAATATAAAGTAAACAGAGCACTAGGGCATGGGTAAAATAAATGATATAAAGCTCATATATATCTTCAGATTACTGTATTCCCCTCAACTGGAAATGCTTGTAGAAATGGGGAGGTTAGCTTCCTAACACAATTCTGGTTTGAGGAAAAAACATACATGGTCTCACACCCTCAAAGCTGCAAGGTTCTAGCCCCCAAGGTTCTGAACCTGTTTCAACATGTCCTTTCCCTTGTGCCCATTGGATTACTCTTTCTTTCAATCCCTTATGAATTACAAAAGGTAGCCACAAGTGACAGCCAAACTGTGATCAGGGATCACACAGGTATTAATTCCAGAAATTGCCAACAGAATTCACATAATTATTTTTTCTTTGTGAAATACAGAATGTTTTGGATTGTGGCATACCCAAGAGCAGTGTTACTAAAGTTGATCTTCCACTTGACTACAGAAGCAAGTAAATAAATATATCCTGTAAATATCAAATTAAATTTGAGACAGCTTGATGCAAATATTTTACATTTATTGGAAGGGTGCAGTAAAAAGGGGACTGCAGAAAAGACAAAGGACTATTCAAAAATGGTCTGCAGTTTACAAGAATACTGAAATTCTGTTTTGTAACAGCCTATGAAAATAAAAAGCTAGCTTAAGTTCAAAAGTGTAACTTTAAAGTATATAAAAAATTGGCAAATAAATAAAGTTTAAATGCATATCTGTTTAAAATTATAAAGGACAGACAACTAACAATTGTATTACATAGTTATCATTTTCAGACTTGTTTAAAAGCCAGATGAACTCACAAATGCCATTTTGGTTTTTTTTACATGTGTACTTTTGGGAAGAAGCACCCATTTCCAGTGTTATGCATTAACGATCTGTTTCACAAATATATTATTTTTTAAACAGCAAAGAGTATAAAAGGTGCTTTACCAGATATTAAACTTGATGATGCATACTTTGGCACAAACTTGAAAAAAAATTTAAACACGTTTGAAAATATATCTGTACTCCACTCAAGGTTACAAGTGTCAAAACTCTTGTATGTGCTAGTGGGTCAGTGAATCAACCTTCCCACCTTCCTCAACATCCCTCCTCCTTCTTCAGATGCCTAAAACTATATGAAGGAAAATTAACACATGCAGTTGAAAAAAACAGCGGTCCTACAACTATTAGTTCAAATTTTTATATCTGGAAGACTTTTGAATATGCATAAAACTACACAATTCTTTAATAGAAGGGACAGATAGGTGCTTGGTTTTGGCTTTCAGTCCTTAAGATGCCTTTGTCTGCCTGTCTTGTGTCCCATGTGATGAGCCTAAATTCTGAGTTTTTCCTATTACATGTTTTTAGCATTTTAGTTAAAATTAGGTGGGAAGCTCAGTGGAAAAAATAAGTTGTCAGTTACAAGTAATGATACAATTAACAGTAGAAACAGATATTTTTCTTCTAGTTGTTAGGTCTACTGAAGAGTCTGAATCTGTGGCATGACCAAGCAGAAGGTGGAGGGAAGGAAAATAATGTTGTCACTATCTCTCCTTAAGCACTACAACTTCAGGTGTTGTAAGGAATTGGCTACATTCAGACACACAAGAAACTTCCAGTCTCCAGTGGATTTATTAGTGATTTGTAGCAAGCATAAGCATACTATAAAAAGGTGCCATACAGAGTGCAAGACCTTCTCTATGACATCCTGGCTGCATCTATGCGACATATCAGAATGGCTGAAAGCACCTGAATTGGTTACTTTAATTCAGCAGTTCCTTTCACTGAAAAACTGGAGAGCAACAAAGGTACAGGTTTACCTTTGTGTAGAATTCAAGTGTAATGTAAATGCTTCTTTTGAAGAGCTATTTTGACGAAGCAATACTGCTGTTCAAAATATCAGTAAAGTAATAGTTTCAATTAAAAATTTTATATATTTAAAATGCATTAAGCCATATCAACTTAGTCACCTAATGAAAAATTAGGTTCCCTGTAGACTTTTATTGACTTAGCAATGCTTGTTGTTTGAAGCTGAAAGTCTCAAAATTTGGGAGGGATGTATAATTACCTGCAGAATTAAGTTTATGTGATGTAAAGAGGTCAGATTTCTAAAAGCAAAATGGATGACAATAATAAAAATTAATACTATTTGGAAAGTTCTGATAAGTAGAAGGCATGTTTAAAGTGAAGCTCAAATGGAATTGGGGCACTGGTATTAATTTTAAAGATAGTGTTTTAGATCTGGTCTGACAGCAAGATCATTCCTTTGGAAAGGAGCATAACTGGCTTAATATTGTTCCATAAAAATAGGAAAAGGACGTTCTGTATTGTAAACTAGGCAGTGGGGAATGTTGTTGTTCTGATGTCTTTTATGATGTGGACAATTCATTATGTATTTAGGGTTTGTAACTTGATTAAACCATGATTTGAACTATGTGTTTCACCTTGGATTACTTAAATTTTCATACAAACACATTGCCACGGGTATAAAGGTATAACATCACTATGAAACTTTTGAGTCAAACAAAACCAGGGATATATCGGAACTTTTGTCTCACAAGAATAACTTTCTTGAAGTAAGTGAAAGGGGAGTATCTGTGGTAGGTAGAGCTGTCAGAGTTAAGAAATGTTTGGGAGGTGCAAAGGGACAGATTCTTCTGGTTTAGCAGTACAGTGCAGCTAGAGCTGTTAGCCTACTGCAGCCCTGTTTAAAGAGCAGAAAAATTCTGTAATAATTGAAGCACAAGTTCAGAGAGAACTAGTTTACATATTAGCAATCCAAGGATTTTGTGTTGCTATTGCATTTAATATTTGTGGAATTTTTTATATGTTGAGAAAGACTGAAATGACTGAGCTCACTGTATAAAGACAGTACTGTGAATCTTTTTAGTGGTGGAAATGTCTTGCTCAATAGCTTCAACATGTGCAATCTAGAAGCAATCTCTATCAACCTGATTTTTCTTTTAAAAGCATAATTGCCTTAAATTGATGAAGGGTTTTAATGGAGAAGCATGTGCTGTCTCTCTTAACCCATTCACAAAATTTCAGCTATGTAGCTGATCTATAAACTTTTGTAGTTCTAAAACTAAATGAGAGTTCCAAATAGTGGCAATTTAGGAAGAACTTTTTTTTCCCCAAAAACCTTCTTTGCTAGTAGCAGTATGCATCCTACGTTGTCCTATTTGATGACAGTTCATATTTACCTATACAACACCAAGCCAGTTGCAAGTTTTACTTACAAAGCATTCAATTCTGGGAAGGCAGGGGAAGAAAGTATCAAGTTCACCTATTCTATGTTTTCACTCTGTGAATTCAGTCAACTGCATTTAAGAATTTTATTAATTATTTTTTTTTTAAGTACAGCTAACAGGTTTTGTTTTAGAGAAGGCCTTTATAAAGATGATCTGAGATCTATAAATGAGCTACTCTCTTATAGCTATAATCTGAGAGCTGCAAAATAATAATGCAACTAGCTAGCCATCTAATTAGTCCTTCACCTCCAAAAAAAACCCCAAGGCTCTGAAAATTCTAATTTAAGTCCTGCCTAAATGATATCTAAAAACATGGTGTTCTAAAATAGCTAGTAATATCCAACTTCCTGAAAATGAAAGAACTCAGAATTAACACACAAATTCTACACGTGGACATATATTCCAGTTAGATTTTTGTGTAGAAGAGACAAAGGGACATTATAGTCCAAGTTGCAAAGAAAACCGAATCATAGTAACAAACTTTGTGCCTTTCCTCCTCTGACTGTTGAGTCTTTATTCTTTCTGGAGGAATGTTATTTTTTTATACAAACTTTTTCCTTCTTGGTGGCGTTTACAGTCTTTTGAAATCTGATTGTAATGATTTTAAAAAGTTAAAAGGTTAATGTTTCTGCTCTGCCTTGTTCAGCCTGCTAGAGGCTTAAAACATATCTCCTTATGGCATAGAGAAGCAGCATTTTTATTTGGACACTATTCATGGAATGTACTTTTGTTTAGCTTTTGCAGGCTCCAGCTGCATACTGAGAATTACTGAAAATTGAAGGAAAAGGTCAGGATCAAAAGCAAATCTAGTAATTCATATTCTTTTACTCCTCTAAAACCAGTCATATTTGTTATCTATAACATGCTGCTATCCTTAGCAAATCTACTTCTTGTTGACCTTTTCTACATGTGTGCACCTACTGCTTTTACTTATTTTTTGTAAGGCAGATGATTTGCAGTATTTGTTAACAACATACATGTAGTCAAGACTTGATATTGGCTTTTTTGTTTGTCAAATAAATGTAGTTCATTGCAAAGGAGACATATTACTGAATTCTGATGGCTTCACAGGAAAAAAGCAGTAGCTTAAGTAAATCACATACAAAGTCAGAAGTATTTACTATAATGTGGTAAGAAATGCACATGTAGTTCAGTTTTCTAGAAAAGAAAATTCTGGATTTCACTTTACATCCAGAATCTGACCTTCATCCTTAAACAAGGTATAATTTTAAAATATCAGTTGCATAAAGAATTTAAAAAATATAAAAGTGTCTCATTGATATACTTATCAAAAACTGTTTTAAGGCCATCATGTGTGACAGTCACCACATTACAGTGTCATAGTGTTGATATATGGGACAGGGATAGGAGAGCGAGAACACAGCATAATGTAGAAAACCTCTGAAAAATTTCACTAGCATTTACTTGCTGTAAAATAGATAGAAGCCACAGTCACTTAAGTCTACAGTATGTGCTTTTTTTTCTATTTACGTGTATCCTAAATGACAATATTACTGTGACTGGATATATAACATTTGGCAGAATATATCTTTAATGAAGGTATAGACATCATTGGTACACTTGTATATAAAAAATCCAGTTAATTTTAAAGTAATTAGAAGAATATTGCAAATAATGTTGTATAAATGCAGTGTTTAAGGGGAAAATATTACTTCACTGGAAAATAAAGTCCTGCAGACTGAATTTGGCACTAGTTTATCACTATGTCACTTTCTTTTTGATTGAAGACAGCTCTTTCTGAATCTCACTGAACTTTGGACGGTTTTCAGGTTTGTAGGCCCAGCACCTCTGCATTATTTTATTTATTTCTTCTGGACATTTTTGCGGTGCTGACATTCGGTATCCTGGTACACAAAAAAGGGAAAAATATATAGCATTGAAAAATGGTACATATTGAAAAATTTAAAAAGAAATGAGCAAAGTTCAATATCATTGCATTAAAACAATATTGAGGGTAAATTTTATATGACTTGTAATATCTTTCTCAGTGGGTTCATACAGAATTGCAGTACTTAGGTAGTAAGACTTGTTTTTATAAACACTCCTCTGCTCTGAAAAACATCAGATATTTTTTCTTTGGCTTTTTAAAGACAAACTTCCATGGTCATCTACAGTAATTATAATTAACAATAACATTCTATATAACTCAGCAAACTAGCTTTTTTATCATTTGGTAGTTTTACTAGCTAAGAATCTGTTTATGAATTATACAGTAGAAATATGTAGAGGAGGAAGAGTCCTGAAATGCCACTAAAGATGATGAAAAGAAATCAAAGACCTGAAACCCTGCTTACAGTTATTTGTTACTTTTAAATAAAAGTCTTTTGATTATTTTGTAAAAGAGAAAAAAAAATGTGTCATTCACTGTTCAACCAGCTTGCCAATCTCCACCATAACTTAAAATTTTGTCTGAAATGCTTTAATAGATAGAATGATATAAAATATTTTTCTAGCACTTTGGGATATTTCCACTTGCATTAGCATTATCTTAACTAATTCATTCTAGTCAAGCCTCTATTTGCACAACAATCAATCCCTCCTCTCCATTTCATCTTTTAGTTCTGTAGCCATGAAAGCCAACATGCTATAACTCTGTCGTCCTTTAAGTCACTAGTCATTATCTTCCTTTTTGCAAGAAGCCTATAAAGCACGCTACTTCTCCCAGAAAGCTAAACAGCAATTAAACAATCTCATATTTTTGCTGAAGTTGCTATATCACCCATATGTTATTTCTTTGCTATTTTTTATACTGTATGTACCTACATCCCTATGGATCTACACAGCATCTCTTTTGCTCCCTACAATTAACTACCTTTCTCAACTTGTTCTCGTGCTTGTTGATTCGTCATTCCAGGGTACGGGCATACTCCTAAACTGAAGGTCTCCCACAAAAGGATTCCAAAGCTCCATACATCACTCTCAGATGTGTATCTCCCTAAGGAAAGGAAAGAAAAATAGTGGCTTAACTTACAGAATAATTCATGTTTTACATAATTATGGCCACATATTTTCCACAGAGGTAAGTGTTATTTTGGCAAGCTTTAAGCATAATAAGGCTGTAGCTCCTAATGAACATTCTTCAGATATCATGTTCTCCTGTATTTCAAATTATAAACATAAATTATCTTAAAGTTAATACCTAGGAATAATATAAGCTATCCTAAGTTTCTGTAATTTGACAGAGACTTGTTACAAAAAGCACATGGCTGAGAAGATCTTACCATGTTGGTCATTTTCCATGTAAGTTAAGAATTTATTTCCATTTACTGCCCAAAAATATTTTTTTTAATTTCTTTTAATATAAAACAACAGAAAAATGTCAGGTTTTTTTCCCTTGTTTATAATCACTTTCAACTCTGAAGATACTTTTAAAAAATTTACCTTTTCCAGTTCCCTAATATAGCATGACAATGAGTCCTCCAAGAGGAGCTAAAATCAATGTAGTTCTTAATTGCAAATAGGACCTGGGTTTCTTACTCTGAGAAACTACTCTCTGGAAATGAATCTACAGTTGCTTCAACTGTTGTTTAATTTGGACCTTGAAGAACTGATGCACCCAATCAGGTTAAAAAGAAATAATCCGGCCTACTACTATCTTCAACTATGCTTCAGACAGATGGCAAAATTAAGATAATTTAAATCCACACCTCTTTGTGGAATGAAAGCTATATATTATGGGAGAAGGACAGCTCTTGGGGGAGATATTTCATAGAATCACAGAATGCTTTGGGTTGGAAGGGACCCTTAGAGGTCATCTAGCCCAACCCCCCTGCAGTGAGCAGGGACAGCTTTAACTAGATCAGGTTGCTC
The DNA here is from genome assembly GCF_030463565.1 of Pelecanus crispus. NCBI lineage: Eukaryota > Metazoa > Chordata > Aves > Pelecaniformes > Pelecanidae > Pelecanus > Pelecanus crispus. Next base: position 17,963,797 of record NC_134675.1, read on the forward strand.
AGAGCCCTGTCCAACCTGACCTTGAATGTTTCCAGGGATGGGGCCTCCACTACCTCTCTGGGCAACCTGTTCCAGTGCTTGACCACCCTCATTGTAAAAAAATTCTTCCTTATATCTAGTCTAAATCTATTCCTCTTTAGTTTAAATCCATTATTCCTTGTCCTGTCACAACAGGCCTTGCTAAAAAGATTGCCCCTATCCTTCCTATAGGCCCCCTTTAAGTATTGAAAGGCTGCAATAAGGTCTCCTTGCAGCATTCTCTATTCTATTAGAAACAATAATTTCTATTGTTCCTGATGGATTTGCATCAAGACGCATGCTATATCAGAAAGTGTAGGCTCCTAGCCTTTTGTAGCAGGACCTATGAAAATGTTTCCTTAAAAATCCATTTATCATATTTCTGTCATCATTTTTCATGACTGTATTTCTTTGTTACATTCTATGAGTGTCTTTATTCTTAAAAACATACACATGCTTGCAAATGTGTTTGTTCATCTCTGAGCACTTCTCTTATTTCCCCCTCCTTCTGCCGCATTTCCAGAAAGGCCCTATAATCCCATTGCTTGTGTCAAATTTTCAGCTAAACACTTTAAATCCACTTACACTAGAAAGAAGGATAATACATGTAAATTATAGTGACAGTTGGTGATATGATAAATGTTCTGATGTCAGAAAGTTCAGTTTACTCTTAAACTAAATATCACTTCCAGCTGACATCTATCTAAGCTTGTGTGCTTAGTAGACAGTAATTATGGACATTCCCTTTGCTCTTTGTAATAAGATTAGTTTTCTTGTCTATATATCAACTCTCTTCAGAGTTTGGCATCCAGTAATTTAACACTTTTCATTAAAGTCACTCAGTAGATAAAGTGATTAATTTTTTTTAAAGAAATTACAACTTCTACACAGTTAATTGTCTTTACCACTATGATATTATCTGGGAAAAAAAAGGGCATTCTCTTTCATAAACAAATACAATATTTTATTAACATTACAAAGAACTGGAAAAGTTGTACTGGAAAAACATATGCATTAAAAGTGCATTTTAATTTTGAGAGAACTAGAAGCAAAAATACTCTACACCTTGACCTAAATATGTAATTTTATTAGGTGCATTTAAAGCAATTTTTCACTTGCTGGAAGTGATGGAAATCATATAGTCCCAAGTAAAAATAATGGTATGGAATGGCACTGAACAGTACCCACTGAACTAAAGGTTAAATCTTTCATATGCTCCAGTAGCATAAAGATTTCATTCATGACTTCACACACAACTCCCTAAAAGTTCCATTTACCTTAATCCAGTTTCTAGACTTCCCAACCTGAATTTTGTCATTTAAAATATTTTTGTGACTGCTATTAATGTCATATAAAGTGAATCCAGAAGTGTTTAAAAAAGGCACTTTTATTTATTCTCTTAAGCACTGTATCATTCATGTAATGACCAAATGACCCTATTTCTCATTTTCCACCAACCACTAAATTTTGCCATTAAGAACTGAAATGCTCAATGGTTGTCATCTAGTTTTGAAATATTGCACATTTAGTTCTGTTTCACTCTGGTATCCTTAACCTACACAAATTAATACAATACTTATGATGATATAATTAGAATGGCAAAACACAAACCAATTATTTTAACTTGCACTTTTCAAGGGAGTGGAAAAAATGATCCATCAAAAAAAAACCCAACACAGAAAGCTTCAACCATATTTTGAAAGCTGAATATTAGACTGCTGAATACTTTAACAAATGTTTGAGACAGGTTATTTTCCAAACACTGCAGAAAATCACTTAAAACTGGCTGGGTATTGATTAATTTTAGGAAACAGCAAATAAGTAAAGATGTTAATCAGCTATACGTTCTTCTACTGTAAGGTGTGGAAAATAGCAAAGACTCAGAAGTACAAAATGAAGGTGTTGTCATAAAAGCCAGTTTCCTGCTTAATGTAGTAGACTGGACTGGTATGGCTGTGGAGAAGGGGTTTCCATTATATATCAAATCAAGAAGCACTTTTGAAACAATGAAAATAAAAATTCAAACCACCTTTTATAGTCGAATAAACACCCAAAATAGAAATAGTATTCCACAGTGAACATTAGCAACACTAGCACCTCTTAGAAAAATAGATAATAGAGGGTCAGTCACTCTAACTACATTTATTATTCTTCCAAGGGGAAGATTTGCATTATTGTGTTATGGCATTAACTTCTGCAAAAGTGCTAATGAAAGGGATTCTTCTTCTAACAATCATAAGTCAGAAAATTATTATTTCCAATGCATTTTAAACAAGAGCTCTAAAAGATGGGAGAAGTATTTAGAGAAACTTAACAGGAAGATATAAAATGTTTAAGTTTTTTTTCTAAGAACTCAAGTAAAGAATTGGTTGAGAGAAGTGCATTCAAAATATGACCTCATTCATTTAATATGCTGCTGCTTCTTCACAGCTCACTTAGAAGAACTAATTTTTCTAGTTTTACCTACAAGCTAAAAAGCTAAATCCATCAGTTTCTATTTTTGTTTTGAAACTATTACCCACATAGTATGGACCACTTCACTCAATCAGAAATAATGGATTTTTCCCCCATAATAGTATAGAAATATATAAAAGTGCATATAAACAAAAGCTGCAGTTTAAAAAAATAAATAAAGCTTTTTTTTCTCCAGTGCAATGATTTATCTAATCATTTATCTGATAGAGTGCTCTAGAATGTTAAAATCTTCTGCCTTATTTTTAAAAATGCTGTAAGTACGCAGAACTTCCCACTCACTGGAACGAGTTAGCAACATAACCACAGCATTATTTTACTGTTGAATAAGTAGCAATTTTGATGTTGCTTCCTTGTTCTTTTTGAAGGGAAAATAGTATTTTTACATAACTTAAATGAGGCTGAAATATTAAAACTAAAATATTTTAAACATTTGTTGATCTGAACTGGGAAAAAGGAAAAAATATATATCTATATACTCAAATACTGTCTATGATGTAGTCCCCTTGCACCTTATACTCTATATTTTTTATACCAAGAAGATAAAGATATATCCTTACCATAGTTGAGAGCTTCTGGAGCAGTCCACTTGATAGGAATCTGCTTTAAGCCTGATGATGAATAAACTCCATCATCCTCTTGACGAGACATTCCAAAATCACTTATTTTCAAAATGTTGTTTTCATCTACCAAGCAGTTCCTTGCAGCCAGGTCTCTAAGTTAGAACAAGAAATAACCCCCCCATATTTTCACACATTTGAAACTACTAAAAGTCATTTAAAATGTGAAGAAAAATCTTAAGTAGTGTACTGGGTCTGGCTGGGATGGAGTCAACTTTCTTCATAGCAGCCCATATGGTACTGTGTTTTGGATTTGACTAAAACAATGTTGATAACACACCAATGTTTTAGCTATTTCTGAACAGTGCTTGCACAGTGTCAAGGCCTTCTCTCTTCCTCACTCTGCCCCCTCAGGGAGTAGGCTGGGGTGGGCAAGAGACTGGGAGGGGACACAGCCAGGACAGCTGACCTGAACTGATCAAATTGATATTTCATACCATATAACGTCATGCTCAGCAATAAAACTGGAGAGGAGGGTGGTGGAAGGGAAGACTTTTTCTAAAGTAGCTGTTGCTTGGAGACTGGCTGGGCATCGGTCTGCTGGTGGGAGGTGGTGAGTGATTGCCTTTGCATCACTTGCTTTTTTTCCTTCACTTATTAAACTGCCTTTATCTCGACCCATGAGTTTTTCTCAGTTTTGCTCTTTTGATTCTTTCCCCCATCTCGTTGCGGGGGAAGTGACAAAGCAGCTGGTGGGTGTTTAGTTGCTGGTTGGGGTCAACCCACCACAAGTAGGTTCCTATATCTTTTCTATCATAGCTGAATTTATCAGTAGGAGTGAGTATGTCACAATGTAGACTAGGTTTCTAGAGACCAAATAGATACTCATTTCAATGATGAAATAAGCAGACATAAGGCAAAGAGCTGCTGTTGCTATACTGCCCATTGAGGTCACAGAAATAAACCTGCAGATTAGAAAATTTTACTTGATGCAAAATGAGGTAGAACTCAAAGCAGCAGCCCGAAACGAGTTCTCATAATTGTGAAAGCCAGAGAATTTGCTGTATATTACCTCTATTATCATTACAGTTTCCATCAAAAATCAAAATCTACTGAGCATTACAGGAAAACGTATTTTGGTTCAGTGTTGGATGAGAACCGCAGAAAAATCAACATCCTTCTTTTCCCTCCCTCCATCTCAAACATGCTTTTCAACAACAAGAAACTGTATATAGGGCTTTTGATAGAAAACCACTGTGAAGAGTCAATATTACAGATAATTTTGCTGTTAAATATTTGTAGTAACTCATCACACTATCTAGATGGCCTTTAAAAAAAAAAAAACCCAGATATGTTCTGTTTTCTTTTCCTTCTCCTTATCTTTCCCCAAAGCAAACATCCCAAAGAAGTACAGATATAATTGCATGGATTTAGGTGCCCCTCTCTCTCTGGGGAATTGTTTTCCTTTTCATACAGCATTACTACTTGCTGCAGTAATTCCATAAAATCAGTATTTAACTTAGAAAAGGAGAAAATATTCCTTATTTTCCATTGTGAAAGCTGTACAAATTGAGCACAAATTACACTGAGTTGCTACAGAACAAGTTAATTAATAAAAGAATAACCATGACTTTCACTTTCTCATACCAAGATTATGGAAGTTCCTAGTGATAATTAAGAACAAAAGGAAAAAAACCCTTCCTCCAACTATCAAAGAGTAAAAATTAATATTTCTTTTTCAAATTTCATTTTTAAACACTAATCTGAAGTTTCTATAAACATAAACAGCACAGTGACCACATGTTGCTAATACAAGTTGAATATGCTGAAACTACAGCAGATACCTCCCAACACTTTTGCTAAAAGTCCAACAGCAAGTTAGAGAGGAAGTGGAGGCAATTTCTTCATGCCAAGAATTGTCTGTCAGTGAAGACTTAAACCTCATAAACTTTTCTTTAAGAACACCCCTGGAAAGAACCACACAGCAGGTAATACCTAGTATTTCAACTGATTTCCATCAGTTAAAATCACAACCACATTATTAAACCAGCAGGACAGACTGCCTCAGTGAAGGCAATTAGCCATTTTATACCTTCTCCCTGGGTCAGGTACTTAAAACACCCTCAGCTGATAAAACCAAGCAATTAATTAGTGAACAGAATCAGTATACCTTCACTGCACATTTAATTCAACCAAAATAGTCTATTATCTGATCAAAAAAGGAGGGGTGGCAGGTCTACAAGTGAAACTTGTTTTTTTGTGGACTACAGACACTTCCTCTCTTCCAGCCACTTCAGGTAACTTCCAATGCTGGCGGGCTGGCTAAATCAAAACATACCTGTTTCTGAAGTTTCTTGCTACTCATGTGCTGCTACTTTTGCTCTATGTGGAGATCATATCAATAGTATGTGTCATATCAATTAGTCTGTGTCTAATAACAGATAGGAAAAATAAATATTAGAGGGTCAGAAGCAGATCCTTCCAAGTGCTCTGTCAGCCTTCTCCTTTATATTTTTTTATTTGTTTATGTTTTTATATTGTTATAGTTATCACATAATGAATAATAATGGAAAATATTAACTGTAATACTAATCACTCAGTTCTTAATGTCATCCTCATTATCACAGATGAATAGTGCTAGGAAACTAGAGAAGATCCAAGTTAGATGCAGTAATGATTTCTCAATAATTTCAACTCTTCTACTTGCTCTCCATATTGTTGGATATTGTTCAGTTTTCCCCAACTATAAAATGAGTACATTTCCCCACCTCAGAGCAGAAGTGACATTCAATTACTCCCTGTAAAGCATTTTGAGATTTTTCAGACAAGGGATTTAAAGATTTTGCAAAAACAACTCAAAAGTATCATAGAATGGTTGAGGTTGGAAGGGACCTCTGGAGGTCATCTGGTCCAACCCCACTGCTGGGAGACGGTGTCAAAGGCCTTACTCAAGTCCAGGTAAACAATAGCCACTGCTCTCCCCTCTTCTACCAGGCCAGTCACTTCATCATAGAAATTTATCAGATTGGTCAAGCATGACTTGCCCTTGGTGAAGCCATGCTGATTACTCTTGATGACTTTCTTTCCTTCATGTGCCTGGAAATGTTTCCCAGGATTAGCTGCTCCATCACCTTCCCAGGGATGGAGGTGAGGCTGACAGGCCTGTAGTTCCCTGGGTCCTCTTTCTTGCCCTTCTTGAAAATAGGAGTGACATTTACCTTCCTCCAGTCTTTGGGCACTTCTTCTGGTCACCATGATTGATCAAATATTATTGAGAGTGGCCTTGCAATGACATCTTCCAGCTCCCTCAGCACTCGTGAAAAACAAAACAAAAAAGCCCCGAACAACTGTCTTCAGTAACTGAACACAACCACAAAAAACAGACTTATATCTAAAAAACACATTATTTGACAGAACCTTTATTTTCTTCACCTGTAAAACTAAAATGTATCCTATATTCCAGGAACAGTCTGCATTGCACTGCTCACTCTCACTGTGAGCTCATAGTGAGAGCTATCATATAAAACGATTTATAGCGTCTTGGTGAACACATCCCTGTGAACTAAGGTTACAAAGATAATATTAATCAGAGGGCAAACTTTGGAAGTAGTATAGGTCAAAGAAAACAGGAGAAAATAAAAACTACCGATAAAGCTTAAGCATTTAAATTACTTCAGCGCACTGTAATATGGTCTAACTAGAAATTGAAGTTGATAAACAAATAGTCTATTCATAAATGTCAGATTTCTAGAAAATAACAACTATATTGAAAGTAACAGCTATACTGAAACATAAAATGCATTCACTAGATATTGGCAGGAGGTGTTAAGTGTTTTTAAAAATGCTCTAAGCAAGGATAAATACTGTCTTGGGTTTGCGTGGCAAGGTTTTGGTAGCGGGGGGGGCTACAGGGGTGGCTTCTGTGAGAAGCTGCTAGAAGCTGCTAGATAACTTCCTGACGCAGCTGGTAAGTGAGCCTACCAGGGGAGGTGCCTCACTTGACCTGCTGTTTACAAACAGAGAAGGACTCGTGGGAGATGTCATGGTCAGAGGCTGTCTTGGGCTTAGCAACCATGATATGATAGAGTTTTTGATTCTTGGTGACGTAAGGAGGAGGGCCAGCAAAACCACTGCCATGGACTTCCGGAGGGCAGATTTTGGCCTATTCAGGACACTGGTTGAGAAAGTCCCATGGGAGACAGTCCTGAAGGGCAAAGGGGTCCAGGAAGGCTGGGCATTCTTCAAGAAGGAAGTCTTTAAGACGCAGGAGCAGGCTGTCTCCCCATGTGCCATAAGACGAACTGGCGGGGAAGAAGACCAGCCTGGCTGGACAGGGAGCTTTTGCTGGGACTCAGGGAAAAAAGGAGACTCTACCACCTTTGAAAGAAGGGGCAGGCAACTCAGGAAGAGTACAGGGATCTCGTTAGGTCATGCAGAGAGAAAACTAGAAAGGCAAAAGGACAGCTAGAACTCAATCTGGCCACTGTTGTAAGAGATAATAAAAAATGTTTCTACAAATACATTAACAACAAAAAGAGAGCCAAGGAGAATCTCCATTCTTTATTGGATGCAGGGGGGAACATTGTCACCAAGGATGAGGAAAAGGCTGAGGTACTTAATGCCGTCTTTGCCTCAGCCTTTAATAGTCAGAGCAGTTATCCCCAGGGCATTCAGCCCCCTGAGGTGGAAGACAGGGATGGGGAGCAGAATGGAGCCCCCATAATCCAGGAGGAAGCAGTTAACGACCTGCTATGCCACCTGGACACTCACAAGTCTATGGGGCCAGATGGGATCCACCTGGGAGTACTGAGGGAGCTGGCAGAGGAGCTCACCAAGCCACTTTCCCTCATCTCTCAGCAGTCCTGGTTAGCAGGGGAGGTCCCTGATGACTGGAGGCTTGCCAATGTGACGCCCATCTACAAGAAGGGCCGGAAGGAGGACCCGGGGAACTACAGGCCTGTCAGCCTGACCTCGGTGCCAGGGAAAATTACGGAGCAGATCATCTTGAGTGCGCTCAACAGGCATGTGCAGGTCAACTAGGGGATCAGGACCAGCCAGCATGGGTTCATGAGAGGCAGGTCCTGCTTGACAAACCTGATCTCCTTCTATGTCCAGGTGACCCACCTAGTGGATGAGGGAAAGGCTGTGGTCGTCATCTACCTGGACTTCAGTAAAGCCTTTGACACCGTCTCCCATAGCATTCTCCTAGAGAAGCTGGAGGCTCATGGAGGACGGGCGTACTCTTCGCTGGGTAAAAAACTGGCTGGGTGGCCAAGCCCAGAGAGTAGTTGTAAATGGAGTTAAGTCCAGTTGGCGACCGGTCATGAGCAGTGTTCCCCAGGGCTCTGTTTTAGGGCCAATCTTGTTTAATATCTTTATCAACTATTTGGATGAGGGGACTGAGTGCACCCTCAGTAAGTTTGCAGATGACACCAAACTGGGTGGGAGTGTCAATATGCTCGAGGGTAGGATGGCCCTGCAGAAGGATCTGGACAGGCTGGATCGATGGGCCGAGGCCAACTGTATGAGGTTTAAGAAGGCCAAGTGCTGGGTCCTGCACTTTGGTCACAACAACCCCATGCAACGCTACAGGCTTGGGGAAGAGTGGCTGGAAAGCTGCCTGGCAGAAAAGGACCTGGGGGTGTTGGTGGACAGCCAGCTGAACATGAGCCAGCAGTGTGCCCAGGTGGCCAAGAAGGCCAACAGCATCCTGGCTTGTATCAGGACTAGTGTGGCCAGCAGGAGCAGGGAGGTGGTTGTCCCCCTGTACTCGGCGCTGGTGAGGCTTCACCTGGAATACTGTGTCCAGTTTTGGGCCCCTCAATACAAGAAAGACATTGAGGTGCTGGAGCATGTTCAGAGAAGGGCAACGAAGCTGGTGAAGGGTCTGGAGCACAGGCCTTATGAGGATCGGCTGAGGGAACTGGGGTTGTTTAGTGTGGAGAAGAGGAGGCTGAGGGGAGACCTTATCGCTCTCTACAACTACCTGAAAGGAGGTTGTAGTGAGGTGGGTGTTGGTCTCTTCTCCCATGTAGTTAGCGATAGGACAAGAGGGAATGGCCTCAAGATGCACCAGGAGAGGTTTAGGTTGGAAATTAGAAAAAATTTCTTTACGGAAAGGGTGGTCAAGAATTGGAACAGGCTGCCCAGAGAGGTGGTGGAGTCCCCATCCCTGGAAGTGTTCAAAAAACGGGTAGACGTGGCACTTTGGGACATGGTTTAGTAGGCATGGTGGTGTTGGGTTGATGGTTGGACTGATGATCTTGGAGATCCTTTCCAATCTTAATGATTCCTAGTTTTTACTTTCATTAAAAATAATCCAGCCACCAAACCAGGCAACATGAAATTGCTACTCTACCCTTAATTGGTTTAGTGGTGGACTTGGTAATGTTAGGTTAATGGTTGGACTGGATGATCTTAAAGGTCTTTTCCAACCTAAACGATTCTATGATTCTAAGCTTCCCCTATGTCCAGTCTGATAGAGCCAATGCCAGCCGGCTCCAAGGCGGTCCCACCGCTGGCCAAGGCCGAGCGAATCAGCAACAGTGGTAGCGCCTCTGTGATAACATATTTAAGAAAGGGAAAGAAAAAAAAAAGGCCCAGGACACAAACTGCAGCTGGAGTGAGGAGTGAGAATATGTGAGAGGAACAATGCTGCGGACACCAAGGTCAGTGAAGAAGGAGGGGGAGGAGGTGCTCCAGGGGCCAGAGCAGAGATTCCCCTGCAGCCTGTGGTGAAGACCATGGTGAGGCAGGCTGTCCCCCTGCAGCCCATGGAGGTTAGTGGTGCAGGAGATATCCACCTGCAGCCCATGGAGGATCCCATGCTGGAGCAGGTGGATGCCTGAAGGAGGCTGTGACCCCGTGTGGAGCCCGTGCTGGAGCAGGCTCCTGGCAGGACCTGTGGACCTGTGGAAAGAGAGGAGCCCACGCTGGAGCAGGTTTGCTGTCAAGACTTGTGACCCCATGGGGGACCCACGCTGGAGCAGTCTGTTCCTGAAGGACTGCACCCCCTGGAAGGGACCCACGCTGGAGCAGTTCGTGAAGAACTGCAGCCTGTGGGAAGGACCCACACTGGAGAAATTTGTGGAGGACTGTCTCCCGTGGGTGGGACCCCACACTGGAGCAGGGGAAGAGTGTGAGGAGTCCTCCCCTTGAGGAGGAAGGAGAGGCAGAAACCGCGTGTGATGAACTGACTGCAACCCCCATTCCCTGTCTCCCTGCACTGCTTGTGGGGAGGAGGTAGAAAAAAATTGGGAGTGAAGTTGAGCCCGGGAAGAAGGGAGGGGTGGGGGGAAGGGGCTTTAAGATTTGTTTTTATTTCTCATTACCCTACACATGTTCTCACTCCTCTCTCCTACTCAGTTTTTACTGGTAATAAATTAAACTGTTTTTCCCCAAGTCAAGTCTGTTTTGCCCGTGATGGTAATTGCTGAGTGACCTCTCCCTGTCCTTATCTCGACCCACGAGCTTTTTGGTTATATTTTCTCTCCCCTGTCCAGTTGAGAAGGGGAGTGATAGAGTGGCTTTGGTGGGCACTTGGCATCCAGCCAGGGTCAAACTACCACATATATATATGTATACACACACACACTATTGATTATAATAGTGTTCCTAATTCGAAATTGCAAATTTATTTACATTATTGTCGTCATCCCCACCCTCTAAGAACTTACTTGATAACCATTATGTACCTGATTTTTTTCTAAGTGCTTTGCTAAATATGTGATAGAGTTTGGCATGGGTCATGGTAGTAGATGATGGAAAGTTACAGCATCCCATGCAGAATTGCAGAATGGGATACATTTGGTTCACTAGGACAAAGCAAATTGCTTCATCTACTGAGGACTGTACAGCTCAATAAGGAAACCACTGCATGCAGTGAACTTCACCCTCAGTCCCACCCTACACACCATCACAGTATTTCCTTTTCTACTGCTAGTTTTTTCAAGCAAGTGAAAGTTGTCCTGAACTCTATAAACATAGTAACAAAAAACAATCTTAAGGAACTGTTGTACGGAAAACTATATTCGTATTTTGTCTACAGTAGTTATTGCAAATGCCTTCATATACACATATCTGAAACAAAATTAAGATATAAAGTTTACTTATTGTACAGTCATTTCTGATGAACAATTGTAGTATGAGAATCAGAAGATTATATTAATTTTTGTAGTCTGCAAAATGGTCAGCTACTAATGAAAAAATACACAATTACAATAAGGTATACTTTGAGGTAGATACAAAAATATTGGGCATACTAAATTAGGTATATAATTCAATTAGTTATATAGAAGGGGTGGCAGTAGGACTTCAGAAGAATACCTTCCCCAATATGTTTATGTTTCAGAGATAAACTTTCTATTTTACTTCTTGACCATGATAAAGATCACTCATATCTCAAAGGGCATAAACTGTCCCTTTAGAAGTACAGAAGTAAAGCACAAACCCTATATAATGTTATCACCTCTTTTTTTTGTTCTAATCTCCTAATACTTGGTGTCTGATATGAAGACTCTCATTCTACGCATTGAATAACTGTGTTAATTATGAATCTCAATTTTCATTAAAAAGGAAACAGTTTAAGCTAGATGACTGTGAAAAAGAGACTGAAAATTGCTTCAGAGTTAAGAAGAGAGAAATAAAATAAAACCCAGGCTTCCCATTTTCTGAATGTTTTGCATTTTTAAGTAATGCAGTATTTTTTTTTTAAATAATGAGATTGGTAATTCTATGTGGAAGAGAGTGGAGCTGATCCAGCCTCCTGCTGTGATGAGTGACAGGGTCACTCCTGCTTCTTGGAGCTTCCTGTTCTGGGTGCGTTTTATTAGGAAGAAACCCAAGTTGCTACCACACATTATATGGTACCTGTCACCTACAGAGATAATAATGGAGGAAAATTAAACAACTCTAAACTTACTGCTTGCAGCCTGGAGAAGGCTCCAGTGAGTATACAGATCTATTGACACATTGTAAAACTTTTACCTTCTTTGAGTTTTACTCGGGTAAGTTACCATGTATTCTCCATTTTCCTAGTAAAACAATATTTCTGTACCAGATATTTTAAAAGAGGCAAAGATGGGCGTGGTAGACAATAAGCAGTTCCTGAAGAGAAGCAAATATCATCATAGCAGACTGAGAACCTGGAAATGGAGCAATAAAACAATATATGATCTATTCCTCCCACCATTTCCCTATTCCTGTGGTTACCTTCACAATGTCTGCATGTGGGACAGAAATGTTCTTAGCAGCAGCATCTACAGGTTTTTCATCTGCATTGTTTTTCAACATTTTAAGAACTTAATAGTTATTGTCTGTATTTTTCTGAACAATTATTTTGATGAAAATTGCATCATAGTCATTTTAGCCTATAATATAGTCATCTTTGCATTGATATCCCTGTTGATTTTTGCAACACATTTTTCCCATGCACATCTGATGGCATGTAATGTGCTGAGCAAAATGTGAGACTCAGGAATGCCTAATGCCACACACAGGAATAACACCACTGCTGGATTGCCTCTTGGATTTCAATATTTCCTATACTAGATGATCTATAGATAAACTTTATTAAAATGAAATGCAGCCATTCCTATGCTCTTGAACTGCCTGAAACACTGCAGAACATAGAAGGCACAAATATGTATAAATTTGATAACCATAACATTTTTAATATTCATTAAAAATCTATTTGATATCCAACTGAATTATAAGGAAAATTAAGTGTCCAAAAAGTGTTTATCCAAGATGGACTCTGACCAGAATAGAAGTCCCTGGGTTTTTTTTAAATTTTACCCTTCTAGCCTTGTTTGCAATTTATAATCACATTACTGGTGAATAGATTTGCCTGCTCTCCTAGACCTCTGTTTCTCTGAAATACATTAAGCTAGAGTATATGGAATATTTAGGGAAAAGAAGGGTGAACAGCAGCTGTGACGGCTGTAATGTAAAATGCATGGAATAGTCATTGCGATACAGACACAACTTCCATGGGACTAAAGTTCTGTATGTGTCATTTGGAAATGCAAGTCAGATGTAAGTCTGCTTAGCCTTAGTAGTTGGATTTAAAGATGGAAGCAAATCCCAGGGTAGAAACTGGTCTCTAACTCACTACAAAGAAGAAAGTGTGAAAGAGATGAGGCTGGAACATTATGAAACTGCTAATGAAGTTGGAGTTGCGAGCTAAATCTTCCTATATAAAAATAAGAAAGGAAAAAAGTATTTTCCATACAGTTAAAAACAGTCAATGCCTGCTTTTTAACTATTTACTGTAAATACAATCCACAGTGTGAAATCCTAGTTCTACTAAAGTTAAATAACTTAATGGAATCAGGAATTCAGCCATTGTTTTTAAACTCAATTTGTTCAAGTATTTGACTATACTTTTTCCAGCTTTGTTTAGTTTTTCTAAAGAACACATAATTTCTTAAGAGGAAAGCATTCTGCAAACCTGCTCTGCAAATGAATTGATATAATACAGGGGAGTCATGCATAGAAAAGTGGGGCCTAAGAATTTACAAAACCAAAGCAATTACCTGGTGACAGGACAAACTAAATTCCCTTTCTTTAAGTAAAGAATAAAAATACCAATTTCCTTTGGTAGCACATAGTTAGCATTTTTGGGACGCAACCATGGCAACTAGTACCATAAAAAGAGAAATACATTCTTCAAATCTAAATGCTAATTTTATATAATTTGGCTGAAGTTTACTTTAGACACACACACAGACACACAGAGACACAATTCGCAGTCTTGAGGGATATAGGCCAGGTGAAGAGTAGAGTCAGGACCCTGAATTTTAGGAGAGCAAACTTTCAGTTGTTTAAGGAAATAGTGGATGGGAGCCCCTGGGAAACTGCCCTCAGGGACAAAGGAGCAGAAGAGGGTTGGCAGCTCTTTAAGGATATCTTTCTTAGGGCGCAAGAGCTCTCGATTCCCATGTGTAAAAATCAGGCAAGGAAGGCAGGAGACCAGCATGGCTGAGTAAGGACCTCCTGGTCAAACTAAAGTGTATGAAGGAAATTGCACAGGCAGTGGAACCAGGGACATGTATCCTGGGAAGAATATAGGGATGCTGCCTGGATGCATAGGATGCATTAGGAAAGCTAAGGCACAGCTGGAGCTGAATTTGGCGAGGGATGTGAAGAATAATAATAAGAGCTTTTACAGGTACGTTGAAGAAAGGCTATATGAAGAAAGGCCTATGAAGAAAGGCTGAGAGATTTGGGGTTATTCAGCCTGGAGAAGAGAAGGCTTTGGGGAGACCTTATTGCGACCTTTCAATATATAAAGGGGGCTTATAAGAAAGATGGAGAGAGACTTTTTACCAGAGCCTGTAGTGACAGGACAAGGGTTTTAAACTGAAAGACAATAGATGTAGATTGGACATAAGGAAGACATTTTTTATGATGAGGGCAGTGAGACACTAGAACAGGTTGCCCAAAGAAGGTGTGGATGTCCCAGTGCTTGGAAGTGTTCAAGGCCAGGTTGGATGGGCCTTTGAGCAACCTGATCTAGTGAAAGATGTCCTTGCCCATGGCAGGGGGGGTTGGACTAGATGATCTTTAAAGTTCCTTTCCAACCCAAGCCATTCTATGATTCTATGATATACATACATGCTACAAGTGATAGAATTTCAGGTTTCATTTTCAAACTTATAAAATTAGATTACCCAATAATCAGACTATTTTTCCTTTCTTACTTTTAATCACATCTATTTTGCTATATTTATTGGATTATTTAAATGAAGTACTTTTTCTCCTTTGGAATTTTATCATTCAGCTTTCTCTGAATGTGAATTTTGTCTATATTTTTTCTTTTTTCTGAATTACCAATTTATTTACCACTTTTTAATATCAGTGTCCAGAGCTGCATGTAGTATTGTGTTCAGTGTGACTCACCACTGCCTTACAGACTATTTCTAGTGCATGGATACCTATTGTAATTCTTTATGCTAACTCTGAAAAAGGGGATATGAATAATATGCTATGCTAGATATGAAATGAATTTGTCATGAATATGCATATCAGAATATAAAAGAAGTATACGATTCATCAGTGAAAGTGGTGTATATAGCCCAGAATTTTAGGGGAAATAAGTGAACAATATTGTCAAATTTTTGTTTGTTTGTTTGTTTTTTAATATTAAATCAGTAGCTGCAACTAGTAAATTAGCTGAAGTGGATCTGAATTATGTCCAATGGGTATGTTTACATTATCAAATAATTCAGTGCAAGAGAAGCAGATAAACAGACTGAAGTAGCTGGTGCTGAGGCTCCTCAGATTTTTCATTATATGAAGTTAGAGAGGTTTACTTAGGATTAATTGTAGTCTGGTCTCCTGTGCCAAACATGGTCCCAAACTGTGTGCAGCAAAGCTATCATACAAATTTTGGCTTCCTAAACTGCAGGCTTCTCTAGGGAGCACCATTCTGTCCAGCATATCAGTGCCACGTCAGGGCCCTTGCCATCATTGCTCGCAGAAGACTCCATATTATTTCTGTTCCCCCTCATGGCATTTTGAGTTACATCATTGTGCCTGATGACTGCCCTACCTTCCAGGTGAAAGTTTGGACAACATCTACTGCAAGGCATCAAAACACCAGTAGGATTGAACTGCGTGAGTTTAAAGAATAAATTAAAACTATCATAGAATAAAACTATCAAAGAAAAATGCTGGCTCACTGTCAAATATAAAAGATTACCAGGCACTATAGCAGTTCCTTATAGCAAGACTCCAATAGGAAGCTGAAGCACTTCAATACAGTGGCTACTTCCTGGTTAAAAAAAGCTGGAATTGTATGTTTAAGGACGAAAATATGTCTTTATATTTTACATTGGAAAATCTTCCATAAATTTTAAATTTTTCTGAGGGCTTTCTCTGCTTGATGCTTTCTGAAGCTTACAATGCTCCCTTGTGGTAGGAAAGACATTTATTTACTTACAAACATATAAACAGCTATTTTCAATTACAATTCAAGTCCAGCTGTTTTATAGAAGAAAAACAATACACACTGAGAAGTTAAACAAACACTTGTAAATTAAAACAAATTAATAAATAACCAAGATAACTATATATCTGTAACCACAGTAATATTATTTCACACTTTAATTCAACTAAAATAAGACAATAGCAGACATGGGAGGTCTTGTCATCTCAATTTTGTCATTTGTTTTCATAGACTCAGAATTTCTGTTCAGGCACATGATAATTTCTGATCATTTCAAGCTAGAAAGATATTAAACCCTTATCTATTACTAGTTTTTCATGTAAGCAGTTACTTCAGCTCCCATAAGGATTATTGGAAGTACAAAAGGGAGAAGAGGTACTTCCAGTAAAAGAAACTGAGGAGGGAGTGAGGGTTCATGATTCCATCCATGCTCTTACAAGCAGGATAAGCAAACTAGTCCAGATAATCATGTGCAGGAGAAGACAGTCTGCACAAGCAATAATGGGAAGGAAGGGCAGCTTCCTGGCAGTGAATGAGGAGTCAGGAAGGTCTATGATAACAAATAGTCAGGACAGTCAATTCAATCATTAGTAAATGGGAATGGAGATGTTTGTAACCAACTAACTATGAAGAAGTGATATTCATAGCAGGTAAGTGTAAAAACCCCTCTTTTGAACATTTATAAGCTTACTCATCATACTGATCTCCAAAATCCTGCCCAGAAATTACTCCAAAAGCAGGAAGCCTTTCTAATCAAGTAACATTACTTATTCTGCCATCTTAATTCCTATGTAAAATTTTTCAAAACTGGGACTTGGCCCTTGTTTCACTGATTTATTTTTATTTCCCAGAACCCATGAGATTTGATGAAATATCTGATATCCAACTTTGCCAGGTTTCTAATCTTTTTCTGGCAGACTTGAGTGACTCAGCTTGAATCTGTGAACAACAAAATACTGTAACATTGATTCAACAATTCTTACAGCTCCATGTACCTTGATGATCGCTCTCAATCTTCCAAATCAGTTAACATGCCGATAAGACTTTCTTCACTGACTGAAATATCCTTTGATAAACAGTAAGTCCCTCTCTCAGTCAGTACTCACAGTGGTATAAAAATGTTTCATAAAAGTATGTCCTCACACTATAATTCTGCCAAAAAAGATAGAAAGAGGCTGAAAACTACAGAGCAATGACAAAAAGTGAAAGAAAATAACATGCACTTAGCTTACTGTACGTTTTATTTTATTAATTCTAAGTAACTGTGGTTCCTTTAAGATGTATGATCCAACTGGATTCAATTTGTGATGGATGCATTTGCTCAAATTTGTTCAAAGTCTTTTTTTACCAATATCTATTGGAACTGAATCTAACTTTCAATAGAGCTGAAGATAAAAAACCTCACCTAAGCTTCTCTCAGCTTTATGAGAAAAATATCTTGATGCTCTAAGAAAGATCAACAATAGGTTGGAAAATAGTAATTACTTAGTTGTTTGATATGTAGAACTGTATGCCATCTATGGTCATGCAGAAGTAATATACCCTCTAAAACATAATGCTTTTCAGTTGGATAAACTTAAAAATCAAATTTTTCATGGAGACAAACTAAAACCCATTTTATGTTCTTCCTCCATCTTGCTATTTTTCACTGTGTACACAGCCACACACCTACACTGAATATAATATTTCGTTGATAAAACTGCAGCAATGTAAGGCCCTGAAGCACTTCTGAAAAACCTCTCAAGACACAGGGAACTTTAATTTCAATTAAAATTAGTTTCCTGTCTGAGACACCTGCGATACACTCCTGGACTGTCAAGAATCAGTATCAGGAAGCCAATAAAATATTGAACCGATACGTTATATCTCAGTGCAGCATATATTTCTTTTTCTAGAAACAATAACTAGAATTTTCCATTATAAGGTAAAACCAGGAAAAGTTCTACATTGGAAAGAAAAGTAACAGTGTACATTAAAGAGTGTTTTGGCTTTGCTTAGCAAATATTGATGCATATACTTACTATTTGGTCAATGATCTATGCTCAGAGAAGAATTCCATATCTCATTTCTGAGGTGACCTTCTTGGCTGCCCTTCTTCCCCCCCTCCCTAATCCATCCATTTTGTTTTTTTCTTATCCTATGATCTAGCTGGTTGTTCATCATCTGCACTAATGTCTCCTTTACCCACTGTAAAAATGAAATCCTGCAATCCATCTTTCTTTTTGCTACAAACTATTAAAAAAAAAGCTTAAAAAATCTGTGAAACCACCACTACCAATCAGCCAGAACTATACATTCTTACATCTCCTGGCTATGAAATGTTGGTATTTGATGGTATATACAAGAGGGCCTCTTAACTTTCTGAACAGATTTAATATGAAACTTTGAACTCCAAAATACAGTAAATAGGTAAAAATAAGTAATACTAGTGTAACTTCATGGCAACTTCATAAATAACATATCTGAAGTATAGCAAAAGCAATTATTACCATCTACAGATCTACTTCTTTTCCAGTTGAATTCAAAGACCTTTTTTTCTGTTGATTTCAGCATGGCAAGTTATATTTAATGCACTTACGTACACACACAACACTGGTTTACAATGTCTCCTGCAATTAAACTTTGCTCTGTGGAATCGGTTCATTTTTCACTACAATTTAATAGTAAAATTCTTACTACAAAGATGGCAAGCAGACAACCATTTTTTTTTAAATACAGCCAGATAGCTGGTGTTAAAAGCAAATGAATTAACTTCTAATTCATGGAATGAAAGTTCATCTGGCTGTAAAAAGTCTGAGCTTTTAATTTAGTATTCAATGTCAGTGGGAGGTATGTCTTGATAGTTCTAGATTCACACCTTACCATTTCCTTCCAATTATTATTATTAAAGCTATGATGTTCTCCAAACTTCACTTTTAAAACCTTTCAAAAAGCATTGTTTAAGAAATAGGAGTGGAGTAGATAAGAAAATGGATAATGGAAGTATTCCTGAAAGAGCACGTAAATGTCTAAATTGTTCAATATTAGGGTACATTTTTCTCTCTGGAAGAAATTAGGGAATTTGAAAGTAATTTGCAAATTATGTCTTTTCCTACTCAAAGAATCCAGTTTGCACAAAATAAAATCTGGAAGAACATGTCTAATGGCATACTGGAACTTCATGTTCTATCTCTTAAAAATTCAATGGCAAGCACAGGGAAATTAAAATTCCTGTTGAGAACAATGAAAGCTAAGAGTACATAGAACAGCTAAAAATGAACTGTGTGTAATTAAAATGAAGATATGAGGTAGAAATGTCTAAATGTTTTACATGATAGCGGCATAATTAGTGTGTTATAATGTTCTGGTTTCGGCTGGGACAGAGTTAATTTTCTTCCTAGTAGCAGGCATAGTGCTGTGTTTTGGATTTAGTAGGAGAAGAATGTTGATAACCCACTGATGTTTTTAGTTGTTGCTAAGTACTACTTATGCTAGTCAAGGACTTTTTCAGCTTCCCATGCTCTGCCAGGTACACAAGAAACTGGGAGGGGGCACAGCCAGAATAGTTGATCCAAACTGACCAAAGGGCTATTCCATACCACATGACGTCATGCTCAGTATATAAGCTGGGGGGAGTTGGCTGGGGGGCAGTGACCGCTGCTCGGGAACTGGCTGGGTATCGGTCGGCGAGTGGTGAGCAATTGCATTGTGCATCACTTATTTTGTATATTATTATTACTATTATTATTATTTTCCCTTCCTTTTCTGTCCTATTAAACTGTCTTTATCTCAACCCACGAATTTTACTTTCTGTTTTCCGATTCTCTCCCCCATCCCACTGGGGAAGGGGAGAGTGAGCAAACAGCTGTGTGGTGTTTAGCTGCCTGCTGGGTTAAAACACAACATACATACATGTCAGAAGTATAACATTTTCTTTTCTGTAGTTGCTCTTGGATACAGTATATAGGTATGTCCTACGACAATAATTCTGGAACACATGCTTTTATTGATCTTGTATAACACAAGACAAATTCACATTCTGTGAACTTAAGGCTTGTTATTTAAACAGTAGATGTCACTAATCTTTTGACATTCACCATACAAAGTAATTATATTTCCTCAGCTATTCTCCATTGTAATATGACCATGAGAGTACAGAGAACATTATTTATACCATGTAGGAAAGCTGTAAGATTTTATTCATCACCACAATAGCTTTCTCAAACATTAGTTGTATATTATTTTAATCTTAGTTTCAATATCCTATACTCTCATTTCTTATTTTTCATTTCTTAATTAAGGACAGCCTCTTGCTCTCATGCAGTGAATAATTTATTATTCTAAAAAGGTGTTATTCAATTGAAATTACCTGAATAGTACTTTTAAATTCCTAATATTTATAAACAAGAAAGTGGTATTGCAGTTAAAAACAACCCTAACATAATTCCATTACAAGCACTCACAATGCTACAGCTTGTTAAACAGAATGAGGAAGACTAAGAAAATTCGCTTACATTTCTTTCAATCGTATTTACCTTATTTCTAGCAAAGCTTACTCTTTTTTTTTAGAAGGAATCTTCTGTATCAGGGATATCTCATGAGAAAAAGATATACTGACTCAACTCCACAAAGGCAAAAAAATTATTTTTCATAATATGCATATTTTATAACAAGAAAAAATCTAAATCTCGTCTGAAATTTCTTATGAATTGTGTTGGCGACCTAAGAATTTCTCTTATGATGACTCTTATCCTTTCTTTAACAGCTTTTGACATTTAACTTTACTTCCTATTTTATTAAGTCTATAAAACACAAAGTTTTTTAATGCAAGGATTTTATTGTATTTGTTCTTAAATGCAACAAGAACAGCCATTTCACTATAATAAAAAATAAATAAATACTATTCTAGAAGAACAGATCACATAACTATATGCATTGTATATAATATTCTACTACAGTATCATATAGTATTCTAAACACATATTTTGAGTCACCCTTTTGGACCTTCTCCTGAACATTGGGATCCTAACATGAGTTCTGCATGGCAGAAAGACCTGACCATTATCTGAGATTGCCAGGAACGTATTCATTGTCACTCACTCAAATATATACAACCAGAAATACCATCTTACTAGTAAAACAGTTGTGTTTTACCTATGCTGTAACAAGAACAAATATTATACTTCCTGATAAAGAGTTTTGCAAATTTCATTTTCTCATTCATTTCTTATCCAATTATGCAGTGAAACCTGGAAGGTTAGTAACAATGGAAAGGAAAGGTAAGAAATGTCAGAAGGAGAAGCTCTGAACCATCAGAAAGTAACAGAACTTAAAAAAAGAGGCTTTAGGTTTATTTTCTGTAAAATTTTCTCCTAAAAATGGTGGATTTTCTTCTAAAATTTCATATTATTTCTAACATTATACCTGACATTCTGTTACCAACCAGGTAGTATAACAAGTTGTATCTTCAAATAAGTTAATTTTTATAGCATATGACTTGCAAATTGTGAAAATGAATTATTTTAGTTCTGATACCCCACTTATCAACACTGTTGAAATCCACTGTAAGTCTGCCAAAGCCTTGCCATAGGCCTACTTAGGCTAACACAGGCCTTAGCATGGGCCAACACAGACTTCCTCATCACTCACTACTATCCAGCATAAACGCCTCATAGTTTGTTCATAGTTGCACCTATGGGGAATCTTTTTGCTGTTATGAAGGATTTTAAAGTAGGTATTATCAGCTTACTGAAATGAAACTTCTGCTGCAAAAAGCTTTGATATGAAACCAAGATGGGGTAACCTGAAACTACAATGACTTTAATGTCTTGCCAAATCTCTGTATTTTGATTGAGCCTATCATGCATTGATCATGTGCACATAGAAGCTAATGGCAATTATTGGATAGGTAACATAGTATTACAACTATAAAAGACAGCAGCACCTCTTGGAGAGAGATAAGAATCATCCATCAAGACCCTCTGTCTCCCACTGAACAGAACAGCACTTGGCCAGTGATTTGATTTGGGCGAATCAGCAAGCTGAATGTGAGGTATCAAACTGCTTATAGCTTATTATGTTTTTCTATATTTGTATACAACACATGCAGATTAGCAAGGATTTCTTATGTCCTTCCTTCTTGATCCCATCAAAAGCAGCAATGAATCATCTTTCCACTCAGTCTGCCCAGGAACCCAGCTTGATGCTCAGCCTACCTCCTTCCCACAAAAAACAAAATGGGCAAATACCCATTTGATACCCAATATCATCATCTGCCATCTGAAAAAAATACTCCTATAGCTCCTTCTCCCCTGAATATTCTGATTATAGAGCTTATGTCCCAGTGATTCTCAGTCACGTTATCATTCAGGTATTGAGATCCTTGAATGATGAAGGCTGTCTATTCAATTAGTACAAGTACTTTAAAATTAGTTCATATTTACAGCAAAATATTTAATTTACAAATGAATTATGCTAATACTAGTGTTATTAATTCAATTTTATTATTTTTCATTTTGATTAATGAGAGTTATCTTTAAGAAAAAAAAAAAGAAACATTAATCATAATTAGTTACATTGGGTAAACTTTGATCTGGTAGTTTGCCCATGAACAAACAGAATGGAAAACCCAGGCTGTGAAAGGACCCCCAAAAGATCAGAACCTGAGTTAGTACCATGATCTTTCAAGAAAATAAGAGTTTTTCTTGGTAGTATAAAAATTTAGCTATTTTCAGCCACAGATACTACCTCTAGAAGGTCATTCATTTCAATTCAGACCAGTTCAAAAAAGAGGCAAAAGGGTGTTCCCAGTTAAGGGAACAAAAAAATCCAAAACAGCACTATGCCTGCTACTAGGAAGAAAATTAACTCTGTCCCAGCCGAAACCAGGACAGGGTAATATAATAACTTCCATCCAGTATAATTTTTGTGAGTGTCATTTCCACTTCCCACATTGCAAACAATGTATTCTGTTTTCTTTGATTAACAGACACAGCAGAGAGTTCAAGAAACACTAATGCCCAAGGAAGTCATTGGCAGATAACAGTTGGCATTGACTGACAAGCAGTCTGAATGTGAACCTTGCTCTGCTGTTATCCTGCAACACAGGATTTCATTCACCAGGGCTGCTATTTTAGTTTCTTTCACAAGCACCAAATCCACAGAGTTAAATTAAGTTTTCAGGTCATATATGTTATATATAAATAAATGAAGTACTCATAGTTCCTTAAAAATACAATACTGAGAGTCAAACTGTTGATTAGAATCAAGAAGTTACTTTCTAATGGTTAATTTAACCTCTAATTGCTAACTGAAGAATGAGATGTACCAACACAAAAAGCAAAAGTGGAATCTGTTATACAAGTCTAGCTACTGTGAAAAATAATATACTTTTTAGCTTCCCTTGCATTAATGGTTATTGGTGATTTCTATACCACAGATATTCCTATTCCAATAGTTTATAACTAAGTCTACAGAATTATTCTGCAATAACATGCCTAAACAATTTATCTCTTTGTGACATTTCAAATCATTATCCTAGAAAAAGTGACATACTGAAATCTCAGAGGTCAGAAATAATTGGAATGTTTTACCCATTTTATGGGGAACATATACAGCATGGCATTCAAACACAATCAACAATAGGGAAACATTATTGTAAAATGAAAATATCAACCTTGTTAAAACCTTTAATTTAACAGACACTTTAAAAAATTAATATAAGGCACTATCTTTGGCTGATCAAACTGTATTACCCCAATGCCATTCAGCTAATACACAGACTGTGTATTCACTACATATAGGATGAAAAATAAATTAAATTTCAATTAAATAAGATGAAACTTTATAATTGTGTTTATAATCACAAAAAGAAAAACTTTACTTCTTATTATTTATTTTATATGTGGAAACTTCAGTTTGCCATTCTAAACTGAGAGACAGCAGAATCTAATGTCCTATACTAAACTGGCCATTAGTTCATTAGTAATGAACTAGTCATTACTGATGTTAGCCTCAGAATGACCATAGTTAAACCACAACTTTGCTTTGCAGTTTTATTAATAGATGCCTTGATAATTTAGTATTTACTGAGAAGAGTAGCAAATGGCAAAGATTGTTATTGCTGAAATTCCCAATAGTAAATAAAATCTGTCCTATTTGTCACAAACTCAGGCTGAAGAAAGGTTTGTTCACAAACAGCAGGTGAAGAAATAAATGTGGCATTCTAAAAAAGACAACAGAACTTCAAGTTCTGCCATTAATGTGACAAACATTATTTTAATATAATCATATATAATCTATTGATTATTTACATAACACCAAAAAGCCACAACTAAAATATATATTTCCTACAGACTGCAATCACTGACATCTCTGGTAACAGGACTGCAGCACTGAGCATAATTCAGACATAAATATATTCAGATATTCATTACATCATACTCTGATCATCCAAACCCATGCATCTGCTACTCAAATCAGAAGCCTTCCAAACTATTTCTGCAGCTGTGGCAAAGCTAAATCTGAGATGTGGGACATAACTAATTTGCTTTTAAGCAAATGGGATGAATTTCAAACAAAGCACACAAGGGGAAGCAGTACCAACCCAAGCAATGAATACACATAGTCTTCATTGGAAAACTGTATTCTTCTCTCTCCCTTTTTAAATCTTTTCTTATTGAGCCATGCCAAAATCTGGAGGTTATTAATAACTTAGGGAAACTTGCAATACATTTGAAAGAAGTTCCCTTTGTATTCAGAAGCAGCTCTTCATCACAGGTCACATCCGCTTACATTATAGTATATTTAGAATTCAATAATATCTCTAATTTATTTTACTGAGTTTAGAGTATACAACATTTGCAATACTGAATTTAATGGGTTTGGATACTTACATTTCCTATTTTTTTCTCCTTAATACTTTCAGATCAGAATTACACAAGCACATTAAAGAAAAAAACAATTGTGTTGCTAAAATAACGTTTCAGACAATCAGAACTACCAATTCAGAACTGATTCAACTTTAACTGTAAATGGATTACTCTAGGATCAAACCACATTTACCAATGTGGCAGTGGAGATGATTGTAAGTTGCAGGAAAAAAACCTTGAAAATATTTATCTTCAGCTGTCCATTCTTAGTCTGATCTCTGTAATTACTTCACTTTGTTTTTTTAAATTAAGATAAAACAGTAAAAGGATTAGTCAACTTTATACCTCTAATATATGAGCTCCACAAAAAATCCCAAATCTATTTGTCAACAACCTATTTAAGTGAATTTCATTTTTGAAAAGCATTAGAAGATATTGTTTCATTGTTAACAAAAGATTTAGAAAATAAAAAGGTATTACAGTTAAGATAAGAAGCACTACAACTATACTCTCCTCCTACCTGCTTCTTATTGCAACATAAGGCAGAGCAAACCCAGACTCCAAATTTTTAGTGTGCCTCCAATGTAATGCTGTTTCTGTGCCATGCTCTTTAATTCTCAGTACTACTTCTGATTTGCTGACCAGGGTGCTAGTTAAAGGCTCATGTAATGGTGGTTTTTTGTGATGTAAACATCTACACAGAAACTGAGAATGCAAGCGAAACTTGCTTTTTCATTGTATTATATGTCCCATACCAGCTATTAAATAGTAATGTTTTTCAGATTTCAAACTTTGTCCAAACTGCAGGACTGTAGCCAATATTGCAATATAATACTTCTTCAGTGGACTGCCACATTTCAAACTCGGGAATATTATTTGTACAGACAAGTTGCAAAGTTGAACACTTAAAAGTTAGGAAATAATGAATTAGCACTATTAGTGTAAAAATACAGCTGTACCTTCATGCTCTGTATGGAACTGGTTTTTAAACTTAGCAATATCCATATCAATGGTGAGCCTCATTGCACTCTAATGTGCAATTCAGGCAGTAAGAGAAGGAACAAAGTATTCTCCTTCATCTAAATTTCTCTCAGCCAAAGACTCACAAGATTAGGGAGGACTGAAGAAGAGTGGAATTAGAGTTGTGACTGCACATACAACCCAACAGAGCAGTCAGAAGTAAAGAAATCATTTCTCTCCTTTGAGTCCTTGTTTGTAAGTATAGTCAGACTGCAAGTGTTTCCCAGTTATACTCTACAACATAGTACCTAAAGGAAAGTTCACAGATTCCTTATCTGATAAAGACTAAAGGATGATCTTTCCAAAGATAAAATAACTCCTACAAGCCTTAGGAAAAATATAATTCGCAATGGAAGCGTGACTGGAGCTTCAAGAGGCAATTCCACAGATATCAAGTAGCCAGGTGATGAGTATTCGTAGTATGATGAGCATTCAACTGTTAGGAATAAGCTGAAATCAGACACGCTGAAGGTCCCCCAAAAAAACCCCAAGTGGGACAAACTAGACTGAGGAATTCCTTGATCCTTGGTCCTGCCTTATCAGTGAAGGGATGGGGGGGGGGGGGGGGGTGTGTGCATCAGTGCTTCTGACCATGGCATCAAGAATGCATTTGATATTGATCAAAGAGCTAGTCTCTGTGTTGTGGTTTAGCCCCGGTCAGCAACCAAGCACCACACAGCTGCTCGCTCACCCTCCCCCAACTGGTGGGATGGGGGAGAGAATCGAAAGGGCAAAAGTAAGAAAACTCGTGGGTTGAGATAAGAACAGTTTAATAATTGTAATAAAAAATAAATAAAGAAGAATAATAGTAGTAGTAATAAAAATATTAATAAAAATTCTAATGAAAAGGAGAACATTGAGAGAGAGAGAAACAAAACCCAGGAAAAACAAGTGATGCAAACACTCACCATCTACTGACCAATGCCCAGCCAGTCCCTGAGCAGCAATCGCTGCCTCCCAGCCAACTCCCCCCAGTTTATATACTGAGCATGATGTCATATGGTACGGAATGCCCCTTTGGTCTGTTTGGGTCAGCTGTCCTGGCTGTGCCCCCTCCCAGCTTCTTGTGCACCTGGCAGAGCATGGGAAGCTGAAAAGTCCTTGACTAGCATAAGCAGTCCTTAGCAACAACTAAAACATCAGTGTGTTATCAGCATTGTTCTCATCCTAAATCCAAAACACAGCACTATGCCTGCTACTAGGAAGAAAATTAACTTTATCCAAGCTGAAACCAGGACACTCTGTTACATTAGAATTTCAGACACTTCTGTTCATCTTTGAGGAAAAAATATTTGTGTCTCGGAAGACACAATTCTGAAAGATTTAGATTAAAACTTCCTCTTGAACTTACACTTCCCTGCCTTTTGATGAAAAATATATGGATAATGCCATCTGTGATTATCTGAATATGCCGTCTCAAGACGAACAGAAGGAAGACATGACAAGGTCACCCAATAGCTCTGAGCTGTCAGAACTCTGAGCTCTATGACACTGATAACTTGCATGTGTTACTAGGTGACTCAGCTCTCTGAGCCACAGCATCTCCAGTATTGGAGATTGCCATTCTGGACAGGGTTATGAAAATGAAAGGACATTCCTATGCAAATACAGTACAGAATTAGCCACCAGTGCAGGGATATGGGGCAAAAACCTACATAAGCATTGTGTAGCAGACTTTCAGTCATTAGACCAAGAAAAAAGTCTGAAGCCCTCTCATCCAAAAGTTTGCCATGGGAAGTCATGTAGATACATGTGGCCAGATGCTCCAAAAGGGAGAGATTCTTTTTTCTTTTTTTTTAAACTTAAGACAAAAACTATTTTGCATGCATAATGAGTTTTGTTAGTGTAATGGGTTTACCTGGCAAGGTTTTAGTAGCAGTGTGTGTGTGTGCTGCAGGGGTGGCTTCTGTGAGAAGACACCAGGGACTGGCCCCATGTCAGACACAGCCAGTTCCAGCCAGCTCTAAAAAGGACCTGCCACTGGCCAAAGCTGAGCCAATCAGCGACACTAGTGGCACATCTGTGATAACATATTTTTAAAAGCATAAAAAACCCCTGCATGGCAGCTGTGAGAGGAGTGAGAAAAAAATGAGAGAAACAATCCTGCAGACACCAATGTCAATGAAGAAGGAGGGGGAGGAGGAGCTCCAGGTGCTGGAGCTGAGATTCCCCTGCAGCCCGTGGTGAAGACCATGGTGACGCAGGTTGTCCCTCTGCAGCCCGTGGAGGACCATGTCAGAGCAGATATCCACCTGCAGCCCATGGAGGAGCCCATGCAGGGGCAGGTTTTCTGGCAGGAAATGCAGCCCATGGGGGTGTTGTGGTTTAACCCCGGTCAGCAACTAAGCACCACACAGCTGCTCATTCAGCTTCCCCCCGCCCTGGTAGGATGGGGGAGAGAATCGGGAAAAAAAAGTAAAACCCATGGGTTGAGACAAAGGCAGTTTAATAAGACAGCAGAGGAAGAGAAAGTAATAATAATAATAATGATAAAAGAATATACAAAACAAGTGATGCACAATGCAATTGCTCACCACCCGCTGACCGATGCCCAGCCAGTTCCCGAGCAGTGATCGCTGCTCCCCGGCCAACTCTCTCCCCAGTTTATATACTGAGCATGACATCATATGGTATGGAATAGCCCTTTGGCCAGTTTGGATCAACTATTCTGGCTGTGCCCCCTCCCAGTTTCTTGTGCACCTGGCAGAGCATGGGAAGCTGAAAAGTCCTTGACTAGCATAAGCAGTCCTTAGCAACAACTAAAACATCAGTGTGTTAGCAGCATTCTTCTCCTACTAAATCCAAAACACAGCACTATGCCTGCTACTAGGAAGAAAATTAACTCTATCCCAGCCAAAACCAATACAGGGGGACCCATGCAGGAGCAGTTCTTGAAAAAATGCAGCCCGTGGGAAGGACCCCATGCTGGAGTAGGGGAAAAGAGGAAGGAGCGGCAGAGACAAAGTGTTATGAACTGATCACAACCTCCATTCCTCATCCCCCTCAGGATGGGAGGAGGTAGAAGAGTCAGGAGTGAAGTTGAGCCTAGGAAGACGGGAGGGGTGGGGGGGGAAGGTGTTTTAGTTTTGCTTTTGTTTCTCACTATCCTACTCTATTTTTAACTGGCAATAAATTAATCTTCTCCAGCTCAAGTCTGTTTTGCCTGTGCCAATAACTGGCAAACAATCTCCCTGTCCTTATCTTGACCCATGAGCATTTTCATCTTATTTTCTTCCTCCTATCCTGCTGAGGAGGGGGAGTGAGAGAGTGACTTGGTGGGCACCTGGCAGTCAGCCAAGGTTAACCCACCACAGTTAGTCATGAAGTTTATCCCGAGAAAGGAATACCAGGATCCAACCTATTAACTTCAGATGCAGCAGTAGGATTCGGGTGAAGTTTCTGAGTATTCACTTTCTGATTTAGAGAACCCAGATAAATTATAATACCTTTATAAATGCCCTCAATGACATTAAGAGACTAAAGGGCAACCCTGATAAAGGTAGTATTGAGCTGTGAAATAAAAACACTTTTGTTGTGAAGACCAGATCAATTTGTAGAAGAGATGTTTTGCAGGTTGCAAAGCATGAACCACTGCAACTGAATAATCTCTAACAGAGATACCAACTTAAATTTTAATAAAGGCATTCAAATTTCTTAAATTAAAAATAGGTCTTCAGCCTCTCTCTACCTAGAAAGTACTTGTTGAAAATCTTTTTCCTCTAAAGCATGG
Organism: Pelecanus crispus; assembly: GCF_030463565.1. NCBI lineage: Eukaryota > Metazoa > Chordata > Aves > Pelecaniformes > Pelecanidae > Pelecanus > Pelecanus crispus. Next base: position 17,993,395 of record NC_134675.1, read on the forward strand.
AGAGACCAACTTTATGGTCCTACAAGCAATGATGTAATTTTCTGCTGAAACAGAAGGAACCCCTGAAAAAGGATGGAAGGTTGTGTGAGCAGTACAGACTGACTTATACAGAAAGTCAGCAGACTGCAATAAAATAGTTTCAGCCAATTATTATCTTCCTACATTTAAGCTAGTTAGACTATATATAAACAATTATAAAAGTAAAATTTAATGCTAAAATGTGAAAATACTTATAACATGTTTTCCTGAATTTTATATTCATTAGATGCATATCAGACAGAAACTGTTTTAGAGATTTATGTCACTACATAGTACATGAACTTTAAAATAAGATACTAACTTAGCATGCATGCTTTTGTTTAGACACAGATTACAATGCAGCATTGTGCTGCCAAAAGTTTAAATGCTTCAGATAGTGCATGTTTAATTGTTTGGCTCTTCATGTTATTTGTAAAGGAAATAGGTTGAGCAAGAAAAATTTTCCACCAGAAGATTAAAATGATTGATGAATATCTAGGAATTATACAACTCAGTAGTTTAAATGTTGAGGAGGTAATCAAACTGGAACTGTATTAACAGAAGAACAACTTTTTCAGTGTTATTGACATAAATGAAAGACACAGTAAATATAAGGAGAGCTCATAAAGGGAAGAGAAATCAAATGAAATGTTAGTTTGTTGAGCTGATACCTGAGCAGTACAGCAAAAGTTTATCAACAGCATTTCAAATCACCTGTTTAAAATCAATAATTTCCAGTAAGATATTCTAAGTACATCTATTTTTAAAACCCAAAACCTAGTCTATGATACTCCAGTCTATTGCTATATGGTAAACAGAAATAAATAGAACAGTGTTCACCTGCCTCTCTCTCTTCCTAGATGACAATAGTCAAAGAGCACCATGTTAATTATTTGTCCTGGTTTTGGCTGGGATAGAGTTAATTTTCTTCCTAGTAGCTGGCATAGCACTGTGTTTTGGATTTAGGATGAGAATAATGCTGCTAACACACTGATGTTTTAGTTGTTGCTAAGTAGTGCTTACACTAGTGTCGCGGTTTAGCCCCAGCCAGCACCTAAGCACCACGCAGCTGCTCACTCACTCCCCATGCCCTGGTGGGATGGTGGAGAGAATCGGAGGAGTAAGAGTGAGAAACACTCCTGGGTTGAGATAAGAACAGTTTAATAACTGAAATAAAATAAAATATAACAACAACAACAACAATATAATAATAACAATAACAATAATAATAATAATAATATACAAATCAAGTGATGCACAATGCAATTGCTAACCACCCACCGACCAATACTGTGATGGTACATCTCCCCCCCTCCCGTTTTTTTTTTCTGTTCTGTTTTTCCCCTTTACTTCGGCTGCTTTACAATCTCAGGAATTCCAGGCCGCAGCTTTTGTGTAGCGAGTTGGTCAGTTAAGCGCCCCTTAATTGTACCAGAAACTCCTACATGGCTGGAGCAGAGAGCAGCTCTGTTCTTATCAAGGTTCATATTATGGCTAACGAGGGGAATGAAAACAAACAGCTACCCCGGACAGCCTTGAAACAGGGTGGTATCATCACTGCTGGAATTCCAGCAACAAGCCAACCCGAATTGTGGCTCGGATGGAAATTTACTGGTGATTAAAGTCAATCATCTCACAATCCTATAAACGGCAGTCCTAAGTGAGGCCCTTTTGAGCTCTCCTGGACCGCCGCAGGCCGCACCAGCATCTCCCTTGAATCGAAATGTCTCTCAGAGTCAGCGAAAACTAGCAGATTCTGAAAGTCTGCTGCTACCAGAACTCCATTGCTGAAGATCGACAACAGAGCCTGGACTGCTGATATTCTTCACTCCTCGAGGCTCTGCTCTCGCCCGTTGAGAAATGCCAAGGCATTAGACGTGAGTATTTCACTAAACTCGAGGGGAATTTTTAACAGGTATACTATTTTCATATATGCATTTATAGTTGTAAGTGTGCCTGCATGAATCAATTTAAGTAGTTTTGTAGATGTATGATTTAATTTTAAAGGGAGTTTTTTATATTGCTGTACTATTCTTATAGCATTACTCTCCTACTAAACCGTTGACCAAGTCTGAGACTAAAAGCGGGCCCAGCCGCACCTAGGCTCCTCTCTGAGAAGGAGTTTAGAAAGCAAGGGGGTCCATTCTGAACCTCGTGACTCAACGGGAGGGTTTCCGTATCCCCTACATATGATTTCTTTCTCTCTTATATAATCCAATTTCCTTTATATATTTTTCCTATGTACTAGATATACATACATGCATATATATACATTATCCTTATCCATATAAACCGTTGACCAAGTCTGAGACTAGGACTAGACCTAGCCGCACCTAGGCTCCTCTCTGAGAAGGAGTTTAGAAAGCAAGGGGGTCTAGTCTAAACCTCACGACTCAACGGGAGGGCCCCCCCCCCCTTGCCTTTATTCCATATATACGCAATGCTTTTATAAATTATTTTAACTCGTTGTGATTTAATTCTCTTTTATGTGCTTCTATGTAGTAACAGAGTGAACCTTGCCATCTTCGAATCTGTAACTAAGTCACTGTTTTGCTCAATTTTGTCTAATCACTTTATTAATTGTTGATGATTGAGTGCTATTGAAAATATTATAATCAAATTCTGCAATTTGCTACAAGTAAATTCTAACAGTTACTAAATCAAACTGTGTAAAGTCACTCATTCATAGTGAATTGACGCAATCAGCAGGATTCACACACCTGCATTCGTGACAAATACCCAGCCAGTTCCTGAGCAGTGATCGCTGCCCCCAGCCAACCCCCCAGTTTATATACTGAGCATGACGTCATATGGTATGGAATGCCCCTTTGGTCAGTCTGGCTGTGCCCCCTCCCAGCTTCTTGTGCACCTGGCAGAGCATGGGAAGCTGAAAAGTCCTTCACTAGCATAAGCAGTCCTTAGCAACAGCTAAAACATCAGTGTGTTAGCAGCATTATTCTCATCCTAAATCCAAAACACAGCACTACACCAGCTACTAGGAAGAAAATTAACTCTATCCTAGCCAAAACCAGGACAAATAATTAACATGGTGCTCTTTGACTATTGTCATCTAGGAAGAGAGAGAGGCAGGTGAACACTGTTCCATTTACTTCTGTTTGCCATTAACTATATCCCAACCAAAACCAGGACAACTAGTCAAGGACTTTTCAGCTTCCCATGCTCTGCCAGGTGCACAAGAAGCTGGGAGGGGGCAGTGCCAGGACAGCTGACCCAAACTGGCCAAAGGGCTATTCCATGCCATATGATGTAATGCTCAGTTTATAAACTGGGGGGGTTGGCCGGGGGCAGTGATCACTGCTCAGTGACTGGCTGGGCATCAGTCAGCAGGTGGTGAGCAATTGCATTGTGCATCACTTGCTTTGTATATTTTTTTAATTATTATTATTATTATTATTACTACTTTCTCTTCCTCTGCTGTCCTATTAAACTGCCTTTATCTCAACCCACGGGTTTTACTTTTTTTCCGATTATCTCCCCCATCCCACTGGGGGGCGGGGGGGGGGGGGAGGGTGAGCGAGCAGTTGCATGGTGGTTAGTTGCCGACTGGGGTTAAACCACATTATTATAGGGTTGGAATTACCGCACTTCAAAGTGCACACAATAGCGTAAAGACTACTAAAAATAATTTTCTGGAGCATTGCAAAGCACTGACACATTGTCTAACTCTGCTTAAAATAAATGTTAAGGTCCATAATGTAGTTTTAATAACCACTGAAGAATTAGGGTTCTTGTTCAGAAAGACTACCTCAATAGCATCGCTCCCTTGGAGTACAGAAACAGGTTGAAGACTCCAAACACCTTGGTACAGCATTAGCATAGCATCAGCACACACTGCAGCCTTTAGATGGGTGCAGTGTTCCTTTGTTGCACTAGAAGCAGAGTGCCAGGTGGTGTGGAGAGGGTAGCAGCACCATTGTTTTGACAACAGTCAACACTTCCTTGTTTTGCTTAGCAACAACTAGGAGTCCCAAGAGCTGCTCTCCAAATCTATTTTTTTTTGAAAGAGCTAGCTGAGAGATCCTCAGCCACCCACAATAGGGCCAGGAGAAGGAGGGCTTCTGCAGCCTTCCTGTATACTTGCTGCAAGTCTGTGTCATTTCTCCACATAAATGTAATGTATTTGTAATAGTTCTTCCATTAATAGTTGTTATGATTAATAGACAAAACTGAAAATAAACAACCACCTGTGTAAAAACTGCAATGTTATAACTGCATGGTATCTTTATAATCAAATAAAGTCAGAGGAAATCCTTTTTTAGTGGAAAAAAGTTATTAGATAAAGAGGTGATACAGAAATTTTCATAAAGGATATGCATAGTAAGAAATGAAAGCTCAGTACATGGTACTGCAATGTGGCAATAAAATTCAAAATCTGACTAAAAATTATTTTATAGATATGAGAGTGAATAAATTTGGGGGGCTTTTTTTTAAAAACAACATACCTATATTAAGTGGCCAACAGAAAGTAACAGTTCTTTCATCAAAGTTCACATTTGCAGTTTTAACTTTAAAAAGAATGGAAATTTTTTTAATGTTCATATTGTAAAAAAAATATGCTTTGAAACATTGTTTTATATAAAACAGAGACATCATCTTATGAATAATTAAAATTTAAGCCTTATTTATTACACTTATGTGCTGTTTCAGCCATACCACTGACAATAATTCTCTGAAAGAATTGTTGGCTGAAGCATGTTCAACTATTATTGTTAACCACCAACAGTACAGAATGCTTTGATTCAGTAATAAATTATTAAATGTTTTCTAGCTATGAAAAAAGGTACAGAAAATGACCTTTGCATGATCATTTAATTTTTTACATGCATTGCTGAATGAATTGTAAAAAGCTAATTAATAATGACAATAACTGTACACAGAAGTATACAGACAGAAAAGACTAATACATTTTCTGAGGATCTGCAACTTAAGTTTGTATAATACTTCTCCAAAGAAAAAAACCCCATAAATTTAATCATAAATTTAATATTTCTTCCACTACTGCTTTCTTTTATAAAATCCTTAATATTTCCTCAGGAAATTTTATGAATTACGGGAGTGGATATAATCTTTTAGAAATTACAACTTGCACAATAAACTTTAATGAGTTTATGTACTTAATAGAAAGGCAAACTCATTCCATGGAAATGTAGTCTTTCTTCATAGTCATCACCAGCACAGAAAATTACAGAAACTACAATAAAGATCTTGGGTATTGCAATACCAACTTTTAAGCACTTTCTGCCCCAGGAGGAAATGTAGTATTCAAAGAAACACGTTGTGCTTGAGGACAATAAAGTACTTTAGAACAGAACTAAAACAGCCATTCTACTGAGAACTGAATTGCTTAGAGCCAGCCAAAATGAAGCACTAGGCACAGATATGTATTTAGCTCCTATCCTCTACAAGATTTAGGTACAGAAAACAAGCAGGGAAGTTCCTCCATCTCCTTAGGAAGGAGACCTGCTCAACTTTGGAGTTCAAACCATCGCCTCCTATTTCCCAAGAGAGTTAGAACCCTACCAATATACTACACTGAACAGGATCTACACTAAACTGAATAGGAACATATTTTTCATGTAGTAACTGAACCACTAACCCAGGGAGAAATAACAGATTCAGAGTAAGTAAAAAAGAAGCAGAAGTGATATGAATAAAGACATGGAAGAACTGGACCAAAGAGCTTGATCATCTCACCATGGAATAAAAAAAAAGAAGCAGTAGTAATTTGAATAAATATATGGAAGAACTGGACCACAGGACTCGATCATCTCACTATTGAATAAGTCGTCATTAATTCAAGATATGAGAGACTTCCAGAACATTAACTCTAGTGACTGAAAGGAAAGCTTGACTAAGAAATATACTTTGATTGCTGTTTGTACCCATCTTCTCACATGCACGGTGTGTATAAGGAAAATAAGTGATTTGAATATGATACCAATTTTATGCTTGTGCTGGTTTTGGCTGCGATAGAGTTAATTTTCTTCATAGTAGCTAGAAAGGGGCTATGTTTTGGATTTGTGCTGGAAACAGTATTGATAATACAGGGATGTTTTAGTTATTGCTGAGCAGTGCTTACAGGGAGTCAAGGCCTTTTCTGCCTCTCACACCACTCCACCAGTGAGCAATCTGGGGGTACACAACAAGTTGGGAGGGAACACAGCCGGGACAGCTGACCCCAACTGACCAAAGGGATATTCCACACCATATGACATCATGCTCAGCATATAAAGCTGGGGGAAGAAGAAGGAAGGGGGGGGACATTCGGAGTGATGGCGTTTTGTCTTCCCAAGTAACCGTAATGCATGATGGAGCCCTGCTTTTCTGGAGATGGCTGAACACCTGCCTGCCAATGGGAAGTAGTGAATGGATTCCTTGGTTTGCTTTGCTTGTGTGCGCAGCTTTTGCTTTACCTATTAAGATGTCTTTATCTCAACCCACGAGTTTTCTCTCTTTTACTCTTCTGATTCTCTCTCCCATCCCGCTGGAGGGGAGTGAACAAGCGGCTGTGTGGTGCTTAGTTGCCGACTGGGGTTAAACCATGACAATGCTATATCTGGCAGATACATAGTTGAAGGCTATTGCTGATAACTTCGGTGAAAAACTGGCACTGGGAATGTTTATTAATTGATTACTTTTAAGATTCAAACTTTTATTATAGCATACTCCTAGTAATTAATCTTGAATTTTGTTTACATTATTTTTAAAAATAAGCTGGTTCTTAATTTGTTTGTAAACCACTTCAACAAGGGAAAAATCAATTTACTTCTCAAGTAAAACAGTGAAACTGTGTACAAAACATTATCAATGCGCAAAGCAATTAACAGAAAAAAGAAAAATATTTCTGCTACTTTCAATTAGAATCATATATGTTTTACTTGTAGATACAGCTGGAACAAAATTTTCATACAGAAATAATATTTTCAAAAAATGAATTATTTTCATTAAGAGAAGATGGTGGATAAGGAAAGGGGAAAATAATACAAACAACAAATATATTCAAATTCTTTGAAACACGAAGCTGCATCTTTTCTCCTGTATTGCTACAGGGTTGGTTTGGAAACTAAAAATAAATTATGGACAACTGCATTCAACATATGCAGTCAAATACTGGAAAAGAAGATCAGTCATAAACGCTTCCTACCTTGTTACAATCGTCTTCAATTTCTTGAACATCCCAGAATGCTCCTATTGGTGTGTGTTGTGAATCTGATTTTGGCTTTTCCTAAGGTTAACCAACTAGTTGGGAATGCCACACAGGTGCCCTGAGGTATTCTGATCATGGGTGGCAAGGTGCGTGGGAGAATTTGAGCAGGTGCCTAGACCAGTTTTCACCTCCAGTAAGTTTGCAGATGACACCAAACTGGGTGGGAGTGTCGATCTGCTCGAGGGTAAGATGGCGCTGCAGAGGGACCTGGACAGGCTGGAACGATGGGCTGAGGCCAACTGTATAAGGTTCAACAAGGCCAAGTGCTGGGTCCTGCACTTGGGTCACAACAACCCCATGCAACGCTACGGGCTTGGGGAGGAGTGGCTGGAAAGCTGCCTGGCCGAAAAGGACCTGGGGGTGCTGGTTGACAGCCGGCTGAACATGAGCCAGCAGTGTGCCCAAGTGGCCAAGAAGGCCAACAGCATCCTGGCTTGTATCAGGAATAGTGTGGCCAGCAGGAGCAGGGAAGTGATCGTCTCCCTGTACTCGGCACTGGTGAGGCCGCACCTGGAATACTGTGTCCATTTTTGGGCCCCTCAACACAAGAAAGACATTGAGGTGCTGGAGCATGTCCAGAGAAGGGCAACAAGGCTGGTGAAGGGTCTGGAGAACAAGTCTTATGAGGAGCGGCTGAGGGAACTGGGGTTGTTTAGCCTGGAGAAGAGGAGGCTGAGGGGAGACCTTATCGCTCTCTACAACTGCCTGAAAGGAGGTTGTAGTGAGGTGGGTGTTGATCTCTTCTCCCAAGTAACTAGCAACAGGACGAGAGGAAATGGGCTCAAGCTGCGCCAGGGGAGGTTTAGATTGGATATTAGGAAAAATGTCTTCACGGAAATGGTAGTCAAGCATTGGAACAGGCTGCCCAGAGAGGTGGTGGAGTCACCATCCCTGGAAGTGTTCAAAAAACGGGTAGACGTGGCACTTTGGGACATGGTTTAGTAGGCATGCTGATGTTGGGTTGATGATTGGAATGATGATCTTGGAGGTCCTTTCCAATCTTAATGATTCCTAGTTTTTAGTTTCATTAAAAAACAATCCAGCCACCAAGCCAGGCAACATGAAATTGCTACTCTACCCTTAATTGGTTTAGTGGTGGACTTGGTAGTGTTAGGTTAATGGTTGGACTGGATGATCTTAAAGGTCTTTTCCAACCTAAACAATTCTATGATTCTATGATTCTAAAATAAGTTTGTTAAAATAATATTGGAAATACATATTTTGATTTATTAACCTGTGTGTTCCGTAAAAGTAAGCAGTGTTCCCGAAGATATTATTTGACTACTTGGTTGTGTTTTGAAACTGCAACTTTCTTCAGGATATGTTTATTAAAAATTTTGTTTATGCCTTTAAGGAAAGTGGCAGCTCTCTATGATAAACTTCTGTGATAATCTGTGATAATAATAAACAATTTTTGTGATTCTGAAATTTAAAAGGTAAACAGAAGGGAAAGGCCTTTCCTCCCCATGTGTACCACAATATGTGTAACCCAGGCTGTGTGCACTGGCAAACTCTATGGTACTAAGAAAACAGAAAATTAGATTGCAGTTCTATTTCCTGGCTTTAGACCCACATGACATATTTGCATTCAGCTTTCTAAATTTATCATAATGAAACCCTCCTATGGTAACACATTGATACATACATGTTCTCTTTGAAATGTATTCTTTGAATCACAAATTATTATCTTTTCAAATATACCTTAAAAACAAACAACAAAAAACCTTATGAAGACAGAAGTTAGGGGAATTAAAAAAGGATATTAATCATTATCATAAGTTCTTTTAGCACAATCACTATACAGTTCGTCCACAAGCCATCATGGATATAATAAAGTTATTTGAAAGACAGCACTCGATGTAATGAGTAGTAATGTAAATGAGTCTTTAAAGTTTACTCTAAATAGCAGAAAAATATCTGTTCCTATTCAATGCTTAATGTCAGTGTCTCTCACAGGTATGTTGAGGCCATACTCTCATCTATAGTAACTAGAACAGTATTAATTAAGGCAGACGAGCAACAAAATGCTTTTTACAGAGTTTAAAGGGGAGGGGGAGGGGAAATAGCACTTCTCAAAAATAATTGTTTCTAAAATTGTTTATATTTTGCAGGTGTCACATTACCATTTAATGAATAAATACAGTAATCTTTTTCAGTAATCATAATTACCAAGTAAGACATTACACAATACACTTCCAATATAGTTTAGTTGTTTAGTTGTTTAGTTATTTAGTTATTTCTTTTCCCCTTGATTTTATTTTCTAAGAAAACATGAGATCTAAATAGTCCCTTGTCATCAAACATTGATCCAACAGTTAAAGAAATGAGTAAATACTACAACATTTATGAGGATAGTGAAAATCACTAATGCTATTAATTGCTTTGATTTGTATGCCATTATTTTCTTAACAAATAGAGTCAAGCTAAAATGCATTCTACCATGACAGAATGCTGGGACTTTAATTATATTTTTCCCCATGTTGCTTACAATACTTTTCTGGGATTTCCCATAAGGAATATTCTACAGTTTTACATAGCAAGTATGGGGTTTTTTGCTTCAGTCTTACTTACATATTATGATCTAGCAGAAGTGTTTCAATTAATTTGTTCTTCAGAATAATTTATAAACAGTGTAAGATAACAATTTTATTTAAGTATTCTTAAATTTTCAAACAAAAAACCTAGTAAAAACATATAAATGATGCTTACAATAATACTATAATATTTTATAAATAGGTTTTAAACTTATTCTTGTTGGAAGAATATGTTTAAAGATAAATCTACTTCTTGACTGGCAGCATGTAGAACAATTCATTTTTGATAAAAACCTAACAGAAATGATGTTCAGCTCTCATTAGAACTGTGCTAAGTATGAAATGGGCTGATTTTGTAAGTTAAGTAGCCCAGAGTTTAGCCACAAATGTTAAAAAAGCAAACCAGAAGTCATCAGTATTATAAATGAAAATGTTATTTTATAATTTCCTCTGGAAAGGGAATTATCATCATGTTTCTGTCTCATATTTCAGCCATAAGATTGATAGTAGCAGGGTTATATACTGTGATATTTAGAGAGAATGGATTTTTTTTATTTTTGAAAGAACAATTTACATTCCCTTTGACACACACTGAGTTAAGCAGCTCCAGAACAGAGTCAAGCTGGAGAAGAAACAACAAAAAGGAAATAAGGTACCCCAAAAGCATAAGGCCTGATCATCTTCAATATTGCAGAGAAAGCAGTCAAGACAATAATGTTTCAATATACAGAACTCCAGCTTCTCTCCCTTGATCATCTGAGATATCAGTGGATTTCCCTGAAACACACCTGAACATATTGGCTATGCAAGTATCTTAAAATTTCAGGGAGGACTTAAGATGCATAGATTGCCATGATTCATTGACACTAAAATTCATTGCCATTATTAAACACCACTATACATTTAACCTGCTAACAGTTCAAGCGATCAAAATTACAATACTGAAAATAAATATCTTCCTTACCTGTGTATACAGTTTTTAGATTCAAGATATGCCATACCAGAAGCAGCATCCAATGAAAATTTCACTAACTGTTTGGTTTTTAGCTCATCCTTCTTTTTTCTTAAAAAGGACAGGAAATCTCCTCCTAGAGAAACAGACAGACAGACAGACAGACAATGAGACAAGAGAGAGAAATGTCAGTATTGTATCTATTTGTGGTGGTACATCCCCCCCCTCTGTTTTTCTGTTCTGTTTTTCCCCTTCACTTCGGCCGCTTTACAATCTCAGGAATTCCAGGCCGCAGCTTTTGTGTAGTGAGTTGGTCAGTTAAGCGCCCCTTAATTGTACCAGAAACTCCTACATGGCTGGAGCAGAGAGCGTCTCTGTTCTTATCAAGATTCATATTATGGCTAACGAGGGGAATGAAAACAAACAGCTACCCTGGACAGCCTTGAAACAGGGTGGTATCATCACTGCTGGAATTCCAGCAACAAGTCGACCCAAATTGTGGCTCGGATGGAAATTTACTGGTGATTAAAGTCAATCATCTCACAATCCTATAAACGGCAGTCCTAAGTGAGGCCCTTTTGAGCTCTCCTGGACTGCTGTGGGCCGCACCAGCATCTCCCTCTGATCGAAATGTCTCTCAGAATCAGCGAAAACTAGCAGATTCCGAAAGTCTGCTGCCACCAGAACTCCATTGCTGAAGATCGACAACAGAGCCTGGACTGCTGATATTCTTCACTCCTCGAGGCTCTACTCCCGCCTGTTGAGAAATGCCAAGGCATTAGACGTGAGTATTTCACTAAACTCGAGGGGAATTTTTAACAGGTATACTATTTTCATATATGCATTTATAGTTGTAAGTGTGCCTGCATGAATCAATTTAAGTAGTTTTGTAGATGTATGATTTAATTTTAAAGGGAGTTTTTTATATTGCTGTACTATTCTTATAGCATTACTCTCCTACTAAACCGTTGACCAAGTCTGAGACTAAAAGCGGGCCCAGCCGCACCTAGGCTCCTCTCTGAGAAGGAGTTTAGAAAGCAAGGGGGTCCATTCTGAACCTCATGACTCAACGGGAGGGTCCCCCTTATTCCATATATATGCAATCACTTTATGAATCATTCTAACTCATTGTGATTTAATTTTCTTTTATGTGCTTCCATGTAGTGAGTGAACCTTGCCATCTTCGAATCTGTCACTAAGTCACTGTTTTGATCAATTTTGTCTAATCACTTTATTAATCATTGATGATTGAGTGCTATTAAAAATATTATAATCAAATTCTGCGATTTGCTACAAGTAAATTCTAACAGTTACTAAATCAAACTGTGTGAAGTCACTCATTCATAGTGAATTGACATAATCAGCAGGATTCACAGACCTGCATTTGTGACACTATTATTAGGGATGCAAGACCATACAAAATGCAGCTATCGGCTATTCTCCCCAACCTATCAGTCTGAAGTTAGTTTAAGAAAAAGGAAGGAATGCACTATCACCAGATGTGGTTTCCTTAAGCTCCCTTAAATATTAAGTGCTTAAAAGTGAAAACTGCACAAAGCATGACAGAAGTTAAGCAAAACCTGTGTTTTTGTTATATCAAAAATCTTCACTAGTATACATTAAATACACATTTATATGAAAAATATTGACAAAACAAATGATAATTTGTGATAAATATAGTTCTCTAATAACAGAATGGTTGCTGGAAGGGTCTATTAAAATTGTGAATAAAGTAATTAGTTTTTACTTGTAGGTTTAGATACATTATAGTAATCAACGTAATTGATTCGTAGTGGTGTTTCTCAAACTCTACACTGAAGCCTTTGGAAAGGTTACAAAGTGTTTTACTTCTTGAGCAATATTAACTGCCTATTTCATGCTAGAAATTAAAGGCAAAAAATGATTACTGTGACTTCAGAGCCTTCTGCCTTAGAGGAACAAAGTTACTACCATCTTGTCTGAGAAGGGGAAGGTGTCAACATAAAGGATTCCCAAAAGGGAATCTGCATTTGCAAAAGAGTTTCAGAAAAAGCGATTTAGGACAAAGATAAACATGGGACACATTATATGAACGCTGCAATGCCAAAAAAAATCGCAGTATAGATTTCCATGTCACAACAATTACTTGCTAATTTATAGCCAGCCATTGCTCCACTCTTTGTTTCTTTTCGCTTTGCACTGAAATAACCACAACAATCCTCTCTCATAAGCTATACTGGATGACACAGTCTGAGAGGTTATTGACCCAGTCTAGTAACTGACTGTCATGGTTTAGCCCCAGCCAGCAACTAAGCACCCGCAGCCGCTCGCTCACTCCCCCAACCCGATGGGATATGGGGAGAGAATCAGAGGAGTAAGAGTGAGAAACACTCCTGGGTTGAGATAAGAACAGTTTAATAACTGAAATAAAGTAAAATGGTAATGATAATAATAACAATATAATAATGATAATAATAATAATATACAAAGCAAGTGATGCACAATGCAATTGCCCCAGATGGGTTTGCCTCTGCGCTGCCAGTTGCTCTGCTTCCATTGCTGCAACCGCCCCCACAGGGCATTTGCCACCATCCATGAGTCAGTATAGAGATAAAGGACTGGCCACTTTTCTCGTTCAGCAATATCTAAAGCCAGCTGGATGGCTTTCACCTCTGCAAACTGACTCAACTCCCCTTCTCCTTCAGCAGCTTCTGCAACTTGTCATACATGACTCCATACAGCAGCCCTCCACCTCCGATGTTTTCCCACAAGACGACAGGACCCATCAGTGAACAGGGCATATTGCTTATCATTTTCTGGCAGTTTATTATACACTGGGGCCTCCTCAGCACGTGTCACCTCCTCCTCTGGTGACATCCTGAAATTTTTGCCTTCTGTCCAGTCCATGATCATTTCCAAGATTCCTGGGCGACTGGGGTTTCCTATTCAATCCCGCTGTGTGATTAGTGCAACCCACTTACTCCAGGTAGCATCAGTTGCATGATGTGTACAGGGGACCCTCCCTTTGAACATCCAGCCCAGCACTGGCAGTCGGGGTGCCAGCAGGAGATGTGCTTCAGTACCGACCACTTCCGAAGCAGCTCGAACCCCTTCATATGCTGCCAATATCTCTCCTTCTCAGTTGGAGTATAGCGGGCCTCAGATCCTCTGTATCCCCGACTCCAAAACCCTAGGGGTCGACCTCGAGTCTCCCCTGGTACTTTCTGCCAGAGGCTCCAGGTAGGGCCATTCTCCCCGGCTGTGGTATAGAGCACATTTTTAATATCCTGCCCTGCCCGGACTGGCCCAAGGGCTACTGCATGAACTATCTCCCATTTAATTTGTTCAAAGGCTTGTTGTTGCTCAGGGCCCCATTTGAATTCGTTCTTCTTCTGGGTCACTTGATAGAGAGGGCTTACGATCTGGCTGTAATTTGGAATATGCATTCTCCAAAAACCCACAACGCCTAAGAAAGCTTGTGTTTCCTTTTTGCTAGTTGGTGGAGACATGGCTGTTATTTTGTTGATCACATCCATTGGGATATGACAACGTCCATCTTGCCATTTTATTCCTAAGAACTGGATCTCCTGTGCAGGTCCCTTGACCTGACTCTGTTTTATGGCAAAACCAGCATTCAGAAGGATTTGGACTATTTTCTTTCCCTTCTCAAAAACTTCTGCTGTGTTGCCCCACACAATGATGTCAGCAATGTACTGCAGATGTTCTGGAGCTTCACCCTGTTCCCATGCCGTCTGGATCAGTCCATGGCAAATGGTGGGGCTGTGTTTCCACCCCTGGGGCAGTCAGTTCCAGGTGTACTGAACACCCCTCCAGGTAAAAGCAAACTGTAGCCTGCACTGTGCTGCCAAAGGGATGGAGAAAAATGCATTAGCGATAGCAGTTGTGGCATACCACTTGGCTGCCTTTGACTCCAGTTCGTATTGGAGTTCTAGCATGTCTGGCACGGCAGCACTCAGCGGCGGCATGACTTCGTTCAGGCCACGATAGTCTACTGTTAGTCTCCACTCCCCATTAGACTTTCGCACTGACCATATGGGACTGTTAAAGGGTGAGCGAGTCTTGCTGACCACTCCCTGGCTCTCCAGTCGATGAATCAGCTTATGGATGGGAATCAGGGGGTCTCGGTTGGTGCGATATTGCCGCCTGTGCACTGTTGTGGTAGTGATCGGCACCTGTTGTTCTTCGACCCTCAGCAACCCCACAACAGAAGGGTCCTCTGAGAGACCAGGCAAGGTGGACAGCTGTTTCATTTCCTCCGTCTCCAAGGCAGCTATACCAAAAGCCCACTTATACCCTTTTGGGTCCTTGAAATACCCTCTCCTGAGGTAGTCTATGCCAAGGATGCACGGAGCATCTGGGCCAGTCACAATGGGGTGCTTTTGCCACTCAATCCCAGTTAGGCTCACTTCGGCCTCCAGTACAGTTAGCTGTTGGGATCCCCCTGTCACTCCAGAAATACAGATGGGTTCTGCCCCTCTATAGCTTGATGGCATTAGGGTACATGGTGCACCGGTGTCCACTAGAGCCTTGTACTCCTGTGGGTCTGATGTGCCAGGCCATCGAATCTACACCGTCCAGGAAACCCGGTTGTCCCTTTCCTCCACCTGGCTGGAGGCAGGGCCCCTCTAGTCCCGGTCATAGGATTTGCTCTTCACTCCTTGTAAATGTGAATCAAAGAACGGAAGTAAAATTAGCCCTCTTCCTCTGTCTGGGGAACTGCTCACTGGAAACCCGAGCTGCAATTTTCCTGGGAGAACCGCCTTTTGTAATAGTTTTTCCTTGCAACTCCCGCACCTGTGCCTCTAGGGTCGAGGTGGATTTTCCATCCCACTTCCTCATGTCCTCTCCATGGTCATGCAGGTAAAACCACAGGATGCCCCATGGTGTGTATCCTCTATATCCTCTCTCTTGAGCATAAGGACGTTGACTCCTAATGGCTGAGATAGTGGTCCGTACAGGTGGGGAGTAGGACAGATCCTCTCTGAGTTGCTGGAACTCTCGGCACAGTTTTTCCACAGCCACGACACAGGCCCGTAGGGAGAAAGGGGTACTTTCTTTGTATTCCCGGAGTCGTCTAGCCACTTCATCCACCTTTGGTGCCTCATCTTTCCAGGCCAGTATTGCCAACGAGTTGGCATACGATGCTGGTGCGCTCTGTACCACCTTCCGCCACATGGGTCGTGTACACCTGACTTCATCTGGATCTTTGGGTAACTGCTCATCATTCAGGTCACTATAAATCACCTCCAGCATGCCTAATTCCCTCAGGTACTAGATACCTTTCTCTGCCTTGGTCCATTTGCCTGGGCGGTATATAACATCCTCCTTGAAGGGATACCTTTCCTTCATGCATGACAGTAGTCGCCTCCACAGGCTGAGGATTTGTGCCCCTTTTCCAATTGCTTTGTCAATGCCCCCTTCCCTAGAAAGGGATCCCAGCTGCTTGGCTTCCTTACCCTCTAATTCCAGGCTACTGGCCCTGTTATCCCAGCATCAGAGCAGCCAGGTGACAATGGGCTCGCCTGGATGACGACCGAAATCTTTTCGCATATCTTGCAGCTCACTCAGGGATAGGGATTGGGTGGTTACCATCTCCTTTATGGGTTCTTCCTCCTCTGGTTCTCGTGATGGCCCTGGTTCATCTTCATCCCTTACTAAACGAGCCGATTTCCTCGTGTATTTTTTCTTCTGTATAGGGGCAACTGATACTGGCACGGGTTGGTTCTCTGCTTTAGCCACGGTGCCTGTCACTGGGGTTGGAGTGGCTGCAGTACCTGTGGTGGGGGTTGGAGTGGCCGCCGTGCCTGTGGTGAGGGTTTGAGGATCCGCAGTACCTGTCACTGGGGTTGGAGTAGCCACAGTGCCCGTGGCTGTTGTTTGAGTAGCCGCAGTGCTCGTGGCTGTGGTTGGAGTAGCCGCAGTGCCTGTGGTGGGGGTTTGACAAGGTGCAGTGCCTGTGGTGGGGGTTTGAGTAGCCACAGTGCTTGTTCTTTTGTCATCATATCCAGAGACCTTCTCTTTCTTTTGAGGGTACTGAATAGTGTTAAACAAAGCTCGATAGGCATGGGCCAGCCCCCAGCATGTTGCAATGATTTGTGTCTCTCTGGAGTTACCAGGGTGACAACATACTTTTTGCAAATACTTTACTAATTCTTCAGGATTCTGCACTTGTTCAGGGGTGAAGTTCCAAAACACAGGAGGTGCCCACTGTCCTAGGTACTTGCCCATACTATCCCACGCACCCTGCCACTCTTAACTATCCAGCCTTGGTGCAGATCTCTGGATGATATTCTTAAACTGCTTACTAACCTTTGTCAAAACCAAAACAATATTCCCAAAAAGTATCAATAGATGTATCTTAACTGCTCAAGGATGTTCAGGATACTGAAAAGCTGTTGTAATGAAGGAGGAAACATCATAGAAGAAGGTAGTGAAGGTGCCATTCTGTATTTCCTCCACAACAAGCCTCTCGGAGTAAGAAGTATAATTGCTAATTCTCTCCATGAGGTAGTACGCGAAGTACAGTAATGACTTGTGTATGAAACCCAAACACCAAAGAATGCTCAAGGTCAGGGTTTTGATATGGAGCCTCTCAAGCAAAAGATCATGAATCACTGCAGAGCATAGCACACTACACAAACTGACAACAAGCTTTAACGCATGCTGCAAAAAAAAGAACATGGCACAGATCAGATGAACTAATATCGTGACCAGCAACTGTTAACAGACTCCTTAATACACTCTGGTTACTCTGTTATTATCTCAAACCCTTCGAGCCCCACGCTGGGCGCCAAAAAGGACTGTCGTGGTTTAGCCCCAGCCAGCACCTAAGCACCACGCAGCTGCTCGCTCACTCTCCCTGCCCCAATGGGGTGGGGGAGAGAATCAAAGGAGTAAGAGTGAGAAACACTCCTGGGTTGAGATAAGAACAGTTTAATAACCGAAATAAAGTAAAATAGCAATTATAATAATAATGATAATAATAATAATGATATACAAAGCAAGTGATGCACAATGCAATTGCTCACCACCCGCCGACCGATACTCAGACAGTTCCCGAGCAGCGGTCACTGCTCCCCAGCCAACTCTCTCCCCAGTTTATATACTGAGCATGACGTCATATGGTATGGAATAGCCCTTTGGCCAGTTTGGATCAACTGTTCTGGCTGTGTCCCCTCCCAGTTTCTTGTGCACCTGGCAGAGCATGGGAAGCTGAAAAGTCCTTGACTAGCATAAGCAGTACTTAGCAACAACTAAAACATCAGCGTGTTATCAACATTCTCCTCATCCTAAATCCAAAACACAGCACTATGCCTGCTACTAGGAAGAAAATTAACTCTATCCCAGCTGAAACCAGGACACATCACTACAAGTAGAAATCAACTAGCAGTTTGGGGTTTACAAAAGGATAAATAACAGGGCTGGAGTGTCTGCCTAATACAATAGGATTATTTGATTCTCTGCATATATGGCCCACTTCACACTCTCCTTCCCAAATCCTCTTGTAACCCTCCCATATGCAAACAGACCCCATTTCTTCTTCCTCCCCTTTCTTTACTCATACATTCATATGTGGCTCTGCCTTCCTCCTATTTGCTGCCTGATTTCCATCTGTGAGGATACTAAGAGAACAGGGAGAACAGTCTGATTCCTCTGTTGGGGAACAGATGATGATGATTAAAAATTCCTTTCAGATCAGAGCTGCTCTTTCTGATGGAACAAAACCAAAGCCCTGCTATACAGTCTTTTTTTATTGTAATATTTGAGAACAGAATTTGATTTTTATCTTTTCAAATATTTTAGGCTTTCATGAAAATTTATTTTGTATCAAGCCTACAAAAATAAATGTATATTTCATCCATCAGCAAGCAGACAAAACAACTAGACAGTCTTTTGGAGATTTGAATGAAACCAACCAAACATAAAAATTTAGCCAAAGCATTTTCATAGCTGCAAGAACTTTTGTATGCAATGCTGTTTCTTTAGTTTTATTTATTGGTATTCCTTCATATTATTACTTTTTGCTTTGCCTAAAAACAACTTTTAAATAAAAATATTAATGTGTTTTCATTTGGAGAAAAATGTTCATTGCTTTAGACTAAAAAAAAAATTCTTCTACATGTATGTGCTGTTTCACATGGATCTTCCTTACTTTTTTATCAAAAGTCTTTTTCAAGGATATTGATTTTATTAATTTTTTTTAAATAATATAGTCCAACTGTAGGAATTAATGTAACAAAACTCAGTGGAAGACTTCATGAAAGGGGAACGTGATTTTCATTTTAATTCATTTCTTAAATAAGTTGTATCTACAAACTCATATTCACAGAGGACAAAAGATGCTGGCTGTTGAGTTCTTGCTATGATTTCTGGGTTCCTCTTAACTAGTGATGACAGACTGGTTTTTGGACAGGCCTTTATGCCCTTTGGGAGTCAGTAGTTGCTGTGGTGGGATCATTGGCTTCAGACTCTAGCTTATTTGACCCACCTTAAATCTTAGGCAAGTTTGCTGACCTTTGTCAATATTTTCCTCATTTTGAATATATTATGGCTACAGTGCATCTTTCTGTTAACAGGAAGAGCAACAGCAAATATGTGTTGTAACCTTGTTGTCATCCAATTTTATTGGCAAGCAGATCTTGTGCTGATGAGTCATCTGTGTTGTGGTCTCATCACAAGTTTTCTGCTAACAAGTCATCTACACTGTGGTCCTGGTGCAAGCAATATCTTCTCAGAGTTTACCTGTTTTATTGCTGCTAATCATGTCCATGGCACTCAGTGCATGCCATTCTTTCAGCTCTTGATCTCTTCTTCTATCTTCTGCTTTTACAAGTATGCATTTCCATTCATACTTCATCAATACCAATGTTAATATTACTATTGCAAAACTTTACATGATTATAGCAACTTTTATTTGGTTTGCTTAGCAGGAGAAGTTAAGTTTTAGCTGGGTTTTGCAACAGTAATACAATTATTTATCTCTGTAGGTAGCTGAAAAAAAATGGGATTTATTTACAGTTTCTGTTGCTACTTAACTTATGTTAAAAAAAATTGTGGAAGTATTGCATTACACACAAATGATACATTACTTGAAAAGTGAAAATGAACTATGTTGAGGAAAGTGACAACTTCAGCATTTCTAAAGTCTTACATTTTTATAGTTTGCCAAATAGCTGCTTACTTTTTAAAAAAAGTATTTTCTAGAATTGCTACAGATGCATTTTTTATATTTAAAATTCATAGTGTTAAGTATCTGTGTTTGGGTGTATTCTGTTGATAATGCATAATGTTTTAAGGTACAAGGCAATAAAGAAAATGCAAATTTCTTGACTTCAGACAGTCTGTATGAATCCTCAAATTTATAAATACTTAGAAGCGCATATAAAAATTATTTTAATATTATTATTAAAGCTTATAAAACAGGTATGAATATTGAATCATGGAGCTTGTCTGTGTTAGGTGACCATTCAGTGGTACTGCCAGAAGGATGCTGAGTCCAGGTGATTACCGTCTGTAAGAGGAATGAAGTGGACTCTTTAAACAAATTTCTGCTTAATATGGTCATTATTTTAAAAAGGAAATTCTCCCACGTTTTTATCTATATATATATTTCAATATATAAATATATTTCCCATCATAATTTCATAAATATATTTTAATTATGTTCAGTATAAATGCTGGTATTAGAATAATGCCAAGACTGTCTAGAACAAATGGATAGGTACCATTTTAGGCACCAGCTCAAGAGAACACTGAAGTACATATTTACAGTTGATCATAAATGCCTTAAGTTAGAGATTACCATAATTAAATATTTTGTAAACTGATTTAGCATATTTCATTGCTTTTTTCTGTTTTTTTGTTGTGTTCTCATACATCATAGAAAGGTTTTCGCTCTTGGAAAACAGTAGATTCATTTTGCTTTCCACATTAGGTAAAAAAAAAAAAAATTACATGAAGTATAGCATAAACTTTATGCTATAAAGTATGGGCATGACAAGGAGATGCTGACATGGTATTTTTGCTCTCTCAAAATTTCTGCATGTAAAGAGAAATATTTCACACTCTGCATGTAAAGAGAAATATTTCACATATTTCCCATGTGGCTGAAGTTTGTATGGAGTGCACCATCATCATATGCCAACTCATTGGCAGTAATGACATGGAAAGATGAAGAGGGACAAATGGTGGATGAATTGGCTGCTCAGCTTTGGCAATATGAAGAAAGTGTCTCTTCCTCCCTCGTCTCAGCTGTGGAGAAACTGGTTCAGCAACTCAAAGAGGATAGGTCCTACTCTCCACGTATACAGACCAGTATCTCAGCTATTAGGAGTAAGCATTCCTCTGCTCAAGAGGGAGGATATAGGGGGTACACACCACGGGGCGCCCTGTGGTTTTACCTGTGTGATCACAGAGAGGACATGAAGAAGTGGGATGGAAAACCTACTTTGACCCTAGAGGCACAGGTACATGAGTTGCAAGGAAAAACAATCACAAAAGGGGGTTCTTCCAGGAAAATTGCTGCTCCAGTTTCCAGTGGGCAGTTCCCCAGACAGAGTAAGAGGGCTGATCTTACTCCTGATTTTAATGGACTTCTGACTCGTATTTACAAGAAGTGAGTAGCGAATACTATGACCAGGACTAGAGGGGCCCTGCCTCCAGCCAGGCGGAGGAAAGGGACAACCAGATTTACTGGACTGTGTGGATTCGATGGCTTGGCACATAGGACCCACAGGAGTAGAAGGCTCTAGTGGACACCGGTGCACAGTGTACCCTAATGCCATCAAACTATACAGGGGCAGAACCCATCTGCATTTCTGGAGTGACAGGGTGTGGTGGTGCATCCCCCCCCGCTTTTCTCTCTTCAATGGCTTTATCACCTCAGGATCTCTGGCCAGACCGTGACCACTGTGTAGTGAGTTGCTCAGTTAGGTGCCCCTTAATTGTACCAGAACTCCTACTTGGTTGAAGCGGGGAGTGAGAACAACCAGTTACCTGGCAGCCTTGAAACAAGAGCAGTACCATGGTTACTGGAATTCCAGTAATTACCAACCCGGATCGCAGCTCAGATGGATGACTAAAGCCAATCATCTCACAATCCTATAAAACAGCAGTCCTAAGTGAGGCCCTTTGAGCTCTCCTGGACTGCAGCGGGCTGTACCAGCATCTCCCTCTGAGTGGGACACCTCTCAGAGCTAGCAAACTCTTAAAGTTTGCTAAAATCGGAGGCCCATTGTCGAAGACTGACAGTGGAGCCTGGGCTGAAACCCTTCACTCCTCGAGGCTCAGCCCTCGCCCATTGAGAAATGCCAAGGCATTCAATGTGAATATTTCACTGAAATCAAGGGGAATTTTTAACAGGTGTACCTTTTTATATATATATGTATTCATGTCTGTGGGTATGCATGTGTGAATCAGTTTTAGTAGTCTGTAGATGTATGATTTAATTATAAAGTGAGTCTTATGCTGCTGCATTATCCTTATTCAGATAACCTGTTGACCAAGTCTGCAACTAAGATTGGACCTAGCCGCAGCTAGACTCCTCTCTGAGAAGGAGTTCAGAAAGCAAGGGGGGTCTATTCTGAACCTCGTGTCTCAATGGGAGGGTCCTCCTTATCCCCTGTATACACAATCTCTCTGTGAATCATTCCAACACAGTGTAACTTAATTTTCCTTCATGCACTTCTTCCATGTAGTAATAGAGTGAACCTTGCCATCTTAGAATCTGTAACTAAGTCATTGTTTTGATCGATTTTGTCTAATCACTTTGTTAATCACAGATGTCTGAGTGCTATTAAAATATCACAATCGAATCCTGCAATGTGCCACAAGTAAATTCTAAACTGCTACTAAATCAAACTGTGTAATGTCACTCATTCAAAATAAATTAACATAATCAGCAGAATTCACAAGCCTCCATTTGCAACACAGGGGGATACCAACAGCTAACTGTACTGGAGGCCGAAGTGAGCCTAACTGGGATTGAGTGGCAAAAGCACCCCATTGTGACTGGCCCAGAGGCTCCGTGCATCCTTGGTATAGACTACCTCAGGAGAGGGTATTTCAAGGACCCAAAAGGGTACTGGTGGGCTTTTGGTATAGCTGCCTTGGAGATGGAGGAAATTAAACACTTGTCCACCTTGCCCGGTCTCTCAGAGGACCCTTCTGTGGTGGAGTTGATGAGGGCCGAAGAACAGGTGCCCATTGCCACCACAACCGTGCACCAGAGGCAATATTGCACCAACCGAGACTCCATGATTCCCATCCATAACCTGATTCGTCGACTGGAGAGCCAAGGAGTGATCAGCAAGACTCACTCACCCTTTAACAGTCCCATATGGCCAGTGCGAAAGTCTAATGGGGAGTGGAGACTAACAGTAGACTATCGTGGCCTGAACGAAGTCATGCCGCCACTGAGTGCTGCCGTGCCAGACATGCTAGAACTCCAATACGAACTGGAGTCAAAGGCAGCCAAGTGGTATGCCACAACTGATATCGCTAATGCATTTTTCTCCATCCCTTTGGCAGCACAGTGCAGGCCACAGTTTGCTTTTACCTGGAGGGGTGTTCAGTACACCTGGAACTGACTGCCCCAGGGGTGGAAACACAGCCTGCACTGATACAGACTGCACTGGAATAGGGTGAAGCTCCAGAACATCTGCAGTACATTGCTGACATCATTGTGTGGGGCAACACAGCAGAAGTTTTTGAGAAGGGAAAGAAAATAGTCCAAATCCTTCTGAATGCTGGTTTTGCCATAAAACAGAGTCAGGTCAAGGGACCTGCACAGGAGATCCAGTTCTTAGGAATAAAATGGCAAGATGGACGTCGTCATATCCCAATGGATGTGATCAACAAAGTAACAACCATGTCTCCACCAGCTAGCAAAAAGGAAACACAAGCTTTCTTAGGCGTTGTGGGTTTTTGGAGAATGCATATTCCAAATTACAGTCTGATCGTAAGCCCTCTCTATCAAGTGACCCGGAAGAAGAACAATTTCAAATGGGGCCCTGAGCCACAACAAGCCTTTGAACAAATTAAACGGGAGATAGTTCATGCAGTAGCCCTTGGGCCAGTCTGGGCAGGGCAGGATATTAAAAATGTGCTCTACACTGCAGCTGGGGAGAATGGCCCTACCTGGAGCCTCTGGCAGAAAGCACCAGGGGAGACTCGAGGTCGACCCCTAGGGTTTTGGAGTCGGGGATACAGAGGATCTGAGGCCCGCTATACTCCAACTGAGAAGGAGAGATATTGGCAGCATATGAAGGGGTTCGAGCTGCTTCGGAAGTGGTCGGTACTGAAGCACATCTCCTGCTGGCACCCCGACTGCCAGTGCTGGGCTGGATGTTCAAAGGGAGGGCCCCCTCTACACATCATGCAACTGATGCTACGTGGAGTAAGTGGGTTGCACTAATCACACAACGGGATTGAATAGGAAACCCCAGTCACCCAGGAAACTTGGAAATGATCATGGACTGGACAGAAGGCAAAAATTTCAGAATGTCACCAGAGGAGGAGGTGACACGTGCTGAGGAGGCCCCAGTGTATAATAAATTGCCAGAAAATGATAAGCAATATGCCCTGTTCACTGATGGGTCCTGTCGTCTTGTGGGAAAACATCGGAGGTGGAGGGCTGCTGTATGGAGTCATGTATGACAAGTTGCAGAAGCTGCTGAAGGAGAAGGGGAGTTGAGTCAGTTTGCAGAGGTGAAAGGCATCCAGCTGGCTTTAGATATTGCTGAATGAGGAAAGTGGCTAGTCCTTTATCTCTATACTGACTCATGGATGGTGGCAAATGCCCTTTTGGGATGGTTGCAGCAATGGAAGCAGAGCAACTGGCAGCGCAGAGGCAAACCCATCTGGGCTGCCGCATTGTGGCAAGATATTGCTGCCCGGGTAGAGAACCTGGTTGTAAAAGTTCGTCACGTAGATGCTCACATACCCAAGAGTTGGGCCACTGAAGAACATCAAAACAACCAGCAGGTGGATCAGGCTGCTAAGATTGAAGTGGCTCAGGTGGATCTGGACTGGCAACATAAGGGTGAATTATTGATAGCTTGGTGGGCCCATGACACCTCAGGCCATCAAGGAAGAGATGCAACATATAGATGGGCTCGTGATCGAGGGGTGGTCTTAACTATGGACAGTATTGCACAGGTTATTCATTAATGTGAAATATGCGCTGCAATCAAGCAAGCCAAGCGGTTCAAGCCCCTCTGGTATGGAGGACGATGGCTAAAATATAAATATGGGGAGGCCTGGCACATTGATTGTATCACCCTCCCACAAACCCGCCAAGGCAAGCACTATGTGCTCACCATGGTGGAAGCAACCACCGGATAGCTGGAAACATATCCCGTGCCCCATGACACTGCCCAGAACACTCTCCTGGGCCTTGAAAAGCAAGTCCTGTGGCAACATGGCACCCCAGAAAGAATTGAGTCAGACAATGGGACTCATTTCTGAAACAACCTCATAGACACCTGGGCCAAAGATCATGGCATTGAGTGGGTATATCACATCCCTTATCATGCACCAGCCTCTGGGAAAATCAAACGATACAATGGACTGTTAAAGGCTACCCTGAGAGCAATGGGTGGTGGGACATTCAAACATTGGGATACACATTTAGCAAAAGCCACCTGGTTAGTCAACACTAGGGGATCTGCCAATTGAGCTGGCCCTGACCAGTCAAGACTTTTACGTACTGTAGAAGGATATAAAGTCCCTGTAGTGCATGTAAAAAATGTGCTGGGGAAGACAGTCTGGGTTACTCCCCCCTCTGGCAAAGGCAAACCCATCCATGGGACTGTTTTTGCTCAAGGACCTGGGTGCACTTGGTGGGTGATATGGAAGGATGGGAAGTCCAATGTGTGCCTCTAGGGAATTTGATTTTGGGTGAAAATAGCAAATGATTTGAACTGCATGATGTTAATTGCTACATAATACTATATGTCCTCTCTTGTATGGTTGCTATATGCCATATTAATGGTATTACAGTAAGAATCATCCAGATTAACAAAGAATGAACTTTGATGACATTGAGCAAAATGCAGCGGTGATGGAACCAGAACGGGCTTCAGCAAGCAACAATTCAGCACCATCTCTCCTGCCCTGAAGGGCTGTTATGACAGATGGAGCCCAAAGTCATGGACTAAATGAACTCAGTGGATATTTTAGAGGGATGGCTCATGGACTAAGGGAATGATATCTGTGTGTATATATCAAAAGAGAGGGCAAGTGGTGGTGATTAATTGGAATGTACTGGAAAGTGTGGGACCTGGGCATGGCATAGATGGTATAGCGTAAGGGGAGGATATTTTCCTCGTTCTGCCTGGGATAGAGTTAATTTTCTTCCTATTAGCGGGCATAGTGCTGTGTTTTGGATTTAATAGGAGAATAATGCTGATAACACGCTGATGTTTTAGTTGTTCCTAAGTACTGCTTATGCTAGTCAAGGACTTCTCAGCTTCCCATGCTCTGCCAGGTGCACAAGAAGCTGGGAGGGGGCATAGTCAGGTCAGCTGACCCAAACTGGCCAAAGGGGCATTCCATACCATATGATGTCATGCTCAGTGTATAAACTGGGGGGAGTTGGTCGGGGAGCAGTGATCACTGCTCCGGGACTGGCTGGGCATTGGTCAGCAGGTGGTGAGCGTTTGCATCACTTGTTTTTCCTGGGTTTTGTTTCTCTCTCTCTTTTTGTTGTTTTCCTTTTCATTACAATTTATTATCATTATTATATTTTATTTCAATCATTAAACTGTTCTTCTCTCAACCCACGAGTTTTCTTACTTTTACCCTTCTGATTCTCTCCCCCTTCCCACTGGGGGACAGGGTGAGCGAGTGGCTGTGTGGTGCTTAGTTGCTGACTGGGGTTAAACCACAACATACATAGAATCACAGAATCATAGAATGCTTTGGGTTGGAAGGGACCTTTAAAGGTCATCTAGCCCACCCCTCCTGCAGTGAGCAGGGACAGCTTTAACTAGATCAGGTTGCTCAGAGCCCCATCCAACCTGACCTTGAATGTTGCCAGGGATGGGGCTTCCACTACCTCTCTGGGCAACCTGTTCCAGTGCTTCACCACCCTCATTGTAAAAAATTTCTTTCTTATGTCTAGTCTAAATCTATTCTTCTTTAGTTTAAATCCATTACTCCTTGTCCTGTCACAACAGGCCTTGCTAAAAAGATTCTCCCCATCTTTCCTGTAGGCCCCCTTTAAGTATTGGAAGGTCGCAATAAGGTCTCCTCGCAGCCTTCTCTTCTGCAGGCTGAACAATCCCAACTCTCTCAGCCTGGCCTTGTAGGACAGGTGCTCCAGCCCTCAGATCATTTTGGTGACCCTCTTCTGGACCCGCTCCAGCAGGTCCATGTCCTTCTTGTGCTGAGGGCCCCAGAGCTGGACGCAGTACTCCAGATGAGGTCTCACCAGAGCAGAGTAGAGAGGCAGAATCACCTCCCTCGACCTGCTGGCCACGCTTCTTTTGATGCAGCCCAGGATACGGTTGGCTTTCTGGGCTGCAAGTGCACATTGTTGGCTCATGTCCAGCTTTTCATCTACCAGTACCCCCAAGTCCTTCTCCACAGGGCTGCTCTCAATCTCTTCATCCCCCAGCCTGTATTGATATCGGGGGTTGCCCCGTTCCAGGTGCAGGGCCTTGCACTTGGCCTTGTTGAACCTCATGAGGTTCACACAGGCCCACCTCTCCAGCTTGTCCAGGTCCCTTTGGATGACATCCCGTCCTTCTGGCGTGTCAACCACACCACTCAGCTTGGTGTCGTCTGCAATAAAAAAAAAAACATATCTCCCCAATTTAGAGAGAAGCATGTTGTGGGGGACTGTGTCGAACGCTTTACAGAAGTCCAAGTAGATGACATCCATTGCTTTTCCCTTGTCCACTGATGCAGTCACTCCTTCATAGAAAGCCACTAGGTTAGTCAGGCAGGACTTGCCCTTGGTGAAGCCGTGCTGGCTGTCTCGAATCACCTCCCTGTCCTCCATGTGCTTGAGCATAGCTTCTAGGAGGATCTGCTTCATGATCTTCCCAGGCACAGAGGTGAGGCTGACAGGTCAATAGTTCCCAGGGTCCTCCTTTTTTCCCTTTTTAAAAATGGGCACAACATTCCCCTTCTTCCAGTCAGCAGGGACTTCACCGGACTGCCATGACTTTTCAAATATCATGGAGAGTGGCTTGGCAACTACATCAGCCAATTCCCTCAGGACTCTGGGGTGCATCTCATCAGGTCCCATAGACTTGTGTACATTGAGGTTCTTCAGGTGGTCTCGAACCTGATCTTCCCTTACAGTGGGAGGGGCTTTACCCCCCTGGTCCCCATCTTTTGGTCCATCGATTCGGGAGGGGTGAGGAGAGAGGTTGCCGGTGAAGACCGAGGCAAAGAAGCTGTTGAGTACCTCAGCCTTCTCCTCGTCCGTTGATACAAGTTCGCCTTTCTTGTTCATCAAGGGGGGTACGCTTTCTTTAACCTTCATTTTCTGGTTGATATACCTGTGGAAGCCCTTCTTGTTATTCTTTACGTCCCTTGCCAAATTCAGCTCCATCCTCGCCTTGGCCTTCCTGACCTCCTCCCTACAAAACTGGGCCGTTTCCCTGTATTCCCCCCAGGACACCTGTCCCTGCTTCCACTGCCTGTGCAGTTCCCTCTTACTCTTTAGGTTGACCAGCATGTCTCAACTCAGCCATGCTGGTCTCTTCCCTTCCTTGCCTGATTTCTTACACTTGGGGACTGAGAGCTCTTGCGCTCTATGGAAGGTGTCCTTAAAGATCTGCCAGCTCTGTTCCGTTCCCCTGTCCCTGAGGACCGTCTCCCAGGGGGGCCTTCTGACTAACTCCTTGAAGAACTGGAAGTTTGGTTTCCTAAAATTTAGGGTCCCTGCTGTACTCCTCGCTTTCCCATGTCCCTCAGGAGCATGAACTCCACCAATGCATGATCACTGCAGCCCAAGCTGCCTCCAGTCTTGACATCACCAATGAGCTCACTTGCATTGGTGACCATCAGATCCAGTATCGCATCCCCTCGGGTAGGTGTGTCTATTACCTGGCTTAGGAAGTTGTCGTCTATGCATTCCAGGAATCTTCTGGATTGCCTACAGCTCGCCGTGTTGCTTTTCCAGCAAATGTCGGGGTGGTTGAAGTCCCCCAGCAGGACGAGAGTCTGCAAGCGCGAAGCCTCCCGGAGCTGGAGGAAGAAGGCTTCGTCAGCAGGCTCCCCTTGATCAGGTGGCCTGTAGTAGACACCAACCACAAGGTTCCCTTTGTTGCCTCTGTCTCTCATTCTTACCCATAAGCTTTCGACCTGCTCGTGGCTATTCTTCAGGGACAGCTCTTCACACTGTATTGATTTCTTTACGTAGAGGGCAACGCCTCCACCCCTCCTTCCTCGCCTGTCCCTTCTGAACAGCCTGTAGCCATCAATAGCCACATTCCAGTCGTGGGATTCGTCCCACCAGGTTTCAGTTATGGCAATCAGATCGTAGCTTTCTAGTAGCACAGTAGCTTCCAGCTCCTCCTGTTTGTTCCCCATGCTGTGTGCATTCATGTAGAGGCATTTCATCTGGGCTGTTGGCCGTGTCGCCTTCTTAGTGGAACATCCCTTGTTTCCCTTGGGGTGTTTCATGAAGGTTTCCTTGTGAGCCCTAACTATCTCAGGAGCCCCCGGCTCATCTCTGCAAGACTTCAACTGTGCTGCAGCATCCCCATCATGCCTCTGGGCAACAGGTTGAGGGCTCATAGTAGCACCCCATCCCTCTAACCATTGCGTACTGTCCCACAGCTTGTCACAGGCAAGCCTGATATATTCCCCCTCCCCCTTCACATCTAGTTTAAAGCCCTGTCAATGAGCCCCGCAAGCTCCTGAGCAAAGACCCTCTTTCCCCTTCGAGAAAGGTGGCTCCCATTTGTCGCCAGCAAGCCTGGTGCCATGTAGGCCGTCCCATTGTTGAAGAACCCGAAGTTGTGACAGTGGCACCAGCCATGGAGCCATGTGTTAAGAGATTGGATCCGCCTGTTCCTACCAATGTCACCTCCCACAACTGGAAGGAGGGAGGAAAAGATGACCTGTGCCCCCGATTCCCTCACTAACCGTCCCAGGGCCCTGAAGTCTTTTTTAATCACCCTTGGGCTGTGCACTGCAACTTCATCACCACCCACATGGACGAGCAGTAAGGGATAGTAGTCCGAGGGCTGTACCAGGCTGGGAAGTCTCCTGGTGATATCTCTGACCCGGGCTCCTGGGAGGCAGCAGACTTCCCTATGTGGAGGGTCCACCCGGCATATTGGACCCTCTGTTCCCCTTAGGAGGGAGTCTCCTACAACTATGACCTGTCTTTTCTTCCTTGTGGAGGTGGTAGTAATATGGGGGGTAGGTCTTTGTAGTCTTGGTGACTCTTCTGGTGTAGATGGATCGACACCCACATCGTCCACTGACTGGTCCTCCACATTTAGAGCCTCATACCTATTGTGCAGAGGCACCTGGGGGGTCACGGTGGGCAAGGAAAGGGTTCGCTTGCCGCCCCGATTGTGGACTTGTTTCCACTTGCCGCTTCCCCCTAAGACCCTGCCTACATCCTGGTGGGGGGAGGATACTGGATCCCTTTGGTCACAGGCTTTTTCTGGAGGCTGTCCCTGGTCAGGTTTCCGGGAGCTCAGAGCATGATTCCACCTGTCTATCTCTTGCTCAGACTCCCTGATGCTCCATAGCCTGTCTACTTCCTCCCTTAGCTCTGCCACCAGGCTGAGTAGATAGTCCACTTGGTCACAGCGCACACAGCTGTTTGCTCCACTGCCATCTGTTCCCAGTGCAAGCTGGTGGCACTCCCTGCAGCCAGAGACCTGGACAGCTGTGTGTTTCCCTGGGAGCTCAGTCTGGGTAGATACAGCCTTTCTGGATAGTGTAGAGGATACAGCCTTCCGCCGGGTGGATACCATGGCCATGCCTAGGCTCTCTGTCACCAGCTGAACTTACCGAACCTACCTCTTGAGCTAGGAGCAGGGGCACTTGGCCTTCCCCACGCGCCCTGCCCGCATGAACTGCCGCGCAAACTGACGTGCCATGCCCTGTTTGCCCGTCCTGTTCACTGCGCTCCTGTTCGCTCGCGCTCCCTGGGGGCTGCTTTTATAGGTGGTGGGGTTTGGCCGCCGTCACTCCTGTCCCCGCCCACGCTGCATCAGAGCTGCCACACATCAGCAGCTCGCCCTTTCCCACTCTTTCCCGCTCTAGGCGGGGGGCTGGGCTGCCCACTCTTGCCCTGCGCTTTTTTGCCACCTTAGCAAGAGTGCCCTGGCACGAGCGTCCGCTCCGGAGCCCTTCACCTCGGAGACTGAGGCTCTGCTTCCCAGGAAGTGGCTGGACATAGCCTGCTGATGGGAAATACAGAATAAATCTCCTTTGTTTTTGTTTTAATTCCCCACCCCCCCTTCTTCCCAGGCTCAACTTTACTCCTGACTCTTCTACCACCTCCCCCACTGTGTGACTGGGGGGTAACAGGGGTTGTGGTCACTTTGTGTCTGATGCTCCTTCCACCTCACACTTTTCCCCTGCTCCAGCATGGGGTCCCTCCCATGGGCTACAGTCCTTCAGGAACAGACTGCCCCAGCATGAGTCCCCCACAGGCTGCAGCTCCTGTCAGGAGCCTGCTGCAGCTTGGGCTTTTCACAAGATGCAGCTTCCTTCAGGGCATATCCACATCGTCCGGTGTGGGGTCCTCCATGGGCTGCAGGGTGGATATCTGCACCGATGTGGTACTCCATGGGCTGCAGGGGGACAGCCTGCTTCACCATGGTTTTCTCCATGGCCTGCAGGGGAAATCTCAGCTCCAGCACCTGGAGTACCTCCTCCCCCTCCTTCTTCACTGACATTGGTGCCTGCAGGATTGTTTCTCTCAGCTTTCCTCACTCCTCTCTCACTGCTGCTGCACAGCATTTTTACCCTTTCTGAAATATCTTATTACAGAAGCGCCACCAGCATCGCTGATTGGCTCAGCTTCGGGCAATGGTGGGTCCATTTTGGAGCCAATTAAAATTGGCTCTGTCCATCATGGGGGCAGCTCCTGATGGGAAGCCACCCCTGCATCCTCCCACTAACAAACACTTGCCACATCAACCCAATAGATTTTTGTATATAACAAAGGTTGCACAGATGCTTAAGTATGCATTTCCCACTGTCTCTGTTGTTTTCATTGATGACTTTATCCAGATGCATATTCTTTAATTCCATTTACATTTGGGACAATGGAAAAAAACAAACAAAAAAGATTTCCTCTGCAGAGAGAGTTAATGACAGCATCACTAATAGAGTAGCACTTCTCTACATAAAGTGTTATGTTTCCAGAAATTTTTTTATCACCTGAACAAAGTAAGAATCTGAATTGAAATCTGAATCTGAAATGAAAAGCAGAATAAGCCACTACTGAAATAATGAAATCCACATCAAAGCAGTCTCAAAAAGAAACAGTAAGCATGCAGTATTCATGTATTTGGGAAATAAGAACTGCAGAAAAAGTGCAATTAAACAGAACATAAACTTAACACAGGGAATTTCACACTTTATGGAGGCGTTTCTAATGTTTTCTCAGAGAAGAAACTCATTTATTAATCACAAACTTTCACTGCTGTACACTTACAAAATATAATTCTAACTTAAACCATGCCATTTTTGTCATTAAAAAGAATGTCAGAGTTAGTCTGCTTAAACACCTTCAACTCTAAAGACATATAAGATAAAGCACAGATAAAGAAGATACTGAGAAAGCTGAGAGGTGAGTGAAAGTTAAAAAGGCCACCAACATTTTATTCTTCAAAGGGCAGCATTAAATATCAAGTCAAAGCACTAATAATAATAATTTTAGATAAACTCATCCAAACTTGTCATTAGAGAACAGAAAACTAGTAATATCAGAGTCACTGCTTTTCTGAACTGATCTTTTTGTCTTTCTTCTGCCAACTTCTTCAGAGTTAACATCCTTATCTTTTCTAGCTGATTTGGCCAGTCTCACGGTGTGCTAGCCAAGTTTTAACTGTCCAAAGAACACAGAAAAGTGTGATGGTTCGAGCACAATGTAATGTTACAGAGGGCAGGCAAGCATGTAAGTTATCCAGAGGACTTATAGCCCAGAAAAACAATAGAATTAAGAAGCTTCTTGCAAACTCATCTCAGGAGACAGAAAAAATTTTTGATGGATTTGGACTGCAAACTGGGCATGAGAATCAGTGAAAGACTTCCACTAATTCCTTCTCTAATTGTATTAATATGTTTCAACAAGTTGCCCTAGACTCTGAAAACCCTGAACAAGAACAATAAAGGTGTTAAAAGATGAGGCTTTATATTTATTAGCAGAGATGTATAGAGAAGCTGTTTACCAGTGTATGTCTTAAAACCTGTCTCAGGACAATGCTGTTAGTTTCCATTTTAATAAAGTCATTCACATGTACTAATATAATAATCTAATATAATCTAATGGAATAAAGGCAGAAAATTCCACTAAGTCAAAGATTTCATCAATGCACTTCTGCTAAAGCTAACTAGTGCTCCGGAATTGTAAACAGTCTAAATATTTACTAAGTGTTCGTGAATTAAATGGTTCTTAAAACAGCTTGCAGTATAATTTTGAAGACAAATCTAGCAATATATAAAACAAAGTGTTGCATATTAACCAATACCAGAGGCTATCAAACCCACACATTTTCCAGCTTCTGAGAGAATTAGAGCGATACAGTTGCCTGAATCTGGTATCATCCCATCAATTTGAAACTCTTTCCAATTGTTGATGAATAATATGAACTGAAGATTAAAAAATAAATCAAGAGCATCTGATTAACTGAATAATTTTGCCGAACAATGTATTTTCATAAAGAGAAAACCCATATGAAAGAGAATCCAAATTTGAGTTACTAAAATTGAAACACTACCCAGTCATTACGTTTCTTTAAATACAAGTATAGCATTAACAATATAATCCTATTGTTAAAGGAAGTATTATTTAATATCTTTTCAGGAGAAAAATGAAGATATGGCAGTGATACATTGTAGCAAATTATGCTCTTGAATAGTTACAGAAAAACTCACAACAGATTTGAATAGCTCGCTCCACTCCTAAGCTGGTAGATCTCCAAAGATTTGCAACATGGGTGACTTTTGAGATCAGTCATAAGAATGCAAATAAAGGCGAATAGAAAAAAAAATATTTTACACTATGGAAACAATACATATGAACATATGCTGTGAGAAAAGAAAAAAAAAATACCTGAAACAAGTTCCATAACAATATAAATAGGTTGTCGTTGTGTGCAAACTCCTATGAGTTTTACAATATTAGGATGATCATATTGTTTGAGTATTCTGCAAAACATACAGTAAATTTATTATATTAATAAACTTTATTGTATAAATGGATTAAGTATCATAGGAAAATATCTTAAACTCTTAATATTATTTTAATAGAACACGTCATTACTGTTATCATTAAAAAAATCAATATAACAGATCAATCGTCATTGTGTTTGAATGAGGGCTCATCAACTCACTTATAAATCAAGACTTCATGCTATATTATTTTTATTATAATTCTACTATTTGTCTACATGACAAAAGAACTGAAAAATGGCCTGACAGATCTGTACTTCCTCAAGAACCCTTGTAATTAAATAACATTTCAGCGGTGGACCAATAGCAATTAGGTCAAAAAAGCCTGCACAGCACTTCCCTATACTTTCCTTCTGCATTGTTCAAATGCACACTCATTCCAATTTTACTTTAAGAGATTAATTTGTAAAATAAGATTTAAAAGAATATAAAGACAACAATTTCAACTTTGGGAATTAAACAAAAAAGTTTACATCTTCTTACACAAAGATTTAATAAGAACATTTGCAATCTAAAACAGCATGCTATAATTTACAAGTATAATGAAGAGCTAGGAAGAATTCTGGAGAGACATTACAACTTTTAAATGTTTCTTCTACTATTTGCCAACTTAAACCACATCTTCTTTTTCTCTTTTTCATAAGAGAAAGAGTAAAATACTAACCTACTTGGTACATACATACTTAGACACAGCACATTTATTTTTCTTTCATTATAAGACTGTTCTTCCAGTGGCAAGCTGCTTAGCAAATGAAGCATCTGTGCCATAGATGAGTTATGAGCCATTTAAAGATATTCAATAGCTATAATGGCTGATATTAGTGATTTATATAATGTCTTACAGTTTTTCATATTGATCATACTAGTGTTTGAGTAAAAATGAAAATATATCAAGTTTCATAGCAAGAAGAAAGATAATTTAAACAATTTTTAAATTATCTTGATATACCTCTCTACCCTGATGAAATTTATGTACCCTGAAGATATTTATATACCCATATAATCAGCCTATATTCAGAATAATTAGCATATTGTGGTATGATTGTAATCTGAAAAATAGATATGCAATCACATGCAGCACAGAATCTCTCTTCTGAAGTGAATTCTTCTTCCCAAGAAAAAATTAGTAAATGGGGGTCTATACTATAACCGGGTCAAATTTGATCAGCTCTATTAATCAAGCAGGTAAGAAGGCAAGATTTATGACTGGTATAATTCAAGAGTTACAGTGCAAGTGTAGTGCAACAAGGAGAAGTGCAAAGTCCTGCACCTGGGGAGGAATAACCCCATGCCCCAATATATGCTTGGGGCCACCCAGCTGGAAGGCAGCTTGGCAGAAAAGGACCTGGGGTCCTGGTGGACACCAGGTTGAATATGAGCCAGCAATGTGCCCATGCAGCAAAGAAGGCTAATGGTATCCTGGGATGCGTCAGGCAAAGTATTGCCGGCAGGTCAAAGGAGGTGATCCTTCCCCTCTACTCAGCACTGGTGAGGCCACACCTGGAGTCCTGTGTCCAGTTCTAAGCTCCCCAGTACAAGAGAGACATGAACATGCTGGAGACAGTCCAGAAAGGGGCCACAAAGATGATTAAGGGACTGGAGCATCTCTCCTATGAATGAAGGATTAGAGAGCTGGGCCTGTTTAGCCTAGAGAAGAGAAGGCTTGGGGGATCTCGTCAGTGTATATAAATACCTGAAGGGAGGGTGCAAAGAAGATGGAGCCAGGCTCTTTTCAGTGGTGCCCGGTGACAGAACAAGAGGCAATGGGCACTAACTGAAACACATGAGGTTCAGCTGAACCTCAGAAAACACTTTTTCACTGTGAGGGTGATTGAGCACTGGAAAGGGTTGCCCAGGGATGTTGTGGAGTCTCCCTCCTTGGAGATATTCAAAAGCTATCTGGACACAGTCCTGGGCAACCAACTCTAAGTAGCCCTGCTTGAGCAGGGGGCTTGGACAAGATGAACCCCAGAGGACCCTTCCAACTGCAACCATTCTGTTATTCTGTGATATAATCACATTTAAAGTAACAGTGTCTTTCAGTCTTTTTGTCTGAATCCTTATGGCAAAACGCAGAAAAAGTTTTAAATTGAAGCATTTACAATAAGAAAAATGTGGTTTATAGGCATAGCTTGCTTTACTGAAGAGGTGGTTTTGCCAAGTGCAGATGCTGCTGCATTCACACATTAAAAAAAAAATGCCTATTTATAGTTACTGGGACAACAGTTGTGGAACATATTGAGGGAGAGGAAAAAAAGGAAAAATGTTTGAGAATGGCTTCTTCAAATTTTTGTGAAGGTCAGATTTTATAAATTCATCTAGTAATAAAACTCAAAACAACACCACAGTGTAAATATATGTTTTAATTAAATTTAGAAAACCTACCTGGCTTCTGACAGAAATTTTATTTTCAGTTCCTGAGGAAGATCTTCTTTACATGTTTTTACAGCAACAGAAGTCTTATCCTTTAATGTTCCTTTATATACCTCACCAAAATTACCCTGAAATCAGGAAAAAAAAATCATTCTAAGTAAACAAAGTCTTTGCCTTTTCATAAAAGAAAACTAAAGTAAGGAGAATAGAATAATCTTCATCAGATGCATTTCTTTCTTAACTTTCTTAAAATAAAAACAAAATAAAAATTATTTAGGACAGAAACTGAAGGAAGAAGGTGTCAGCCAGACCTTCCCCCCCCCGGAAAACAAAAACAAAACTTGAAGATCTCATTCTTTTAGATAAGCTTTGTATTTTCCAAAGAACAAATCAACTCCATTTTAAATTTGTCAGGTAAATTTTCAGATTAATCCCTCTCCTGTTTGCTAGTATCTGGAGCTGCATGTGAGTTTAATAAACAGCAAAAATCTGCTGGAAATGTTTTCCTTTCTTTCCTCAGTGATGGAGATTTCTTTATACCATGCATTTGAATAATGTAGTGCCAAAGGAAGAAGACAGAGAAAAGGAGAAATAAAAAATCATAGATGGAAAATAGTAATGCTATTTAGTTACAAGAATAGACATTCAGGTGCCTAAACACAAGCCTCTAGTAGCATTTGAGAAACCAACATAGCTGGCAAGCACAGCAGAGGATCTTTAACAGCCATCTATCATTCTAGAATAGCACTTCTAGAGGCCAGGACACTACTTCTGATATCTAAAATGGCACTAGATGCCCAAAGGTAAGTAGCTGAATCATGCTTTTCCTCTAGCCTTCTGTTTAGAAGTACTTAATAGTGAAAACTGAAACTACCTTAAAGACTACTTAAGTATTAAAAATTGTTTTTTCCCCCTTAATTTAAAATATTTAATTATCATTTTATATCTGTTCCTTTTATATAACTTTCATTTTGCAGGGTATTATAGAATTAATACAGAGTAAATAAATGGACCATTCACACCTGAGGTGAAGCAAAAACCTTCTTTAGTAAAGTTTGCATCATCTTCTACATCAAACTTCCATGATTTTTATATTAATCTTTTCCAGGCCACTCAAGATTATAAAATCCTTCAGATTTCTCATTTCCAGGGTAAATTATGACAGTTTATTTAACATTTTCTCATATAGAAGCTGATCATCCTGTCATACTTTGGTTTGACTATTTTGTTTTCGAGATGGATGCATAACAAGTTTATATAGTGGCCCAACAAAGCTTTTTATTCTGTTTATTATTTTTTAAATACTTCTTAACCAGATTTCCTTTCATAATTACTTGTAAGCACTGAGTTGCCTTTATTGTTAAAAATGCTTTGTGCCAAAACCATGCAATACATACATAAATTCATTTTACTCAAGTAATCAATTTTCAGAAAGATTATTTTAACTGTCTTTACTAATCCAGACATTCATAGTTGTTTTTAGGAAGACAAACTTTTTTATGCTGGAATCATCTTTATTTTTGATACTTTTCTTGATACTTTTCTATTTAAGAATGTGAAACCTTTTGTCATCTTAAGCTGTTAAAGAGTTTTTATCCTGGGAAACAGAATTTTTCTGACAGTATTTAATTCCTCATTTCTTCAAGTTTATCAATTCTTATAGTGTGTGTCTCAATACTAAGGCAACTGTTGCTTTCATTTTACTTCTCATTTAAGCCTCTTTTTCAGGTTTTGGGAAATCTTTTGGAACATTGTGTCCAAAGTGGTGCTTGCACTAAATTTGTTGGTAGTTGCAAAGCTGCTGAAAATGTGAGGTACATGGCATTACCTGAGTAAGAGTGTTTTAAAAACTTACAGCTACTAAGCACAATTTGTGATAGAAACTATAACATATAAGAATTAATTTAATACATATAGTAAGTATTGTGAGGTTACCTAACATTCATTAAGTCATACAAAACCAATGAGCATTTGTTTTAACAAGTGTTGATTAAATCATCTTATTAGATCAGAATTTTTATTTATATAAAACTTTCATATTTTGCAACAATTTTATTATTTTGTAAGATTGCACAAAGTAAAAGTCACATAACGCTTTATAGAAAACCACTTAAAAGCCTTACATATAAGAAAAATATGTATGCTAGTTAAACATTTTCAGCACTCAGACACATTACATCGTTTCCCAGTAAATGTGATTTACATTTATTTAAAGCAAAATGTTGTGTTTTGTATTAAAGTAAAAGAATTGTTATAAAATTGCATACAGGAGTAATTTAAAAGACAAGGCAAATAGGAAATGTACAGACTTCATGACTGATATCATGATTGACTTCATGATTGATATCATTGTGGACGTCATTTACCTGGACTTTAGCAAAGCCTTTGACACAGTCTCCCATAATATTCTCCTTGGGAAGCTGGCATCTCATGGCTTGGACGGGTGTAGTCTTCACTGGGTAAAAAACTGGCTGGGTGGCCGAGCCCAGAGAGTAGTGGTGAATGGAGTTAAGTCCAGTTGGCAGCCGGTCACGAGCGGTGTTCCCCAGGGCTCAGTTTTGGGGCCAGCCTTGTTTAATATCTTTATCAATGATCTGGATGAGGGGATTGAGTGCGCCCTCAGTAAGTTTGCAGATGACACCAAACTGGGCGGGAGTGTCGATCTGCTTGAGGGTAGGATGGCCCTGCAGAGGCACCTGGACAGGCTGGACTGATGGGCTGAGGCCAACTGTATGAGGTTCAACAAGGCCAAGTGCCGGGTCCTGCACTTTGGTCACAACAACCCCATGCAACGCTACACGCTTGGGGAAGAGTGGCTGGAAAGCTGCCTGGCCGAAAAGGACCTGGGGGTGCTGGTGGACAGCCAGCTGAACATGAGCCAGCAGTGTGCCCAGGTGGCCAAGAAGGCCAACAGCATCCTGGCTTGTATCAGGAATAGTGTGGCCAGCAGGAGCAGGAAGGTGATTGTCCCCCTGTACTTGGCGCTGGTGAGGCTGCACCTGGAATCCTGTGTCCATTTTTGGGCCCCTCAATACAAGAAAGACATTGAGGTGCTGGAGTATGTCCAGAGAAGGGCAATGAAGCTGGTGAAAGGTCTGGAGCACAGGCCTTATGAGGAGCAGCTGAGGGAACTGGGACTGTTTAGTCTGGAGAAGAGGAGGCTGAGGGGAGACCTTATCGCTCTCTACAACTACCTGAAAGGAGGTTGTAGTGAGGTGGGTGTTGGTCTCTTCTCCCAAGTAGTTAGCGATAGGACGAGAGGAAATGGGCTCAAGCTGCGCCAGGGGAGGTTTAGATTGGATATTAGGAAAAATGTCTTCACGGAAAGGGTAGTCAAGCATTGGAACAGGCTGTCCAGAGA
Organism: Pelecanus crispus; assembly: GCF_030463565.1. Classification (NCBI taxonomy): domain Eukaryota; kingdom Metazoa; phylum Chordata; class Aves; order Pelecaniformes; family Pelecanidae; genus Pelecanus; species Pelecanus crispus. The sequence goes on from NC_134675.1 coordinate 18,033,243, forward strand.
GGTGGTGGAGTCACCATCCCTGGAAGCGTTCAAAAAACGGGTAGACGTGGCACTCTGGGACATGGTTTAGTCTAGTCTACCCTTGATTGGTTTAGTGTGGACTTGGTAGTGTAGGTTAATGGTTGGACTGGATGATCTTAAAGGTCTTTTCCAACCTAAACAATTCTATGATTCTATGATTCTATGATATATACCTATTTAAATGTTATTTAGCTCACTGGATAACTTACTTTGCCCAGTAATTCTCCCAGGGTGACATCTTCATGATTGAGAGCCCATTTCTTGTCCTATGGAAAGGAAAGGAGAATTTTCAGTATGTGTACTTTCTATAAAATAAATTTCAGCCAGTAGAAATGTACCTAAATAAGGATTTTATTCAGACCACTCAATCAATAGCATGCTAGGAAGTTATAAATTCAAGAGTTTGCAAAACATGTTTTAGAAATCTTGCTATACAATAAGATATTGAAATATACTATACAGCAAATTTCTGTCAGAAGATTATACCTACAACAACAGTATACACTTTTTACACACAAGCTCTGGAAAGGGTATTTAGCACTCTATTTAAAAAAAAGACTTAAGTAAAAATCAGCAAGGACAACTTCATTTTAGAATACAAAATAACATATTGCTAGATCAAAAAAAAAAATTTTTGTCCTCGAGTGTACTGAAAAAAAGAACCAATTTTCCTAGTATGAATAAGACACATATTTGCATCTCTTAAACCTTCTGTGGTAGTTTGATATATTACAGGAAACTACTTGAAAAAGATAACATAACAAGCACTGATTACAGTATCTTTTCAGTGCTGATGACCAATACCACAAATATTCTGCAGCAACCCACAGACAGATAGAAAATAATTATAAGCTGCTTGCTACACAGACCTATTTAATAAATTTTTAATGAAAAAATTAGAGTAGGATATTTTAAGTCTAACCCATATAATGAAATAACTGTTTAATATTATTCATTTTTAATAACCACCTCGCAAGCACAGTTACCACCTGTCATGTTATTGGTAAGGTCCTAATTATATTTCAAGCAACCTCTATTACTAATTGCAGTGCTATAAAACGGTCTTGTACCAGCATGAATGAAAAGTATGAGAGACTTTTAGCAAATGGTAAGAGGAGATGGAAACATTTTAATTCAAGGAATAACCATTTTCTAAAGTGTTCATAGTTTTTTGGACTTTATTTTCCTATTTGCTTTCAGGGTGAAAAACAACAGTGAGCAAATTATTGCCACCATTTTACTTACCAGATAAAAAGATATAAATATATTAAAACAAATTTTGCAACTGAAAGACTGGGATAGGAGAATCTGTTTTAAGGCATTATACTGGTAAAAGTTTTTAGCATGATACAATATTTTTCAAGTTCCTTTTTTTTGCCTTACAATATTAAATACATTTAAGTTTATCCTGAACAAACTATGTTTCATTTTGATTTGGATATTGTATTGGGTTTGTGTGGCAATGTTTTGGTAGCGGGGGGGGTACAGGGGTAGCTTCTGTGAGAAGCTTCTTCCATGTCCGATAGAGCCAATGCCAGCTGGCTCCAAGATGGACCTGCCGCTGGCCAAGGCCGAGCCAATCAGTGACAGTGGTAGCGCCTCAGTGACAACATATTTAAGAAGGGGGGAAAAAAAGAACCTGCACAATTGCAGCCAGAGATAAGAGTGAGAATATGCGAGAGAAACAACTCTGCAGACACCAAGGTCAGTGAAGAAGGAGGGGAAGGAGGTGCTCCAGGCACTGGAGAAGAGATTCCCCTGCAGCCCGTGGTGAAGACCATGGTGAGGCAGGCTGTCCCTCTGCAGCCCATGGAGGTCCATGGTGGAGCAGATATCCACCTGCAGCCCATGGAGGACCCTACGCTGGAGCAGGTGGATGCCTGAAGGAGGCTGTGACCCCGTGGGAAGCCCGCACTGGAGCAGGCTCCTGGCAGGACTTGTGGCCCCCATGGGGGACCCATGCTGGAGCAGTTAATGAAGAACTGTAGCCTGTGGGAAGGACTCACGTTAGAGAAGTTTGTGGAGGACTGTCTCCTGTGGGAGGGACCCCACACTGGAGCAGGGGAAGAGTGTGAGGAGTCCTCCCCCTGAGGAGGAAGAAGCGGCAGAGACGACGTGTGATGAACTGACCACAACCCCGATTCCCCGTCCCCCTGCGCCACTCAGGGGGAGGAGGTAGAGAAATCGGGAGTGAAGTTGAGCCCGGGAAGAAGGGAGGGGTGGAGGGAAGGTGTTTTTAGATTTGGTTTTTGTTTCTCATTATCCTACTCTGATTTGACTGGTAATAAATTAAACTGATTTCCCCAAGTAATTGCTGAGTGATCTCTCCCTGTCCTTATCTCACCCCACAAGCTTTTCATTATATTTTTTTCTCTCCCCTGTCCAGTTGAGAAGGGGAGTGATAGAGCAGCTTTGGTCAGCACCTGGCATCCAGCCATGGTCAACCCACCACAGATATTTTCATTTCTACTAATATATTTATCAAACTTTTCCATTTAGATATTAAAGCTAACAGTTATTTGCAGTATTGCTAAGGTCACTGCCTTTGGAATCCTGTAATTGGTGCTTGATTTCCAAGTGAACCACAGTATGTGACAATCATTACATTAGACAACACCACAAATATGGTTTTTATCATAGGTCAAAATTTCACTCACTTGTTAATAACTTTACAGTGTGAAATGATTTCAAAAACAAAACAAAAAGTATGTGCTGCCCCATTATGCTCTCCCTCAAGCATAATTTACCAAGTTGAATGAAATTGAAAAAAACATTGTGGATGAATACAAATATCTGTAACAAATACAGCATGCAAATATATTTTCAGATGCAGCAGGTAGGAAATATTCTACTCTATATACTTACAATATTTCTGAGTAAGTGTAATGTATGAATTCTTTTGTTGAAATAAGAGACTCAGTAGAGATTACACTAGAAGAAGAATGCAGACAGAATATCATCTTAAAAAGTGCTAGAGAAAAATCACATTTAAAGTAGCTTACTGTGGGCTACTAGAACATTTAAACTGTACTTGTGGGGAAAAACTAGTACTCAGTGATTTTTCCAGATTGTTTTTGTAAGGAGCGTGTCCTGACTTGAATCTGGCTGATCTTCAGTCCTTCTCCTTGACAACTAAAACACACAAGGACTGAGTTGCTTCATCAGTCTTAGGAGCCATTTTTAGTAGGCTGTCCCATTTACATTGCATATAAAGCCTACCAGCTGTGCATTGCTGTCCACTGGACCTGTTGGGTGCAACTGTGCTTCAGACTCCTGATTTCTGGTTCTGGTCCCTGGTCTCCTGTTCTGCTCTGGTTTCCCTGCCTGACACCCTGACGTGAGCAGCCATAAAGATGGCCTGGTTGGAAGGGGAAAATTAGTGAGCAGAAGAAAATGTCTGCTGAAAAATACTGGGAAAGAAAATGCCTGCCAGCCTGGGAACTGCTAGCCTGGGAACTAGGCCTGTGAACCAGAAGCATCCTTGAAAAGTGCAGCTGGCATCTTTGAAGTATGGCTGGGTACCTAGAAACTGGAGACATCCTGAGATAGCATCGATAAGTACAAAACCAAGGAACTGTAACAGCATCTTATCATCTGAAAAGGTGAAAAATAGTATGGGAAAAGGGGAAAACATCCTGAGAAAGTAAGAATCAGTAACTGCCATAGGCTGTTCTAACTGCAAGAACAGGAAATGAGTCTGGAAAAATAAAAGTGGTCTGAAAGAGTACAAAATATCATCATCTATTTGCTGTTCCAGGTGAAAAATAGAAATTAACAGCATCTATTGGCTGCTCGAAGTGGTGGTGTCCTATGCCCTCTTATGTCTCTATGTTATAAAAAGGACTTAATCTTTATCCAAAATGGAGCCCCTCTCTCTGAGAACTTCCCATGCTGCACATACTTTTCCTTTTCCTAAACAGGTTGAATTTGCTACTCTACCCTTAATTGGTTTAGTGGTGGACTTGGTAATGTTAGGTTAATGGTTGGACTGGATGATCTTAAAGGTCTTTTCCAACCTAAACGATTCCATGATTCTATGATTCTATGAATTTTGCACAAACTTTCTATGAGATCTTGGATCCTTGCCAAGGATGCCTGGCTGATTCCAAGATCCGTGACATGGATCATCTTTGAAGTGAGACTCTGTCTTTTATCTTATTGGTCCCCCTCTGGGCCCACTTTTGGGGTCAGTTCAGTTTGTCCTCTGGGATGGTTGGGTCCCCCTCTGGGATCGGTTTGTCCTCCCCTCTGGAATGGTTTGGCCCCTTCTGAAATGTGTCTAATTCACTTTATATTGGTATTATATATCCATGTAAGTAATCTATCATAAGTATATCTGCTGTTATATTGTTGATAAGTTTGCTTCACTAATGATAAGTTTGTAGCAACCTGTAATAGTATATACCTACTTGTTTTTTGCTGTTATTGGTTATTGTTATAATGGTGATTGTTGCTATATTATTGATTGTTTCTATTATTGATTGCTGCCATACTATTGATTGATACTGATTGCTGATAGTAATTTATAATAGCTTGATATATATATTAGCTTTATTAATCATAGGTATATTTGTAGTGGTGATTTTTGTGGTAGTATACTTGCTAGTGGTGATTTGTATGGTATTTGTGGTAATCCGTAATAAATTAGAGAAATTTAGAGGATAAAAGCCTCTGTGTCCTTGTGTATTACAGAATCCCACGAACCCACGGTTGCGATCTCTACACACACGCAGGCTGGGTAACCCTTTAGGTTGTGACACACCCTAGGTCTGATCCATACCAATACAGTCTATCTTGTGATAGTCTCCTCTGTTTCCTCATCTCAGACTTGCCACTGATAACCACCACCTCTCACCCCATGGATGGAGCTTTTCCTGAACAACTATTTTTTTTCCCTGAATGCCAAAGAGGGGGGAGCAGTTTTAGAAGGAGAAACCTGGTTGCAATCCCTATAAGAAAGTATGATACATTTCATTATTAGTGATACTGCAGCCATTTTGGAAAAAGTTGCAGCAATTCTATTTCTAACAGGTCTTTGAAAGAAAGCATGAATGAACATCCAATGATTTAAAAAAAATAAAAATTGCTTTTATCCTACAATAAACTGTTCAGATAACTGTGATACGTGATAATTATATCTTCTAGTTTATTTCAGATAAATTAAGTACTGAAAATAAGAAATTCAACTTTGTCATTAGCATTCCACAGAAAGATTTTAGTAATATACAAAATTACACACATAGTGCTCCCCATATACATAAACCAAATTCAGTAGCCCAAGCCCAGCCTGCAATTTTATGGAATTACTGAAGAAGTTCCCCTGATTCTTATGATGGGGATGAGAAACTAGCCACTATTTTCACATCTACACCTTTGGCTCAGTGACTCACAACACACTCTGCTAAGAAACCAGAGAAACCACTCTTTTTACTGCCAGTTACTGCAGTTAGTCCTTTAGCTCAAATAGGGGCAGCCTGGACTGCAAAGGAAAATTTCATGGAATCTCAAAGGGAACTGGACATTTAATCTTGTACATCCTGTGCCTAGCAGCTCTGAGAGCTGGCCCCCAAATTCAGAAGATTTTTTTTTTAAATTTCCAAATGAAGCAACTCAAAAACCAGAACAGAGCATTCAAGTATATGAGTTGATCTAGTACATGAATCAATTTATTTACTCTTCCACAAATAATAAATTTCACTGCTGTGTGGTATAAAGACATAGTTATTATACTGCTTGCAGATATATAGGTAGTTGACGGAAAAATACTTGCTAGTCTTGGAAGTGGAATGTTAGCATGAGTTGTTACTTGTCTGACAGCCTATATAGAATCATAGAATCATAGAATGCTTTGGATTGGAAGGGACCTTGAGAGATCATCGAGCCCAACCCCCCTGCAGTAAGCAGGGATTGAACCTGTGAACTTGGCGTTATTAGCACCATGTTCTAACCAACTGAGCTAACATTCATTATACTGAAGGAACTGTGCTCTATTCCAAGAATCATACACATGTATACAGCTGTATTGTGCTCACACTGTGAGCTGTTATAACTAATGGTCTTTCATTTTTGAGACTGGCAACAAAATCTTTTGCAAACGCCTGTTCAGTTACTTATATTTCAGAGAAACATATGTTCTCAAAACATCCAGTTTTCATTTAGGATTGTGCACTGATACACTAAAAACACTTTTTATTTTAGCATATGTTTAAACCTGCAACCATACTCATGATCATCTTGCTACAAATGAAGACATGCTGGAGAAGGTCTTCAGTGTAGGCGAAATGCTATGTAATTTTAACATACAACACAAGGTTTTGGCAAAGTGCCTACAGAAATGACCTTTACAAGACAGTAGAAGTTTCACCATTCAATTTAACTACTTAGACATATTCACATATATTTTGTGCTGACCAATTGTACATCTGATTAATCTGCATCAGAAGTATTTATTACTACATTATTGCACTTATATTTTAAAGATGATAATTCTCTGTATAATTATCAAACTAACATATGAAAAAAATTCCTTCATCTCTACTTCTCAAAGACAGAGAAAGCCCTTTTGTATGTAATTAGACATTAATGCAGGAAATCATCTCTCTTGTTATGGGTGCAACCTGTCTGTAACTAATATGCTAGGTCAAGCCATATTATCTGCCTAGAACCAGATATTATATAAATTATTTTTGCCAAAAGACTGAATCCTAACAGAAGACATTACAGCCATCATCACTGCCTTTAACACATCAATTTTCAAATTTAAAAGTAAATGCTGTAGAATCAATATTTTTTTTTAGTTATTAGTGAGACACATGACCAAAAAGGGAAATGTTGATTCCCTAGGAAATAAACTAATTTTAAAAAAAAAAAACAATCCCACCTGTCTTGGCTGAATCCTAGGTAATTGGCACAGAATACTGAATACAACCTGAGTATAGAGCCTGACCAATAACCTTTTTGCAATATAAAGCTTGAGACCATCTTAAAAGAAGCTGAAAGATGGCTGGTTTGGGGTTTTTTTTTAACCCTAAAAGTTCTTCTCTCCCTTCAGAAGAGAGGGGCTAAAATCTTTGACAGAATGTCCCCCACAGTACCCTCCTTCACAGTGCTGCGTATTTCCTTTGGGCTACATGGCCAGTGAATTCTGTTGTCTAGTCATAAGGAAGGTGGAGGCTTGTATCGACTTATTTCTCTCTCTTTTTTTGAAAGTAGGAAACCATTCAGCAGGTAATCCAGAAGTGTTCCAGGTAACTGAAAGAACAGAAAGAGTACAGAAGAAATATGCTGTGCAGTGCACCTTGCTGGGAAGGTAGCTATTCATTACCTTCTTCCACATTTTTACATTTGCATGAATTCAGCAGGATAAAAACAGGAAAGGGCAGGGGGAGATAAGTTCTACTGCAATTGCTAAGACTTTTTTCTTACGTACATGGCCACAAAAAATCACATTGATCATTGCTTTTGTAAGCCATGCTCAGTGCACATTCTAGAGACTCTTTGAATGCCTCTATTCATCCAAACTCTTGTCATGCCACTCTGTCAGGCCCCATCACATGAATTTTTGTACCACACCATCATGTCTGTGTGATGGGATCCGTGCATAGCCATTCCCCTTTCCTTGGGTCATTGGGAGACTTCTGAGGTAAGTCTCAATAACCATCAATTGATTTTTCACCTATAGACAAGATTCTTGATTGAAACTGCTGCTCCACTGACCAGATACCAGAAGCATCATATTTCCTTCATCTCCTCCTTTTGATTTTGCTAAAAATAAAAAATGTTCTGTTCACTAAACCTGTAAGATTTTCTAGATATTTTCTGTAGATTGCATGCTTTATTCAGAAACTGTTACACTATGAACACATAGAAATAGCCAAACTGAGTGCACACTTTCCTCTAGTTTAAGTTTAAAAAACTATTTAGAAATAAAGCTTTTTTTTTAAAAAAAAGACTACTTGGAAGTATTAACACAATGCTTTTTAACACTGAAATAAATACTGTAAAAGCAAAAGAATTTTAAAATGTTACTGGATTTTTTTTTTTAACCTCTTAATTCCCAGGACTCAATACTTCAGTGAATGACTTTTTGAAAATACTGACAACATGACATTTCAAAGTCTTGTTTATGAAGAAAAAATATGATGCATAATCCTTCAGAGGAATAGTTAAACAAAATGGCACTATAAACTGCAGTCAAATGATCTATCGAAGGATTTGTTATCACTATATTAGTACATTAATCACTACCTGTAACTCACTCATTACATTTAGTATCTTGGTCCTGACAGATTTTTTCACAATCAAAGGAGTATTCAAAGTTTGATCAGCTTTGTTACTGAAGTTCTTTCTGTTGGTTTAAGAAAAAAATCTTTATTGATAAGGATACACAAATTGTGCTGCCTTGTTAGTATCAGTTTCACAAGGTATCAGTAAGTGAATATTAATTCAAATGGTACATAAATTAATGAGTTGCCTACTTATAAGAGGTTTCTATGAATAGAAAGCTTTACTTTTGTTGGTATACAACCTATGTCTTAAACTTAAGAGCCTCATCACATGTGTCACTCCTGTGGCTAGTTGTCTGAGCCAGCAGAACGAAAAGAAGACAGGTGCAGCTCCAAGAGATACTCAAATGATCATTTTTGCTTCTACTTGGAATTTCTTCAAAACTGTTCTTTTCTACTCATCAGGCACCATTTGCAGACCTCAAAATCAGACAGCTAAATAAAATGATGCAACCCTTAGCCTCTTGCGCTCCTTTTGATTGCACTTTTCATCGCTCATTTAGTCTCTAACTTTCGTGTATTCATAAAGGATTCTGGCACAAGGATTATTTGACAGACCATTCATGAGAGATTAACATACATATTGTAACACAATTAACAGAACAGAAATTGTAATCCAGAACTACTCTCTCCAATCTAATTTCCTTCCCCTTACCTGTAAGCTTTTCTGTTATGCTCCTCCCTTCCTGCCTTCTCTCTCTGGTTCAGTGAAAATCTTAAAGACTGTGAAAACAGCATTTTTTTTCCAAGTGGAAAATATTGAAATACAACTCTTTCCTTCTGAATCTTTATATAGCCTTCACTTTGTGATAAAAAGATGGAAGCCTCACTACTTTGTCCTATTCCTCTATTCAAAAAACAAACTCACTCACCTGAGATTAATTTTTGAAAGAGTAAAATAACATTTTAGGTGCTCCAGGACAGGTTTAGCACTGTAAGCCCTATGCAGAGAAGTGTCTAAGGTTTACTACTGGCTAAGCCTGTGATTTTCTCTTAAGGTACGTGACTCTTCATGCACTGAGAAGACAAGCTAGAAACCTAATTCAGGGTTTTGTATTTTACGATGGTAGTGAAACACCTCAGTTGGTGGTCCCTAAGTCCACCTGTGAATTTAACTCTCAAACTGTAGATGGTCCCTCTGTCTTACAGCACTAGTCAAGTTGAAGAAAATATTTTAAATAGAAATATTAAGTTGAAAAAGGCTGGAGCATCACATATATTCAAATTTTATTTAATATCATAGGTACTTGTGGAGGGATTTAACCCCTGTGCACTCTTCTGACCCCCACCAAGGCAGATTCTTCAGCAGACAGTGAGAAAATATCAAAGAGAAGAAGAGATGCTGTCAGCTACATCATATCAGTCTACAACTCTGGCATTAGAAAACAAACCCAATTTTCTAATTTGCAGTATGTTAAATATCCATTTGAATACTGTTTTGAAACAAACATCTGTACAGGAGCAGCTGTGCAAAACGTGCTCTACACTGCAGCTGGGGAGCATGGCCTCACCTGGAGCCTCTGGCAGAAAACACCAGCAGAAACCCAAGGTTGACATCTAGGGTTTTGGAGCCAGGGTTATTGAGCATCTGAGGCCACCTACACCCCGACTGAAAAAGAGATACTAGCAGCATATGCGGTGTACTGGTTTTGGCTGGGACAGAGTTAATTTTCTTCATAGTAGCTAGTATGTTTTGAATTTGTGCTGGAAACAGTTTTGATAATACAGGGATGTTTTAGTTACTGCTGAGCAGTGCTTACACAGTCAAGGCCTTTTCTGCTTCTCACACCACCCCACCAGTGAGTAGGTTGGTGGTGCACAGGAAGTTGGGAGGGGAAACAGCTGGGGCAGCTGACCCCAACTGACCAAAGGGATATTCCGTACCATATAACATCATGCTCAGCAATAAAACTAGGGGGGGAGGTTGGCGGGGAGGCCGCCAAGTAGTTTGCAGAAGTAAAAGCCATCCAGCTGGCCCCTAGAGATTGCTGAATGAGAAAAGTGGCCAGTACTTTATACTGACTCATGGATAGTGGCAAATGCCCTATGGAGGTGGCTACAGCAGTGGAAGCAGACCAATTGGCAGCACAGAGGTAAGCCCACCTGGGCTGCTGCATTATGGCAAGGCATTGCTGCCCAGGTAGAAACCATCTCTCTAAAGGCAGATGCTCACATGTCCACAAACCGCACCACTGAAGATGACTGAAACAACGAACAGGTAGGCCAAGCTGCCAGAACTGAAGTGGCTCAGGTGGACCTGGACTGGGAACGTAAGTGTGAACTCTTCATAGTTCGGTGGGCCCATGAAACATCGGGACATCTAGGGAGAGATGCAACATACAGATGGGCTCGTGATCAGGGGGTGGACCTGACCATGGAGGCCATCACGCAGGTCACCCATGAATGTGAAACGTGTGCTGCAATTGAGCGAGCCAAGTAAAGTCTCCCTGGCATAGAGGGCAGTGGCTGGGATAATGATATGGTGAGCCCTGGCAAATTGACTATGTTAGACCACTGCAACACATCCACCAAGGCAAGTGCTACATACCCACCATGGTGGAAGCGACTACCAGGTGGCTGGAAACATACCCTGTAAATCATGCCACTGCCCAAAACACCATCCTGGGCTGTGAAAGGCAAGTTCTATGGCAGCGTGGCACCCCAGAAAGAATTGAGTTGGACAACGGGACTCATTTCCGGAATAACCTCATAGACTCCTGGGCCAAGAAACATGGCATGGATGGGTGTATCACATCCCCTGTCACCCATAAGCCTCCGGAAAGACTGAGAGATATAATGGACTGTTAAAGACTACGCTGAGAGCGTTGGGCAACGGGGAATGGAAGCACTGGGATATAAATTTAGGAGAAGCCACTTGGCTGGTAAATACCAGAGGATGTGCTAACCATCCTGGTACTGCCCAAACAAAGCCCCTACATACTGTGGGAGAAGATAAGGTCCCCATGGTGCACATGGGGAAGTGGCTGGAGAAGGCAGTGTGGGTTGCTCCTCCCTTGGGAAAAGGCAAGTCTATTCATGGGATTGTCTTTGCTCAAGGATTCGGGTGCACTTGGTGGGTAATGCATAAGGATGGGGAGATCCAGTGGGTGCCTCAAGGAGATTTAACCTTGGGGGAAAAATAATCTGTGATGTGAGTTGTATGTTGTAGGAAGTAATGCAGAAGGAACTGCCTGAACTGACAGAGAATGATCTTCGCAAGGAACTGGACGAGTTCAGCAATGACCCAAACCAAGCTGGTGTTGGCGCCTAACAATCAAACATGCTGCTTCTCATCTCCTGAGCAACCACCTTGACAGATGGGGCCCAAGTCATATCCTGTTATTACCGATATTTTGCAGGGGAGTGGCAGAAGCCCATGGAATGGGAAAATAATATCTATCTATCTCTTAAGGGACAGGGGATAGTAGTTAATTAGAATGTATGAATCCATACGTTGGGTATAAAGTACGTAGTATAACTTGTAAGTGTTGGTAAGAAGGGATTTCAGGAATGAGAAAGAGATACAAGGGGATGGTCAGAAGATATATATATGTATTAAATTATGTGGGACCTGAGCATGACGCAAATGGTATGGAATAAGGGATGGAGATTGTATTGGGTCTGGCTGGGATGGAGCTGACTTTCCTCATAGCAGCCCTGATAGTGCTGTGCTTTGCATTTGTGGCTCGAACAGTGTTGATAACACACTAGTGTTTTGGCTACTGCTGAGCCATGCTCCCACAGCATCAAGGCTGTCTCTCCAACTCCCCCTGACCCCAGAGGCCAGTAGGCTGTGGTGGGAGGGGACACAGCCAGGACAGCTGACCCCAACTGACCAAAGGGATATTCCATACAATAATGATGTCATGCTCACCAATAAAAGCTAAGGGAAAGCAGGAGGAAGGGGTGGCATTCCTCCAGAAGGAGGATCCGGGGAACTACAGGCCTGTCAGCCTGACCTCGGTGCCGGGAAAGATTATGGAGCGGTTCATCATGAGTGCGCTCAACAGGCATGTGCAGGTCAACTAGAGGATCAGGCCCAGCCAACATGGGTTCATGAAAGGCAGGTCCTGCTTGACCAACCTGATCTCCTTCTATGACCTGGTGACCCACCTAGTGGATGAGGGAAAGGCTGAGGATGTCATCTACCTGGACTTCAGTAAAGCCTTTGACACTGTCTCCCACAGCATTCTCCTAAGGAAGCTGGTGGCTCATGGCTTGGACGGGCGTACTCTTCACGGTAAAAAACTGGCTGGGTGGCTGAGCCCAGAGAGTAGTGGTGAATGGAGTTAAGTCCAGTTGGCGGCCGGTCACGAGCAGTGTTCCCCAGGGCTCTGTTTTGGGGCCAGTCGTCTTTAACATCTTTATCAATGAGTTGGATGAGGGGATTGAGTGCGCCCTCAGTAAGTTTGCAGATGACACCAAACTGGGCGGGAGTGTCGATCTGCTCGAGGGTAGGATGGCCCTGCAGAAGGACCTGGACAGGCTGGACTGATGGGCTGAGGCCAACTGTATGAGGTTCAACAAGGCCAAGTGCCGGGTCCTGCACTTGGGTCACAACAACCCCATGCAACGCTACACGCTTGGGGAAGAGTGGCTGGAAAGCTGCCTGGCGGAAAAGGACCTGGGGGTGTTGGTGAACAGCCAGCTGAACATGAGCCAGCAGTGTGCCCAAGTGGCCAAGAGCATCCTGGCTTGTATCAGGAATAGTGTGGCCAGCAGGAGCAGGGAAGTGATCGTCTCCCTGTACTCGGCACTGGTGAGGCCGCACCTGGAATACTGTGTCCATTTTTGGGCCCCTCAATACAAGAAAGACATTGAGGTGCTGGAGTGTGTCCAGAGAAGGGCAACGAAGCTGGTGAAAGGTCTGGAGCACAGGTCTTATGAGGAACGGCTGAGAGAACTGGGGTTGTTTAGTCTGGAGAAGAGGAGGCTGAGGGGAGACTTTATCGCTCTCTACAACTACCTGAAAGGAGGTTGTAGTGAGGTGGGTGTTGGTTTCTTCTCCCAAGTAACTAGCGATAGGACGAGAGGAAACAGGCTCAAGCTGCGCCAGGGGAGGTTTAGATGGGATATTAGAAAAAATGTCTTCACGGAAAGGGTAGTCAAGCACTGGAACAGGCTGCCCAGAGAGGTGGTGGAGTCACCATCCCTGGAAGAGTTCAAAAAACGGGTAGACGTGGCACTTTGGGACATGGTTTAGTAGGCATGGTGGTGTTGGGTTGATGGTTGGACTGATGATCTTAGAGATCCTTTCCAATCTTAATGATTCCTAGTTTTTACTGTCATTAAAAATAATCCAGCCACCAAGCCAGGAAACATGAAATTGCTACTCTACCCTTAACTGGTTTAGTGGTGGACTTGGTAATGTTAGGTTACTGGTTGGACTGGATGATCTTAAAGGTCTTTTCCAACCTAAACGATTCTATGGTTCTATGATTTGTTATTACAATGTTTGTCTTCTGAAGCAACCACTACTGAAGCCCTGCTTCCCAGGAAGTGGCTGGACATCACCTGCTGATGGGAAGTAGAGAATAGCATGGCCTTTGCTTTTGCTTTATTAAACTGCCTTTATCTTGACCCACATGGTTTTTTTCCATCTCATTTTCTCCCCACCTGTCCTGCTGAGGAGGGGAGTGATAGAGTGGCTTGGTGGGCACCTGGTGTCCAGCCAAGGTCAACATACCACAACTCATGTAATATCTAATAAATTTTCAATATCTTTATAACCAAAGCCGACAAAAAGCAAAATCATTCAAGTTTTAAGAGTTACCTAGAAGAAATAACTTTCATTTTTGATCTGATCAGAATTGTCCATATACATTTACCAAAGCTAGCAAGTGTCCATAAAAACATATGTTGAACATATGTGCAATATATGTCGTGGTTTAGCCCCAGCCAGCAACTAAGCACCACGCAGCCGCTCGCTCACTCCCCCTACCCCGAGGGGATGGGGGAGAGAATCGGAGGAGTAAGAGTGAGAAACACTCCTGGGTTGAGATAAGAACAGTTTAATAATTGAAATAAAGTAAAATAGTAATGATAATAATAACAATATAATAATGATAATAACAATAACAATACACAAAGCAAGTGATGCACAATGCAATTGCTCACCACCCGACGACCGATACCCAGACAGTTCCCGAGCAGCGATCACTGCTCCCTGGACAACCCCCCCCCAGTTTATATACTGAGCATGACATCATATGGTATGGAATAGCCCTTTGGTCAGTTTGGATCAACTATTCTGGCTGTGCCCCCTCCCAGTTTCTTGTGTACCTGGCATAGCATGGGAAGCTGAAAAGTCCTTGACTAGCATAAGCAGTACTTAGCAACAACTAAAAATATCAGCATGTTATCAACATTCTTTTCCTACTAAATCCAAAACACAGCACTGTGCCTGCTACTAGGAAGAAAATTAACTCTATTCCAGCCGAAACCAGGACAGTATATAGATGTTAAAAGCTATGAAGAAAAAAAAGGCTTTTACTTTAAAAGCTAACTCTTGCTCTTTTTTTTTTTTTTTTAATTATTAAAGCAAGCATAGGTACACATTAAAAACATTAATTTTGAGAACAGAAATATGCTTTAATTTCTTAGGATTATTAGAAGGAAAGAAGTAAGAATTTGGAGAAGGAAATTAACTCTGAATTATAATTTGTTATGCTTTATAAAATTTTGTAGAATGTAGAAGGTGCCTTAAGTGTGCTTGAAACCAGTCAATTTTTTTCATTAAGAACAAATGGCTAACATAGTTAAAATGGAAAGATTAAGTTGAAAAGAGTTGGTTTATGAAAGACATATCAACCGAGTAAATACTAACCACAAAACTACTGGAAGAATGCAAGGAGACTGTTAAGCTTTCTAAATGGTGATATATTTTAATATCCCTTTTTGTTTCTATTCTGAAAGACATTCTGAAATGGCTTACAGAATAAAAAGTTTTATTTCAAATTTGCAATGATGCTGGTGGGACAGTACCTGTTTCCATGTCTATATCAGTACCTTATATTTGAGATATAAAATAGGGATGAAACTGTGATTTGAGAATTTTACCACTTAAAGAAAACCATTTTTATTCAGACAACTTCTTCATTACAATGTTATGGACAATGAACTAATAGTTTCTGTTTTCAGAAAAAAAAAAGAAGTCCAAGGATGTTTTGGGAGACTCTGAATGCCATTCTTTCAGGATGGCAATTATTTATTATATGAATCAGGATGGAGTGTTATTTTGGAGGAATGCATTGGGCAGAGTAGAAAAGGCTGAAAACATTCAGAAAAAGAATGGAGATTCACAGAACAGTGAGCAAGAACAAAAAATCTTCCAAGAATTTGCATGCTGAAATAAACACTAAAGAAAACTGCAGTCTCTTCTGTCTAGAAGCCAGCAATTGAGATAGTTCCAGTACTCAAATTATTGGCTTAATCGCATATACAAATATTCTACAACCTACTTTAATATTACTACTTGTCATTGCAAGGAACATATGTTAAATGATAATACAAACCCCAAAATACTTTCAGTTTAATAGAATTCTTGGAATGCATGCATTACCTTAACAACAGGATTCAGCAGAACAACACCTGATTTCTTTGTAATAATTTGCTTTGTTGTGTAATGATGGTCTATGAGCTGAGGAATAGTTGGAAACCCAGTTCCTTCAAAACGATACTGATTCTGTATGAAGGTAAAAGGAAATAATTGTTTCTGTACAAGCAAAATTTCAAAGAAGAAACTGCAAAAGAACATTACAAAGCCTTCATCACTAGTAACAAAATAAAGAAAAGTTTGCTTTTACAGAATTAAATCTCTATCCTAATCAATTTAATAACACTTCTACTGAAGTAAATGGAATGATGATCAGGAAGATAATAAATTAATAAATGCAAAATTACTGCATCACTCAAGGCAACATAATAAAATAACTATTTAAACTTTTTTTTTTTAAAAAAGGAAGCTCTTCTAATGTAAGAGGTGGGACAGTTTGAGATACTTAAGCTGTGACAGAATGGCATAAAAAGATTATAAACTGGAAGAAACAATACTAACTTCCAGAGTACCGAAGACTCTAAAAATAATAATTAAAAAAAAACCCTAAAAAATAAACATCTGACAATCTAATAAACAAGAGATAAGTAACACTATCTCACCCAGATCTTACTGCACTTAGAACATTTGATAAAATTAACAAAACCCCAGCACAGAGTATGGACCCATGATTGGTCTTTAATAAGAAGTGTATACCAGAAGAGTCTACAAACAAAGGTAGGCCATGCATGTAATTTATAGAGAAGTTGAGCAAGACAAAATTCCTTTCTTTTCCCCTTCTACCCTTTTTATCAGTTTATATAATTTCAGATACATAATTCAACATAATGGCAACAAAACTGTGGGATCTCTTAATATTTTCTTAGAAGCATGTAAAATTTTCTTAGCAAAGAATGCTATAAGGTACTTTCAGGTACTAAGGAAAAAAAATATCTTCATTGCTTTTCCCTGCCCTTACACTTGAGGTGGGGGAAAATAGTAAATTAGTATTTATTTCGTCGTCTTAAATTCTACGTTACGGCTAAGTGATTGGGAAGCAGAATAAAAGAATAAACTACCGTGTCTATGTAAGGTCTCAATATCTACAGTTAGAGGACTCTTCCCACAAGAGAGGAACTGCTGTAAGCCAGCCAGCAGAATTGGCAACAATAAACAAAGACCACAATATAAAAAAAAGCATAGATGGTGATTCAGGTTCATTTACAAAACTGGGCAATGAAAACCTCTACCACTGCCATGCAGATTTTTTTTCTTTCCAATACCTACAGTTAAATTCTTTGCAGAATGCATTATACCAAGTTTTTCTTCATTAGGAATAAACACATCCATTTCCTGTAATGTTTTATCACTATTAGTAAAGAGAGCTTGGTCATGTCACTTATTTTTATCTTATTACTGGTTCTCTATTGTAAACATGCTTTTATAGTCTAAAATACTTGTTGTGGTTTATTCCCCTAACGTCATTCACTAATTAATACTGACTCAGCTTTGCTTGCCCAGTAACACTAGTCTCCATTCTTTTCAAATAACCTCCTTCAAATTTCTGTTCTGATGATCCAAATAAACCTTAGCATGGTTATGGTACTGATGTCCTGAGAGTCTGCCTAGTACAATAACCAGTACTGCATAACATTTCCGCATACCAGACCCAGCCTTGCACTCATCTGCTGCCATTTAAGCTTACTTACCTTCAGGGCAATGTTCTTTTATTCTGTGTATTTACATGGGATCCTGATTAAAATCACTAACAAACAACAGTTTGAAAATAGCATAGCCTCAAAGAGGAACAGTGAAAAACAGAGTAGCCCTTAGTGACAGCAATGAATTTTGATGCTTAAAACTTAAGGATGAAATGATTTATCATGCAAGTACTTTTATTGGGATTAGTGCTTAAAAATATTTGCAAAACTAGAAAGAATACTTATGCAATTAAAGGACCAGTGTTAAAACAGGTATATGTTGTACTTCTGCTCTGCAGTCTTTGATTCAGAAGAAAATTTCAGGCCAATGGAGACCAAACCTGTCAGTGATGCAAGAGTGTGATTTGACCAGTCACAGAGAGCTGATTCAACACTATTTATACCAACGTGAAAAAAAATTCTTACACTTTACTCTCAGCAAACTTCCCTACCAAGATGTTCATGAATCCAGTCACTCTTGTCATATGGCAATAACAATCCCACCACTTATTAAATGCTTTTTAGGGTTAATAAGCTTTTTTAAAAAAAATAAAGCTTTTTTTTCACAATAAATGCAGACAATTCGACCCATAAGAGTGCATAAGGAGTCTTGCATTTCTTTAAGAAAAAAGGTTTTAGCTTCCATGATTGTCAAGAAAATCTCCCACAAATTAATCCCAAGAGTGGATGAAAATAAGATGCTATTACTAACTGTACAAGCAGAAAGATCTAGTGACCTGATAATGTTTGGATTGTGCAATATTAAACAGTATCAATATTACATTTCTAATATAATACCTAAGAGAAAGTAATGAAATTATGGGAATTTATTTACAGTTCTGTAAATTTTTCTTGGAAAAGTGGATATTAAAAAGCGTCAGATTACCGATAAGGGTAGCCTCAAAGTAATACTTAAAAAAAAAAAAAAAAAAATCTCTATTTTAACTGACTTTAAAGCCCAGTCACAGTTTATATTTTTGAAGCCCCACTGGAGTATGACACATACAATGATTTACACAAAATTATTTCAGTCACACTAAGCACATAATGTGCATTTAATTCTGCTGAGTAAGGATCAGAGCTCCAAGGATCTTATAAGACTGTGTGTATCTAGGTATAGGTAGTTTTATTGCTCTTATTTTCTCATTCAGCACTCTGATACATCAAAATACTTTAAGGTCATAAAAATAAATAAAATAAACACCGACTTTTTGTCAATTGTTAAATCCTAAAAGGAAAGCTATGGGTGAAAATTAACAAAAACCCCAGACACACCAGTGTCCATATTGATCCTATAAAAACCTTCCAACTTCTATGAAGTTTGAACAATACTACTACCCCTCATTAAAAAAAAAATAAACCAGCAACATAATACTGACTTCCCCAGGTATGCTGCATCAGCTGGGGATTTAGACTGGGAAACATAGTGTAAACATAGTTATGCTACTGAATTTGCGCATGTCTGTATAGTTTGACTGAAATTTGGGAGCTTTTATTGCATCAGACTGAAGTATGTTTTGTCAGTATTGCTGAATCAAAACTGAGATTGATTTGCTGGTATATTCTACTTATATTCACAGAGTAAAGAGCTAGAAGCATTTCTAGTAATGTTATGAGCACCATCTTATTTTGAATGAGTTTGAAATTCTGAAAGGTAAAAAGAAAAATACATATATAAATAAAACCAAGAAATGCATTAAAAATAAAAAGTAATACATTGGGTAAAAGCAAATAAATATTAATGTAGTTTAAAATGACCAGTTTTTCCTAAGTTAGAGAAACAAGGGGATCAATTTTGGTCTTTACTCAGCAGCATACATGCTATGTAATATTCACAAGCATTTGTGTTCTGCTGAACAAAACAACATCCACAAGGCTAAAAAGAACACGCATATCCCCAAAGCAGCATGGACTTCAATTCCCAGCTATATACAAAACAGCACAGAATTTTTTCTCCTAAGTGAATGTTTCAATTTTTCAGGAATATTCAATGGAATCTTTACAATCTGAATTAAAAGTAGCCTAATAAGCACCAACTGTGAAAATAAGTTTAAAAATAAATAAATGTACATGTATAAATTAGAAGTAATAAGTTCTAGATTTCAAAACATTTACAGAAATATCTTGTTTTTTCAACATAGGATAAAAGATGTAGAATAGCCTCATCCTTCATATTTTTCTTTTATTCCCCCAAATTACCTTTTCCTCCAATTTGAGCACTGATGGAAATATTTCCAACAGCTTTCATATTTTCATATAAAGGCTAAAGCTATGTGTCATAGTAAATTATGTAGAACAAATTGTTTAGCTGAAATAATTAACTTCATAACATTAAATATTTAGTACTATATCAGAGACGTACATCAGCATATTGTATGATAAAGTGTCTCCGTTGTTCATCTGAAAACACAGAAAGGACATATTCACCAGGTTTCCCATGGCTCTCTCGCACCAAGAAGTCTCCTTGCTGTTTTAACAGCTCCTGGGCTTCTATTCTTGGAATTGCACCATGATACCAGTCTTGCTCTGCCAATGGTTTCTCAGTGGTTGATATTACATCAAAGAACTTGGAAAAAATATCAAAGAAAAATGTTACTATAACAGTACATTTTTAGAGTTTAGTTTTCCATGAAAAGCATGATAACAATAATTTCTATTTCTGTATCTAAATTGCGTATTTCTATTAACAAACAAAATTAAGGCTATTTATTTACACTAAAAGGCATACTGATCACCTTTTTTTCTATTACTTAAAAAAATACTGACCAAGGTATCACCCTTTCTCACACATTCTGACATGCTATTAACAACAGTTCAAAATTAAGCATGTCTTTATCCAGAGACAAATTTCTGCGACATAAGAACATAAGAAAGTAAGAAATTGAGTTTTCAAAAGTATTTGTATTGGCTAAATTATTTTCATAGAATTTAAAAATCCCATTCCAAATCAATTAATAAGTCTAAGAGCCATTTTCTTCCTAGCATTTACACTGTAACAGAGAGTAGGCACTTGGGCATATTGTGCTTATGAACTTACATGCAGTTTCTGCAGAAAGATTGTAAGATACTATTTTCATTGGGTATAAATGGAAGGTAATGAGTTTTAACCTATAACTTCACATATTAATTTTAAACAAGCTTACATTGTTTAAGAAAACACTTAGAAAAACATATTTTTTTCAATGACTACTTCAGATTTGTTATGAGAAGCCCTTACTTAGGCTGTATGTCATTCACAATCATTAATGCCAGAGCTCATACAAATTCTCACTGCTAGAGTGATAAATCTCTGAATAAAATAATAGACTCCATATTGCATCATGAGTTGAACACATATCTGAACATGTCCCAGAAAAGCCTGTTGAATTGCATTATAGATAACAGAATGAAAACTGAATCCTCAATAAAGCCCTATCAAACAGGTACAAATGAAACCTACAATTCTGAATGAACCTCAGCTACTGATCTACCCAGATGAAACAAGGTTTTTCTTCTTCATATTCTCAAGGATGATATGATATTTCTGCCATATAGGATTGGGAAAGAGAACAGAAACATCCCACTGATGCACGCAAGAGAAAAATTTGACACAATGTAGCTCTGGGCAGACTAGAGGCCACCTGCACATTTAAGTTCTCCCTGAGGAGTCATTCAGGTTAAGATGACTTATCTAACAAAAAATAACACTAGGAAGAACTTCAAACTCTCAGAGAAGGAACAAGTAGACCCCAGAAAGGAAGCCTACAGAGGACTTCAGAGGGTTGTGATCAATGGCACAAAGTGCAGTTGGAGGCAAGTCATTAGTGGAGTACCCCAGGGATCGATAGTGAGGCCAATACTGTTTAACCTCTTCATTAGTGACCTGTACGCTGGGACAGAGTGCACCCTCAGCAAATTTGTAAACAATACAAAGCTGGGAGGAGTGGCTGAAACACCAGATGGTTGTGATGCCATTCAGAGGGACCTTGACAGGCTGGAGAAATGGACAAAGAAGATTCTCATGCAATTCAACAAGGGGAAGTGCAAAGTCTTGCACCTGGGGAGGAATAACCCTAGGCACCAGTACAAGCTGGGGGCTTACTGGCTGGAAAGCAGCTCTGCAGAGAAGGACCTTCCCCCCAAGGAGAGGGTTCTGGTGGACACCAAGCTGACCACGAGCCAGTAATGCACCCTTGCAGCAAAGAAGGCCAGCAGCCTCCTGGCCTGGATTAGGAAGAGTGTTACCAGCAGATCGAGAGAGGTGATCCTTCCTCTCTACCCAGCACTGTTGAGGCCACACCTGGAGTCCTGTGTCCAGTTCTGGGCTCCCCAGTAAAAGAGAGATGGATATACTGGAGAGAGTCCAGTGAAGGGCCACAAAGATGATTAAGGATTGGAGCTGCAACAGTTTAGCCTAGAGAAGAGAAGGCTCGGGGTGGGCCTTATCACTGTGTATAAATACCTGAGGGGAGGGAATGAAGAAGAGGTCTTCTCAGTAGTGCCCGCTGACAGGACAAGAGGCAATGAGCACAAATTAAAACACATGAAATTCCATATGAACACAAGAAAACACTTTTTTACTGTGAGGGTGGTCAAATACTGGAACAGGTTGCCAGAGAGGTTGTGGAAGCTCCATCTATGGAGATATTCAAAACCCAACTGGACGTGGTCCTCAGCAACCTGCTCTAGATGACCTTTACTGAGCAGGGGGGTTGAACTAGATGATCTCAAGAGGTCCCTTCCAACCTCAACAATTCTGTAATTCTGTATAAAAAAATGCCTTTAAGTCTGAGGGTTCCTAGCATTCTTTCTAAGTTATATCTCAAAAGGGCTAATTTAGTCCACGATCCTGATGAAAAACTGGAGAATATATTTAAGAGTCTGACAGAGACTCATAGTCTCAGACATCGACATTGGGATCTAGAGCCCTGGGTGTCTGTTGTATCGGGGATATTTTTAGACATGAGATCTGAGACCAACACTATAACCAATAGACCCATCACTAGAAAGAGTGAGTATGCTCTATTATAGATTCAGAGAGAAGTGGGACTGTGTAAGAAATAATAACAGCTTGGACAAAAAGTACCCAGTCAGAGTTTTTAGGATAGAAAAGGGATGTACTCCAGCATAATGAAGTACTGAAAGATCAGAATATTGTTCAGCCAAGAAGGCAGTCCTATTTTTCAATTTCATCAACAGTTAAATACTTCTCAGACTGGAGCTGTCTACCATTGTTAAAGTTAAATGACACAAAGCTATTCTCTTTCAGAAATTCCTAAACCAAAAATAACCTTTCAAAACGTTATAAAAGGTGTAACCGGTACCTCCTGCTCTTGACCCCTGGTAATAGTGTCGTCATCATTCTGCCAAGGATCCCAACTAGAACCTGTCTGTCCCCTTAGTGTCGGGTGACAAAAGGTTATTTATTTTGTTAAGGGATATTAGGAGTAGTTGACTCCTCCAGCATCCCCATCTCGGGACTTCCTCCTGCCCGGCCACTGCAGCCCAGTCCAGTGAGCCCAGGGACACAGGGTCTCGGGCTGCTACTTTCCCATTTGCAGGTTCAACCAGTAGTGAAGCTGAGCATGTATACCAGAGACACGCACACAGAGGACACTGATACAGCCAGTTACACAGACTGCCACAGACAAGGTGCTGCCTTCAACAGCACCTACATATAGGATTAGCGTAAAACATAAGTATAGGCAGCCAAGTTCCCTTCCTCCTCTTTGGCTGGTAGAGATAGAAGGTCACTAACGAAGGCACACACATGGCACACTCCAGATTCACAAGCCCACACGTATTCATGGATCCCCTGAGTATCAGCACGGCCCCTCTGTCTGTCCAATACCACTGTCTGGATCCCAGGCCCTCTTAACCCACTCCACAGGTCTCCTACTTGCCAGCTAGTCCAGCTCGATGCTTGTTAGCAGACACATGCACTTACACACTTGTCCCACAGGCACTCTACACTCGCAAGTCCCCCTGGGTATATCAGCATGGACCCTTGCCCGCCTGATATTCCTGCCCAGACCCAGGGCCTCCTACTTGCCAGCTAGTCCAGCTTGAAGTTTGCTAGCAAATTCCACACGCACACTCCCCTACACACCAGGTTTGGAGAAGATACAGACACTTGGACACCCCCTCCTCCCAGCAGCTGGCACCAAGTGTGCGGGCTGTGACCTGCTGTCCTGTTCCAGCTGCTAGCACTGAGCCCCTTGCTTGCCTCACTCACGCTGGTCCCTTCCAGTAGCTGGTTTTTGGGACACACACTATTCCCACCCCAGTGGCTGGAGGCAAGAGACCCCCAACTCGCTCCAGTAGCTGACATTACAGGCCAGGGGCACCTACACCCCTGGTCAGACTCTAGTAGCTGGCACCAAATCCACTCACACCAGTCCCCTCAGTAGCTGGCACAAAGTCTGTAGGACCCTACCTAGATTGAGCAAGCTATGGCCCCTACAACTACTGATGCTAGGACCCTCACTTGCTCCAGTAGCTGACACCACAGGCCAGGGGAGCCTACCCCCCCCCACCCCTGACTCCAGCAGCTGGCACCAAATCCACTCATACAGCACACAGGTCTCACGAGTAGCTGGTACTTAGTCCTTGCAGCACACACACACAAGACAGAGAGTGAGACAGTTAAGAAAATATTTAATAAGAAGATAGGATAGACTGTGGTGATCAGGTGCAGGGCTCAGCCAGACAAGCATACTGACTGGCCCCTTTCTACCTGCGATCAGCCTCTTTGATAGTCTTTTCTGTCTACCCTCTTCTTTGTTCATCCCTGCTCCCCCTTCCCCTGCACACTGCCTCATCAGTTGGCATAGCTCCACCTACCCCTCTCAAACATCATGGACCCTCAGGTTTGCATCCTTATCAGCTGCAAAGTCCCTGTTTGCCTGCAGTTTCTTGATAGCCCCTCAATTAGTGTGACTGACCAGGTTTGGTTCTGATTATTGTCTTTGTTAAGGCTAATTGGTCAGGTTTTATATCTCTGTGTGTTTGTCTCCCTCCATTTCCTTATCCTACAAGCTGAAGAAATAAACACTCTCACACTCCACATATCCTAACCAATTAGTGTGACTGGCCAGATTTGTTCCTATCACAACCTCCCTTATCATCCCTCAGGTTTGTCTCTGTTTTTGTTTATGGCTCCTTTGACCAGATACCCTTAAAGGAGCAGACACTCTCCTTCCACATACCCTTACATATTTGAACATTTATTGTTCAAAGACACTGTATTTGACTGACCTTTGCTACATGATCAAGAAATGTTACAGGGTTCAAAGTAATAAAACTGTTCCCACAGAAACACATTTCTACTCCAAAAGAAACACTTCTAAGGATAAAAAAAGAGAGTTCAATGTTAATAAGCTAGTTATCATAGAATCATAGAATGCTTTGGGTTGGAAGGGACCTTGAGAGATCATCTAGCCCAACCCCCCTGCAGTGAGCAGGGATTGAACCCATAACCTTGGCATTATTAGCACCACCCTAGTTCATGGCCTTCACAAAAGAAGGTTAAAAAAACCCCATGTCTGACAATTGTGACAGCTCCTATAAAATGGATATTATCCACTATGACCATGGAACTCATTTTATAGCTTACAAAAGTGGCAGCCACTAGATAATAACACCTGCTTATGTTCAAACTGGGTCAAGTCTGAGTCACCAATTATATCATCATGTTCATATCCCAGGAAAAAAAAAATCTTTATTACACAGAAAAAACAGGGAACATTTTAGACATTGCTAATTATGGTGGTGTTTATAACACTAACATCAACCTTCCCCCTTCTTTTAAATTTGTTTAAACAAATATTTATTTCTTTAGAAGAAAGCAATGAAAATTCCACAAGGTATCCTATGCTTATTGTCTCCTACCTAACATTACCTTTAATTTTGGTCATATACTATTGGTTAATCATAACTGAGGTAGAAATCCCTTTATTTTTTCTGATGAAACAATCAGTAATTGGCCATGTTTTGTATGTTATTGAAATGGTATTATTTTTTTATGAAAAAGTCTTCCTACTCCAACATATTTCCTATATGTACAATATTCACCCTGACTGCTTATTAAAGAAAACATGGCTGAAAGCCCAGAAAGATCAGTACAAATGCAAGATGTATAATAATTTTAATATTGATTTCAACTCGATTTATCACTTAGCACTAACATTTCTACTGCATTTTATAGTTAGAATAAAATGGTTTAAATACAAGAAAGGTTAGTCTCTAAAGAAGATAGAAGAAAATGTTATGGGCACAAAATTAGTTTACAATTCCCACCTATTTTCTTAGCAAGTTTAAAGAACAATAAGCTGCTTGAAATTACTAACTAGATATCTGAAAGAAAAAGTTTACATTCTAGGCCTCACTGTTTTACAGTTTCACTGATGAAAAGAGATTTTGCCCATTTTTATGTACACACTCAGGAGCATTTTCAAATAAGTGACTGAACAGCTTACATAGAGAAAATTTTTTTTTAAGATTTTTGCTGTTATTTTTATCTTCCAGTCAAATTAACAATTAACATAAAACCATACAAAAGGAGAACTCACACTGAAGAATTTCTACTTCCACCTCCAATCCTTTTTTCCCTTTTCTTTTTTCTTTAAAAATTTCCATTTGTTCCCACACTTTGCTCATGAGATAGTTTTCTTTCTGTTGGGAGGGAAATGCCCTCATATACTTCTTCATGCTTTTCATGTACCCATTAGTGTCTTTTTTGCTTATTATTAATCTCCTTTCCTCCCCCTACTGAACAGTCCATTGAAACAGCAGTTATTCTCCAACAACAGTAAATGAAGAAGTCTCAAGCTGCTTTTTCAAAGCCTTTTTCAAAGCTGCTGCTTTTTTGAGTGAAAAACTGAGCAGAGTATTGTATTATTTCTAACTTTAAAAAGAGAGAATATTCTTGCACTTGCACTGTCAATGAAAAGACAGTAATAATGGAAATTATATGTTAATAACTAATAGGTTACTTAATACTTTATTTTCATATATATTCTGAGCTCAGACTTTATGTACTACTATATTTTCCACCTCTAAACAAAGAAAACATTTTGACAAGACATTTTTTTCCCTCCCCATGTAAAAGAGAGGCACAGACATGGTCTAGAAAGTAAAGCAGCATATTTTAGTCGATATTTTGAGACATTTCCCTATGGAGTATCTCTCAACCCTGCCACTAGGCTCAGTGAAAACTGATTCATTCCCGTATTTTACTGGGTTTACGTGGCAAGGTTTTGGTAGCGGGGCGGGGCGCTACAGTGGTGAGAAGCTGCTAGAAGCTTCCCCTATGTCCAACAGCCAATGGCACCAGCTCCAAGACAGACCTGCTGCTGGGCAAGGCTGAGCCAATCAGTGATAGTGGTAGCGCCTCTGTGATAACATATTTAAGAAGGGGGAAAAACTGCTGTAAAACAGCAGATGGAAGAGAGGAGTGAGAATATGCGAGAGAAACAACTCTGCAGACACCAAGGTCAGTGAAGAAGGAGGGGGAGGAGGTGCTCCAGGAGCCAGAGCAGAGATTCCCCTGCAGCCTGTGGTGAAGACCATGGTGAAGCAGGCTGTCCCCCTGCAGCCCATGGAGGTTAACGGTGGAGCAGATATCCACCTGCAGCCCATGGAGGACCCCACACCAGAGCAGGTGGGTGCGCCTGAAGGAGGCTGTGACACTGTGGAGAGCCTGTGCTGGAGCAGGCTTCTGGAAGGACCTGTGACTCTGTGGAGAGAGGAGCCCATGCTGGAGCAGGTTTGCTGGCAGGAATTGTGACCTGTGTGATGAACTGACTGCAACCCCTGCTCCCCATAACCCTCTGCTGATCAGGTGGGAGGAGGGAGAGAATTCAGGAGTGAAGTTGAGCCTGGGAAGAAGGGAGGGGTAGGGGGAAGGTGTTTTAAGATTTGGTTTTATTTCTCATTACCCTACTCTGATTTGATTGGTAATGAATTAAAGTAATTTCCCTGAGTTGAGTCTGTTTTGCCCGTGATGGTAATTGCTGAATGATCTCCCTGTCCTTATCTTGACCCATGAGCCTTTTGTTATATTTTCTCTCCCCTGTCCTGCTGAGGAAGGGGAGTGATAGAGCAGCTTGGTGGGCACCTGGCGTCCAGCCAAGGTCAACCCACTACACATATATACCATATGAAACCAAAATCAGCTTCACTGAAGAAATGAAAAGTCTTGAGTATCCCATCTAAAACCAACCCTATAAAAGTAAAAATGCACAGACCTGAAAATTATAAGATAAAAGCAATCATATCAGGGAAAAAAAACCCCCTCTTTTAGAAAGAACATCCCTCTGTACTAAGATAATCTTTATTAAACATAAAAAAAATTAAAGGAAATTATGCATGCAGTTATCCCATAAACACTAACAGATGGCTGTGACAGCCTGAAATCCCTCATTGGCAAAAACCAGACTAATTTTATCTGAAGGGAAAAAGTTGGTATTCAAGATGCAATTCATTCAGACTCTTCATTCAGTTCATGCATAGCACAGTATCAGAAGTACATGAAAGTTGTCCCTTTTTTTTGTTTTCTCTCCTCAGCTGATTAAACTTACATCTCTTGCTGTTATAGACAGCTGACGTGTATTTTGTCTGATAAAAGCCATCTCTAACCTCACTGTATTTTCTGCAAAACTCTTTTTTCCTATATTACCTTTTACCTTCTTACTCTGAGAACCTGTAAATTATTGAAGTACTAACACATAATTATCAGTTAACCTCATCTTTGCTAAACTCCTGGTTGCCTCAAGAAGTACAGGGTTTCTCTGCTACTTTCTTTAGGTGACACTAAAAAAAAATTAGTTTTCTCTAATTAGACATGAAATTAATTAAATTTCTCTCACCAATTACATATGGGACAACATTTTTTGAATAATACTACATTTAAACCAAGTTATGGTTTCTCATTAAAACTTTCAATATATTTAAAATATATAATATGAAACAAGGTAGCTAACATTATGTCTTTCTTTAGAATACATTCTAGAAGAGAATCAGTACTGGTCCTTTTCCTACTCTGCTTCTAAATTCTATTTTGCATTGCACTATTTAAAACAGGAAAATAAACAAACAAATATTTTTATGTATTTTTTTTTTTAAAATCCACCTTCCAGAATCAAGCTGTATACTTTGTTGATGGATATTGTTTGAAGTACGAGTTTATACATTTACCAATCAGCACAGTTATGTAACTGTCAATAGGAAAAAGCTGAGCACCTAACCACATTAAGAGCTAAGTACTAATTTATGAAGCAAATCACAAAATCACAAAACACACAAAAAAACCCAAACTGATTGGTTTATATACTCTGACATTGAAGCTCATTTAAAGAATCATAGAATCATTTAGGTTGGAAAAGACCTTTAAGATCATCCAGTCCAACCATTAACCTAACACTACCAAGTCCACCACTAAACCAATTAAGGGTAGAGTAGCAATTTCATGTTTCCTGGCTTGGTGGCTGGATTATTTTTTTAATGAAAGTAAAAACTAGGAATCATTAAGATTGGAAAGGATCTCCAAGATCATCAGTCCAACCATCAACCCAACACCACCATGCCTACTAAACCATGTCCCAAAGTGCCACGTCTACCCGTTTTTTGAACTCTTCCAGGGACGGTGACTCCACCACCTCTCTGGGCAGCCTGTTCCAATGCTTGACTACCCTTTCCGTGAAGAAATTTTGCCTAA